>NC_143028.1:18145000-18877500 GCF_057628025.1 Oncorhynchus mykiss | reverse complement strand
CACAGGACTATGGATTCAGATGGTGCAGCAGGCTAGGGGCTAATCCTGCGGTGTATCCAGGAGCCCCCCCCCCCCCCCCCCCCCCGCCCCTCCCCCAGTCCCCCTGGCCACAAGGCCAACATTGTAAGGCCCCCCAGCCGGACCCAAACAGGTGCCGGGTTGCACCCCCCACCCACCCACCCCCAGCCTCCTCCATCTATCCCAGGCGAGGAGTATATTTCCATTCCTATTGCTCTGCGCTCCTGTGGCCTCCAACCGTTCAAGACTCCAAGCCCTTGTTTAACTGGAAGATTCCGTTCAATTTGCCTCGATGCCCCCCGGTGCCATGTAGCAAAAATAAATAGGACTCCCTCGCACACAATTTTACCTCACATTCATTGTCAATGTTTCGGTTCCCGAGACCTTTCTCAAGACCCCAGTGCCACACTCATGGTCCCATTCACACAACTCTCCAGGAACAGCCACAGGAACCAGATATGTCTCTCTCCATACCTTGAAGACCAGCAAAGAGGGTAATTGCCAACAGGTGGAGGTTTAACGTGCTGCTGACTGTGGCCTTTAACGCCTTACAAATCATGCTGCAGCTATGCAAGTCGCATTGCGTGAATATTTCTTACGTCTACTTACAATGCAACTTTGTTTGACCACTTCCAGTAATGTAGACGCAACCAAGACTACAAGGAAAAGATGCACTTCTACTGCCTATCCTAGTAGGCTCTATCTTCTGTCGGTTGATACGGGCTTTAACTTTCATTATGTACCGGGGTTATGACAATAAGCAGATCATTATCCTTAAATTACTGATAGTAGATAGTTACTGTTAGTGTTGGTTTCCCTCCACTCAGTGTAATGTTGTCTCCACTGTGGTAATTCAAGACTTGTGTATGGTAATACACTATACCATCATAACCTGTCTGTTCTCATTTACTTCCACCTACAATGGCCACATAGTGATGTGGCTGTGTGTGGCTTCTCCCCTACTGCCATGTTTTACTCTCCCAGACTCCTGAAACTCTGTTTGCAATTTAAGCCCGCAAATTAGAAGCGTAAGTCATCTGTTTTCTATAATCCCCTGTCAGGGCAAGGAGCCCATTGGCCCTGCATACTATACTCTGCTCTGCCTGGACTGGACTTCTACTATACAGTCTCTCTAAGCTCTTTCTCTCTCTCTCTCTTGCTCGCTCTCTCTGTGTGCGTGTGTGCATGCGTGCGTGTGTGTGTGTGTGTGTTTGTGTGTGTGTGTGTGTGACACTGCTACAACACAAGAAAAGACGAAAGACATTTATCAGCTCATCTATCCAGATCATTCTGACTCTTCGTTCTAGTAACATGGCAGCAGTTTCAGATTTAGTCTTTCAGTGTCAATGCTTCCTCGTAAGTTACTCTTACTCCAAGAAATACACCTTGCAGTAACCAATCCATTTCATAATGCAATACTTTTTGGAAAGTGAAATGTGTTGCATGGCCTTATTTGGGAAGAGTTGACACCAAAATGCTTGTTTTAGGAATTCATTAACCTGATGAAATCTGTAGCTGTGTGTGTGTGTGTGTGTGTGTGTGTGTGTGTGTGTGTGTGTGTGTGTGTGTGTGTGTGTGTGTGTGTGGGTGTGTGTGTGTGTGTGTGTGTGTGTGTGTGTGTGTGTGTGTGTGTGTGTGTGTGTGTGTGTGTGTGTGTGTGTGTGGTGTGTGTGTGTGTGTGTGTGTGTGTGTGTGTGTGTGTGTGTGTGTGTGTGTGTGTGTGTGTGTGTGTGTGTGTGTGTGTGACTTTCTGTCTGCGTGCATGTGTGGACATTTGCAAGTCCATCCGTCCATGTGTGTGTGTGTGTGAGTAAGGTGGATTTGTCTGTAAACCGTGGCAAAGGTGACGTGGCCTACATGCTCACTGACAGCTTTATAGGCTCTGTGCCCCGGAAAGAGGAACTGCACTATGGGAAAGGAAGCTGGCTATTGTCCCAGACAGACAGTCGGGTAAAACACTGGGCTCAGGGACCAGTTCAGTGCTGCTCATTTTAACTGAAACAATCTGGCGCCCACGAACCAAACACACCTAGCAGTTACTCAAGCACAAAGCTGAAAAGTGTCAAGTCAAACAAGGGCAACGGGGATCCTCTTTATTATTGTACTTAAGGGAAGTATCTACCTATCAGAGCGTTACCGTGACACCCAATGAGATTGTTACAAGAGGGGAAGTGAAAGTCTACTATAAATTGTATGTGTTGGGCATGAATGATAGGTGTCAAAGATTCGACATCAATGAATGAATGAATGTATGAAAATAAACATTTCTGTTTTTTTTTTAAACGAATGAATGACTGACTGAATGTGCCACGATATCAAGTGGCAACTGGCTGACCGTGACTTGCCCCTACAGTATATCTATGTGGAAGGAAAAAAGGCATTTCAGTGCTAACGCGGCTCTAATTGGGCTGAAGTAGGTCTGTTTGAAGTCGGGTGTACTCAGAAAAGCAAAATGTAACACCACCAATCCTCATTATAAGTTATCTAAAAGGCAAAGCCTCGTGATAATGAGCCATTTCCAAAGGGACGAGCGGTAATACAGAGGGAAGATACTGTGTAATTGTGTCAAATCGCTGGAAGCATTTCAACTTGAAAAAAGGACAACACACGCTAGGTTAAATACAGTAAAGACCAACTATTAAACCTGTATGCAAAAAAATAAAAATCTACTGCAGTGGGGTTTCTAGTTCAAAACTCGAATTTGAATATTGTACAAATTCTAAAGGTTTATGACGTTATAGGGACGATAAATGTTTTCCCTTGTGACATATGGGTTGTAGGCTATCCCTTTTGGTCATAACTGAAATGGCACTCGAACTCATAGTGACTGAGGATAAAACACCTTACTCCATCATGACAGCAAAAATAGAGCTATCAACCCCAATTGGCTTTGCCGGTTGATAAAGATCAAACAGTGTTCCTTGAATATACTACTTTCAGTTGCCGCAGCTACATCAGGGCTTCATCCCAAATGGCAACCTATTCCCTATATGGTGCACTACTTTTGACCAGGGCCCTTTGAGAAGCAGTGCACTACATCGGGACTATGTTGCCGTTTGGGATGTAACCCCGGAGTCGGAGTGCTCTGAACAGGTTGACAGTTGATAGTTACCCAATCTGCATTTCAAAGCCCGTTCCCTCTTCAACAAGAGAGGCCGTTCAGCTCTCGGTTTCTTTGTGATCCGCTCGCCGATGAAGCTGCTGATGTTGGCAAAGCCTTGCCGCGTAAAGCTCTTTTGTGTTCCGTCACGCAATTGTTCATGCATCTGTTGTAGAGGTGCGATGTGAACGCGAGCCCACTGCCGCCCTCTGTCTCCACCAGCCGCTCAACAAAGACTGAAAGACTCAGAAAGCTCCTCCTGAGTTGCAGTGATTATCAGTGGAATCGCTGGGAACATGGTCGCGGGGGGTCTGCCAGCACGTGTATTTCACTGTGTTGTACAGCCAACCACGTGGGCCTTGTGCGCCGACGTAATAAATCGATGGCGTCAATACAATGGCATCCCTCAATATTGTATCTCCCTTGTTCTTGGTAGATAACTGTCAGAAACGTCAAAATGCTTTCCATGAAATGTCCAAAGGGCGTTCTACACTTTTGTTCGAGCAGCTCAAACCTGTCGGTGTCATGTTCAAACCAAACATTTGATGTCCGCCCAGTAGTCGATGACCAATCATGTGGGATGCCAGCAATCTACGTGGGAAGAAGAAGAAAAAATAGGTTTGACCCGTACCAACCTATCAGCTCATAGTCTCCTTGGTCCAAGCTAAACACATTTAGTCGTGGTTAGAGAACATTACCTCTCTCAGACGTAGAGTATTCTGAGGAAGTGGGAGGAGAGCAGGATGGAGGGTGGCTCTGTAGGTTGAGGTGATTGTTAACCTAATGTATTGCTCTTGGCATATCCTGGAAAACTAAGACAGAATGTTCTCTTCACCTGTGACCACCTACTGTACATCAGTCTGCCAAGTTATGCTCTAGAGGATATTCATGTATATGTATTGAATTTGTTTTTGTTTTATCCTGTCTCCTAATACACCTAAATATGCAAATCTATACAGGTTCTGTACCCTATAACTGGCTATGTTTATAAATATTACTTTAGAATACTGTGAGACAACAAACCTTTTCTTATTCGTTGTACATAACCTTTCCAAACTTCGCTGATATTTTGTTTTGAGTCAAACCACCTGATGCAAAATCAGTCTGTAACATTAGTTTCCTAGCTAGCATTCCCCACCTGCAGTTCACTGACATGATGTCAAATCAAATAACATTTGTATACATTAGGTATTACCTAATCGTGTAGGAGTGAGAACATTTCCACAAGGGACGTGGTCTCTATCTTTAACTTGTATTTTCCAGGCATTTTGAAAGTCGACCTGTAGCAATTCCCTGCAAGCCAACTCTCGCAAGGATGCTTGGCTACACCTAGGACCTAAATAAAGTGGGAAAAGTAGGCTAAATAACTCAACAATCGTCAATTTCTTTCCCATACAAACCTGAGCGTCAGGCGGTGACAGGAGGGATGATATATTTTGTGGCTACACCGAGGTGCAGTGACCTAATGCAGCACGGGGGAATACCCTTTTTACGGCGGCCTTGTAAATGTTGCAAACTGATGTTTCCAATTAGAACGACTCAGAAATGGTTGGGTTCGTACCCTTGATGCCTAAAATAAGCAAAGGCCTTTTAATCCATTGCTCAGAGCTTTAATGGCTTTTCGACGTAGTCCCAAATGACACCCTGTTCACTATACAGCGCACTACTTTTGACCAAAAGGGGGGATAGGGTGGCATTTGGGAAGCAGGTTTCAGCAAGCCATAACTCAGATGTTATGAGAGAATATGGCTTCATGAGGAAGACAGCACATAGTGGAGGGGGAGTTAGCCACACACCAAAGGAGATATTTTCCCCAGTTGGACCTGAACCACTTCACATAGCCTCTGAGTGGTCTTGAAGGACCGGCTGTAACTGACACTAGCTGACAGGTCATAGCAATGAGATGTATTTTATTTTACACGGTGCAATTCACCCCTGTTCTTATGAAAAATACTATGGCAGTGTACACACTACACTCTTAGAAAAAAGGGTTCCAAAGGGGTTCTTCGGCTGGCCCCATGGGAGAATCATTTTTGGTTCCAGGTAGAACCCGTTTTTAGTTCCAGGTAGCAACACTTTTGGCTTCCATGTAGAACTTTTTCCTCAGGGGGAATCCCAAAGGGTTCTACCTGGAACCAAAAGGGTTCTACCTGAGACATAAAAAGGTTCTTGAAAGGGTTCTCATATGGGGACAGCCAACGAACCCTTTTAGGTTCTAGATAGCACCTTTTTCTCAAAAGGAGAACTGCCAACTCATGTCTGCATAGCTGCATGGCTCACTGAAAATATCAGTGCAAGATATGCAAGGATTAGTGGGAGGAACCTTTAGTCACTTTTGCTCTCAGATGACTGTACAGTTCCTCACGAGGACCGTGGATGTTGTTGTGTGCCCACTGGTGATGTCACGGTGCTCCAGCCTTGGCACATTCTCTGCCACAACACGGTTAATCACTCTTTCCTACAGCGTGTTATCAGGAGAAGACTCTCAGAAAGCCGTGACAGAGTGTGCATGTGTCTTAGTTGTACACGTGACATAACATTCTGTGATTCACCGTTTAGTCCACTTTGGTTTGCTGCCTTGTAGCTTGAACACAAGTACTAAACTGTGTGTTTAGCTAGTAAAAAAAAAAACGTTGAATACCCGAATGTCTTTGAATTGAAAGTTCTACTAAATGTTCATCACAGCTCTTGAAGGACCATAGAAGAAGATATCCCATACGACAGCGATATGGTGCAGCTATCTGATGGTGTTGAATGGTTGCTTAAACTGCAGCTGTGCCTCCATGGCCAGGGCCAGGCCATGGAGGCCAATCCTGTATGTCAGTGTTCTCTGCCTGAAATGTGTGTATTTTCCCCTGGATCAAGGCAGCTGTCCCCCCCCCCCACCCCCCCCATTAAGGCAGATATTAAAGTGGGTGGTGGCTGTGTGTGTGTTTGTGCGTCCAAGTGTGCTCTGTGTCCGTGTGTGTGGGTATTTTCCTTTGACTGGCTGTTAGCAACGGGATGCCAGCATGTATTTAGACCCTCCTGCCGGACTTATCAGCAGGCCCTGTAAATCTACCTGACAGCTCTTTACAGGTAACCTTAATCCCTCTGATTTAATTCAGTTTCGGAACTGTCAGGAAGACCCCCCCCCCCCCCCTTTCCTCTCTCTCTCTCTCTCTCTCTCTCTCTCTCTCTCTCTCGCTCTCTCTCTCTGAGGGGAGATCAAGCCCTTATCCCATTTCTTGTGTTGCCGAGTTACTGTAACATTCCTGTGCTGTTGCGAAAAAGGCCAAATCCAACATTTTGAGAGATCAGCCGCCGTCAAAACAGAGCGTGAGAGCGCGGTGCCGCTCAGGTGACATTTTTTGAACATTTGTCAGGTTTGTGTGGGATTTCCTAAACAACAAGGCAAACACTGTATAATCTTGTGTGATAACACCGCTTTGCTCAGAGTTTACACGAGACATCAGAACACAGCAAGACGCTGAAAAACACTGGGATTTTTGTGAAACGTGCAATTTCTATTGCATGAATATTTCAGTAATGAAATCTCACAACAATGTTTGGACGTGATGAGACACAGACAGAGGCTTAAACTGTTGACTAACATAGGTTATAATTGATAGTGTTTCGTTATCATTCCTTGCATTCACTTCCTTCCTGACTGATGCACAGTCCTGTTTTTCTCCTAGAGACCTGACTTGTCATGTGATGACGCACACATAAGCACGCACGCACACACGCACACACACACACACACACATTGACAAGGTCAACAGGTCTTGCGTGCTTCCATTGGCCAGTCACATCCTCTCTGTTTTCCACTGAAAAATCGAGCATCACCTTCTTTCTGAGATTAGACCTTGTTTCCCGAAGACTACTTCAGAAGTGAAGAAGTTGAAGGATAATTTTTTTTTTTTACAACCGAATTTAAATGGCATATTGTGGAAGGGTCCAGACACTTTTTTGCCGATTTCACTCGTTTTTGAGAAACTTACCCCAACCAGCGAGTCACTTCCTCATCTTCGTTGTGCAGTACAGGGGCTCTGAAAAAAACACCCAAATACATCTTTTAAGAAACGGAAAAGTTCTCAGTACAGTGATGCAGGTCTTTAGATGTTGTACACATGAAATTGTTTCATTATGAACTTTTATCCACAACGTTATATCCCATTTTGTGAGACTCAAGCTGTTTCCCCTTTCCAACAGTTCCATTCCCCGTGTAGCCTGCTGCTAGAATGGACGGAGAGGTATTGTTCGAGTTGCAACAACAATGGAATATAACGCTGTGGATACAGTTCGTAATGATACAATTTAAGATTTATACCAAAAGTGGTGTTTGTGTGTGTGTGTGTGTGCGTGTGCGTGTGCGTGTGTGTGTGTGTCTGTGTGTGTGTGTGTGTGTGTGTGTGTAACTGGTACAGGTAGGGGGAAGAGTTGCCCCTATTTGTCAGACTACATTTAGACAACAACCTCCCCCAATATTAAGGAAGACAAAAGGAGAAGAGGCGCCCAGAAGTTTAGCCTATTTAACTACAGCCTGTTGGACGGTTTCCTGTTCCTCCTCTGTGATGGGACGGCCATCACTAGTGGGCGCACGCAGGGAGCTCTGTAAGGTTGTGTTATCTCTGACCTGCAGCTTTATCCCCACTGTCTCAGCTGCCAAAGCACTCCCATTCGACATTGTGCTGAGTTCATCAAAGCTCTGCGGCCGCGGCCCAGAGCCACAGATTCCCGACAGGACAGGAAAGAGCAGGACAACCACAGCAGTCAGGACCATCACTCTAGCTGGCCACAACGCCTGGGGACCTCCATGACAAGTCCTATCTCCCTACCGGCCGCCTGGGCCTAGCTATCAACCTCCCACAGGTCACGACCACCAGGTCCCTCTACACACGTCCACCACTAGCCCCCACACTCCCACACCCCCAGCCCAGCCTAGGAGGCCCCCAACCCACGTCCTCTCCACTGTCATGGCTGTCACTTGACTTTCTCAACCAGACCTCTTTTATCAGAAAACCCGAAGCCCCAGCAACTGACAATGGAGAAGAGCTGCCAAAGACCGACCCTTGTGTATATTTAGCGATGGCTTGCTTGGCAGGCACCCATCCGAACTGTCGACCTGTCAGACGCTCGTACTGTCACCGTGTCCCCATTTGATTATGTTGTGAGGGGTCGCACGGGGCTCGGTTTTGCATTGTTCTCCTGCATGTTTCAGCACGGTCCTGAAATGAAGAGCTCAACTGTATCCGTTTCTCTCTAGCACAGAGTCCAAATGGATGTTAATTATAACAGAATATTTGGAATGCTTCAACAGACACCAGAGCCACGTGCACTGCACCAGATAAGCACAAACATAGGATAGGAATAGTGTGGCACAACAACAATATTATTCACCTCGGAACAGGTTAATGAACCAGAGTGATGCGTCTTATTATAATTCTCCTAGCTCCTAGCCCCTAAGTAGCCTAGGGTCCTCATCATAAGGTGACAGCTCGCAAGAGTGAGTCAGAATTGTGCTTGTTACATGAGAATGTTATTCTGAAATACGGGGCAGAACATTAGCATAGCAGGCCTACCTTTTGCTGTGCACATGATTGTACGTCGCCCAGATGGAATCAGATGTGTGTGAACATCGTGAAAGAGCATGATGCATGAAAGGCATCCTCACTTACCTCCACCCCAGCATCGAACCTTAATAGAATCAGCCCCGGCACAGTGCAGTGGTGCAAATGTTGAGCTTCGCTCTTACATCTGAACTCGCGGGCACAGCAGCTCGTCTGCAACAAGGCTTTCGACGTGAACACGCTACAGGAAACGCGTTTCGACTGTTACCTCTGTGATGTCTTTGCTCTTTTTGGTATTGACTTGACTGGCGTGTCGACAAAGGGTTCAGATAGTATAACGCTCTCGTCAACAAGTCGGTTGGTAACGACCATTGAACGCCTTGTGCTAATGAAGTCTGTGCTAATGTCGATAGTTACTTCTTTCTTCAGGGGAAAGTTTAACTATGCCCGATAGATGACACAGTCATTTAAGGATCACTTCAGTTGAACGGTATAGACCACTTAGCAAAGGGTGAACCTAATAGTTTTTTTTTTGTGTTTAAATGGTCTTTGCCAGGTTAATGGGATCTACAGTGGGAAGTCTGTGCTCAACACGAAAGCTGCATAGACGGCTACAGCGGCCGATGAGTCAAGTGTTATTAACCTTTGACCTGTTAGCCTGTCTGCAATCAACCGTCCGATACTCAGGTGAACTGGAACGCAGCGCGGAATGTCTAAACATGCCATTTGATGTTGTAATCTGCCATTTGAAGCATTGCTTGTATTCCAATTATCCAATGATCAGTTTGTTTGGGTCAGCGTCCATAATAATGGCTTCTCCTCTGGCACACAGCTGACCTTGATATCCTGCATTATCATTGAGGATCAACTAGCGAACCATCTTAACCAGTGTCAGAAAGGCAGAAAGAGTGGTGTTGCCACCTTTGGTAGATCTCATAGATGCTCTTAGAGAGCGAGTTAGCTATGGAAATGCTGCCGAGGCATTTCAGCATTCTCACTGAACTGCAAAACTCCAATTATTTTTCCTCCAAACAGTGCTAACCAAAAGACAAATACTACTGCCTGGCCTGGCACATATTCAGGCAGCAAACATGCTACAGCCAATGGTTAAACATAACACAAGGTTGCTCTCTCTCTCTCTCGTCTCTGCTTCTGGAAATGTTTTTAGACACCCCACACAGATACATCTTTGAGGTATTTGTGAGAAGAAACTTCTTGTCTATAAATCCAAACACGTCTGTCTTGTATGTTGCTGACCCGTGCTGGTTTAATGTTGTGTGTCCTGAAGTGGAAGGAAATGGGATTAGAGACACAGGAGGCCAAGTGTGTCGAGCGGAGTCGAACGCACAAAGCGCTCTAAGAGTCCAGTCAGGATGTGACATATTTGGCAGAGCTCCCCGGAAGACGTGACACGACCAAACAGGTGCACAGGTACTAGAGCTAGAACACCTCTGCTTCATGCCCGAACACTCTCCCTCCTCTCCCCACACCAGTCCCCACACCTCCCCCATAGCAAGCTCCTTCCCAGCACACACCACCAAGATCCCAACAGGTGCAGAAGCTCATGTTTCAGCACTTTTTTTGGGGAGCTGCTTCGGAAATAAATGCACGACTTTAGTAAGGCTCCTTCTCTCTTTATCTCTCTCCTTCTGTCTCTCTCTCTCTCTCTCTCTCTCTATCTTCTCTCTGACGTGCTTTGCTGGGAACAAGCAGGGATGTTAATAACCAGCAAGGTACACTAATCTCTGATTGCAACATTTGGTTTACCTTAATCTGGAGGGACTGCTGTATTAAAGCAGGAATTATACTAATCAGTTCAAGGCCTCTTGCATATAAAACTTCCCATTAGGCTTAAAGTACAACAGCTTACCGCTCATTCGCTAGGAGGGCTACATCTGCCTCTCAATAAGGCCTGTCTCTAATTTGCAAGGTACAGAGTGAAAAGGGGAGGGGACAGAGCTGTAGAGAGGGACGTCAGTGGCAGGGTGGGCAGTGTGTGACAGTTGTTGGGGGACGGGTGGTGGTGGGTGGATGAAGCAAGAGGAGGAGTGGGCGTAGTCGCCCATCTCTCTCTCTCTCTGTCTGTCTCTCTCTGTCTCTCTGTCTCTCTCTCTTTCTCATCTCGGCCAGACCCAAAGGTTTGTGGCGTTGATTTTTCGGAACTCTGCAAACTATAAATCCGACTGATTACTCTGCACTCTTTTGCTTGACTGAGCCTTTACAATCAGACGTCCCTGTTAACAATAAGCCCCTGATGAATCAAACATCTATGGCATTAGTTTCACCTAGCTGCCTCTTTCCCATGCACCGCACTCTCTTTGTCAGACCTTGTTTGATGAGAAAAACTACTGACACTCGGTGCACCTATTGATAAACAATTCTGTAATAAGGGTCCAAAAAAGCCAAATATAACTCGCTGGAGGAAGCTGGGGAGGGAGACAGAATACTTGGGCGGAGAAGAGCTCTTGGGTTTAGGGTGGATTTTGGTGTGGAATTTTCTTTGTAAAAATCTTTTTTATTTTGGCAAGAAAAATAAGATATAATTTGATTTTTTTATTTTTTTTATTAAAAAGATTATCGTCACCATATTATTTGGGGAAATATTTTGAAATCCGTATTTTTTTATGAACCTTTATTTAACTAGGCAAGTCAGTTAAGAACAAATTTGTATTTTCAATGACAGCCCAGGAACAGTGGGTTAACTGTCTTGTTCAGGGGCAGAACGACAGATTTTTACCTTGTCAGCTCAGGGATTCAATCATGCAACCTTTCAGTTACAAGTCCAACGCTCTAACCACTAGGCTACCTGCCGCCCCATTGACACTTCATAGGTAGTGAAACTGTAATGTTTCTGTTGCGCACTGAAACACAACAAATACGTTTCTATGTAAATTATCTGAGAAAATGAAAGTATTTATCTATTTCCTGAACATTAATAGCAATTGATAAAGCATTCCACCTTTTTTTTTAAAAAAGCACCAGGTCAGACATTAAACCGTAATATCCGTGGACCATGCCATCGCTGGCAGAGGATCAAACGTACTTACTGTGACACTGTTTGGGATACAAACACCTATTTGTTAGGACAGAGCTAAACCAACAGGAGAGAGGAAACGAGGGAGAGAGGGAGTGAGGGAGGAGGGAAAGGAGGGGGGTGAGAGAGAGGGGGGTATGAGAGAGAGGGTGAAAGAAGGGGTGTGGAAGTGAGTGAGAGAGAGAGAGAGGGAGAGAGAGAGAGAGAGAGAGAGAGAGAGGAGGGGGGAGAGGGGGGGGAGAGGTGGGGGGGTCAGCAAGTGAGAGGTGATGGGGAGTTGAAGTGAGTGAGAGAGTGAGAGAAAGAGGTGGAGAGAGAGGGGGAGTGAGGGAAAGAGAAAGGAGGTGAGTTAGAGAGAGTGATGGTGAGAAAAGAGAAGAGGGGGTTTTAACAGTGTTTTTCAGTGACCAGGTCGTGCTCATGGTTCAAGGCCACAGACCTCAAAACCCACAAGCTCAGGCCCTGGTCCTGTCCGTTAGACCAGGCTACTGAGGACTGTCTTATACCGTGGCTTAGACTTGTACGCTGGGTTGCGGGAGAACGTGTCAAAGTGGTCAAAGAGGTGAACATAGGGGTGAGAAAAGGTTTGAGCCACCCACAACTCACCTGTAATTGGAAACAACTTTGCAAAACAAGTGTCGGGGCAACTGATTAGCCCCGGTGTCAAAGATCAGGTCAGATCAGTGATGTCAAAGATTAGGTCAGGGGCAATGGTTAACCTTTAGCAGATGGTATGGAGATTAGAAAAAGGCTAACTTTATTGCTATGTTTTATTAAATGGACAGTGGTTTATGTAGTTGAATGTTCTGACAACAGATACAGTATGCATTAAACGAAAGCAGAAAGGCCCCATGCACAGAGTACAGACATAACCATTGACATAAAGGAAACACCTCTATTTGTCTGTCATTACACACATCAAACAAACAAAAGGGTCTTTGTTTCCCTGGTACTTTGTTACACCCACCTATTCATTCAGTACCTCACTGTGAATATAAGGGACACAACTAGTCAAAGTTAATAGTGACTGGCTGGAACAAAACACTTAAATCAATAGGTTGACAGTTCATCTGCTCATCATTTAACCATTACCTGGGAGACCTACACCTCCTGCTGTGGCTGCGGTTTGATCCAGATTTGCCAGCCCCTCTCTCTGTCTACTCCGACGGAACAAGGCAAAGACTCAAACACACACACATATCGGTCTGTGTGTCTCCACCTCTCATTACCCTGTGTGTGTGTGTGTGTGTGTGTGTGTGTGTGTGTGTGTGTGTGTGTGTGTGTGTGTGTGTGTGTGTGTGTGTGTGTGTGTGTGTGTGTGTGTGTGTGTGTGTGTGTGTGTTTTACCAAATACCATCTTGCCTGTTTGGAATAGAGCATTATACATAGCCAGTCCATTACTGACAACATAATTAAGTGGTGAGGATTTAAGAGTTTAAACACTTAAACACAAATTGTGGTGTTTCAGGAATAAATGCATTGCAAATTGTGATATTTTTATTCATGTATGTCTTTATTATTGTGTCTGTTTGTGTAGATCCATACAGTATGGTTGTTTGAGTGTGAACGGGAATGACTGAGCATATATTCCCAATCTGGGGAAATCTGTCATCTGTAATCCCACCTCAACCTGTCTCTATATTCCTAATTCAGCTGGGTTTAATTTCCAGAGCAGAGAGATTAATCAATCTGATTTTCCTGGGATTAGTGAACTACACTGAACAAAAATATAAACGCGACACGTAAAGTATTGGTCCCATGTTTCATGAGCTGAAAAAAAAAGATCCCCAAAATCTTCCTTACGCACAAAAAAGCTTTTTCTCTCACATGTTGTGCACAAATTAGTTTACTTCCCTGTTAGTGGGCATTTCTCCTTTGCCAAGATAATCCATCCACCTGACAGGTGTGGCATATCAAGAACCTGATTAAACAGCATGATCATTACACGGGTGCACCTTGTGCTGGGGACAATAAAAGACCACTCTAACATGTACAGTTTTGTCATACAACACAATGCCACTGATGTCTCAAGGAATGTACACCAGAGCTGTTGCCAGAGAATTGAATGTTAATTTCTCTACCATAAACCGCTTCCAACGTCGTTTTAGAGATTTTGTCAGTTCGTCCAACCGGCCTCACAATCACAGACGATGAGTATGGCGTTGTGTGGGTGAGCATTAGCCCATTTTTGGGGGGTATCTGTGACCAACATATGCATATCTGTATTCCCAGTCATGTGAAATCCATAGATTCGGGCCTAATGAATTTATTTCAATTAACTGATTTCCTCATATAAACTGTAACTCAGTAAAATCAATGAAATTGTTCAATGTTACACTTATATTTTAAATTTCTATATTTTTTTCAGTATTGATTCTGTTACTCATTTTACTCATTTACACTTCTAAGGCCATTGGACAGATTTAGATTAGGGATGTGTTTATAGGTTGGCAGGGAAGAAGAAAATCTGGATGAATAAATTAACAGTAGAAAAAAGAGGGGAGTTAGATTATTGTGGAAGAGATTATTCAAACAGGGAGACCTGGCCGGACAAAAACACCTCGAAGACCTTCCACCTTCTCTCCCTAGTCGATGTATTGTCCCACTGAGTGTTACAACCCCAGTCAGACGAACAGACAAAACAGCGGTAGCGGACTTGACATGGCAGTCAGGAGAAATGAAGTAAAGGGAGCGACCAGGCGCAAGGTGCAATAGGAATTATCCTTGGCAACAGATGACGGGTATTATCCTATCAACCTGCTGTTAGCTTTACACCACCACCACCACCCTCCCTTTTTCCCCCCTCCCTCCATCCCTCCGTCCTGCCGTCCCTCCTCTCTGGTTATTCAGTGACCAGGAGGTTGCCTAGAGTCCACTGTCTTCTCCGAGCTATAAAACAGCCCAATAATGGGACCGGCAGTAGAAACCTCAGAAGAAGAGAGAAGAGACCATTAGGAGGCTACTACAGGAGTTACCTCAGCAGAAGGTTTCCCTTCACTCACTGCCTGCAAATCAGCATTTTCACTGGACAATAGGCTCAGCAGTGGCCCCATGATTGCTTCTTTTCAAATGGTAATGAGAATCCAGCTCCTCTGCCAGGTTTTTCCTTAGCAAGAGGACAAATTACAGTTTACAAGGCGGGCATAGAAGAAAAAATAAATAAAAGAAAAAATCTGAGCTGAATATCTTTTTTTGGCCCTCTTCTTTTTTTTAAAATATTTTTTTATTATTCAACAAACTGACATGTAAATTACCCTTTAAGTGCTCCACTCCAGGGCTCTGATCATCTCCTAATTGTCGCAGTCAATTGTGGCCAACAGTCTCTTCAATCCCAGGCGCTTTGACAACAAGCACCAGGATCAAAGGAGGAACCAACTCCCTTCAATTTCTCTCCATTTATGGAAGTGCCAAAAAGACTGCAGTGAGAGGTGAGAGGGAGAGGGCACCAGACCACCGCTTTACAGAGAGAGAGAGAGAGAGAGAGAGAGAGAGAGAGAGCGAGAGAGAGAGAGAGAGGGCACCAGACCACCACTGTACAGAGAGAGAGAGAGAGAGCACCAGACCACCACTGTACAGAGAGAGAGAGAGGGGAAATTATCACATCACAATCGTCATTTGTTCATAGTTCTAAAACCCTGATATTTGACAGTGCTCCTGTATTGACGTGCTCCGTACACAAGACAGTTACATCTGACAACAAGCTTGACTCACCTATTGGTACAGTATGTATTGTTTGACAGAGTATTGTAATAGCAATTGCCTTTTTTTTTTCTTGACGAGAAATATATCGACACCTCTATTTGCCGAAAACTGTTTCAGTGTGCCAGCGCAGGAGAAACCACTGCGGGTACACCTGTTAGCTGCGGGGCTCCCGAGTGGCGCAGAGGTCCAAGGTACTGCATCACAGGGCAGAGAGATGTCCTTACGCACCCTGGTTCAATCTCAGGCTGTATCACAACTGACCGTGATCAGAAGTTCCAAAGGCTGGTGAACAGTTGGCCCAGCGTCGTGAGGGTTTGGCCGGGGAACGCCATTGTCATTGTAAATAAGATAAATAAAACAGCTAGTCCTCTTTTACCTACCTTGTAGTGACAAGCAGCTTCACGTTGATTATTACTTCTCTGAGGATGAAAATAAATCACAAACAATGTTAAGATAGACAGCGTTACAACTCACAATGACTAAAGTATGCTCTATTATTTTACATCCTGGTCATTTAAAGAGTCAAGTACCCCCCCCCCCCCCTCTCTCTCTCTCTCTTAGGAGGACTGAACCTGGTAATTGTCCTACCATAATTTCATAAAATAAACAGTGTCTGGTAGTTGGGAGGGTGGGGAGAATTACATGTCATTTTCTGCATTGTTACTTCAGCCTCGTCAAATTGAGTTTATTGGCTTTTTCTCCATGACATATTACCCTTGCAATGGACCAGGTTAGTGTAAATGAACACACTGTATTGGAATTGCTGAGAGATTGCTGAGACAGGGCGAGAGAGAGGGTAGACATGGTTTGGTTTGAGGATATAAGTCAGTTATATTAATTGTATTTCTATGTCCTAAGAGGAAGTAGCTTGCGTCATATATGGAAGCAGACGTAAAAAAAAGGCTGATATGCAAATGTAGGTGGAGATTAGAGATACAACAATTATTCAAATGTTTTATCAATCACGCATCATAGCCACCCTCATTTATTAATTCCAGGGAGTGATAAGTCATCTTTAAGAGTCGAGACTGAAATACGTTTCCTGTTTTCCTGAACAGCTTACCTTTAGGTAAAAGAGGACTAACTCTTGTCCATGCTAAACATGAATTGACTGTGTTTTATGTTTCTATCCCTTCTTGGTATATATGCTTCACAAAGAGGGACAACCAAAATATTAACACAGAAATGCTGGTCTTTCTGAGTCCCTCATAGCCTCCCTCCACCAATCTGTTACTTTTCTGGCCACTGGGGACCTGACCTCTTTCCACAGGAAAGATACAAAGTAAAGCAGAACATCTGATCTGTGTCTTATTGAGCTGTGCAACTGAATAAGTTGTCGTTCGCAGTCTCAATCACCATGCACTTACTCTGTTGATTTTAACAAGAGCAACCAACAGAAGAAAAATCAATACGTTTCTGACGTAAGAGTTTTGTTTCTAAGCAATCTGTTCTGTTACTTTGTGATCTCTGTCTCTCTCTCTCTCTCTCTGTCTCTCTCTCGCTCTCTCTCTGTGTCCCTCTCTCTCTCTCTGTCTCTCACTCTCTCTCTGTCTCTCTCTTTGTCTCTCTCTCTCGCTCTCTCTCTCTCTCTCTCTCTGTCTCTCTCTCTCTCTCTCTCCCTCTCTCCTCGCTTTCACTTTCTTTTACATACACTGAGAAACATCTGAAGTGTTTTTGAGAAAAGCACAAGCAAAGGAGAAGTGCTCGTTTGCCTGTAAGGCCTGTAGCGAATGTAAACCAAATTCACGTTGCGTGTTTGAGACTTCTCCTCGACGATCACACAAACACACATGGTCACCTCTGTTCTCCAATTGTCCATCAATCGCTCATGTTCCTCACTCTGTTACACTGCAAGCAACGGCGGAGTTTAAAATGGCATTATATCTACAGCTAGTTACAGTAGTGGGATCCGCACATCACAAAACGGGTCCCATAGAGAGATCTACAGTCAATGTTGTTGTCGTCATTGTAGTGTAGGGAGAGGGAGGGAGAGTTACAAACCAAATAGAGGGATAGATGTGACCTGGGCAAGATGCTTCGTGTCACACCATTCTCATGTAGGCCCTCATACATTGTATTGTATACCGAACACCTTTAGAAGGTTGTCAACTGCATGTTTAGGGCCTCGGACATACTTTATACTCACCATCGCTGTAAGGAGCTGTCAGCGGGTGTATAGGATATAAGTAGTCATAAAGGCAGTCGTACCTGGTGTGAGACATTGAATTATCTTCAACATAAATCTTACTTAACATAATGTATCATATACCGTACTTGAGGTACGTGAAATTATTCAGGGGGAGACATTAAAACAGTGAAATGTAGAGCAGTTTTGGGGTATGTTCTCATGTACAGGAAATGACATAGTCCTGTTCTCCTCCTCCTCCACTCATCCCCCTCACCCCTCGCTCTCTTATTTAGTTTGGGGATTCCACTCCATTTGATTCTTTCCCCACCACCACCTGTGCATTCTCCTCCTCTCCCTCCTCCTCCTCCTAAGTTGTAGCGTAGATGTGACATTTCCAGGGAGCAATTCCATCTCGGTCGCCGCTCCTTTCTCAGCACAGAACAGCAGGCCTGCAGGGAGTTGGAATCCAAAGATACGTGTGTTTCCATGGGACTGTGTGGGGAGGACAACAGAAATGATATATCTTTGGGAAAATAGAATCGTTTTGTGCCTGGTTTGTAATGGCACAACGGACTATGATGTGTGTAGCTGCTGTACTTGTACCTGTCGAGTTCTCCTGCCAACGCGTTGTGGTCAGACAAAACAGCGTATTAGTGTACAAAGAAAACACCCACTATGCTTTATGACACTGCTGTAGCACGTGGGAAGTCCAATCTGGTGCCTGATATAATCATGAACAGTAGTGTGCTTCAGCAGTGGAGTCTATGAACTGAACGGAGACACCGCCTGTCCTCTGCATTCAAAGTGTGGCAGACACAAATGCACTGTGTTTTAACACTGGACTCCTTACACCTGACAGGTGCGTGAACCAGTTGACCGGTTGATCAACTACCAGGTTAAATACCAGGATCATTACTGATTCCACTGTGCATTCTGTACTGCAACACTTATGTTATAAACCATTGGCCAACATTGCTTCTGTGGAGCATAGGATATAAGCCATATCGTTTTTTTGTTGTCGCACAACATGCTCATTTAAATGTCAACCTAGTTGAAATGGACATAGCCTATATGCATTTACTGCTTCATGAAACAGTCGTATTTGAGTCCTTGATAAATACATAAGTAATGATAAAACGGACAAAGGGCATATATATGCTGCATTGATATTCATACCACCAAACATGGCACGTGCAAATAAAGACACTTGCTTTCTAGAGCCACAAGAGTGTGTTGTGTTGCCTCTCAATTAAATGAACAGATTCATTAACCCTAAAGTCCCCCTATAGGTCAACCATCGTCAGTAATCCCTTTTCACGCTGTATATGTTTGTATAAAATATTCAAGCTGAAAGCAAGGAGCGGTGTCACTCAGAGCGCGAGGGGATGAATGAGCAGGGGACACCGCTCCAGTCGTGGAGCGGCAGCACAGTGGGATTTGGCAAGTCAAACAGAGACCCTGCACTTGCTTGACATACATTCAGTGCGCACTTAAAATGAATGACTTTGCGTCTTTATCTGGCTTGCAATTGTAGGCTATTATTTGCTGTCAAAGTCGGAAGCGAATCACACGCCTACACCAGTCTTCATCTCTCACACACGCTGTACATAACATTAACCTCACACAAAGCAGATAACTCCGTGGAGCTGCAAAACTTGAGTTGGGAGTAGCCTACCTACCAGCTGCAGTAAAGCGGGTCCACCTCTCTTCAAGTCTGTAACGCTCTATCACCTGGCTGTGACCAATAACAGCTGCATAAATGACAACAAAGTTATTTTGTACATAACTAGCTAATGAAAATATAACAGTGCAATATAAATAGAGTCGTAGGCTGTAAATAAATACAATACTGTACATGTAATAATTAACATAATAATAATAATATTACAAACACAACATTATATTCATATGGTTTATAATAATCTGAATTATAATGACTACAATTATATATAATTCATTCAAATTAATTGCAGATAAAAAAAATATTGAAAAATACTCTAATAGCAATCTATTTTCAGCTGTGTTGTCTATATCGACCGTCTTTTGGAACATTTAATGCCAGATGCTGAGCACCTTTTCCTCTCGAGCTGTGCTTCCGAGCTCTCTGGAATTTGATTGGCTTCGGACAAAGGCATCAAACAGTCGAGCATCTTGATTGATGATTTAATTATCCATACAGTTGATAACTGCATAGGACAGGACAGCAAATATAATACTTTATTTACATAACCAATCACAGCGTTGCAAAGGTGGAGCCTTCCTCTCCATTTACAGCGAGAGAGAGAGACATACATTGAAGCAGCAGCATCACCAGGAAATAAATAAATTAATCAAATAGAGAAACATGAATTGGAGTAATAGCCATGTCGTATAGTTGCAATAGAGTGAAATATGTTCGTCGATATAACCTTGAATAACACCAGTGAAAAAAAATGAATGAAGTATACACTTGACGTCTTTCAAACCTGAAACACACCGGGAAAACTTCAACGAAAGTACCTGTACGCACCTGACTGCACCTGGCACGTGCGAGAAGCACCTCAATATACACATCTCTTTCACATCCCTGGTATGTGTGAGACTGTTTTGGAGAGTCAGTCAAACTTCCAACGCTTTCATTTTGGTCCGTTTTCCCCCTTCCAGTTGTGGTCATGTCGGTTGAATAAGAGTGTTCCAACTTTTCTTCTTCTGGATAATATTCTTTCTTCTTCGGCTGCTATACATGGTAGTCATAGTCCGACAGTCACAGTTAATTTCACTCGGATCAAACAGCCTGGGAGAGAGAGAGAAGAAAAAAAACGTATTACGTTTAGCAAAAGATGCTCACGTTTGGTCCTTCTCAATTATCCCCTCCGGTGACGATAGGTGGCGCGTGTCCCAGGGTTGGTTCTCTCCTCTCCACTGTATTACAGAAAAGAGAAAGAAAAAAATGTCATTAGAAGAGGCGTAACACGTCAGTCCGTCCCCAGGTTTGTTTCCTGGAGTGTCTGAAAGAGATCAGTCCTAACCTGCCCTAGCAGGAATAACGGTCCTTTTCGAACCACTATTTCTAAGGCTTTATTATCATTGCAAGGATCCCTGCACATTTCTCTCCACAATTGCTTACCGCTGCAGTCTCGTGTTATCACTACAACCGAAGTCAACCGAAGAGATACTACTATAGGAAATCAGGTATGTGTCCATTTCTTTACCTCGACTAATAACCTTTATACAATGGGTCATTTATAGTTTTAGAGATTGCGACTTAGAGCTTTTGTAGGGGCTTTGGTGCTATAGCATTGCGTTCACGTTAAACTTTCTCCACCTGCACAGGTGGATGAGGGAGCGGTGCGCTTTAAGTATCTAGGCTTGCAGTGCGTTTCATCAGAGAAGATGCAGTTTTGTAGAATTTGCTGAAAAGCCTATAAATAATAAGCTCGGTCTTCTTCAGCTTTGGATTCAGTTTCACCGAGCCATGCATGCACCCTTTTGTGTCCAACTCGTTTTTGTTAGTGTCTTTCTGTATCCTTTGGTTTCGTAGAGTAGAAGTTATCTGTCTCACAATAGGGTAAATATTCGCTTATCATTTCAACGTCATTTACATTATTTTGTTCAGATAGCTATAATCTGTTTCATATCCTGTCTGGATAATTGTATTTTTGTTGACACATCATTTTCTGGTATTTGTAAGTTTTTTTTGTTTATTTGTTCTTCCTGTCGTGGGTCGTTCCCCATAGCAATACAATCCAATGGCAGAAATTAACCCACTAATTTTTGCTCGATTAGTACATTGAAATCATGAATGTTTTCATGTTTTGTCAGTTTTTACTTATTTATTCACGTACGTTTTTCAGCATGATAGGCCTAAAAACATAAAATAGGCATGCAATCTAAAATGAATCTTAAATTAACACATTTTGTAATGTTCGTAAATTAATGGTGGAGTTCTTTTACATTTAGGCATTTAGGATCTACGTATTTCACAACACAGCTTTATGTATCATCTTTATTTTGTATTGTCTTGTGTTGTACGTGATATATTGCCTGGCGGATTGAAACTGTTCTTTTTTCTGCCTTTCTGATATTTACATTTGACACAAAGCCTAACGTTGAACTCACAACTTTAACATTGTGTCATCATCAATATCGGTTACTCTCAATTTAAAAAAATGTAGGTTAAAAAAACATGAACCCGGATAAATCAATGTAGGCCTGCTGTTTGCGATGTACGAGTTATTATTTTATATATAGATATATCGAAGCAGAACATAAAATGGAAACAGCACAAAATAAAAAAAAAAAAGAGAAATGATCAAACTTTTCTTATTTAAATTAACACAATGTAAAAACGCATGCTTAATCCAGCAGGGCCAGTCCGTGTGAATTATTCCTCATGCTGAAGGTGTATCTATCTCCCTGTCTCCCCCTTTCTCTGCATCCTCTCTTTCCCCGTCGTCAATGTTCACTTCCACTTATCATCATCCCGATCACTGGCATTATACAGATCAACAATACATTGATCGACCCCTTATCGTACTTTATTTAGCATGGGTATAAAATAAACGTTTTGTATATCAGTTGGGTTTTCTATTATTTTCTGTTTCATTTGGCGCCTGATATTTAAATGGATACTCCCAGTCGGTCCAGTGTACCCACATTGTTGCTGCCTGTGTTTGGTTGTTAGATATTGAGCCTGCGTGCCGCTGCTGCTGCTGCTGCTGATTCAAGGAGTCGAGTCCATGCGAGCTGCCATCTGATCCACTCTTATCAATGAAGCACGAGATCATGGCGGATGGCCCCAGGTGTAAGAGGCGAAAACAAGCCAATCCAAGAAGAAAAAACGGTAAGAAAAGACAGGAAAATAACAAACTGTCATTTGCGAAATATGTTTGTTGTGGATCTAGATTTGTAATGTTGTCACTGTTGACTGTAGTTCAGAGGGGCTGGCTACGAATTGCCAAATGCGTGTTCTGTTCTGCTCTCGTCTCATAGGAAATAAAGGGACACTTCTAACTGGGAAATAATGCGTAATGTGTCAGTATTGTGCTGTGTACACAGGCGGGACTGTCTATCCTTCGTTGTGAAATTAGGAGCACAACGTGTTCGCTCATTTCGTCATTTTTACAGAGACAATTTGGTGGAAGTTGTAATAAGTTGAGAGTTTATCGTTGTGCGAAAAGACTGAGTAGCAGTGGGAGGAATTTCAGAAAGTTCCCCCTGCCCAGATAACGGTTCAGTCGCGAAGTCCCTTATTTTCCACCAAGACAAACCCGTTAGATGAGGACTAATTTTATTTGCTGTTCTGTACTTGACGTACCTGTAGATTTAGTTGTTTGAGTATTTTATTTCAGCAAGTGTTTGTTCCTTATGTTACGCATTGCTTAGACTCTCACACCCCTGAGTATATTATGACATTAATGTAATTCATTTTTATATGTCTACACGTTATTGGTATGTTTAGTTCTCGCGTTTTACCCAAATGATTTGTTGTAGTGTCTATCTACTTTCTCTCGAAGCATAGTCCCCTTTTAGTAGGGAATGATTAGTGTCCCACACCGTTGGCAATTGACAAGAATATGAAACAGAACATGGGGGGGACAATTCGCAGTGAACAGGCTGCAATAGCTTAGTTTACTAATTTATTGTAACCAAATAAGATGGCATGTGCGCTAAGATGGTGGTATTGACCGGTGGTGTGTCTCGTGTCATTTATTGTATTATTAGCAATATGAAGTGCTTTGTGTGGAGCAAATAGCGGCGAAGCATACATTTGTCACTCTATTATTGTCAACTGTTTGTCCACCCACCGAACTGTGTTACATGTTGGGAGTTATTGAGCCATGTCGTGGATCGCTTTTCGGAGGGAGTATACGTTTGTTCCATTCCCTTTTGTGGACTGTTGACTACAATACACCCCGTGCACAAGTAAATCCAGCATCACCACATGTCTGGGTCCCGAGATATATTCTTACACGGGAATGCTTTGCATTTTATTTTGTCCCTGGGATTTTCAGTCTCTGTTGTTGTACAAAGTAGCCTTATCAAATGCGTCTGAATTTTGCTCATACTTGTGAAATGTCTCCCTTTATGTGGCTCTTTTCCTTATTAAATGTTGTGTATTGATTTTGCACAATCAATACAAGGAGAGTCATTGATGCTTACAAGTGAAGCTTCAAGCTTGTTGTTGTTCTGAATATCAAAAGATAGGAGTGAAAGTAGGTTCCCCCTTTTCACTGTAGTTTCTAGGAGATAAGAATGTTCTTTCCTCTGAGCACCAGTTCCCACCTGTTCCAGTAAACAAAAGTTTGGATTACTTTAAAACACTCCATTCAAGTAAGTGTTTTCTGACAAACACACACCTGATGATTGAGATTTGCATTTGTCAGAAACAAAAATCCTTTCAAGTTCCCGCCATGCAACAGCAGAAAGCAACCTCACACACTCTCAAATGCAAAAAAAATAATTAACATGTTATTTTAGTCGCTTCCCCCTCAGTGCCGAGGTGGTGTGCAGCGTGCACATATTATAGGCTGACTGAGCAAGTCGAAATTCGACATTCTAGATTCTATCATATTTTTTGAATATGCCATTGTGGTCCCGGAGTTGCCCCCCCCCCCCCCCCCCCCATTTACATTTTTTACATTTTCTCGTCATGGGATGCCTTCAATAGCTCTCTCCCTTTGGGAATGCTGTGGTTGAACTATTCAGACAGAGTGGATTTCATTTTCTCCCCTGGATGCATGGGGAGATGTCATAGGAGCTGAGCTTGTGTGTCTGGCCGATAGATAGCACCCCTATATAGCTATATATGAGGATCCTTATCAGACAGATAGCCTACATACTGAGATTACTTAAACAATATATATTTTTTAAATAGACCATCTATTGAAATATTTTGAATATTGATAGATTGATGATGTAAATGATTTATTTATGATATGGGTAGAGAAATAAATGTTGTTTTTTCTGCATGGCAGTTTTGTCATGTTTCCCAGAAAACATGTATCTGTAGTTGTAGAATATTTTGAGTAGGATTTAAACGTTTCGACTCACAATTATAGCTAAATTCTATAGCCAGTATTTTGATCTTAGAGTGAGACTCTGCAATTCCAGGTGAATTTATTCAGATTAGGTTATTTGGTCACATTATAGTAGGCAATAATGGTTCTATAGCCATAAATGGTGTATTTGGCTTCGCTGTTTGTTGATAACACACCTACGCCGTGAGATTCTATAGGCCCACATATACATGCTTATCACATCCAGAGTTAAAGAGTGTAAAGTCAATCTCACAGTTCGGTGCAACGTGATATTGGCAACCCTGTAGTTTTGTTGGAGTTTTCTCTCTGCCTGCCTTCCCAGGTGTTGCAAGTCAGACCCAGCTGCGGGGTCTCTACCTCGCTGTGTGTTTCTAAGTACAGCTGGAAAAGTACTCCACAAACCTTTTCCCTTCTAATTGGATTCGTCAAATCAGTACTGTTAGAAAGTAGTACTTTTGCACGGCATACTTTCAGTTTCCACACTTTTATTCCTCTCTCAGTATGGGTAAAGAGAAATGTACTATGGAAATGACAGACAGTGGTACTGGTCAGCATCTCCTGTATCTCCATCTACTTTGTTTTACGTTCAACTTCGGAGTAATGTTGGAGTTGTGTGCCTTATGTGGTTTTGCCTGTACAGCGCGTGCCATTTTATGAGTTGGTACATAAAAAACGCTACCACTTTTTCAGGAGACGTTTCAAATGTGAAGGTGTCAATTCCAAAGGTCTGTTTCTCTGACATTTCCTGTAATACAATGCAAAGACCTATACATTTTCAATCAACAGAAAGCCTCTCCATAGATGTTACCATGCTCCAGGATATGTTGATTACATAATTAAAGGTACAAAACCAAAGGATGACACTTTCCAGCTTCTCTCTGTCTCTCTCTCTCTCCCTCTCTCTCTCTGGCTCCAATAGTTTAATACAATGCTGTGAATGTGATTATAAAAGGCTGTGTGCATTCACGCTAAAGATATAAAGGAGTCCTACTAATTCTTTAGCCTCAGCCCTGCCTTCAGCCCAAACAATGGCAGATTCCTTCCAGTCTAAACATTTTGTCCATCTCTATTATTCATTTGCTTTTAAGGTGCATTTGCTCCCGAGTCGAAGAGAAAAAGCTCCCCTTCCCTTTCCTTCCCCCCCACCAAGCCCCCCCCCCCCCCCCTTTCCCTTTTCACAAATGTTTTCCTCTTTCCAAGGTAGGCACTATTTTGTTGCTGTCACAGGGAAAAGGAGGGCAGGTTCGCTGGCGCTCACGGACAATTGATTGTCAGTCGTAATGTGTTTCATTTACATGTTTTATAATGTCAATAGTGCTGGGGTGTCCACTGTACCATTCATGCTGCCATTCCCACAAGGGTGCAATTGTCTAAGTAGCCATAGCCGGTCACCTTTTCTGATGGCTTTTTCACTCGGGCAAAAAAAAAATGGGAAGGGCGGTGTTGCCGTGGTGCATCAGTGTTTAGAGAAGGATTATTTTGTTTAAGCAAGTGAAATAATTACTGCAGATATTACGAGCCAGCAAGAAATAATCTCCCTTCGGCAGGGGCCTGCACTGTTCGCATGGCAGCAGTGACAGTGGTGAGGCATGAGGTGTCCAGACAGACCCAGGTTTTTTTTTATTTTTAGAAAAGCTATTTCATATATGTCATATGATGAGGTATTATTAGATTATTTACTTTAGACTCATAGGCTGATGGTGTCTGGCAATGGTAGATGCGGCATGTTGAGGATGTGTGTTTTTTTTTTGGTGCACTGTTCCCAAAACAACATCCTGATCCTGATTTCTGGCATGTCGTCACGCGAGAGACCTTTGTTGCCCTTTTCACGCTTTTCAAGCAGATACAGTTTGGTTGATGCTTCACTGTAGTTTGGTGTTTGTCTTTTTTTTTTATCAAACGGGGGTCATCATGAGCTTAATATATCCTTCTGCTAAAACGACTATAGTCGGACGTACACCACTGAACACTTTTGTGTTACTGGATCTCTACCTGTTAGATTTCAGAACTTCCAGAATATTAAAAAAAGCTCCATATGCATTCCATCGCCTAGTGTGGGCGACTTTCGACTTTTTAAAGGTTTTAGTTCATTCAAAACAACATAGATCTCCCTGACATCACGTTCAGCCACAAACACATGTCGTGAGGAACCAGATTCATGCCAGTATCAGACGATTATGAATCTGACAGAACACTAATGACCATCTCCTCAGTCGGACACCAATTCGCAACTTTTATCCCAAAACATTTTGTCTGTTTAAAAATAAATTAAAAAAATACCATTTTTATTTTGTTTTGGGTTCTATATTTTTTTTTTTTCTCCGTCTCTGGCTTGTGAAGATATTTCCGCCTAACAGGGAGAACACACACAGCAGAGGCACCGTTAGCTGAACCCCTGACACCACGGTCTTTGGAATGCCTTAGGTATGGTTTCACTTTTGCTCACATCAATGCTGACCTGAATGTCTTTCATATCTGATCCGCCGTGTCTCTCCCAGTAAACATCCCCCGAGGGGAGAACAAAGAAAGGAGCTCTTCTTCTTCTTAATCACAATTCAGCCCTTTCACCGCCAGCAGGCTACATTTGCATTCAGCATCAGAAAGGCCGAGATGAAAAGGGGGGGAAAAAGGGAAAGCAAGAAAGGAGAGCAATAGCAACAAAAAAAAAAAAAAAAAATGGCAGAAGGGTGGGTGGTGAACAAAATAACTTAGGTGTTTGTGGCTGTTTGTTGGGTGTCCCCTGGTTACTAGCCTAATATAGCTCCTACTCTACCGGGGTAGGCCTGGCCCTCCTGACAGTCAGATAGTGTTACGAGATGGCATGCCTGTACTATTCATGGACACTCACTCTCACACTTAAAAAAAAATAAAAATAAATGAAAAGGTGTCTGAAACGGATCAGATTCTAACTTAAGAAGTCTATACTAACTAGGGGCAGGTGTGTTTTTACACAATTACTTTTTTTGGGGGGGGGTGTTTTTGTTGTTGTTGTCCATTTTGAAATAAGAATTGGGGCGCAACGCAGTGCTTATGTCTACTGTTGTTTGTCAAATTGCATTCTCACGTGATATTGTAGGGATTCCTTGTGGATGTGTGTTTTGTATGTCACTAGAAGAGCAGGTGTGTCAGAGGTCAATAGGAGAGACTATTTCTGGAGTTGTTGCAGTGTGATCTTTCAAAGTATCATGTTAGTTGATACACTATGCTGGGTTTACTGAGAAAAGTTTAGTCGTTGTGTTATGTGATGAAAATAAAACCCAGTTCAAACAGTGTTGCCATTTTTGTTTCTCTTTACTTTATAGCTCAGTACTCTCTCTACTTTAAGATTAGATTTGGTCCCCCCCCCTAGAAATGTGGACCAAAGTTTAACCGCATGCTTCCACTTCTCTTAAGTTGGTTGGCAAGATATCTTTATTGTCTAGTGAGATCTATTTCTCCTCTCTCCTCTCTCTCAATCAGACTAAAGAATCATGTATGCAAATCCGTTGCCAAGCTTTGAAAGGGGGGATGCTTCAGCCTACAACTTTAAATGCATCATGTGATATGAATTCCAGATTCTTTCTTTTTTCTTTTCCAACCAGAACTTTTTGTTAAGAAAAAAAAAAGGTTATTAGTACACCCCCCCCCCCCCCCCCCCACCCCCCCCCCCCCCCCATCCCAAGCTGACCGGGATTTAGACAGATTTACTTCAGCAAACACCTTTGGACACTGGGGGAAAGTAGGAGTCTGTTTGCAAAAGGAGTCTTTTGTTCCGAGAGGTGCAGGGATAATTCTTTACTAGGCAAGCGTGATATTAACCCATGCTTCGATACCAGGGGAAGTGGTTAACTCTTTGTGGGCACACACTCACTCTTTACTTGGACAGTTCAGGTTTCTGCTCTTCGCATGCATAGAACATTTTCTCATCTCTTTTGACAACTTTCCCTCTCTCCCTTTCCGGTGCCTTCTTCTTGTGTACCTTGTCTGAAGTAAAGAGTCAGGACAGCCTGTTCCATGTTCTGCTTTGTTTTTTGTGTGTGTGTGTGTGGAAAAGCTGCGAGATCTTGGATAGGGGACTCGCTTGGCTTTAACGAATACCCAACCCATCATTATAGCTGAAATTCCTTCCCTCTGCAATAGCTTCAGCTCTAGTTGCTGTTCTGCTGGCAATGTCTTCTGTGCTGCTTACTTATGTTACTGTCGAGGACCACGTACTGGTTAGTTTCTTGCGTCATCGGTGAATAAGAAAAATGCATGAATCATAACCAATGAGGAGGCAGTCCTCAAGCCCCTTGGCTTAATATGTTGATTTGATGACTCAATATTCATAATGCTTAAGGCGAATAGACATTTGATCATGTTTTGATGAGGATCAAGTCTTAATAAGTTTGACTTGTTTTGAGACCCGGTTCACTTTATCCCCCTCTAATTCTTCGTCCTGCGCTGGATCATATCGTGCTGTATTTGGCTGTGTGTGTGTTGTCCGTAGAACAGGTTGTGTGTGTGTGTGTGTGTGTGTGTGTGTGTGTGAGGACCTTAGCGACTCGCGAGTGTGAAAGATTGAATGATGGAGGAGAAGTGACAGAATTAAAGGTGTTTGCGGCGCCGCTCCGCCGTGACTCGTCCTCTAAACCCCGTCTCTGTCACCGTCCTCTTGTGACTTGACAGTTCATATCCACTCCCCTGTAAGGTGATGTGAACTCACACACCACTGAAGCTGGAGCATATTCAGTCGACTGTCTTTCTCTTCTTTCATTCGTTCCTTGGCTCTTTTCCTTTTTTTCTGTGTGTGTGATACAGACACAAGGCAAACACTGAAATTGAAACTTCAGTGGACTGGCAAATAATTGCATGCATTTTGGATTGTACATTTATGTGTGTACTTCCTTATCCTAAGCCCACAATGTTTTATGCATTGGGTGAGAAAAATACATTTTTGAAAAATATCATGCCTCATTTGACATTTTCTCAAGTGAAAATGCGAAGTCTTTTTTTCGGCCCATCCATTCGGTTCCTATCCCGCTGTTTGCACACATCTAGTTGTTTACAATGGCTTGCGTGTGATTTTCAAAATGTTCCACGTGTCAACCCTCCTATTTGCAAGGTACACTTGGTGTGACTTGCGACAGGTTGCATAGCAGGTGGGAATGAACATTTCCATTTCTTAACGAAACAAATTAGAAGTTCAAAGGCACCGCGTTTTGTGCGCATAATGGTATATTTCATTACGATGTGCTGCATCTGACTTGCAGTCAGCGTAATACACAGCAACTCGACAGTTCTAGCAATACACCGTCTGGGCTTCAGAACAAGGACAAATTCAATGGAAATCTCCCATTTCTGCTGATTGTCCTCTTACAATATACATCTGGATTTTCCTCACGAGTGAGTAAGTATAGTGCCCACATGCATGACACGCCCCCCATAGCCTAAACAGCATGTATTCCGCAAGTTCAATAATGACTGTATTATGGCCTATAGAAATATCGGTGTGCTAATGATAATGGCTAAGAGTATATCACTCCATACTGCTGTCGGGGATGGGGAGAGGGTCTACTAAAAAGCTAAAAAAGGAAGGTAGCAACACTAGTTGTGAGGAAAATAAGAGGCGCTTTATCTCATCAGATGCCTTTTGATCCGGTTGGTAGTGTGTGAATGGCGCTGTGTTTCTCTGTCCGCTGTTCGTTATCCGCATGTTCAAAGTTGTCACCCTTTACGGGAAAACAGTGCCCGAAAGTGGTCCCTCTGTTTCCTGTTTCGTCCTCTGAAGTCGGTGGATTTAGTTTTTTCACCAAGTCTGACCAGGCACGCGCACGCGCACGCGCACGCACACACACACACACACACACACACACATACTCTTTGATGTATGTTTGACTGTCAGGTGGAAGAGCACTCCTGGCAAGGTCATGGACACATGGGACAATCAATAAGAGATTGTCAGATTAAGGTATCATGACATGTAGGACTTTTTCCCCACATATGACTCAATGCATTTTACACTGTTATGCTATTCCCCTTACTAAGACCTAATAGAACATGTTGCCTCATTCCAGCTCATTTCCTTCCATTTGTTTGAATCATGTAGAAGCCAAGTCACCTAGAGATATTTTCTCCTTTCCTACCTTTGCCCGGTTGGAAATGGAGACGGTTGTGTCTGTCTTGATTAAGGACGTACTGGGTCCGTGTTGAATATTATGGAAGGTAACTGTGCCACTGTTATTTCTTTGTAATTGCAGTTGATTGCTGGGCAGATTCAGTCATTTGTAGCGCTACATTTTTGTCACTTTATACGCTTTCATCTTATCGCTTGATCAACTGAGCTCTTAACCGAACGCTGCAGCAATGGAGGAAATTGTATGAAATTACGTTTCCCCTTGTTATTCAAACATACATTTAACCTTTGGTAAAAGTGAGCCAAGGAGAGAGAAAAAACACACACCTCCCCCCTTTAAATGTCATCGGTAGTAAGGACACGTGTAAAGATAGTGTGTGAACCAGTCTGGCCTTGTAAAAACTCCGAGGTGAATTCTCGTGTTAATAGGTTCTGACTGGCGATGGAGCCCCCACTGAACGGCCTGCGCCCCGCCGCTGTCAAACACCAATGTCAAACAAACACCTCCTCAGGTAGCTGGAGGATAATCACACCGACAGGCCTGTCCTCAGCCTTTCTGACACACAGGACCAGAGCCATGGGGTGGAGGCAGGGTCAGGGGAAAAGGGCTGGGGTTGAGGGCTAGGGTATGTTTCTGGGAATGGGGTAGGGGTGGAGGGCTAAGGTTAGGATTGGGGCAGGGTTTGGGACTAGTTGCGGCAAAAAAAAGGCCTGGGCTGACTCAGTGCCTAGACTACCCTAGCCTCTACCTGCACTATCACTGACTGTTTACCTTCTGTAAATCCAGGCTCGACCCCAGCCGTCAGTAATTACTGGCTACTCCCTGCTTTCCTACCCAAAGGAAGATTCACTCTTATCACTCCAGCGTCTTGTTCCAACATTCCTGAGATAAATTCTCCATCACTTTGTTATTCTTACTACTTAGGGGTATTAGAATTAGCATGCCCATCAAAGCAGACCTTGTACTTTCCTTCTCTCCACGGCCATATCAGTGGTCGTACATTACGCCAGGGATGCACCGTTGGCGGCAGCATAGTTGAATAGTGTTCAGGCAGAGTCGTATCGAACTGAGCCACTGACATCACAGGGAGTCAGGATGATGAAGTTGTGTAAATATATGGCTGGGTAGCACGGAAGTTAGGTTAGAGCCACACAGGTACTTAGTCTTGTGAATTAAAGGATTAATCAAATGGCACTTCACGGTCCAGGTACCTGGTTGCATCAGTGCTTTGTTAAGAAAATGTGTAGGAGGAGAAAGTCTCTCAATATTCTGTCTGTTTTCATTCAAATGGCAGGGACATGTAGTAGAGGTGGTGAGGTAGAGGGAGAGAGACTGTGAGAGGCAGAGAAAGAGAGAGATAATTTCCCTGTATGTATTCTAGTATTGAATGGGTCTGGGATATTATAGTGGCTCAACATGCCAAGTAGGCTACCTTGTAAACTGGCTATCACAGGATCTCTAATGTTATTACTTTTCATAATTAGTTACAGCAACACTCGGTCCATACTGCCGGAAAGGAATATTCCTTAGTAATTAAAGTCATGAAATATTCAGTTATGCCTACCTTTTCAGCAGTCTCTCAAATGAGGCAGCCATTTTTAATGTCCACACGGCCTCTGATTTTATTATAATGGCAGCTTGGCACATCTGCAATTAGTACTTCTACTGACAGTTACCATTTCTGAGGAGCGGTAAGAGGCAGCAAGGGGACACGGGGCGGAGGGGGGGGGGGGGGGGACGCGGAGCCGGGTGCTATTACATGTGCACCAAAAGCCTCCCTCTCTCTTTAACCTTGTTGTGTTTTTTTCTTCCTCTCTGACGCAGAGGTTACCTTTTCCCAACGGTGCAAAATCGACTTGACATAACTGTTCATCAGTTTCAGGATTCTCCCCTGAGGTATTTGCATCAAATCAGCTCAGTCAAGCTTCAAGTTGAAATTGGCAGGCCAGAACCTGACAGCCAGGGTAGGGACTGGGGAAAGAGACAGGGAACTGACAGTGGCAGGGCGGGAGGGTGAGACAAATCTCTCCCTGGCTTGGCCAGGGTGGAGGAGAGAAGCGAGAGAAAAGGCCCCTGAGTGAGCTAGGCCACAGGGGTAATGGGCGCAAAGTTAGGCGGATGAAGGGATGAGTAGGCCTTTTTTCTCGACTTTTTTCTTCCCTTTTTCGCCTCTGCTTCCGAATCTCTGCAGTAATGGTCAACTTTAGTGTTGTCTTTTATTGGGTTTTGGGGGGGATGGGTATGAAGACAAGCATTTGTTGTTTAGCTGGAATAGTGACTTGGAAAAATTGGTTTAGTGCAATGGATGATATTGCTGAGGATCAAAACCACTCAGTGCAGTGGTGGATATTAAACGTCAGGCTTTCAGAAAAAGTTGTACACTAACATACACACACACACACACACACACACACACACACACACACACACACACACACACACACACACACACACACACAAAGAGAGAGAACAAATGCAATTGTCGCACCTTGGGTTGTAGCAGGACACAGATGAGCAGCACCGTTATCTTCTTGAATTACTCTCCTCTATAGCCCTTAGAGAAATCGAGATAAGGATTTTGTTTGATGAAACTTTTAGTGATTCTTCGCTGCTCCAATTCTGTCTCTGCGACGTCACAAAGCAGGACGAGAATTCCGCTGTAAAATGTTTCAAATCCCCCGAGGAGCAGAGTTGAAATCCTCTTAACATATATTCTTATTAAAGGGGAAGTCAGAGATCTAGGTGACTATCATTGTTTCTTGTATTCATCTTTGCTCTCTCTTTTTTTAATCTTTCCTCCGCACGCACACATGCTTAAAATGTGTTCGCCCCTTTAACAGCCTCGGAGAAGTATGACACTTTCGCACATCTTTTTTTTTTTTTTCTTTTTCAATCTCTCCTTTCTTGCTCTCTATCTCCATCTCTCCCCTGTCTCTGTCTCTCACTCCCCCTCTCTCTCTCTCTCTGTGAGCTTTGCATGTGACAGCCAGGGCCTGACGGGTTGATGGCCGTTCGACAGGCAGCATTGAGTCAAAGTGGTGTGACGGCAGAGTTTTGTTAAGCTGGGAACAAAGGCATGGAGATGCCGGCCTGGTATTGTCTGCGTGCATATGGGCCTTGTCACAGTTCCTACGGATTTTATGCTCTGTTTACTCCTAGCCATCACCACTAATATTCAGAATGGGGTTGCCTCTTTTCTCCAAAGATATGATTATATATATACCAAGTTTTGCTGTGAATCTCTTGAGGTGCTCTTGGAAAGTCGGAAGAGCAGAGACTCATAAATATTCTCTTTTCTAGTGTTGATGTATGCTCAGAGGTTCTGTGTTTACTGCGTAGTATATATGGGTTATTTTCATGACCGGTATTACGGATTTTGTTGTTGTTTTTTTGGGGAATTACGCACTGTGCTCAAACTCTCTCGCAAACCAGTTTTCAAAACCCATACAAAAGCAACAAATTATAGTCGCATACACATACTGTACTTGAGCCCCTCCCTATTTCCCACTGAAGTTTTGTTCATAGAGAAGCTTCACGGCACTGCCTGTGGCTGCAGGACTCTGATGCCTCCCCTCCCTTCTCTCCTCCTCTTTATGGTCTCTGCTCAAACTGAAAGCTGCTTGCAGTGAGATTAGTGAAGGGGACGGGGAGGCAGGCAGCTAGCTGGGGGAAGGTAGACAGGGGAAGGGGGGGACAAGATGTCCGGTAGCAGACCACGCTAGCCAGGTCAGGGTGAAAGGCCTGTAGGCCCCAAGCCATCAGCCATGCCAGATATCTCCTCTCCCAATCAAATGTGGACAGTAATTCCGAACAGTCCTCTGGTCTCTAATGGGTCGGTTGGTTCCACCATTTCAAGCCATGACAGTGACTCTGACTCCGGTCTGTCTAATTCACCTCTGTGCCAAACACAGAGGTGAATAGGTGCATCTCTATATCAGTTGAGCTTGTTAGCCAACAAAGGCTTTTAGCGGAAGAAACAATACCATTTTAGGGGAACTTGCTATGTTGATGTCTTTTATTCTTTATCGTGGCAGTGCTTGTGCCATTAATATAAACGCAAGTTCCTGAGAACACAGCCTGTAAAAGTCCTCTAAGACACCAGTCTTCTTCAAACCCAATGATATTTTCATGAGCCAGTAAAGATTATGGGTCCATTCTTGTAGTACCCATCTGTGCTTTCATTTGCAACTGTCTGCTCAATGGTAAAACGGGAGGGAGTGGGGAGAATGACTTTCCTTTAGTTAAATAGTTGGAAAAGGTCGATGGAGGTAAAGATGTAGTTAAGTTTTTTTGCTTTTTTTTATGGAGAGAAAGAGTGTGACAGAGATGCCACAATGTGTACAGACATTAGGTGTTGGGCTTGATACAGTGTAAGCACATCAGTAGCAGGGCTGCCTAGCTTCTGCTTGTCAAAATGAAGTTTTACCCCAAATACGTATTGGCAGTAATTACAGGGTTAAACAAAAATTAAGCAATCTGTAAACAGATGAACTCAGTCTCTCTGTCCAAATATATATTTTTTGTTGCAAAACAATTACAAAATTACAGTAGATAAAAATTGTTCCCTGCCTGTATTTATGCAATCAACATAACGAAGAAACAAAACAATTTAATGTGGGAAAATCATCATTCATCTGCATTATAATTGCTTCTTTTTCACATCTACACCGTGGTTAATTAAAATTGTGATTAAATGCGGCTGCGTTGCCTAAGATGTCTTCCCCCCCTAAACAGGTGGTACAGAATTTAAAAGTAAAGAGAAAAACGTAATTAGCATTGGAAATTGAGAAATTGCCTGCAAGAATCGGTGTTAATTTCAGTCACTGATGAGGTAATTTATAAAAGGAGCAGCACTGCGGAGACTGTGTAAACTGAGATTGCCATCCTCCTCCTGTCTGCTCTTCCCTGTTCCCAGCATGCAGCTGAAGCTGTTTGCAAAACACTGAACCTATTTGGAATTCAGTCTTCGTTAGCATCATTTTAGCAATTCCTCTCGGCTGCTACTGATAAAATAAACACCAGAGATAGGAACATGTGGCATTTGAAAGGTCTTTTAGGTGTTTCCCCCCCCCCTGATAAATCCATCAGAAAAGCAGGGCGCATGGAATAAGGTCATGTGTGTGGCATTAGGATAATGGAAGACTTGTCCAGTTGTAAAAACAATGGGTTCTCTCCATTGTCCGGTTCCATCCCACAGTTTCTTAGCAGCACCACACATTGGGATGGAGCTCTTTGGTCAGGTTCCAGAACCACTTGTTTTGGTTCCAGAACTCTACGGTCAGGTTCCAGAACAACACGATTTGGTTCCAGAACTCTATGGTCAGGTTCTTGGCCTCAGTTACGACCTCAGTCCGATTTCCAGAGAAATCCATGGAAGGAGCAGACTACAGGCTAGCTACTGATGGCCTGTACTTCTGCATATGTTGTCTGTTAATGAACTACGTGTTCGTCACTTGACTGACCTTGTGACGTCAGCACTGGCATGAGAGGGATATCAAATGTTACATGATGTTCCTCACAATATCACTTTTTTGATTGTGGTGTTTTGTGATATGACACAAGTTTGTCAGTTTGGGATAGTGGCAACATTTACTCAGGTGTGTGCCTTATGATACCCCTGCACATCAATCTCTAGGCCTCACCACACACTCATTCACTCACTCACTCACTCACTCACTCACTCACTCACTCGCTCACACACACGCGCACACACACACGCACCTCCCTCCCTTTTTTCTCCATCCTCTGGTGCACTCAGCGAGCGAGCCACAACTTTTACAGATATGTGACAAATTGTTGTGCTCTTCCTCATGTTTGACATCCTTGCTGGGATTGCATGTTTTATTTTTGTTGTTGTTTGGCTGCATCCTGAGACCCAAGGTGGCTGCTACTGTACAGCATGTCAAATGTTGTTAACATGCAAACATTTATCTTTAAAGCCCCTTGCGCACTATGGCTGGGGGGTGTGCATGGCTGATTGTGAGGAGAGAGCAGCGAGCTTTCCCTGAGTAGAAAGGCAGAAAGTGCCCCCCTTTCATAAACGCTGCACCACCTCCCTCCTCTCCCTCCTTCCGTCCTCCTCGCCTCTCTTCTTCGCAGAATATCCCTTTATTATTATTTTTGTATTTGATTATTTTCAGAGTCACTCTGCTGAACAGGTCAGGCAGTATCTGACAAGGTATTTCATAGTTTTGTGAACCCTCACCAGACAGATTGTTCAGTGCAAGTGTAGTGTAACTGAGCCATTGTTGCCACTGGAGTGTGGCAAATAAGATCCAGGACAGATTTTTTTTTTCTCTGAATCTTTTTTTTGGGGGGACTTCAAGAATGTAAGATAGCAAAACAGATTTGTTGTGGGTGGAGATGAGGGTGGGAGGGAGTGGGCCGAGCCTTTCATATTATGCCTAGCTACCTTGCCTTGGTACAGTACATTCCACATATGTCTACACACCGGGTAATGTAGGTACAACATTGTAAAAACTTTCCCACCTTTTTTTTCTTCTTTTCGATGTGATACAGAGAAGGTAGAAACCCACAAACATGGTGTATTTCTGGAGATACCGTTTCTGGAGATAGCGTTTCTGGAGATACCGTCTGAGCTATCACTTCACTCCTCGTGGAAGGTGCCTGGGACACAGCGGGTGTGAAAATGGACGCAAAGGAACACAGTATCGACAACCAGATGGATGTTAAATGTTTAGAGGGTATAGGGGCACATATTGAGGGAATTGTATGGTGTGATTGAGCAACAAACGAAATAATCCCAATCAGTTTATTGGATGTATTATTTGCTGTGTCATAGATTAGCATTGAACTTGTTGTGAGCAGATAAAGATGAGACATTAGTATTGAATTCAGTTTTTCCTAGGCGGGCAGCAAGGCAGGGTAAGCAAGGAGGGGGTGTTGACTAGGATGTAAAAAGGCGGGTATGCCTCCCTTACCCATATGTAAAGAGAAGAGGGAGAGAGCTTCTTTCTGATATTCTCCTAAACCCTAAGGGAGTAACTCGTCTTCGGTGCGTAATATACAGTGAGAAAACAATCCCTAATGTCAGGGAAAACCTCGAGTTTGTTTATGTGCGCTTAATGTGAGTCTGTCCGCCTGGGAACCGCCGCAAATGGGGGAAGTATGCGTGGATTTCACAGGTAACGGGATTACGTGGGCACATAATTGATCCATTTGGGGGGAAAATGACAGCGCTCTAAAGAGGGCTAGGCTTTGGAAATGGAGTTTATGAAACAGGCATTCGTAAATTCAAAGGAATCAATACGTCAATTTTATTACGTCTCCAGGCCAGATGGGCTTTAAAGGCACAGTGTCTCCGCTATTTGTATCTTTGTCTCTGTGTCTCTCAGTGTGTCACAAAGGTCCTCAGTGGCCATTTTGTTGTTGATATTCTACTATAGGGTGGGGGGAAGCCAGGTCACCATGGGATCCAATATCCCTGGCCGAGCACATTCATCCAGTGAAATATGTTTGTCAATGCGGTAGTTGACTTGTGAATATTATTCTTAAGAAGAAGCCATTTAGTGAGACCGGCAAGAACAATAAAGTATTTTCAAAGCTTGCTCGCCCGTAGTCATCCATTTATAAGGTGAGGAAAGTCGATTGACAGCATTCTTCATTTTCATCACAAAAATATTCCCATTTAATTTAAACACAAATGAACAAACAGCATCCCAGCTAGGAGAGATTTAATTACCCAACCCGCTAAAATGCTAATGAATAATGCAGTAAAGACTGATGCAAACGGAGAGAAATATAAGGCCATAGATGTTTTCTTAACCGGAAAAGAGAGGAGAAAAACGGGTTCCAAATCTCATCATGCCTAAGATGCTGGCTTGCCTGCTCTCATTCCATGCAGGTGGGAGAAAACCAGAGGAAAAAGATAAATAAATGAGAGAAGAAAAAAAAACTGGGCATAATTATAAGTCCTAGTTTTCTTGGCATTTGTAATACGCTCCCTCCTCTCTCTCTTCTCTCTCTCCTCTCCCTCCCCTCTCTCTCTCTCTCTCCTCTCTCTCTCCTCTCTCAACCTCTCCCTCCTCTCTCTCCTCTCTCCTCTCTGTCCTCTCCCTCCCCTCTCTCTCTCCTCTCTCTCCCCTCTCTCTCTCCTCTCTCTCTCTCCTCTCCCTCTTCTCTCTCTCTCTCTCTCTCTCCGCTCTCTCCTCCCTCCTCTCTATCCACCATTATAGTAGTTCATTTTCGCAGTAAAGTAAATAATAAGAAGTTGGTGATGCTTGCCTTTTTAATTCCTTTTTCCTCCTTTTTTGTTCTGTTCACTGACTGACATCTGCTATCAATGCTAAGCAGGTGTTTCTGTGTAAACAGACGTGCCCTGTTTGTGTTGCGCCATCCTCGCTACTGTGCACCCAAATGAGCAACGTGATTAAGAATCCTGTAAATTTTTGAAAGGAAACGGATGGCTGCCCGGCTAGAACATAATTACACCGCGCCGACATCCGCAGCTCACCGCCGAACGAAGCCAGAGCCAAAGAACAGCACCAAAATTAATAATATATAATAGCATCTTTCTTGTAATTCATAAATGAAATAAAGTGAAGGGGAGTATCTGCTGATAAGGTTTTTTTGGGGGGTGGGAGGAGGAGGAAGAAGGAGGATGGGGGTAATTTTCTGAGATTGAGTGAAGATTATAGCCTCGGTGATGCGTAACTCAGCCCAGGCGTGTTTAGAAGAGCTTGAAAGACCTTTTTTTTTATTTAAAAAAGAACTTTTGCACAGTTCTTTCAGCTCATTTATTTACCAAATGAGGCCTCCAAGAAATGTTCTCTTCGGTTTCATCATTACAGATCTTTATTAGTGCTATTTGATCATCCATGCTACTAAAATGGATGATTTGGCTCTGAAGTTTCAGCTTTCATCCAGTCAACCTTCTGTCTGTCGAGTTATCATGTGATGTAGTCGTGGTAAAGCACACGGGTTAAATGGGCTGCTTTTGTCGTTGTTTACTCTCTTCATCCAATCAGAGACAAGCCGCATTCATGTCACCATAGAAGCGGAAGCAAAGTGAAACAAGAAAAGCTGTTCATAATAAAAGAAAGAAAGTGAGGAAGAGGAACGTCCCCCCAACAATTCATGGAGTTGTAATCTGTCATTTCTTACACTTTGCCTTTTTTTGTATTTCCCATCTCATTGTTGGTCGCGCTCTGTGTTCGCACGTCTTCCGGAGATAAACATCACTTTCCCCACAATGGCAACCTCTCTGGAAGACTGAAAACGGATCACAATCGCAGGTTAATCTATGGAAAAGGACACGAAACTGACAAAACGGTAGAAAATGATATACTCGGCGGGGGGGGGGGGGGAGAATATTGAGAATAGAATATATTGAGAATAGCAGTTGTTCGAAAGTGGGTAGGGATGGTATAACATCTTGAAATTCAACTTAGTTCCAAATGTGACGTTGATAAAACGGCACGACTGAGAGGCCGATGTTCTGGGGACAAATGCGGTGCGCTCGATTTCTTCATGCTGATCTTTTCTCTTTTCTTTTCTTGGACTGAGTGAATAAAGGGTATCTAAATAAATAAAAAAAAGAATTCTGTCACAGGAGATGTTGCATCTGAAATGTGTTGGAGTGGTTTCTCTGGGCGGGATCAAATGGTCAGTTCTCTGGGAGGAGAGGGAAATGAAGGTAGCTTGACACACTGACAGATTGAAAACCTTGCAGGGGCAATGTTGACAGTTATCTAGGTTTTTTTTTCTTCTTCTCTCCCCATCTCGTTGGAAGCAAAGCTGCACTCCCTTTTACATCCCATGTTCTCCTGATAATACAAGGTAACTACCACGGGCATCATAGATTTAGCATTGCCAGTGCAAAAGATACCCCAGCAGCATACTCAAAAGGATCCCGTCGAAGTGCCCCATTGTAGTACCTTGTATTTGGAATCTATTATCAGTTGGATGCCATGTTTATTCACAGTGTGAGTCCGAACTTCCGCCTCTGGCTAGATGCTAACTAACCTTCCGTCTTGCCAAGCGTCATCTCCTTGGTCAGTGGTCAGTGGAAGTGTTGTGGTTGTGGAAGGTGTGTCTCCCTGTAAACACACTTGTAAGGGAGCCTTCACTTGCTCACTTCTATTTCTTTCCCCTTTTAATCAGAGGCCTGAGATTACATCCTCCATCCTCCCTTTCGGAAACATGATAATTACACTCCTCTGTGAACACAGAACCCTGTCCTGTTTGACGTTGTTGGCACTCTGTGAGACTGGGAGGGACAGGCCCAGATGCTGACAATTATATTTGAGAAATACACGTACACTGTACACACACACACACACACACACACACACACACACGGGCTACTTTAGGACCTTTCCCCTTGTCTCGTCTAGTATGTAACATCTCAAATAGTAGTTGTATTAGACTGGTTTGGTTTTCAACTAATGAGGGTATTTGTGTATTTGTATAGGCATCAACATCACTACCTATATTGCAATATGACAAATCCAGTTGGATTCACTGAGCTGTGATCCTTTGATGCTGTCCTTGTATAAAGGAGGACCTGTACTGATAGAATAGAGAGACAAAAAATATCATATACGAGCACTCTCTTTTGTCCTGGGTGAATTGAGATTGCTCCTTGTTTACCTCGGCCAGCTGCTGTGAGATGATTTGCGCAGGTCGGGGTCACCACAAGCTACTCTGAGGACAATTTGCTGAATCAAGAGGGTGATTGTGTCTGGTGCCAGTCAGTCGCAATTAAGGACAGGATCAGGGTTAGGCGGCAGGCCTCCAGCCCCCCAAGCCCCTGTGCCTGTCATATCTTATGGCCCCGGCCCCATACAAACCAGCTCACCTGAACATAATCGCCCCAACAGCCAGCGCGATGCAAATGAGCCCCCCGAGGTTAGCGTGGGAAAAGAAGCAGTGTCGCAGAGAGCTAGGTGACCCACTAGGGGGGGGGGGGGGGGGGGGGGGGGTCTGCATCAGGAGAGGCCTTTGTTTCTGGACTGCCCACGTTAAAAATAGTCCCCCTTTTTTAGCCTGGCTGGCTAATGCAATGCAGGCGGGGAGGGGGAAAAAAAGTTGGTGATATATGGTTTGTTTTAACAAAGGGAGGGGTGTGTGTGCAGATTTGTGTGTGTGTGTTGGTTGGGTGGGCGTGTGGATGGATGGAGGGGAAAATATTGCCTCGGTTCATGGCTGTTTCTTTTACGATGCTGTTTCGTGTAAGGATCATCAGAAATAAGGCCCTGGTCTCCTTGTTCAGCCTCAGTAGATTCAATAGTGACTGCCAAGCCAGATTGAGGACGTTTGGATGAAACGAGAGACTGTGAAATGTGAACACTAGGCTGTAAACAGGGACTCCTGTTTGACACTAAATCTAGGTTAAATGCAAATTAAACAGGAGTACCAGACAGCAGTAATTAACATGTTACTTACAGTATATATACGTGCTGTGGCCCAGAAGGAGTTATGAAGAGATGGTATTTTCTGCATTTACCCATAAAATCAATCTATAGGACAACAAATGACTATATTGCATCAAATAGTGTCTATGACAAAACAATTACTCACACTTACTATTAAGGAATAATATCAAAAGAATAACTCACACTTGCTCTTCCAAGTGCCATGCTCATTTGACGAAGCTAAGAGGTCATGGTAAGGAATTAGCCAAATACACAATGTCTGTTTAGACCTGTATGGCATCATCACCTATCATGACCTTACCACATAACCTGCAATGACTCTCTCTTGTCGTGTGCCTTTCTGTGTCGCAGTTAGTCAGTACAATGTTGTGTGTTGCATCGTTTGTTTCCTTATTTCCAAAGGAAAGTGTTCATTCTTTTTTGGTCTCAATAACATGACCTATGACACTAAACGAGTCCATGTTTTCTCTCTTCTTTTCTTCTCGGTGCTGTCCAACTTGCTGTGGGGTGCGTTCGTCAAGAAGCAGGTAAAGCGCTGTCAAGTGGTTGATGTTGTAAATGAAACAAACACAAGTCAAACGGTCAACTTTTGTGAACTTCCTTTCATGCAATGAAAGTGTGCATGATTTTTTTTTTTTTTTTAGTAACACGATTTTATGGAAAATATGCTCCCCTAGATATTTGAATATGACATGCATCCACATAGAAAACAAATAGCTCTGACAATGCCCTCTTTAAGAAAAATGCATTGCCATGTGGAAGAGTAATACACAGCTACGTACTGTGTTCTCCTTTGTGTGGTTGTACTGTCTGTACTGTGTGTGGTTACAAACACCTTGTCTGAAAAACTTTTCTTACAAGGCAGCGTATTGCAATATCCCTCTCTCTATACAGTACACCCTCGCTGACGCACTAATGCTCATCTACCTTAGTGATTATTTATTGGCAGTTTCTTCTTCTGGCGTTATTCTCTTCCCCATTTCCTCTTCTCCTCTCCCTGCCTCTTTATCACCATTCTAAATAATTTCTACCAATAAGGAGCTTTTCTCAGCATGCACAGAGCTCTCAGCTTCCACTCATCAAACTTTAATCGAAGCCGCATTTTAGTTTTTGAATAAAGCACACTTAAAAAATTTTAGATGCAAATTATTTTGCATTATTCATGCTCCTGCACGTCCTTGTAGATTTAAACATTTCCGAGGCCACCTTGATTCAAGTAATTACCTAGGCTACGGCTCCCTCCGTCATGAATAAGGTATTTCCTACAAGCAAAGTATGCGCCTGATGAGCTTTTAAAGTGGCTTTACACCGAACTTGTGTATTGCTTCTTGTGCATGAGTGACTCGAACATGCATCGCAATCCGTCTCAGGTGGGGAATACTGGCAGGGCAGCCATGAGTGACAGCAAGGAGCGAGGGGTCTCAGAGAGCTGAAGCCGGGGCCTCTTCTTCTCTCTCTTTCTCTAGCTCCCCTCCACCCCCCCCCCCCCCGCCCCACCCCACCTCTGTCTCTCTCTCTCTCTATTCAACCCCATCTCTTTCTCTCCCTCAAGTCTCTGCCCCTCAGCCCTCTGTATCTTTATCTATTTCACTCTGAAGGCTCCCAAAGTGTTTTAGATCTTACAGCCTTAATACCTATCTTTAAGCCAGCGGCTTTGGATCTCTCTCTGACATACAGCGGGGAAACTAGCAGCTTTCTCTGATTTACCTGAGAAGCCAGGAAAGATCTTCAGAAATAACACTGGGCTTTGTTGGGCAAGCCCTATGTATCTGAGTGTATTTGTATTGCCTTTCTGGCAAAAGATAGCAGGAAGCCTCTCACACTAACATCTTTAGAAAAGGACTAAGGAGTGACACGATTCACCATGAATGACTCTAAAGTCATTTCAAAACTAGGTTGTAAGGAAATATGAATGTATCTGACTTAGGTATTGACTGACAACTGAGATCAATTCTAATTTGCCTTCCAAATTCTTTTAAATGAAGATGTCCAGATTCCGTGTAAAGTCTGAAAGAAACCTGAAAGAAGTTATATAGCCATTGTGCCAAATATAAGATTGCACACGTTCTCCTGTACACATTATGCGGTAGTCCTGCTAAAAGCATTGAGATGTTTATAGATGCATAAAAAATGAAGGAAATTAAAGCAAGTACCATTAGTCCTAAAAATGACTCAAAATCTGTAAAAACAGTCAAACCGCAGAACAGTAAAAACATGGGTTTGTTTGGCAAGATGGCGAAACGATACAGGATCACGTTTCGCAGAAAGGAGTTCCTCTGGCTTCTGGAAGGAAAATAAAGTCGTTGACACTGTGACTCGATCATCTTTACTACCCAGCAGAATAATTAATATTTAAACATTCTAATAATGTAGCTTGCCTTTGCCTTGCATGCACTTTTAAGCAAAGCAACAATATTTTTCACCTGGGGTAACACAACGATTTCTCTTCCTGCTGTGTGCAATTTCCCTTTCTAATGTTTTGTGGAGCTTCCAACTACCATCGTGCATCTATTCATCCCCCAACACACTTTTGTGATTTTTGTATTATTTTTTTCCACTCCAAAAATGTATTCATGAAGATAAATATATTGAAATGAATTTCCCTGTCCGTGAGAAAGAAACTGTTCAGACCCGCTTTTCTGACTGCAGAATATTCCACAGAGAACCAAGTAATGATTTATCAAATCTAACATGTTGTGAGAAGTAATGTTGAGAAACACATAAGCAGGGGAGTTTCGCTTGTTTGAATATCTCAAATAAAGCACTGAATAATGCTGACATTAGCCAATATATATATATATATATATATATATATATATATATTTACATTAAAAGTATGTTATTAATGTAGAAGGTCAAGTCTTAGGTCAAGTCTTAGGAGCTTGGTACCTGGCTCCTTCACATGTTCTCCTCTTTTCCAAACATCTAGGTGTCTCTCAAAACTCACCAGTCTCAACCAAACAGAAATCCTGCAGTAATTACCAAACATCTAGGTGTCTCTCAAAACTCACCAGTCTCAACCAAACAGAAATCCTGCAGTAATTGCCAAACATCTAGGTGTCTCTCAAAACTCACCAGTCTCAACCAAACAGAAATCCTGCAGTAATTACCAAACATCTAGGTGTCTCTCAAAACTCACCAGTCTCAACCAAACAGAAATCCTGCAGTAATTACCAAACATCTAGGTGTCTCTCAAAACTCACCAGTCTCAACCAAACAGAAATCCTGCAGTAATTACCAAACATCTAGGTGTCTCTCAAAACTCACCAGTCTCAACCAAACAGAAATCCTGCAGTAATTACCAAACATCTAGGTGTCTCTCAAAACTCACCAGTCTCAACCAAACAGAAATCCTGCAGTAATTACCAAACATCTAGGTGTCTCTCAAAACTCACCAGTCTCAACCAAACAGAAATCCTGCAGTAATTACCAAACATCTAGGTGTCTCTCAAAACTCACCAGTCTCAACCAAACAGAAATCCTGCAGTAATTACCAAACATCTAGGTGTCTCTCAAACTCTCTGGGGAAAACACAAAACAAATGTCATAAAAGAAAATTAGGCAGTTGAGTGTATTCCTGCAGGAACACTATGCAAACACTATGAACAGCTAGTCAGTGTAGGTATGTGTGTGTGCGCGTGTGTGTGTGCGCGCGCGTGTGTGTGTGTGTGTGTGCGTGTGCGTGTGTGTGTGTGTGTGTGTGTGTGTGTGCTGTCACACAAAATGCTTTACAGATGCCTTCAGGTTTTGTAATTGATCATGAAAATGAATTGCGGAATTGCTGAGGCTGAATTGAACGGCATAAATAAGAGTTATGTGTTTAGCCTGTTCCCCTCTTGGTTGATGTGTATCCATGTAGTCTAGCAAGCACTGGTGGGGGGTGGGGGGGGGGCAGACAGGGGGTTGAGGTTTAAGAAGCAATGGCTATTTTGCTGAGTACAACACACATTGTCTACGCTCACTGAAGCAGTAGACTATCTTTGGGAAAAAAAGACTCCTGTTTATGAGTACATCAAACAGGGAAAACTTTAAGACCACGGGATTGCTGGCTAAGGTGTTTGTAAGAACCAAGCCCGAAGACAACAGTTATAGCCTATGTTAGGTGTAGAAGCACCTTTTTTCCTGTCCACCTCTTTGATGGGGAAGGCTACATGTTGTAACCAATTGAAATCCAACAGTGGTTAGTTTCACCTTATGTGTAACGAAGACGGAGGGCTTTATAAAAAGTCCAACAGAACCCAACTGTTACGAATCCACTTTATCCAGAAGTCCAGATTTTCCCTGTTACCCCCTCTACTGCTGCGCCCCAATCCCAAAGCCCCCCTCCGAACCAATCGCAGCAGTCCTTTGAAAATTGATAGCTCATCTTAAACTGGGTGTGACAGAGCAAGGGCAGAAGGGGGCAGTTCATCAGTGCCCTCCAGGCGCGGAGTCATACATAGCTGCTAGGAACGCCAGTCAGAGATCAGGAGCACAGACACTTGGAGGTGAAACCTGAGAAGATTTATAACGAGAAGGTAGCAGTTTAAGGCCACAGCGTGAGCAGGAAATAAACCATGCTGTGTGAGGAGGAGGATGAGGGCTGGGAGACCACTGCCACTGAAAGACAGAGGTCTGCTCTGCCTCCAGAGAATCCACCCACCCACCCACCCAACCACCCGCCAGCCCCCACCCACCCCCTTCAATCCTCTAGAATAATAACCCTCCTCACCCCGGCCAGCCAGGGAACACCTTTTTAAAACTTAATTGATTCCTTTAAAAAGCTGCCTCTGCTGCCACATTATATTACTCGCCGGGAGAAGTGCCTTATGTCAAATTACCTTGCCATTCTGCATTTTCCCCATCTGACTGCGACAGACATTAGTGTAGGACTGTCAAGAATTCTGTCTAGACTGGGGTAGGATTTACACTGTGGCTTGGACCGCATGACATTCAACAATTAGATAGAGTCATGTCTAATTTAAGAGAGCTTTACTTACAGACCCACAACAGTCAGGTCAGGTTGAACCCTAGCAGGTGTGAACCTATCTACGGTAAGGCCATAAGGGACTTCAGGTTTAAAGAAAACCTTTTGCTTGGACAATATTTGTAAGCTTTAAAAAAAAAAAAAATCTCTCCCAAGATAGACTGTAAGTAATATTCCCTTATTGTCAAAGATGGATCAACGGTTTTAGGGAGTAAGATCATATGGGAGACGACGTTTGTCCAGCTCTGACTACTATAGAGGAGCGCGATCAAATCAAACCATCCAATGTGAGTGTTACTCCGGGAATGTAGACACAGCCTTTCCATGTCTGTTGTTTGCCATGTGTGGACGGTGGACGACGCCCATCTGGTCTTAATCAATCAGGGCTCATCCTATCACTGAGTCTCGCTGGGCTCCCAGCTGTAATAACACACAGCTTCATCTCAGGTCACTTCAGGCATGGGTCAGATCCTACGAGATGACCATGAAGAGAGAGGGTGGGTGTGGAGTCCTAGTCCAGACTCCATCAGCCTATTGTAAGGCCAAGACAAAAAAGAAGCGTTTAGAAAGTGCAGAAATAGAAAGTGGTTCGGCTTGATCTAGAGTGTAGACTGCTAAACAGGCCCAAGTCAAAATGGAAGCGCTAGGTATTTTGTTGTTCTTTTTAGTGGTAAGGATTGCAGAGATCAAGAGTTTTTCCACTGTTGACGTTTAGTGGAAACGGTCAGCCTTGGGGGAAGAGGAAGATACTCTGCATAACAATACCTACATCTGTCCCCTGTTTTGTTCTCTGTAATATCTGGGGTCTCTTTGTGACCGGCGCTGTCGGGGCAACGGGACTAGACATTTGGGGGGGGGGGGGGGGGGGGGGGGTCTGTTGTTGTAGGAGTGAGAGAGCTTGTGACTTGAACGCCCCTGTGACACAGCCTTTGTTTTGCTTAGATATTTGATCCTCTTAGCTGTTCAGGGTGCCCCCCGCTTCACCTCCCAATACCACTATACCGCCACACACCAAATGCACAGTCACGCTCTCCCTCTCTCTATGTTGATCTCTCTCTCTCTCTCTCAATCTCCCCCCTCTCGCTCTTACACACACACACACACACACACACACACACACACACACACACACACACACACACGCGCGCGCACACACACACACACACACACACACACACACACACACACACTGAAACTCATTACACTCCTATTATAGTCCCAGTTTGTTGTAGCCTCTCTGACTGGTATGCCCTGATGTCAGATTTGACACACTTTGTGATGGAGCAGGACTTGTTAAGGTCCAACGTATTTCCTTATTTTTTTCATTTCTCAGAAATTGTATTGAAGTGAAACAAAGTTAGTGCAATAGGGCTCTGGAGAGTACATTACAGGGCCTTTATTGTTTTGAAGCTGAGGTCATCTTTCTAGCCGAGCGTATGTGAGACAAAGGCCAAGCGTTTATTACTGGGCTTTGTGTGTGAAAGGAAACCCACTCCAACATTGTTTGATGGTCAAATGATCCTTTAAAAGATAGCGGGAGTAATATTCTACTCTAGCACTGCATTGGGAAAACCATTGGCTAGCTCACTTGGCTAGCTGTGTGGTTTTCCTAATAAGCCTGTTAATTCTAGTCTGAAAAAATTTGCTTGTTAGTAAAGGCTGGTTTATGCTTCATATTGACATTTTGAATCCGGAGTGCATTTTGAATTCCGAGCTTGAACTTGTCATAAAAGAGACGTCAGACTCAGCTGTGTGACTTTTTCCCCCCCTTTCTTTCTGTATTCTAAAACGGGGAAGTGTTCTTCAAGCGTGTACACAATTTTATATGAATATGTTTGACTTGATACAAATAGGTTTCGATATCTGGGAGTGGGCAAGCTGAAGTGCTCTGAGTGACAGTTCACTTGTTGTCATCCCAATTTGGCTGACACGTTGACATGCATCAAGGGCTTGGGTGAAGGGAACAAGAGTGAAGGACAGTTTTTTTTTAAATACAAAAAGAGAAAATAAATAGTTTTATGCGTTTCTCTCATAGTTCAATGATTTCCCCAATTTAAAACAATTAAGATGAATTTTATTGAATTGGTACAGCATATACAACCCATAGTTCTGTCATACACTAGAAAACAAAACAATGTATTTGTAAAAAAGAAATTCAAAAATCCCACGTATCACTGTAAATACATAAAGATACGAGGATGACATCGTGTCACAGTAAACGTGTGTCAGCTAGGGTCCTCAAAATGTTTTGTCATCGTTTTGTTAGGTGACCTTGATAATTGCGAAGGTAATTACTATTAAGTGGCTATTATATTTCAAGGTGCAGGCATTCATTACCCGAATCCATTTCAGTCCGTATCTACTTGATAAACATTCTAAACACCATGGCTTTACGGTATATGAGCGAGAGATGCTGCACACAGCCACGGGTTCTTTTGTTGCGTCTTCATAATGGTATGCTGTTATTGTGATTGAACCGCCTCCCTCCTATCCTCACTCTGCAGCGATCAATATGAACAGCTTGTAAAAACAAAAACAAAAAGTAGTGCAAAGATTAGCATCAACAAATGGAACAGAGACTCTTTAAACAATGTGCATTGAATCAAGCCTCCGTTTTCAAACTTGTCATTTTACTCTGTACTATTAGGGTTCCTGTGAAGCTTCCTTGGTATGTCATATGCAGCATCTGTCTTACGCCCGACATGATCGTCTGTTTTCAGGCTCGCGGAGCTCTATGGAATGGTACTATAGTTCTATGGGATTCCATGGACAAGAGAGGGCTCTCTCTCTTCATTCCTTTATGGGGAATTGGTGGGACTTCGCTGTCAAATGTGATCCACCTGGATGACGTATTCCCAAGCCCAGAAACACGTGACAGATATTCAAGCACGGCTGGATGCTTGTCTCCAATAGACAAGCACAGCTCTCCTGATAGACAAGCACGGTTTATGGCCCTCGTCAAGACGACCAAGTGTGTGTTGGTTAAATCCTGCACCTGCGCTGTGTTACAATAACAGACAAGTTGTTGGAGGAGGACAGAAGAGAGAAGAAGTGCAGACCAAGGCACTTCTACTGGCCTTGTCCAACAGCAATATTTGGGACTTATTAAGAAAAACAGACAATTATTTGGCAGTTCTTTTGATGCATGTGTCTATTCACAAAGTGCCCCCTGCCTCTTGACAGTAGAGGAGAAGAGGTTTTGAATGTTTTAGCTGAAATGCTGCACTCCTCCAACCATTTGCCAATGAGAAAATGACTGAGCCGGCCCAAGACCTGATTTGTGAGAGGCGCGACATAATTCAGTATCATGTAGACACATACTTCAAATGGCAGGACAAATATTGTCTTGCGAAATGTCAATACAATTAATGGCGATAATGATGACGTTGCAATTGTTTCCATCTTCCTGTAATGGCATAAGAGGGTTGTCAGGTATACAAGACACAGGGCTTCACAGACAGTGTTTGGTACGGTAGGAACCAGGGAAAGGAGGAGCACCTCGACCAAGGAAGAGAAGTCCAAACACTGTTGGAGCAGAACGTCCGCTCCTAACTGTCCCTATCATCCGCAGTTAGAGCAGCGAGGATTATAAAGGACTGCAATTATTTCACTGACCTTAATTGTCATTCGGAGGGGGAAATATGTAAGTAGTGGCGTGTTTACGAGTCTGGCAGTGACACACCTGCAGCTCATCGGAGAGAGAGAGAGAGAGAGAGAGAGAGAGAGAGAGAGAGAGAGAGAGAGAGAGAGAGAGAGAGAGAGAGAGAGAGAGAGAGAGAGAGAGAGAGGAGAGAGAGAGAGAGAGAGAGAGAGAGAGAGAGAGAGAGAGAGAGAGAGAGAGAGAGAGAGAGAGAGAGAGAGAGAGAGAGAGAGAGAGGAGAGAGAGAGAGAGGAGAGAGAGAGAAGAGAGAGAGAGAGAGAGAGAGAGAGAGAGAGAGAGAGAGAGAGAGAGAGAGGAGAGAGACTGGAGACAGTGATCGAAGAAATCTTCGAAGAAAGAGAAGAAATCTCAGATTGAGACTGGGTTTAAATCCGGGGCTGTGTGTGTTTGAAATAAGAAATGGGTAGCAGCATTTACATGGTAGCACAATGGAGAGTACATTACTTACAACACTGGCCTCATTATATCCCCACGCCTACCTTCTGCCCTGCGCTGGTTTACTCACTCCTAGCTCTTATTGTTGGGCTATAATGGCGCTTGTGCATTTCTGAAATTCTCTCATTATTCAGCTTATTAAGGCTGTACCAACTCGGTAATCGCGCTGCATTTTGTGTCAAAGGGGAACTGTGTTGATTTACCCACATTTGAATGCAGGCTAGACGAATGCAGGCAGGCTCAGACTCAATCCGTTCAGCGCAGGCAGGCAGATGAAATTGTTCTGTAAATATGGTGACGTTCTAATATTTTGCCCGGCTGACACAATACTGGTGTTCCCAGGAGACGGAGCCAGGGGAAGTGCACCTGACTGATAACCCTGTTGATTTGGATACTGTATGTCATTGCAATAGGGAGCGCCCACGCTCCAATTCTTTAGTAAAGAACACCTGTAGGGTTATAACCACAACAGGACGGATGTCGACGAATGTTGAGCGTTGCCATATCAAATAGGTTTATACACACTGTGCATCAGGAGGGAAGTACCATACCCTTTCCATCTTGTACGCTCACGAGGAGGGTAAGACAGGAGGACAGCAAAGGGGGATGTCGAAAAGATACATTTGAAAGGCTGTCTGATTAAATGCTCACCAAAATGTTAACCTGAACATCTTTTGATAGCTTGCCTCCATTGCGATCAGGGCATTTGTCCTTTATTTATGGTGGCGACAAATAGGCATGGCACATCTCTCAGTGTCATGGACCGAGAGGGGTTATATTCCTGAGTGAATGGACCTGTTTGTACATTCTACTGTCTCCGAACACAAGACGTGGTCTGCCTCCACTATGTAAAACCATGAGCCAACACAGCTTTTAGGTTAGTGCCTTGAAAATAGAGTGAAAAAGACATGTAAACAAGCATTGGTCCTCCGAGTACATATTATACATTATAAATATTATGCAAGCTTTTGAAAGCTTTTTGTCAGCGAAGCATCCTCTTCTTTATGTTGTATATATTTTTCACTAAGGACTATTCGACAGCCATCCAGGATGCCAAGAGTAACAGCTGACTTCTTGCCCCTAAAGGAAGCCGGGGCTACATTTAGTTATGTGACACGTTGTCATATAGGGAAGAAAATCAATTGGCAATTAAACGATGCACCTTTGAGAAGATGACAAAAGGCATTGTGTTGCGCACGGGAAGAAGTGGGTTGTGAGGCGTTTGTAATGAAGGCCTAATGACTATTCATAAGCGATGTTTCAGTCCTCTGATCCACTTGACTGGAAAGTTCTGCCCTGGAGAGTTAATGCTGTCAGTTTCTCTCACCTCGAGAAGCTGCCGCGGTCGACGGTGTAGAATGAGAGCGAGAAATGACCCCAGCTCCTGGCTCCAGGGCCGTCTCAGGTCACATGCAGGAGGCACACATCTGGAACACTATAGGTGCCGCCGGGGGACAAAATACTTTGAAACAGGAAGTATAAAACACATAAAATTGACAGCGGTGGATACCTCCTTTTTCCTCCATGAAGCGTGCCACACTTCAGCATTGTTCCTCGTCTTATGGGTGGATGTATCCTAGTTCTATTATTGAGCTGTGAGACACTCCAAGTGTCCACCTGTCTCTCCGTCAAGGTCCATCCATGTATTTATGACCTCCTGCTGAACCTTGGTCAATGGTTGACACATTTTAAGGATCCCCGTCTGATGAATAGAGAGATGCCTTCAATCTGAAGAGAGCGCTCCAGGGACTAATGCGGTCATGTGTTGCGGGCGGCCAGAGATGATCAAATCAAGGACTCACCGATGACCTTTCCTCCAGTGTGAGCGTCACTGGGTCACTTGGTAGAGAAATATCAGTTAGCAATTAGAACACCGAGAGGCGATAGGAGGTCTCAAACACGCATGGACAAACACTGCTTTAAAACTACTGCTAACTGACCCTTATTTGAGTTGTTGACTGTTTATTTCACCGGTATGTACTAGATGCATTTTTATACACCACGAAAAAAGAATGATAGCACATTTAATATGATATATATATATATATATATATACTGTATGTCATTACAATACAATATATATGAAAACTATAGAGTACAGTGAAACGTTGAGCTTCAAGGAGTGCTTCGAACGCCAAAGAACCTACATATACACCACGCGTCCGTTTTCCATTCAAACAATGTGTTATCTTGGCTTTATCTACTCAGGCAGCTCACCTTATCTGAGGTAAATGATGATCTCATAAGGCCTGTTTCGTGGGTACTTGGCAGCCGTGTTTCCAGAGAAATAAGAGCAGGGCAGAGCCTGTCAGACACAGACCAGGTCACTGATGGAGGGAGGGAGGGAGGGAGGGAGGGAGGGAGGGAGGGAGGGAGGGAGGGAGGGAGGGAGGGAGGGAGGGATATTAAACTGCAGGCATTGCACTCTCAGTGTAATAGTGTAATGCACTGGTGTGGTTTAAAAAATAAAAAATACAGTGTGTGTACAGTCTACCTGAGCGGAGGGGATCGTGTAGTCCCCATCGCTGTGCCTATCACTTGCACCAACCTAGTCTATAGGCTTCACTTTTAAAAGGTAGCCGGAGGAGCGGAACGCTTCCAAAATGACAATGACGTGTTAATCTGCGTCGATCAGCTGGTTAGCACACAAATCAAATGTTAAAATCATTGAGCAATGAAGTCGTGTTGGTTGTTGTTGTCTCGCTAGCATTTGGTTCTCCCACCGTGTCTAAGTGGACTCAGGGCAGAGCTAATGCAGGAGCTGGAACAGAAGTTCAAGGGACAATAGGTAACATTTTGAACCAAGGGGCGTTGAAAAAGCCATTCTCAATGTTACCCTGCTAACGCTGTTGACCCTTAAATAAAGGGAAGCTCAGAAGAATCAACTAGTTTGGGTCCACATTGGAATTCTCCCCAGAGTAGAGACCGATTGGTGATTTTTGAATGTAATCGGGGACTATAAATTGTCTCTAGATCCTGTGTAAGAACGATGTTAGGTTTCCTTTCTTTATCGTGATTGTTAGGCCTTTTATGGGCTTTCACCAATGACATTAGGGCCCATACAGTTGAAAAATACGTTATCTAAAAAAGGAAACATTTTTTGGGGTCGGTGAGCTATTGGTCCTTGTTATTAGAGTGACTTAGTAGCACAGGACTTCACACTTCTGTCCTGCTCCGTCAAGATATTTTACTGCTAGCGTGACACTTACCGTTCTGTGTGTGTAAGTGTGTGTTAGAATTCTGACATTGGTTGGAGCGAGTGTTTGTGTGTGTCTGTGTTTGTGTGCGTGTGTGTGTGTGTGTGTGCGCGCGCGTGTGTGCGCGTGTGTGTGTGTGTGTGTGCGTGTGTGTGTGTGCGTGCGTGCGTTAGTTCTCAGCGTCAGTGTATCACAGCTCAAATAGTGCTTGGCCAAGCATGTCCTGGAGGCCAAACTGCCCTGATCAGCAGAACTCAGACCAGTTTCACTACTGCAAAATTTAGCAGGAAATTTACACAACTAGTTGCACTGAAATAACACTGTACCTTTAACTGCTAAAAAGGTAGTTCTACCTAATCGAGGAGAGAGTGTAACTGAGCCATGTAAATCAATGCCTATCACTTGGTGTGTGTGTGTGTGTGTGTGTGTGTGTGTGTGTGTGTGTGTGTGTGTGTGTGTGTGTGTGTAGCCGTTGCACTGGTCGAAGTAGTAGCAGCTGTACTCGTAAGTACTTTTAATTGAAGTAGTAGTAGCATCATTATCATGGCTATCATTATTACAAATCATGCCTTTCAGTGGATACTTCTCTTCCTGGCCAACCCCCTAGACATCAGCACATCATTATGTAGTGGCATCTATCAGATACATGCTTAATTAGACGCTGTACAGCACATTAAGCCCAGGGAGTAGCCAAGCTAAAATATTTATAAGGTTGAATATATTTCTTATCTGTGTCATAATCCTTTATCAGATTGAAGAGTTTCAAATAGTTTTTTCTTGCTTCTTTTTACAACTTCTGTTCACCCAGTTTCCCTCCCTCTCCCTCTGCCACCCTAACCTGCAAGAAGGAAGGAGGCCTAGAGTTGTGGTGCGTGATAATTCCTCATTTATCAACTGAACTTTATGCTATTCTTAGGGGTTATGGAGGCTATGGAGTGGCACAGCTTTAAGTGCCAGTGAGTGGCACTTCCGTAGCCTGAGTGCTATCACGGGCAACCTCTGTCTGATAAAGCCCCTTGTCTTTTTGCTAGGGGAGGTGTCACCGTCAAGAGCCTTTCTCCCTCCCTCTCTTTCTCTCCGAGGCCCTTCCGAGCCAACAGCAAATAGTCACTCCTTTCCTTGGGAGAATTCACAAGGGTCATGTTTATTTCCAAAAAAATGCCTGCCCTTGTCCTCAAAATGTTCCGTCTCTCTGAAAGGGGAAGGTTGGAGGGGAGGCGGGGCGAGAGTGGGGGAGCGAGGAGCTCTCCTTTTGGGACTGTAATTAGACATCATGCTTGAATCTCTTTTCTTTCTCTCCCCACTGCAGCTGATAAAAGACAGAGGAAGGCTTAATGAATGCCGATTTGTATGGGATGTGATACACTTGGAGGAAATCTATTTTAGCCTTGGTGCTTATTACAAATGTTCAGCTTGTTTTCTTCTTCTGTTGCCTCTTTTCAACCAAACAAGTCCAGAGACCTAGTTATCGATGCATTTATTTATCAACCGCGCTCAATAATCCCTGTTCATGTCTTCTTGTAAGAGACCCATGTTGTTTACTAGCTTTAGGTAACACTTAGAGATGAAGAAAGATGAAAGGAATTAGCTCATAACCAAAAAGTGTATGACAACAACAACAACAACAACAACAAGAACAACAACAACAACAAATCCCTGGTCGGTAAATAACTGATGACGTCAAATCCCTACAGCATTTATGTTGATAATGTACAGTTCACAGTGAACCAAGGATACACTTCATGCAGTTCACAAAGGGGAGCAACAATGCACTGTGGAGATATTCTGGCTCCAGCAGAACAACATCCACCTACATTGTAATGTCCTCAGCTCCAGAGACCCACGGAATTGAGGTCATGTTCATATCTGTGACCCGAGCCTATCCACTCATGATGAGGAGGGTATGTGTGGGCGGGCCTAACGTATCCCAGGAATCTCACTTGGCAAACGTGGCTTATCCTCGGCCAAACCCTGGCCCCATCCCAAATGGCACCCTATTCCCAATTTCACTACACTACTTTTGCAGTCCGCCGCATAGGCCAATAGGGTGCCATTTTGGAAGCAGCCCCTGTGAGAGAAAAGAACAGCCCACTGAAGACTGTCTACAGATTGCGTAAACAAAAAGGAGCGATGGGGTCCGCACTTGAAAAAAAAGAAGTTGCATAAAGCTTACTTCCTGTCACCTACACACTGAAGGAGGCTGCGAAGCCGAAACATCTGTGTACGCTATCCCTGATGCAGTGAAAATCATTTAAAAAATGAAATGAAATAAATGTATGCGACATCGTTTTGAGTGCGGACCTATCACACCTACACCTATCACACAGGTTTTTACGCTCCAACCAAACTGCTGTGAGAGCGCGATGCTCCCCATCGAATGAGCTTTTAATACAGATTGCATGCCAGGAATGAACAGCAAGCCAAGCCTCCATCCCAGCAGTACAGACCTCACCCCCACAATGTGTTAGCCTGGATCCTCAGACCACTGAGAAGTTAAATGTGACAGTCTTCTACAAGAGCATCCAACTGCTCACCTGCCCTTAGTTGTGGTTACACGGGAACAGGAACAGGCTCTCCTGGATAAGAGTTGAGCCAAGGTTCCTCTGATCTTCAGTCAAATACACGCTGTATAGGCCTAGTATTTGAATGATTCAATGTTTAGTTTAAAACCACTGTTGGAAACACGTCAGCTTTTTATGTTGTTTAGCCACATGTTGCCTGTTGCCAGTTGCCTTGTTTCCTAAGCCGGGAGAAGGTGTGTGTGTGTGTGTGTGTGTGTGTGTGTGTGTGTGTGTGTGTGTGTGTGTGTGTGTGTGTGTGTGTGTGTGTGTGTGTGTGTGTGTGTGTGTGTGTTGTGGGTAGGGAGGGAGGGAGGGAGGGAGAGAGGGAGGTCACCCACCACGGGTGAGTGTGGAGACCTGACTATTAAATTAGCCAAGGCAACCTCCACCACGTCCGCCATGCAAGAACTCATCCCCGGGGACCTGTGAAGTTTTTTAACAGTTTGTGAAGGTTCCATGCAGACCTGCCAGGCTGAGTAGGTGGTGACTGGGTTGGGGGTCGAGGTTCGTAGCGGCAGGGTGGTTCCGGGAACGGGGTCAGAGGTGTCCAGTTGCTGCTCCATGCCGAGTGCGTGATCCCGCGTTCCGGTACTGACGGACGCTGATGCAATGGAGCTGGCATCCAGACAACTCTGTGGGATGAGCCACGTTGCTCCAGGCCCTCCCAGGTGGCCTTGCAGCAGCGGCCCCACTCTCCTCGCGCTGCTCTGTCTTGGCGTAGGAAGCCGGGGCCTAGCTGCCAGGATGTGGAAAATGATCCGAGCTTTTACAACATATACAACTTATCACTGGGGCCCTTTGGCCAGGTGGGGGGGGGGGGGTTCCTGCTTTATTGATTTTTATTACTTTCTGACGACATACCTCTCTTTGTTTGGCCACCAAGGGCAGTAAATATTGAGCGCCGGTTTGGGTGTTGAGTATGAGGTAGAAGGATAAACAGACTTACACATCCCTCCTCTAGTCCGGGTAACCATTGTTTTCTTTTTCCATTTGTTCTCTCCCTCCTTCTCCCCCTTTTCTCTTCCCTCTCTAGTTTCTGTATTGTTTCAAACCAAAATGAAACCACAATTCAAGTGTTGCTGTTAGTAAGATTTCAACTGTAATAATAAAGGTGTTCCTCTCTCCTTGGTGAGCTCACTCGTGAAGGCTTGTTGGACACCTCAGCTCATTGTGAACTTTGGCAACCATAGGTTTAATTTAGGATTGAGCTGTCCCGGGATTCTGATAGTGAGCTATGTCCTTCATTTAATACCCTTTTTTAACGTGCTCACTTTAGGTTCGCCGAATCCCCCCCACAGTTCCGTCCTGGAGGCCGACATCTGTTCAGAGCACAAACCAACTAGGTGTCCATCCATCCCCAGACCATGTACCACATCAAAACCGCCAGACACCATCTTGTTTGATGTCTGAAACACCTCAATTCTATTTTGTGTATATTTTTTTCCCTCACTCAGGATGAATGTATTTTTTTGAAGCATTTTCTTTCTCCAAGGGGCAACCTGAACTCCAGCAACTCCTAGGCAGTAGTGATTTGGGAGTGATTCTGAGCATGTCCTCACAGATTTGGGAGAGAGAAGGCGTATGAATTTCCCTGTGGCACATATTGAAACCTGACAAGAAGCCAGCAGGGTGTTGACTCACAATGCCATTTTTACACACACACACACACACACACACACACACACACACACACACACACACACACTGAGTCAGAATGCAATTTTTAACCTTCATCTGGGTTCTGACTTCTGACGCTCTGCGACCGACAGACCGAGTGGAGAGGTAACCAAACCTTCTCTCATTTCAACACCTTAGATTTCGCCACGTTTGTGTTTTTTCGTCGTTTCTTTTTTTATTTTTCTTCTTACATTTGATTTCCTAAACCATGTTTATTGTAGTCATGGACACAGATGTTCATCGTTATCTTGTGTCAATATCTGTCTTCTTACCCAAAAAATATATGCTTCTACCATCTGTTTGAAGAGGCAAATCTGGTGAGATTTCATTGGACACTCTCCTAGGTATTAGCCAATCGAAACCTCTGCTTCTTCCTCTGTGTAACCAGAAGTATTCTGAGACTCTTCCACCTGGATGTTTGAATTATTCAGCCATGCAGGAAGCTGGGTCTTGTTCCTCCTGAGTATTCCTGGGTTGTAAAAGGCAAAAATTGCTTCATCACGCCAAAGTGAATGAATGCATACATTATTTAGTCTAACCTGTGAAAATGTGACTTCTCCCTGGGAATTTGTGTCTGTTTGCAGCCTACTTACATTTCAGAGGGGTGGACGTTTTCTTTCCTCCCAGCACAATAACTAAAACCTACATCAATTAATCCGTGGGAATATTTGGAAATAGTCAAATATTCTGATTATTGAAGAACATCCTCTGAATATTCAGTGTTGGATGCATTATATTTCTGACTCCATTTACTCTGCAAAGGCAAGCCATTAGTTATCGTTTACATGGAGGCTGTAGTGAGTCATTTATGATAACTCATCTACTTCTAGAAATATCTACAGTACTGTAGATACACTATTTAAAGACAGACAGAAATGTTGCACCCTACACTACAGTGTGAAACGGTGAGGCCTTGTGAAGGTGTCAGGTTCACTAGTTCCCGCTTGTGCTTAGACACTTGTTTGACAGAAGGAGCTGACTCATTCCCTTTTCTTAGTAAAACAAACAAAAAATTCCTCTGACCTTCCTTCCAACTGTCTCTCTTCTGTACTCACCGAGACACACATACTGTAGGCTACAAACCATCCGGCCCCGTATCTGTACCTGGTTCTTATCTGCAACACACAGGCGTAGCATTACGTAATCAACATGAGCACTCTCTCTGAGACGCTGCCGTTTTCACAGATCTTTTGTTCGGTTAGCCTCTTTTACCAAATTGTCGCTAATATGCCATTGCTAATCTAATAGAATGGTCCCTTTCAAAGAAATCACTAAATTTGCTAGTCGTTAAAGGTACTTTTGCACGCTGGCAATGTTGTGTTTTTTCTGCCTGCTACGAGCATCTCCATGCCATGTGTAATGTAATTAAGTAGCTGTGTGGCTGTATTCCAGGAGCCAGTTAACAAACACAAATTAAAAACCCTTATGAACCTGGGGAATTTTTATTTTTTTTCTCGCTCTGAAAACCGTCAATTCTTTTCAGGTCACATGAAAAAGCAAAGCCCTGACAGTTCCCTATGCAACAAGCAGCCTAGGCTACTTCCAGTCCCAACAAACATGGACACATTCTCTTTTGGAATTTGGAATGTGGATTCTGTTTCCAGGATATGTTCTGCTACTTTGATAGCGTAGCTACGGCGATGACGATCAGTTGATTAAGACGGTAGGAGGAGCGACACGGTGTAACACCTCAAGGAATACTGGAAGGGAACAGCTGTGTGGAGTCTGTCTGTATTTCCACTGGGTAGCGTAGTCTGGGGGTTGGAAGGGGTGCGGCTGGGGGATTGGTAGGGGATCTTAGAGGGCCAAGGGTGGGCCTCGCCTGAATTGATGCTGTTCAGGGTTGGCCATGGTGGCGTCCTCCTGATGAAGTCAACTGTTGTTACGGGTGACTCTGGAGAGCAAGAGGTTAGGCGCGGCGCGGCGGAATGCAATTTCTTCGCCATCTGACAGAGCGCCGGAATAAAGTGGCGCACTCTTCCTCGGCAATCGCAGGGAATTGCTTCTCAGGGTGACAAATGATTAGCTGTTATCTGTTGACTGAATTTGATTCCTACAAGCAGCTGAGTCAGGTAACTGTGGAGGATCTGAGGAGAGGAGCGGAGAGGGAGGAAGGAAAGGTTTTTCCAGGAAATGAAATCGGCTTCCCCAGACACACCGGGACCAAATATAATCCTCTCTGTCAGAACAAGATTACTACTTTGTCTAATTACAGACAGCTTTCCGTCAGCGGTAGACTGTTTACCGAACGGCGCAGGTGTCTGTTTTGGTTGGGTATGCCCTTGTTGCATTCTTGTTTTTGTTTTGTTTTTTTAACCCTATTGAGAATTGAGGTTTAGAAAAGCCTCCTTCTACTTCTACATAGTTCTGCTGGTAAATGAGAGCATCATTTTCTGTCAGAAATTTTTCCGTTTTTTTTTTTTCCCCACGTGATTTTGTAGCTAAATATCCTGCTCTCAAGTAAGACACAGACAAACACTGTGGTGATCCACAGACATTTACCAACGCAATAGGAGAAGAGCTTTAGTTTCGGCCGAGTCTAACGAGCTCGGGTATTGGCAAAGCAAGTGTACAATAGAGTCCATAACGAGCTATAATGAAGAGGTTTATTCCTCTGTAGTGCAGGGTAAGGATTTTGACACATTAGGCCCTGGGCGGAATTCAAGCCTTTGTCTGTGTAATGTTTCTCTGGCACCTTGGATTCAAGTTTGAAGCCAATTTGTGGCAGTGACAGCGAGCGAACAGGCCAAGCAGGGGGAGAGATGTGGTCGCCACTCTCTGAGAGAGAGACTTGAACGGTTCAAGGTGTCAATGCATGATTAGTTCCCTCTCTGCAGTAGATCGGCTGGGTGGTTGTCACCCTGTGAACACAGTTGAAAGGGGAACTGGTTACCCGTTCGTTCTGTCACACCTCACACCGACCAAAACAGATAAGAACGAGAAAAGAAACAAACAGACATATGTATAGCACCTTTGAAACACCACACAGCAGCTACACAGAATCAACAGAAAGCTCTATCTTTGCCCTGTGTAAAGCCCCGGGGGATGTACTAGCTGTCCATTACAAAGGATTTAGTGTTTTCATGTTAGAAAAGTCACACACACCTACATATGTATTATATCAGTATCTGGGAGATTTTAAATACTACCAGAACATTTAGGGACCTTGTCAGACTGGCCCTTCCTGTCCGACCCTGAGCACCCATGTGGGAGTGTGTGACGTGACGTGTGTGTCACAAGGACACCATAAAATGTCTCGTCACCTCTTTGTTTTCATTAACTGAAACAACAATCGAGAAAGAGGAGAGAGAGAGAGAGAGAGAGGGAAAAGAGAAATAAATGAAGGGCACCGCTGAAAGTGCCTTGGACTTCCTGTTACTGTAGATCAGCCAGAGGCAAACTAATACTTCACCTCTTTTTATTTGGGTTAACATCTCTCAATGTATTTGAGTGCAGCTAGGAGGGGAGGATCCAGGGGTAGAGCAGAGGAAGGGGAAAGAGAGAGAGGGGCACGGGGGTAGTAATCCAGCTCCCCTTCCACTCCTCCGGGCTCACTGCTGTTTTAACCCAGTGTTGATTGACCCCGTGTTTGTCTCAGGCTCAGAGTCTCTCCCTTCTCCCTCTGAGGGGTGTTCCCCACATCCACTCCTCACTTGTGGGAGCCTGCGCTCCACTTCTTAAAACTTCTCTCTCCATGTGATTTATGACCCACCCATCAGATATACCCACGGGTGCTCTCCCCTCTCACCGTCTCCACACACAGCTCCCTCCTTACACAAAGACCTTGTGACTTAAATGGATTAGACCGCGGAGCAGTTATCCGCAAATGGATCCCGCAGCAGCCTGGCATTATTACCTCTGTCCTGTTAACTACCTAACGCACTAAGTGTAGAGCCTGCGTCCCCAATGGCATCCCAAAGCGATGAGGGGTTTAACGTGTATACAGAGGGGGGATACTCCCCCCCCCCCCCCCCCCCCCTTTTCATTCTGTGGCTCCCGAAAGAAAAAAAGGAAAGTTTCCTTATCAGGTAATAGAACAAAGGAGAAACTCAGTTGGAAGTGCACTGTCTTGGGAAGATGAAAGTTTTTTGTTTTTTTTTAAGTTACGCACAGGACAGGTTTCCTGTGCCTTTCTTGCTAAACTCCCCTGTCTGTCCCTAGCAAGTTCCTAGCTCCATTCTCTTCCTCCTGCCTGCTTGCGTAGCCGACCCTGTCTTTGAGGGGGAAAGTAAACCCTCCGTGCCGCCTGTCTGTATAAGATTAAATACCGAGATGGCGACAGGAAAAAGGCAGGGAGGGAAAACAAAGGCCAGGGTGGGTGAGGGATGTTGGGGAGAATTATCAGGTTGGTGACGGAAACTGCCAGTTTGTCTGACTCAAATATGTACAAATAAGCTTCTCTGCTTCTCGAACCTTTTGGAGGGCGGAGTCACCTATCTGTCTGAGAAAAGGCACATTGGGGACATGTAAAGAAGTTAATAATATATCTAATCATTTCCCCCACATATCTTTTATCTTGAAAAGAAAACCGGAGAAAAAAAGACAGTGTATATACAGTATGAAGAAAACATACCATGATTATAGAATATTTAGGGATTATATTGTAGATAATTAAGTGTATAGACGTCCCATCCTTATTTTCTGTAGTTATTTTTCCTTTAAATCTGTGAAAAAGTGTAAAGTGTAGGTTAAAAGCAGTTTCCTAGCAGGTATAGAGTTAAATGAGGCCAGTAGGGAAGTCTTCTCCCACAGCACATTTCCTCTAGTTTACATTGTACAAATCATTCTGCCTGAGAGAGCTCTAACAGGGAAAGGAGAATTAATATGACTTCCGGTCTAGATGAACATTTGATAAAAGCTAAGTCACTGGGGGTCTTAAAGAGAGAGAAGGACATTTCCAAGGAACTTTGAGGAAGTATCAAGAAACAATGAGCTTAATGCTTTGCCTGGCTTAGCTCTCGTCCTTTGGTCCAAATCGTGTGTCTTAGAGAAATGGTGATAGCTCCCAGGCAGTGACAGAGGTGTGTGTGTGTGTGTGTGTGTGTGTGTGTGTGTGTGTGTGTGTGTGTGTGTGTGTGTGTGTGTGATGTGTGCCGGTGCGGTCTCAACATGAGACTATATAAGCACTATAATGTGTTTAACTTGTAAACTAGTCGGAGACAGATTACTGGCGGTTGGCAGGGAGGTGAGGAGGCAACATTTAAACTGTTCACCTTTTGCCTTCACATCTGTCCTACTAATGGCCCAGTCTCTCTCTCCCTCTCCCTCTCTCTCTCTCTCTCTCTCTCTCTCTCTCTCTCTCTCTCTCTCTCTCTCTCCCTCTCGCTCTTCTTCTGTCTTACCGAACCTCAGGCACCTTTTTAATGTCTCCCCTCGTTCCAATTCCCCAACTAAAAGAAACAGTCATTATTAGTTTATTAGCGAGCCTCAGCAAATGTGTTAGCCGATATTCAGTTGTTAATGAACGCATTCAAACCCCCTCTACAGAGCGTATTCACAGGCAGCTGTGAGTGCTTCAGCTGATAATAGTTTCCCAAAGACAAAAGATTAAGGAAATAGCATTATAGGGGGCAAAACAATAGAGGCCCATTGGAAACACTCTAATGGAATGCTCTTTCGTTTAGAAATGGTTTCCTTTTCGAATTTCTATGTGCTCGTCTTGCTCTTTTATAATGCTCTCTCGCCTCTGAGTATATAACAGCTATAGCTGCTGTTTTTCTCCCCAGGCCGGGCTCATTGCCACAGGGAATAGAGCCGGGGTTGACGTCAACTATAGAATGTAAGGTATCTCAACCTGATGAAGCTGAATCCCCCTCCTCCTACGAACCACTTTGCGTTGCTGCCTTGGCAGCCTGGCATGCCCTGCCATCTTCTTAACAAGGCAGGTGAATTGTTAATTAAGGCTGAGGTAAAGAGGGGGTGTTGGGAGGGAAGGGGAGGAGGGAGGGAGGGAGGGAGGGAGGGAGGGAGGGAGGGAGGGAGGGAGGGAGGGAGGGAGCAGGGTAAAAGTGAGAAGCACAAACAAGTCGAAGCATTTGTTCGCGGTGTAATCTACACATCAATTATCCCGCTGAGCTAATTAGCACCTTGCATTACCCCAGGTACCTGCAGCCTTCACACATGCTCACTCTTTCATGCTCCTGATCAAAAAAGGAAACGGATTGACAGAAACACAGGGAGGCTGAACCCAAGGGTAGCGCTAAGGCGGGCGGGTGGGGGAGGGGGGGGAACCTCAGATCAAAATGTCCTTTATACTCTTTTACGACAAAAGTAACTCACAGTGTGTATGCACGCACCGTTATGTTTCCTAGGTCCCTTTCCACATCATCTATGCCAAAGAAACTGCTCAATTATGTAAGAGGCACAAGCATGTACTATGTATCATATAGTACGTAGCCAAGGTTGCATGTAATTGACAGGGAAATGGGTCTGTGTGGTTTGTGTGGAAAAACAACTGTTTTTAAATGATGGCTCGTTTTCTTCATGGACTGACAGGCAAGAGGTAATGTTTTTGGCAATATTCAACAAAAGTGCTTTATTATTTTTTTTTAAACGACTGCACAGACAAAATTGGCTCAGGTATTGCAGATTTGATGGGCTATGTGCATTTTAAAGACAACATTTGTTTTGCATTTGTTCGACGTCGTATGTTAGAAAATGTCACGGCATGACTTTAAACTTTTGATTTGCGATATAACGTTGTTGTTGTTGTTGTTTTTTTTTTTTTTTAAGTACTACGATGTTGTAACGGCAACATCAGTAAGCAATGACGTTCTTAAACTCTACTGATGAAGGAACAGAGTGAATGGATGTAGGTGGCTCTTTGTTATGTTGAAACCTCTCTGTTACGTAATAAACTAGAGGGGGTGTGTTTTGTCGAAGCATCCTGGTTCAAGATGAGGTCTTATAAAGGTGTGTTTAGCATGACAAAGACCCTTCCCCATGTGTCACGTGGGTCCTCCTGTGGATTGGCCACTCTGTTGGTCAGAAATCATCATTAGAATTGACTTGGAAGAAGCAGCTCTGTTTTTTTTGTTTTGCTACTGTGGGGACGAGCAGACCCTCCTGTGATGTAATTAAAGGTTTAGGTTCCGCTCTGGGTGGTGAAAAATGGAAGTAGTAGGCGGGAGGCAGACAATGTGAGAAAATCTGTCTCTGATAGTGTGTACACACACCCACGTCATCCATAACTTATGGGCTGGGACGTGTGATGATGTTGTTCATTTAGAGAGAGAGAGAGAGAGAGAGAGAGAGAGAGAGAGAGAGAGAGAGAGAGAGAGAGAGAGAGAGAGAGAGAGAGAGAGAGAGAGAGAGAGAGAGAGAGAGAGAGAGAGAGAGAGAGAGAGAGAGAGAGAGAGAGAGAGAGAGAGAGAGAGAGAGAGAGAGAGAGAGAGAGAGAGAGAGAGAGAGAGAGAGAGAGAGAGAGAGAGAGAGAGAGAGAGAGAGAGAGAGGTTACTTACGACGAACACAACTCATCTCGCATGCAGTACACATGGTTCTGAAACCTATGTGACTCGTCATATAGAGTGTTAAAATAAGAGCATCGTAGTTTTTGCATCCAATGTGTTTCCTGGTATCCTCGTGGAAGCCACATCCTCCTGGCTGCTCTAACTAATTGGGAAGTGGTAACAGTATCAGGTCCAGTGTCTGTGTCCCTCTGAGTCTCCCGAGGCTGTTTCTCTCCCTGTAGGACACAGAGCCTTGCTGGGGCCCGTTGTCAGGGGGTTCACCCGTTGTCAGGGGGTTTGCCCGCCGCTCATTTGCTGATTGGAGAGAGGTGGAGAGAGGTTGGTGGGGAAGTGGGGATGAGGGGATGAAAAGAGGCCCATTTCCTGCAGCTCGTTTGATACCTGGTGGGGATGCTATTCAGGTGACAAAGATCCAGGCACAGAGGGGGGACCAGATGTGATTTACACACTCATTAGCATCTGAATGAAAAGGCTGAGACCCAGGCTGGATCAGATCAGATTGGGGGCCATGCAGACCAGACCGGGGGTTGGGGTGGGGGGGGGCTGCTTACTCCCACTGCCTGGCTTGGTCCTCACCTGTGTGGGTGGATGGGTTCCCGTTCTCCCCTCTGATCTTTATCCCATCTGAGGGGCCTGATCCCTCACCCTTCTAAACCCCCCTACCTTCCCTTTCCCTTCCCCCTGGCCTCCAGCTGGTGACAGACTGGCAGACCGGCAGCGTTTTATGACAGTGAGCAGTCTTTCCTCTCTCTCGTTCTCCTCTCTCTCTCCTCTGCTCTCTCTCCTCTCTCACCTCTTTCTCTTCTATCTCTCATTCTCCTCTCTCCTCTCTCTCTCTCTTTCATTCTCCTCTTTATACTCTCTCTGTCTCTCTCTGTCTCTCCAGCTCAAAGCACAGATGCGATTCAGAAAATGTGCCTTCACACCAATTTTGTTTTTTTTTACCTCGTTCATTGTGTTTAATACACATCAGGAAAATTCGACTAACCCGGCCCCTGACAATGAATCCCAAACAATGCCGGTTTGCTTGGAAGTCTTCCAAGATGCTACCTTGTGACAGTGAGCCTCTATTTCATACGCTGGACACAGTTCATTCGTAGGCGACAAAGAGCTGTAACATTTTATGTGGTAAAAGGTCATGAATTAAATTTGGTCATCATTTTGGCAAACAGTAAATTATTTTATTTAAGAATAATAAACTTCGCTCTGTGTTTCTCTTGTGGGTTTAGTCAGTTTGACAAGCTGTCTCCTGCAGTGTTTAAAACTGTGTGAATACAGATGTTTCTCTTGTTTTTGTTCATTAGAATCTAATATAGAGATAGGCGGGGAAGAGAATGAGAGAGAGAGAGAGAGATATTTTTCATCTCGCTTTTGTTTATTGTTTATTTCACTTGCTTTGGCAATGTAAACATACAGTTGAAGTTGGAAGTTTACATACACTTCGGTTGGAGTTATTCTCCACACATTTCTTGTTAACAAACTATAGTTTGGAAAGTTGGTGACACAAGTCATTTTTCCAACAATTGTTTACAGACAGATTTATTTCACTTATAATTCACTGTTTCACAATTCCAGTGGGTCAGAAGTTTACATACACTAAGTTGACTGTGCCTTTAAACAACTTGGAAAATTCCAGAAAATAATGTCATGGCTTTAGAAGCTTCTGATAGGCTAATTGACATAATTTGAGTCAATTGGAGGTGTGCCTCTGGATGTATTTCAAGGCCTACCTTCAAACTCAGTGCCTCTTTGCTTGACATCATGGGAAAATCAAAAGAAAACAGCCAAGACCTCAGAAAAAAATTGTAGACCTCGAAACGTCTGGTTCATCCTTGGGAGAAATTTGCAAACTCCTGAAGGTACCAGAAAGTAGTCACGTTCTGTCTCCTAGAGATGAACATACTTTGGTGTGAAAAGTGCAAATCAGTCCCAGGACCCTGTGAAGATGCTGAAGGAAATAGGTACAAAGTATCTATATCCACAGTAAAACGAGTCCTATATCGACATAACCTGAAAGGCCTCTTAGCAAGGAAGAAGCCACTGCTCCAAAACTGGCATAAAAATCCAGACTACGGTTTGGGGACAAAGATCATACTTTTTGGAGAAATGTCTTCTGATCTGATGAATGAAAAATAGAACTGTGTGGCCATAATGACCATCGTTATGTTTGGAGGAAAAAGGGGAAGGCTTGCAATCCGAAGAACACCATCCCAACCGTGAAGCATGGGTTGGCAGCATCATGTTGTGTCGGTGCTTTGCTGCAGGAGGGACAGGTGCACATCACAAAATAGATGACTTCATGAGGAAGGAAAATTATGTGGATATATTGAAGCAACATCTCAAGACATCAGTCAGGAAGTTAAAGCTTGGTCGCAAATGGGTCTTCCAAATGGACAATGATCCCAAGCATACTTCCAAAGTTGTGGCAAAATGGCTTAAGGAAAACAAAGTCAAGGTGTTGGAGTGCCCATCACAAAGTCCTGACCTCAATCCCATAGAAAATTTGTGGGCAGAACTGAAAAAGAGTGTGCGAGCAAGGAGGAATGGACCAAAATTCACCCAACTAATTGTGGGAGCTTGTGTAAGGCTACCCGATACGTTTGACCCAAGTTAAACAATTTAAAGGCAATGCTACCAAAAACTAATTGAGTGTATATAAACTTCGGACCTACTGGGAATGTGATGAAAGAAATGAAAGCTGAAATAAATCCTTTTCTCTAATATTATTCTGACATTTCACATTCTTAAAATAAAGTGGTGATCCTAACTGGCCTAAGAAAGGGAATTTTCACTAGGGTTAAATGTCAGGAATTGTGAAAAACTGAGTTTATTTGTATTTGGCTAAGGTATATGGAGGGACAGAGAGAGAGAGAGAGAGAGAGAGAGAGAGAGAGAGAGAGCGAATAGAGTAACTGACAGATTGTGTTAGGCTTCAGGTGCAAACTCAGTGTTCCTGAGATAAATGTAGCTGGAGGCTACAGCCGCCTGGACAGGAAACCATAACAACCTTGACCAGATCAAACCGTTGTTTTTACCCATTTACTTCTCTCAGGGTCTGTACAATAGTTATGGCGAGTTAGGAAAGGTGAGACGCATTTGTGGGAACACAAAACAACTCAACTTGTCAGACTTGTGAAAGGATTTGAGCTAACCTCAGGCCTATACGTTTTGTGACTTTTTTTTGAACCTATTTTATTCACATTGTAAGGAAATCACCATCAAATTACTTTGTAAGAGTGCATAATTACAACTCAGGTTCTGCTTAGCTGGTATTAACAAAAACCTACAGTAATCCATTCTGGCAGTGCAATATGTTATTGTAGCATGCTAATTAATCTTACAGGAAGTGTAATACATTTACAATATCAGATTGAAGCAATACTGTATATAGATTTATTAAATCTTTTAATCAGTTCTGGCTAAATTAATTTTTCACTGATTGCTTACATTTGAATTTGCATATACTTAGTGCAAGTAATTTATTTTCATGGATTCCTTTTTTTATTAAAATGGGGCATATGGCCCTTGAGCAAAAAAAAAAAAAACATTGCTGCTTTTTCCACAGACCATCCTCACTTTAGTTGCATTAAATACTATGTCCTTTTAAGCAAAATCTCCAGCTAAAACGACTTCCTGTTAGGTCTGCCTTATATGACAAGGTTATGACTTATCAATATGACCTGTATCCAACAACAACAGGCTCTATTTTGTCAATTTGGATAGATTTGAGAGTTTGTCAAGCCAGGTCTCTGACATCTACTGCAGTCACTCTGTCATGCTCTGTGGCCTTGGTGAGACTAGATGATACTCCTCGTGACGCACCTTTCCTTTCTTTGTCCCTGATAAATAGAAATGTGATTGAAGACACGTTCGGAAGAACATCTCTCTTTCTCTCTCGCTCTCCCTCTCTCGCTCTCTCTGACACACATGCACGCACACATGCTACCCCCCCCCCCCCCCCACACACACACACACACACACGGGCGCTCACACTGCAGCAGTCACTTGTAGTACAGTAGACTGTGATTGATGACAGTGATGCGTGGATGCATAAAGGGAGAACTAGTGGTGTTATGCTGTTGGCTGTAAACAAGGTGCAAGGCCCCACTGGCTCTCTGAGGGCCTGAGCTCACTCACAGCAACAACAGACAGACAGAGCAACAGTCAGGTCATATTAAACAGCTAGCTGATAACACTGTGCTGTGACTATCAATTTGTTGCCCCCCCGTCCCCTCACATGAAACCAACATCAGTCCCTGGCCCTACTCTGGCCCCGTCAGCAAATTCCTTTACCTGGAACGGAACTGTAACTGTGTGTGTGTGTATCTCTGTGTGTGTTTGTGTGTGTGTGTCTCTGTGTGTGTTTGTGTGTGTGTGTGTGTGTGTATTTCTCGATGCCAGTGTATGTGTGTTTCTAAAAGAGCATTCGGAGGGGAGGGCACACTGGGCGGGGAGGCGGAGGTGGGAGGCGTGAACCTGTGGCAGCGAGCCATGGTGTCCCTTTGCAACTGGTGAGGAGGGCTGGAGAGGGAGAGAGAGGGAGAGACGGAAGGCCCGAATGAGACAGTGCCACAGAGGGAAAGAGAGAGAGTGAGAGAGAGAGGACAGGTCCAGATAAGATTCTCAGCTTATAGCAACACACTACTCCACTATCAAGAACATGGATACTCTCTTCTTGAGTGAGCAGGCCTCCAGAGCAGAGCACTGTACCCCAGCTAGCAGGCTGAGAACATCTAGGAAGCTAAAATATATCAAGAAATAATAAGATTCCAAAGGAAGTTTGTTACACTGTAAGATGAATTCTCCCTGCGCCTTACACATTGGATTTATATGCTATATTTTGATTGTGAATCAAACTAAAGCAAGGGTTTGTGTGTTTGAGGGGAGTCTTCCAGCTGAGCGCTTTTTGGGGTGACATGAATATTTGATAGGAAAAACTGATTCTTCTGGATAAAGCACCCTTCATTTACTTCTTTGATCCCCTGTTCCTATTCCAGGACATTTCATTACTTATCTGCTTATAAATATCTGCATAAATTGAGCAGGCAAAGGTGATTTGTCAACAGTCCAACATCGACATTGATGTGCAGGTGGTGCTCCCTTGGTATTCCCAGTAATGATTACTATACAATTTACATTTGTACACATTTACGTACAAAGGCACACACATTTCGAAGAGTTTAAGTACCCGCTTGCTGCATTCATTGGGAAAATTGGTAAGAAGCCTAAAAAGGGCTTTTATACTATAGTCAAAGAAAATTTGAAATTGTCTCCCTTTATGTGAGCAAAGTACCAGTTTGCCCATGATGAACGACTCAAACTGGAAAGTGTTTCATCCTTCCTCCTCCGAAAGGTTTTGTGTGTATTTGGTTAGTTACAGTAATTATAGCCAATAAGTGACAGCCAAAATCAGACAGGAGAAAGTAGAGGCTGCAAAGGCACACACACACACACACACACACAAACACACACACGCACACACAAACACACGCACACACACGCACACACGCACACACACACACAAACACACACAAACACACGCACACGCACACACACACACACACACACACACACACACACTCTCTCTCGTAGCAAGGACCCGCTGCAGAACATCTGCTGAGAGATTTGCATATTAATTAACCCATATTAACACTAATTATTCTGGGAAATTATCAAATAAATTACATTTTCTAATTTTAACCTTTTCCTTTGCTTGACGTATGTCAGCAGCCAGAGGAACCTTTAGCTGGAAATCGATCTCACCTGAGCCGGTTATCTAAGGATATTGTTATTTCTATTTATAAATATATATTTTTTTCATTTCATTTTCAGTCCTGAGGGCAGCCTAGGGAGCTTTTGTGTGCCTTGCCTCCCCACCCCCTTTTTTTTTTTGGGCTCCTGCGTTGGGGAGGCGGGGGCCCAGAACATTTGTCGAGGAGGAGGAACATGTGTGCGGGGTTGTACAGATGGTGGATCTGTACAGTGCGAGGAAAGGTGGGCCCTCTGAGTGGTTGAGAAAACCTTGAAGCTTTCTTTTTTCCAGCCTGTTGCTCAGGCCTCTGCAAACAAATGGGAGTTTAATTCAATTAGAATCAGGCTACTGTGGGTGCCTCATGGCAGACATTATTGAACATAACCAACCCCTTCCTGACACACTCAGAATCACTCACTACTCACTCCCATGCACACCGACATAGAGAGAGAGAGAGAGACACACACACACACACACACACACACACACGCACACACACACACACACACACACACGTACTCCCCACTGCCAGGTTGGTTTACACATTGCCGAATTTTCACCATTCATCGCCTCCACAAAGCTGCCCCTCTCCTTTCAGCTCTTTGTTTGCCCTCTGCCACTGTCCTTTTATTGCTCATGGCTTGCTTGGTCTGGCCCATGTGAAACACCAGGCCAGTAGACTTGGACAAGATCTTAAGCATTCTTGTGTATCTCACTGGAATACAGACAGACAGTCAGAAGCATTTTCGGTATTTCTAATGAATGTAAAACAGCCAGTGCTCCTAATGAGTAAAAAGCCAAAGTTAGACATATTTAAAAATTCCAAAGACAGAAGAATATATTTAAACGTTCCCTCGGTTCCTCCCACTTACAACCCCCAAACGCTTCCTACCCTAAAAGGATGAAGGTTCACGGAACTGCCTACTCAGAGCCCTAAACTCTGTCGTGAAAAGGAATTTTGAAAGTGAAAAGGTCATTGTTAAAACCCCTTCCAGGGCCTCCCGGGTGGCGCAGTGGTCTAAGGCACTGCATCGCAGCGCTAGCTGTGCCACCAGAGACTCTGGGTTCGTGCCCAGGCTCTGTTGCAGCCGGCCGTGACCGGGAGGTCCGTGGGGTGACGCACAATTGGTCTAGCATCGTCCGTGTTAGGGAGGGTTTGGCCGGTAGGGATATCCTTGTCTCATCGCGCACCAGCGACTCCTGTAGCGGGCTGGGCGCAACGGGAGTTGTAGCGATGAGACAAGATAATAACTACTAACAATTGGATACCACGAAATTGGGGGTAAAAAAATGTAAATTAAAAGAAAGCGAGAAAACAACCATAGCCACAAGGCTATGACCTAATTTCTACCTTAATGCCTCTTTACCTCCCCCGTTCACCTCTACCCCCCCTGCCCTCCTAGCCATTCAGTTGATCAGCATGTTTCTCATTCATGAGACAGGGCAGTTATCCTCCAATAGGGTGAATGTCCTTGCTCATTACCGACGCCGATAGCCACAGGAAACACAACATTACCTGGAGCTATAAGCCTCAGCGGTCAGTTAGCCAGGCTCTCAGTGTGAGTCACCTACCACCTTTCCCCATCACAATCTAACGGGAAGCTGGCTGGAAATGGGAAAGTCTCTGCCCCCAAAATATAGGGTACTGTGATGGACATAGAGACACACTGGGTGGAAGATCTTCTGGCGCCTTCCTGTGTCATGTGTTCCGTGAGACAGAAGTGGTTATTTGGATATTTTTTCTGGGTCGTTCGTTGTGGATCGAGTGCAGATCCAACGCCTCCCAGCTCGGGAGCCCGTTGAGGGGGATTTGTGGAAGAGTGTATGAAAAGGGGAAGAGTAGGCACATAGATGCATGTTTGCAGCACATTGACCCAAGGTATGTTTATTTGAGTGGGTGCTTTGGGTATGTTCAGATGGTCAGTGTATGCCTCAAGGGTTGTACGGTTGATGTCTGACTGTACGACACGCAGATTTCGTAGTGGGAGAGTTAGGGTTTGTTTAACAGCTCGACAGTAAAACACAATCACATTTTTGTTCATAACATGCTGTTTTTTCTCACTTTGGTAGAATCTTTTAGTTTTCGATGACTTTTTAAAAAAAAAAAATTATAAGGGTACAGAGAAACAGTCACAGTCGAAATATCGATGGTCAATATCGATGATCTTTATTTGTTTTAAGAAAGTTGATGAGATTTCAATCAGACTTCTTTTTTTGTTGTTGTTTTGCCACAGACGTTGAAAGGGTGACTCGCTCTCTCGTCCTTCCACACACACACAAAAAAAAAAAAACACGGTCATTGTGGAAGGTTATCGACATCATAATCAATGCACTTTTGAAACTGCCCTCTGCACTGGTATGCCTGACAGCCTAATACCAGAGTTCTGAAAGAGTTACGCCAGGCACGTATAAGCCTGATATTAAGCAAGACTCAAAAAGTGAGCAATTACAAGTGTCATTTTAATTATCTGTAAAAGTCCTTCCCTTTATTTACCTCCAATCAGGAGAAAGAAGAGAGCTGGTGAAATCAGCTGGTAACAGGTAGCATCAGTCAAAATGCCAGCTGTAATTGCCTTTGTTGCGGGTGGCACTTAAACTAAAGCAGGAGAAAAATAGAAAGTGTCATCTGAAAGAAAACGTAGCCCTAGAAAGTAAACATGATGATTTCTTTGTCTATCTCGTCTAGAAACACAAAAGATTGATTAGCGGCGAGGTATAGAACAAAATAATGGCAGAGTGTAGGCTAACATTAGTAGGTTTCGAAATGACTTTGTTTCAGAGTACAATGCCCGACGTCAGGCTGGTGCTTACATTATACTGAGGCGTCTGTCAGAGATGTCACCTCAACAAAGCAGGCTTTCTGAAGTCAATGCTACTTGCTTCTTTGATTGACAAGTTGCACCCGGTCATTTCTGTCTTCTCCAGGCTCTTTGGTGAGTAATGCTCTGTCTGATAGCCAATGTTCTAGCTTGGATCACATCCAGTGATCTCCCCTCTCCTACTCCCTACCTCTCCCCACCAACACGTAGACCTGCATGGAAGCACAGACCCCCAACCTGGCGTTAGAAGCTCTTCATGGTTTGTTTTGGACAACCGTAGATGTCTAGAGGTTTTCAGGGGGTGGGGTGATCTTCACGTCCCCTCTATGATCCGAGGTCCATTGTCTCCAGGTCCGTTGCTCAATATTGAAGACGTCACATTGTAGCGCCTCTCTTCATGCGTTAACCTATACACTGCACATGGACCTGTAGCACACAGAAAAATGCCCTATGAGAGGTTTGGGGTGCAAAGAAAGGCCTTTTAAAACCTGTCCATCCTTAGATAATGTCATTCACCCCTCCTGGGTATTCGTCGGTATTCAGGCTGTGTCCAGAGATCAGGTCTGCAAGGGGCGGGGTAATAGCTTCCCAGGCCTCCTGCTTCTTTGTTACCCCCTGCCGCCCGCCTGCTAGGCCACCCTTAGAAACCTGCCCGGGAGAAAGGGGAGTAGGGAGTCCACAGCACGTTGTGTTGCTAAGAAGGGGGGGTTAGGGGGTGTGTGTGTGTGTGTGTGTGTGTGTGTGTGTGTGTGGGGGGGGGGGTTAGGGGTAAGTTGGGAAGGGACCAAAGGGGAAATACAATAATAATACTAACATATTATCAATTGTGGGCCAAGGTATATCGGGGACCACACAGCAGGAGTTTGAATGTCTCACTTTCTTTCTGGCTTTTCTTTGGCTTTCTCTTTTTTTCATGTCTGAGGGCATTACCCAGTCTGAACTTGCCTAAACCCTTGTGGTCACACCTCTTGAAAAGGTTTTGTTTCCCCCGTCAATTGGTATTCTAACCAGGTCAGCTGATTCTGCTGGCCCTGTCTACGCAGCCGTTTTCCTTGTAATTTGCGCCTGTTGTTCGGAAGGCAAGTGCAGACCCGCGGATTGTGCAAAGATCATGTATGAACGTACTGTATACGCTCAGAGTAATCTTATTTCTCTCCGTGCTATATAACAAGTAAATATCTGATTTATTTTCCCTTCTCCGTTTTGGAATTTTAGAAGGTTTTAGAGTTGTATTTAGTAGTCATTTATAGCTACAGTACAGCAATTAAAACGGACTGTAAACATTTTTGCACTCTGCTTTTTCCTCGCCTTCCCCTAGCCACATTTGAAATTGGTTCCCATGATGTCATACTCTGATTCCCCCCCCCCCCCATCTGCGGTTGTTTTGAGTCTGTTTCTCCAGAGTAGTGTTTTAGGAACTAGCAGTGAGTTGTGTGATGCGGTGGTCCTGTTTCTCTCGCCGAGGTAACGTCCTGTGTTTATTCCTCTAATAAGTCTTTTGCCTTCCTTCGTAGGACAGACAATTTATGGACCTTGTGTGTAGACTGGAGAGGCTAGAGAGACAGCCCTTGCGAGGGCAGACTAATTCACAAACAGCCACCTTCAATTGAGTTCACGGCCCTTATTTACAGGCTGCCTATTTTTAAGAGAGGCTGCCATGTGTCTGGGACCAAGTGTTGTGGAATCAAGCGGGCCGCTACTTGTGTGAGTTATTTTAATGCGGGGCTCGACTGCGCAAGTGTTTCTCTCCGCAAACCATGACTCATTGAAAACACTCCCTGAAAAAGACAAGAGGAGAGGGAACGGAGGGAAAGGGGCGGGATGCAGGTCCTGTTTCAATGAAGCTAGGGGTATTTTATATTATTTAATGTATCATTGTCAAGATCTGACTTGACGGTTGATATCTGTCAAGTTCTGAGGGAAAAACACAGTACAGTAGGTGCGTCAATTACGTAGGAGTGGTGAATGTGATGAAATTACTAGGGGTTAAGCCATTTCCATCCAGGGTGGTATGACTATTTGACATTTGTAAATATCAGAAGTGCAGAGTATCTCAGCCACGTTGGGTATGCTTCAGATCTGTGAGCCCCAACTGAAAGGTGTAGCTAGGTTGGCATCTCAGGCAGTCTACTGCGGGAGAAAATGTGTGGCTATTTTGGCGTGTCTACGTAGCAGCTGACTGACTCCACACACCATGATGGTTAAAGTTACAGATTCCAGTCTGTCGCGGTGGGTGTTGTTGTAATTGGGAAGAAAGGGCCCACGTCTCAAACAGGAATGGGTCTAAACCTGTAATCAAATAAAATCAAAGTTTATAGGTCTCTTACACAGTTTAGCAGATGTTATAACAGGTGCAGCGAAACGATTGTTTTACTAGCTCCTAACAGTGCAGTGCAATCATGACTTCATCTGAGGACATAATCCTCTTTGACCTTTTTCCCATTTCAGGGTCAGTACAATGAACACCAAACATGAATTCCTCTGCAGTGACCCATCTTGTTTTGTTTTGTGTTCTCCCTCATTGCAGCGTTGAATTACGAGAATGTGATGGATACTGGTTCAGAGACAGAGGATGAGGACAAGCTGTTGGTATCGGAGGAGGACGGCCTACTTAACGGGGTGGGCAGCCCTGCCAGCCTGAACAACCACGACGCTGGATCCCCGAGGGTGGGCCACGCCCTGATGACAAAGGAGGATGAGGACGATGACATGAGGGACAGCGGAGTAGACCATGTCTGGCATGACAACGACATGCTGCACGCCTCAGTCGACGGTACTGGTGAGTGTCACACACACACACAAAAGCGTGCGGATCACAGCCAAAATGTTTTTCCGATTTATTTTGTTTTCCATGAGATGAGAGGTTAGCCAACCCCCCTCCCCTCCACCATCACCACCTCCGCAGTAACAGGGGCAGCGATTGACCGCGCTTGCTAGTCATAAGAAGTTTATGAGATCAAACCACATTTTGACATGCAGTGAGTTGACAGGGGCAAGCAGAGTCAGGAGACATTACTGTAACTTGACGATACATAGGAAACGTATGGCGGTGCCACGTAAGATGGCAGAGGAATGTCGGAGATTCCTACACCCCACATGACTGAGACTCACTCGGCTCGTCCCAACGCTAAATCTCCGACCATGTCTATTCTCGTCTTTATCCTCACTTAAATAAACCAGAGTTATATCAGACGGTATTAACAGATAGCTTTTCAATCGTAAAAAAATTAAGAGCATCTTAGAATCGCCCTCTTTCGATTGTCTACATTATCGCAATATGATCAGACTTTCAGTATGTGATTGATGTAGCTTCATCTGCTAATAATCTAGTTTAGATCATTTCGGGCAGGTGATGCGTACAACTTTGGTGGCGCCTTCCATTTAGTTTCATTTGGAGCATCGCTGAGAGCAGAGAGCCTAGTCATGGATGCTTGAAAGATAAATACTTTTAATTAGGGCTAGGGGATAATCATTAAAGGAAGCCAGACTGCTGCAAAAGTCATTAACAATCTTAAATGATTTTTTTTTATTTTTATGATAGCCATTTACATGTATAATAAGAGTCAATGATTCTCGCAGCGGTGTGACAGAAACAGAGTGTCGCGCGAACTCATGTAAGACGTCCCGTTTAAATGAGCCGGTGTGTTGCCTATTCATTTCTACTAATGAACTGGGCTCTGTAGAGTGCTGGAAAGGGGGGAAATATTTCACCCCCTGAAATGTCATTGCGCTCCAAAAAGGATCCTCTATCGAAAAAAGGAGGAAGTTCACCTTGTGGTTGCTGATTATCGACATGCAAATCGGAAACATAGTTGTCGCAGACAGTCTCTGTATTATTTTTGCTCTGTTTCTATTTCTGCCCCGCTAGTAACAGTTCATATGGGGTTTGATTCTTTCAAAACAGAAATGTTCAAATCAAGATCAAAAATAAACAAGTAGTCAAAGCGTACAGTAATTGTTTATTTGATAAAAGCCTGTGGTGCCTTAATGTCTGTAATTCAACTATGTCGCAATTCCCAGATAATCTGCTTCTCATGTGATAAAACGTCTTCGGCCATATTTCTGAGACCTTGTGTGGTTCATTAGTGCAGATGATGGGAGTCTTCTCTTTCCCAAGCTTGTGGGCACTATGTTTGACTGTCCTTTTTCCTCTCTCACGGTGCCTTACTGTCTACAATGATACCTCAGCACATAACTTTTCCCGGAGATAAGCTGTGCTTTTCTCCCCTGCCTTTTCCACGTCAGCTTTAGTACTCTGTCCGGAGGAGGCAGGTTTTGAACGGAAAAGCACGGCAAAAGTTTCTTAGCTGTGCCTTTCCGGTGCCCGGCACAATCAGAGTTTTGTGTTCTAGAATGGTCCTTGGCATTCTTTCACCCCACAATGGGGCGGTGGACACAGTGGGCTGGAATACATGACATCACTTATCACTCTAAAAGAAATCACCTGCATTCTCCCCTGTCTGCCCTTGTCTCTTTCTTCTCCTGGCCCGGCTCTGTTCAAGGCCGTTCAGAGAACTAACAGAAAGGAGGAGGAGGACCTTTGTTTTTACTGCGCCCTGTTCCACTGGTAACTGGCCATAAAAATAGGAATGTTTTCCAAACAAACAGCATCAATGGCGTTAAGTAAATAGGTGGACTTATGGCAGGGGAAAGGTATTCTGGACCCCTCCTCGGTCGCAGTCAGAAACTTAAACATCGTCCTTCAGTGAGGCGCGGGCCTTCGCTCACGCTCCCCCCTCTCCTTGCATGATTTATCAGGCAGAGACAGACCAGACTGGCTCTCGACTCACATTACACTTTCAACTATAAAAACGGGCCTCTCTCTCCAATGGATGTGTAGCTGTCAGAAGCAATAGGAATGGCCCAAAAAGGATCTGTGCAAAGGGCCATAGAAGTGAGGTAGGTGTAAGTGGTCTTAGCCTACCTCCTGCTGGAAATTCCCTCACTCTCATTCCTTGACCTCACGCAGATAATAGGGACTGTTCAAGGTAAAGAGGGAACGAAAAGCAAAATCCCCACTTGTGCTCCTTTGAGTCATATCAAAAAAAATATGCAGTGAAATTGGATTTACTAAAGGCTGCGAAAAACCAAAATGGCTGCATCCCTGCAAACTCTCCCACTTTCCAGGGAAAAAGAAACGCGAGGGCAAGAGGAAAAGGGAGCTCGATTAACATTCAGTAAATTATAAATGACAAAAAAGTAACTATTCATATATGCTGGTCTCTTAAACGCCAGAATTATATTTGTGGCTGTGGTGGAGGATTTTTTTGATTGCTCACAATACTCCAGTGTATCTTCAAAAATATTGCTAAAGGGCCATTTCCTTAGAGTGCAGCCTGGTTTGATGTCATTACTGAGAAGACAACGGCACTCCAAACCCCCTCATATGCAAATGAAAATGGCTGGCAAGTTTCTCCGCCACACAGTCAAGCTTCATGTCAAGGGAAAGTTGAGTACTTTTCATTCAAAAGAGTCCATTTTTTTTCTGAAGCTATTGGCTGTTAAAAAATATATATATATTTTTGGTGCAGAAGGAAACCATCTCACTTCAAGCGAAAGAAACAGAACAAACCCTCGCTTAATGAACCAAACCATTAAACAACAGATTTTTCACTCTACACCAAAATATACAGTATATATATATATATATATATATATAATTTTAATTTTTTCTGCATTTGATTCGTGATTGCTAATTCACTTTTTATTCTGAAGATTTTACACAGCTTGTCAGCTACTTTTCAAACTCATTTCCAAAATGTTTTTCTGTTAAGTCCAAGATACAAGAGACAGTAAAGAAGAGAAATCCTCTATTCCCTTAATCCATTGATTTGTTTGTTTACCCCTCCATGGCAACACAGTATCCTTGAGACCATAGAAATCACATGGCTGAAACGAGGAGAAACAGAGAGAGACAGGAGCCATTTTATTACCAGCCACTATCTTCTCGGAAGTACCTTGATTTAATTTTCAAACACAGGACGGAAGAAAGGAGTCACAGAGGACTCCTTAAGTTAATTGTCTGTGGACTTGAACACCAACAATGTCCTCTTGTTCGCCGCCACCTATACGGCAAGAGAATTTACCAACCAATGTCCAAAGTTGTTCCCTCCCTTGTTTATGAGCCTGTCTGTCAATCTGGGGTCCTTTATTTATGGCTGTCTTACCTGTGCCAGGACAAAATGCAAGTCTGCCTTTGGTGTTCCTAAGACTATGCATTACGCTGATTGGTAATAGAGTCTAAGCCCACAGCCCATGTTTTTTTCTGTGAAAACCCCCCTGTATAGTTTGTCCTTTTTTCTGTGAAAACCCCCCTGTATAGTTTGTCATTTTTTCTGTGAAAACCCCCCTGTATAGTTTGTCCTTTTTTCTGCCGCGTGTAGATTGTTAGTAGTGTCACAGTGAGGGAATAACAACTGCAAGGCCTTTTGTGCCGGTTACTCCTGTCTGACTGTTCAGGTGGATGGGGCTGGCTTCTTGAATTAATCTTTCTTTCTGGCAACTCTCGCTACCCCCGGAATGACAGAGCAGCTTTCTTTCCCACTGCTTGTTGTTGTTTTTAAGGTAAATAAGGCCCTGTCTGTTTCTGATGATAGCATTCATTTAGAATGCCACACAAAGCCTCGGCACAGTGCAACACAGCAAGCCCTTTATATCTCCGTACCTTCCTCTGAAGGCTTCATTGTGAGGCTTGGGTTTGCTTGGTACACTACAGCACTGAACATTGAACTGGACTTCTCTTCTCCTCCTCTTCCCTTCTTCCTCCCCTCCTCCCTCCCTTACTTTTCTCCACAGATGAAATGAAAGATGATTATGACACTATGGGGCCTGACGCCACTCTTCAGACGGTTGGAAACGGTACAGGTGAGTTGATTTAATCCATTGTGAGGTGATTTGATGTACAGATGTAGGATCTTCATTTGATCAGCCTGTTGCAGAAGAACTTTTCTGCAATGAAGGAAATGTAAAATTTGTAGGGCCGGTTTCCCAGACACAGATTAAGCATAGTCCTGGACCAAAATGTATTGTAATCCATTAATTATAATCCACATAATAATTCACATTTCCTGTCGCTGCAGGATTATTTTCCTGCTGTAGCAAACTGTCTCAAATGAAGATCCTATATCTGTATTGTGTTGAAAGATGAGGCCGAGACCAACCACCCTTCCAATCCTTGTGTGGGTGGCTGTGTGTCTCTGTGTCCGTGAGAGCATTAGTGTCCCTGCATGGTCCTTTCTACACAAAACTGTGGAACCAAATCCTACCTGCCATTTTTAATTAAGTAAACGAAGCTGATTTCCACCCACAAGTCTCTTGGGCATTAAGTTTTCCCTCCGTGATATCATCCCGACCGCTGCTGACAACCGGCCTCGGCACCGTTTGAGTAAATACTCACCACTTAACGGGCATCCCTCCTTAGGAATCTTCTATTCTTCCTTTTTTTTGGTGTGGAAATTTAGACACCGCAAATGTTTCCGTTCAGGACATTAAGGTCGTGGAAACAAGGTAGTGGCACTGCATTGGAAGGCAAAAACCCACCACTGGATTACATGTGATGTCATTTAAGAAATGAAAATTGTAAGCACTCTTTTATCCAGGTGATTTCCTCTATTACAGAGAAGAAAGTAGCCCCTCTTTTTTTAGAGGGGAAATTTCAAAGGAGACACTACGAGGTTGAGCTTGTAGCTTGTTTGGCAATACAGCGACTTCCTAAATTGCATTTCATTTGCAAAATCAAATGAGTCTATGTTTGATCTTTTGAATGTATTTCTAATCCTTAAGATTTAACGGTGAGATGTGAATCCAACGTAGAGAGTTCAAGCATCCTCCCAGGTTTGCCTCTAAATTGACATTAGATGATTCTCAAATTGTTCCCACAAAGTCCTAATGAGAATGCAGGAAATTGAGCTGCCTAGTTCGTAGTTGTTTCATATGATTTCATAAAAGATCCTTTGGCACCAGTGACATTTTCATGCCACTTTTGACAACCGCATCCACTACCTTGACCTTTCACAAATTGGGCCCGTAAAATAATCACTGCCAAACAAATCACAATATAAAAAATGTACCTTGGCTTGGAAATGTCTAATTAAACAAGTAACAATCTAAATCCAGTCAAAATAAAGCAGTTTGTGTGACGTCCTGTAATATTTAGCACGACAATGTCTTATGAGTGTTATAACAGTGATATGATAGGGGGTTGTGGGTGGGGGGGGTGGGGTGGGGCAATAGAATGTAGAATGCAATAGAATGTAGACTCGCCTCAGATTGTTGCAATGCTGTATAGCACAGCTTTGAATGAACGTGAACCTTTGAGGGTCTATCATCTTCTGTTGAATAATGAAAGGTTGCAGATTCTTGATTAGCTTTGTTTGCTACTGGAGCCACAGCTATCTCTACTCCACAGCTTTGGGATTCCCCAACGAGAAGGGACTGGAGAATATGAGAAAACACGTAATGTGTGACTTCAGCAATTTCAGAAAGGCGGCTTTAAAAAGTGTTTTCTTGACTATGGTTAAAGCTTTTTTTGTGCAACATTGTGGTTTGTCCTCAGTAATCTGTTCCGCAGCCAATCAACTAACCAGAGCCCTTTATTGACCCCTTGTGTGGAAGTCAATACGCAGGGGATTTGTTTGTACTGTTGCTACACAATGTGTAAATAAAATGTTAATCGAGAGGCTTAAACGCTGAGGTCGTAATTAAATAAATGGATGTCTTTCGGTAATCTTAAAGATTCAACATTGTAAAATACAAGTGATTCTCATTGTCAAGTATGATACAGAACATTAGAAGTCATTTGACCAGTTTAAATTGTGTTCCCCGCATTTATTGTGTCACTGGTAATATGCTTAAAGTAAATACAATCTGTTTATCTTAAATACTTTCCCCCATGATTTAAGGTGGTACTTCAACTCACATTTCTTGTTTTAGAGGCTGTTGTGTGACACGATAAAACAGTAATTCAGATGTATTCTTAATGTCTGTTGTGGCATTTCTTCATCACAGTTAGACCCGACAAGTTCCCTGTTTTGCTGTAACACACATTTATTTTGGTGAAGAATCCCATTTTTTTTTAAACCCATCTCTCTCTCTCTCTCTCTCTCTGTCTCGCTCTCTTTCTTTCTCTCTCTCTCCCTCCTCCTTCTCTCGTTCTCTTCTTCTTTCCAGTTAAGAATGTTGTTGATTGCACTTCCGAGTTTGAGGAGTTCTTCGCCAAGCGTAGCAAGCTCCAGGAGGAGAGCCACGTGGTCAGCATCGCTGAGTACCTGCAGCGGGGCGACACTGCCATCATTTACCCAGAAGCACCCGAGGGAGAGGAGCTGTCCCGTATGGGCACGCCCGAAGCGTCTGAAACAAACGGCCAGGAGGAAAATGGTACGAATCCATAGACAGGGGCTGTATGTATGAAGCGTCTTAGAGACGGGGTGCTTATTTAGGATCAGTTTTGCTTCTTTTTTTTTTAGATCACAATGGATAAGATTACACGGGCAGGGGTGAGCTGGGGCCATATGTTTGAAGCCTTTTAGAGTAGGAGTGCTGATCTAGGATCGGTATTGCCTTTTAGATCACAATGAATAAGATTACATGGACAGGGGGGAGCTGATCCTGGATCAGCACTCTTCCTTTGAGACTCTTGCTACATACGTTCCCCAGAAGAGAACAGAGCAGCAGTGGTGTGGCTGGACTCTTCTTGGTCTCTGTGGCACAGTGACATGGGCAGCTGTTGGTCTCACAGATTCTTCACTGGATGCCTCAGTGTTTACCTTCGGTTCTCCAGTCTTTAAGCAGCAGCAGCTGCCAGAGGTCTGAAATAAGATAGTACACCTCCCAGACCCCGGGGGAACAGGGATTGAATTAGAATGGATTTATGATCTGTACTTCAGAAATTATGAAAGTGTGTGTGTGTGGGGGGGGATGGTATTAAATAAGCCACTTAAAAGCAATTAGGCGAGGGGACTATGGTTTAAGGGGAGCAAGGAAGGACGAGGGGGGGAGGGTGGGTAAGGTAGTGTTCTTAAAAACCAGGTCAAGGTGCTTCATTTCCGACTGACATTTGTCAAATATCAGTGTAAGATCAGATATCATGTTCAGTTTGTGTCTTAAATCAAAAGTCAAAGAAAAAACACAATTACTTAACTAAGATAAAAGTATGTTATGCAACACATTCGGAAGTGTATCGGTCAATTAAAAGCTCATTCAATTTAGTACGCGGGAATTTTAAGGTGTCTTAGTATGTGATATAAAAAAAGGAGGGGCAGAGTCTGTGTGTGTGTGTGTGTCTGTGTGTGTGTGTGCGTGGGTGTGTGTGCGTGCGTGTGTGTGTGTGTGTATGTGTGTGTCAGGGCATGGATGCCAGCCTGAGACGATGGCACTCTGTAGAGCAGATTGCAGTGATACCTCCCATACCATTCCGGGCAGTACGCCCATTAGCTGCCATTGATTTACTGACCTTTTGGACCGCTTTCTCTCTCTCCCCCCGTCTCCCCGTCTCCCCAACCCAGACCTGCCACCTGGAACTCCAGATGCTTTCGCCCAACTGTTGACCTGCCCCTACTGCGACCGGGGTTACAAGCGCTTGACATCGCTCAAGGAGCACATCAAGTACCGCCACGAGAAGAACGAGGAGAACTTCGCCTGCCCCCTGTGTAACTACACGTTTGCTTACCGCACTCAGCTTGAGCGACATATGGCCACGCACAAGCCCGGCAGAGATCAGGTGAGGATCATATGCCCTCGTTTTTTTTTTTTTTGGTTGCTGTTTTCAATCACTTCCAGGATCATATGCCCCTATCACTTCATTTCTAATGTGCTATGATCCCTTGGAGGAAATGATATAATTTTGATTGGCAGTCGTTATTAATTTTTCATGACATTTTGAAGATGCAGATCTTTTAATGGTAATAACTTTAATTGAGGCCCTAAATGGTTTTTTGATGGCCCCGTCTGATATGATTTTGCCGTCTTATGTTCACGATCGAATGATTATGTTAATTTCCAATTTAGACATTTTATCTGCTCCTTAATTTCACTTCAACTAGTAGATTTTATGTTCTTTAAAATCAAGCATTTCCTTTATGCAGTACTATGTCATACATTCCACCATTTCCTTACATTGTGTAAACAGAATCAACAAGTGCACTTATTATTGAGTCTCACTCACTCTCAATGTGCTTTTTTTTAAATATAAACTAACCTGGGAATTTGTTGGCAATTTCCATGCATCAAATCCAACTCCCTGTGTGGAAAAAAAAAACACCTTCTATTCATAGATGTTACATTTGCTTGCCAACCATGTTTAAAAATAAGTGAATCTGAACAAAACCGGCAGTGACAATTTAAGTCCTCTTGGGGTACAAAAGAAAGAAGAAAGAAAGATCAAATGTGTTGTGAAGTTAGTGAATCATTGTGTCATCGCTTACAGGCAAGTCCCAATCCCATGTCCCGTGAGAGCTGTCTCTACCTAGGAAAAGATGCCCTCGCCATAAACACCACACAAAATTCTAAAATAACCTATAACTCTCCTTATCCAATTAACCAATCAAGAGAAAACATGTCATTAATACGAGCCAATAATATTTGAATACCCAGCCCATGCGCCCCGACAACAACATCCAACATCCCATCCCATCCCTAACCTTCCCTGAGTCATGTAGGATAGCAAGTCCCCCTCTCCCAAAAATTCACATTTGCTGGTGTTGGTGCCATTGACAATTAGGATTAGAGAATGATTGTATCTTATTGGCACAACTAAAGTTTACTGCGGTCCTCAGAGGGAAGCAGGGGGAGCCAAAGCAGCTGTTGCCGTTTGTTTATGCAACTCAGCAACGTACGAGCGGTGGGGTCCCTGACTGGCGCTTGGCGGCCCCACCGACAGACAGACCCACTCCTGCTCGATCTTTGAAGGTTGCTGCCGTTTATAACAATCCTCCCTGTGTCCTCCCTTACGCCATCTGTCTCCCCAGGAATGTGGGTAGAGTCAGCACACCCCAGCAGTTGTCAGGCTGGATCAGGACGCTGGCTGCATCTTTCTGCTACGCCTGCCCGCGTAGCGAGTGCTGCTGAGAGATCTTTTGTATTGCCTAAGCATTTAACGTGTTCACCTCCCACTCAGAATTAATTGTGCACGCCTGCTGTGTGCCCCCCCCCCCCCCCCCCGTTTGCACGTGCGCTGTTATTGTTGTTGTTATTACTATTATATTTGGATTTTGAAACAGGCAGAGGCCTCCCCCTGTTTGAATTGCAAATTTGAGGGGCCGCAACTGATGTTTACCTTTGAACAGAGAATCAAGGCCTAGGCCCATCCTATCCAGCATAGTCTAAGATTATTAAAGAGACGTTTGAGGATTCAAATGATTAGTGGAAATCTGTTCCAATTAAGACATTTCAACATTTATGGAAATGTGTTCTTTCTTCATGTAAAATGACTGTTGTTTGCAGGTATGTGAAATACAGGGAAGGACTTCTTGTGAAATAGTCAGAATATCTTTTGAGTGATTACCCCCAAATGAATAAAAGTAGATCAGATCTCTTGTCTCTAATGAGGGGGAAACTATATATATTTTTTTTAAAGAGCCCCTTTCATTTATTTTATTTTATTGGCTGCCAAATTCTAAAGGCATCGAGAGCCAGGAAATGAAAAGGTATGTGATTCCCTCTGTTATCAGCGCCACTCTTGTACTCTCTCGTTGGAGTTGGAAGTAGAAAGAGGCAAGATGGGCTGTGTAGCAACGCGAGACATTTGGCTTGTCGGTTGATTGCACCGAGGGCTGATTGTGATTATTTAGTGAACTCTTTTCCCCCTGTAATGTTGTTAGCAGAACTCATGTCAATACCTGCTTCTTTTCTCTATAGCACCAACTGCTGAACCAGGGGGCTGGCAACCGCAAGTTCAAATGCACAGAATGTGGCAAGGCCTTCAAATACAAGCACCATCTGAAGGAACACCTGCGGATTCACAGTGGTGGGTAGCAAGGGGGCCTGTGCACTCCTCTTAGAATATGCATAACCTTGATTTAAGACTGTGGTGAACTTCGCACAGGGTGTGCTAAAATCGATTGCCTTTTTCTTTTCTCTCTCCCACTGTTCCAATGGATGACTTGAGCTACTTTGTTTCCTTCTATCTGCCAATCTCACAATTGAGCAGTTCAGTGTTAACACTTTAGTTTGGCATTCATTAAAGGTGTTCATTGTTGATACATTTTCCCTTAGCCCACTTGTATTTAATAATTGAGAATACGTGTGTTCATTATGCCATTCTAAATGTGTTCATGGCAGATGTTTTTTAAAAGTATACGTTGTCTCTTTTCAGGTGAGAAGCCATACGAATGCCCAAACTGCAAGAAGCGCTTCTCCCACTCAGGCTCCTACAGCTCACACATCAGCAGCAAGAAGTGCATCGGCCTTATAGCAGTCAACGGGAGGATGCGCAACAACATGAAGACAGGCTCTTCCCCTACATCAGCCTCGTCCTCCCCCACTAACACCGCCATCACCCAGCTGAGACACAAGCTAGAGAACGGGAACGGGAACGGAAACGGCAAGCCCCTGGGCCACCACCAGGACCAGAACAACCACCACCTGAACATCAAAACAGAACCACTCGACTTCAACGACTACAAACTCATGATGGCCTCCCATGGCTTCGGCGCGCCTGGGCCCTTCATGAACGGAGGGATGGGGGGAAATAGCAGCCCGCTAGGGATCCACTGCTCAGCCCAGAGCCCCATGCAGCACCTGGGGGTAGGGATCGAACAACAGCTCCTTGGTTACCCGTCCCTGAGCAACAACCTGAGCGAGGTCCAAAAGGTGCTCCAGATCGTGGACAACACTGTGTGCAGGCAGAAGATGGACTGCAAACCGGAGGAGATCTCCAGGCTCAAGGCTTACATGAAGGAGCTCGGGAACCAGATCGAGGAGCAGAAACAGGGACTGACGTCACAGGGGGGTCACCAGGTTGGTCTGCCAGTCGTCAGCCATAACGGTGCTACTAAAAGCATCATCGACTACACATTAGAAAAAGTGAACGAAGCCAAAGCTTGTCTCCAGAGCTTGACCACGGACTCAAAGAGGCAAATTAGCACTATCAAACGTGAGAAATCCAACCACATGCTAGATTTAGGTACAGAGGATAAGATGCATGAGAACAACATTATGTTTACACCCTTTTCTTGCCAATACTGCAAAGAAGCCTTCCCAGGTCCAATTCCCTTGCATCAGCATGAACGTTACCTGTGTAAAATGAATGAGGAGATCAAGACTGTTCTCCAGACTAGCGAGAACCTTATGCCCACAAAACAGGGGATGTTTACGGAGAAGCATGCCCTCCTGCTCTCGTCCATGCTGTCTGAGAAAAGCCCCATCAACCCGTACAAGGACCACATGTCAGTGCTCAAGGCCTACTTCGCTATGAACATGGAGCCCAATTCAGAGGAACTACTGAAGATCTCCATAGCGGTCGGCCTTCCTCAGGAATTCGTCAAAGAGTGGTTCGAACAGAGGAAAGTCTTCCAGTACGGCACCCCAAGAACTCCACCACTAGAACAACGAAGGAACAACCATGCAGATATGGTATTAGCCGCAAACAACCACAACCACACTCCCACTAAAGACTCAATGGCAGCTAGATCCCCAGTGTCCCTGATCAAGTGTAATGACCGTGACCGCAACCGTGACCACCATATCATGTCCCCCTCCATGGCAGAGCTCCATAACAACGTCAACAACTGTGAGAACCAACTCAGACTCATGAAAGCCAACACGTTCAGTGGACACACCAAACACATGGGTGACCACTCCAAAATGGACCACCTCTCAAGGAGCAGCACACCCTCTCCTTTGAACCTTTCCTCCACATCTTCCAAAAACTCCCAGAGTAGCTCTTATACTCCAAACAGCCTGATGTCTGAGGACCTGAACCTCAACATGAACCTGTCTGAACAACCACTGGACCTGTCACTGCCAAAGCTCATGAAGGAGCCCAAACACGCCATGACCGTGAAGAGCAGACCTAAACTAAATGGTATTAACCACCATGACCACTCCAGTGTTCCCTCCCCACGAGAACACTTCGAAGAGCCACTTAACCTGGCCTATCTCAAGAAGGAGTTTGAAGGCAGAGGCCAGAACCACCTCAATGGAGACTTCAACAAAAGTACCAGCCCCTTGTTCGGGATGAACCCCTTCGGTGCCAAACCTATGTACACGTCGCTTCCGCAACAGACCGCGTTCCCACCTGCCACCTTCATGTCGCCGATGCAGGCCAGCATGCCTGGGCTGAGGCCGTACCCAGGGCTGGATCAGATGAGCTTCCTACCACACATGGCCTACACTTATGCAACAGGAGCAGCTACCTTTGCTGAGATGCAGCAGCAGCAGAGGAGAAAATACCAGCGAAAGCCTGGTTTCCAGGTAAATAGATAAGCCACTTGTGGTTTAGTTTTTAAGCCTACGGTTTATCCCCTCTCTCTCTCTCTCTCTCTCTCTCTCTCTCTCTCTCTCCCTCTCTCACCCCATCTTTAACCCCTTTCTCTCTCTCTCTCTCTCTCTCTCTCCCTCTCTCTCCCCATCTTTAACCCCTTTCTCTCTCTCTCTCTCTCTCTCCCTCTCTCTCCCCATCTTTAACCCCTTTCTCTCGCTCTCTCTCTCTCTCTCTCTCTCTCTCTCTCTCTCTCTCTCTCTCTCCCCATCTTTAACCCCTTTCTCTCTCTCTCTCCCTCTCTCTCCCCATATTTAACCCTTTCTCTCTCTCTCTCCCTCTCTCTCCCCATCTTTAACCCCTTTCTCTCTCTCTCTCTCTCCCTCTCTCTCCCCATCTTTAACCCCTTTCTCTCGCTCTCTCTCTCTCTCTCTCTCTCTCTCTCTCTCTCTCTCTCCTCATCTTTAACCCCTTTCTCTCTCTGTCTCCCTCTCTCTCCCATCTTTAATCCCTTTCTCTCTCTCTTTCTCTCTCTCTCTCTCCCTCTCTCCCCATCTTTAACCCCTTTCTCTCTCTCCCCCTCTCTCTCCCTCTCCACCCCCCATCTCTCTCTCTCTCTCCATATTTAACCCCTTTCTCTCTCTCCCCCTCTCTCTCCCCCTCCACCCCCCATCTCTCTCTCTCCATATTTAACCCGTTTCTCTCTCTCTCCCTCTCTCTCTCCCTCCGTCTCTACCCCCCCCCCCCTCCCTCCTCTCAAATTCTCTAAAATGATCTGCTCATTGTGCCACTAATTAAAAGGTACTCTATTGAGCTCAAATGCTCACCTGCAGCATGTTGAACCAGGGAGAAAACACAGTCAGGTAGATAACCAGCTGTCAAACGCGCCTGGAGTCGTTCAGTTCTCCAAGCAGGCGTCATTAGCGATATCAGCATGTAATTGCTGTTTGAGAAGAGGTTATGATGTGGGGGATTCAGTTGTTGCCAGACTCCACCGTGAATTGTCCTTACCGCAGAGTGCAGGCAGCATCATGTCTCCAGCTGTTCAGTGTAGTCTATTCCAGAGTAAAACCTAGACTACGTACCCTTTAAAATCAATCTGTCTCAGCCTAGTTTATTTAGTTTTTTTCTCCTTAGGTGTTGTGTGTTGTGAATTGTGTGTGGGAAACCGTGTACATGATCTGTGCAATAGTAAAAGGGTAAGCCCTGGAGCTGCACACAGCACAGAGGATCTGACTCCGACTCCAATTCTCTGCCACTTTCTTGTATTTTATTTGAAAGACATTAGCACTCTAAAGCCAAAATGAGTTTCTACATGCAGGTTAATAATGCACAGGCTCCATGTTCATTCCCACTGAATGCTGAAGGCTGTTTAACATGGAGGGAACCATTTTGATAACAAAAAAAAGTATTAATAATGTTTCCTATTCTAAGTTATTAAATTAGATTAGATTTTTTTTTTTTTAATACAGCTACGGGCATTTAGCTCAAATTGATGGCGGGATGATAGTAGCTCTGTTCTTTAAAAAACAGTGTAAAGAAAGACAAAATCATTGTCAGACCAGAGCGAGCACTTCTTAATGAGAACAGTGGTGCGTCTCCATATTGGTCATTTAGAACACCTCTTGATTTAATCATTATGAGTTGGAAATGAGAAGAATATGACAATATGGCCCCGCAAAGGGCTTTCTCTTATTATTATGACCTCTCCTAATGTAATAATACTTTCCCCCAATTAATTTAAGTCTATGCCTTTCGGTTTTCATTATCCCTTATAAAGAACAGATGCGTATAGAATTAAAACTCTTTCATGTATAAAATTAAACTGATGTGGATTCAAATATATGGAGATTGAGGAAAAAAAACACACAAAAAAACATTCAGGGTTGATTCTCAACCATTACAATGTAGCCCGTTTTTTATATATTTATTTGCTCATTTACACCTGAGGTCTGTAATGGTGTTTGCAACTAGGCCAAACAGGAAGTTCCACTCTGTCTTTCATGCAGGCAAACATCAGGAGGCACGGTACCTGTGTTTAGTTGACATGTGTGGATTGATCAACGTGTCCTTTTCTAGGGGGAGCTGCTCGACGGAACAGCCGATTACATGTCAGGACTGGATGACATGACCGATTCAGACTCCTGTCTGTCCCGGAAGAAGATTAAGAAGACAGAAAGTGGTATGTACGCGTGTGACTTGTGCGACAAAACATTCCAGAAGAGCAGTTCCCTCCTAAGACACAAATATGAACACACAGGTATATACTGTTCCGGAACACTTATTTTACCCCGTTGCTTTCATTTCTAATGTGTTGTGTGACTAAACCCTTTCAATTGTTTCATTTTGGTTCATTCCCCACTTCTTTCTCGCTTTGCTCTTCTTATTTTTTTTCAGTTGTGTGTAAAATCGAGACCTAACTTGTTTCTTCATTGACAGGGGCGAGGAGATGTACTCGCTCAAATATGTCGCGCAAAGACGTTACGTTATCGGGGTTATGCCAGAAATACCTTTTCTCTGCGTGTATGAGCGCAAATACTTCAATCAAAATGGGATAGAAAGTTCCCGAACTAAATGTTGTGTCATTGCTTTGCATAATGCATGAGGGCACTGTCTGAAGTAAATGTCACCCTTGGCCGTTCCTAATTATATCCATCACATGTTACTTTATGAACCCTATTATGATGTGCAAAACACACTCGGGCGCACCCACGTATAACTAGTGAAGAGACAGAGACAGACTGCTGACGGTATCACTTGACCTAAACGGTCCTTTGTTGACTTATCACCCTAATCAGTGATCGATCGGTTTAACCCACTGAACATTTGTGTGTTCATGCCATTTTTTTTTTATTTAAAAAAAATAAAATAATAATTGCACTTCCCACAATGAAACTCTTTCACTAAAAGTTGCGTCGTTCCTCACACACATGACTCTGTGCATGCACGCAGCAGAACGTGCTTGATGTAGCCTGCAGTTGATCTGGTTGTGGTATTAGGTGTGTGTTGCAAGAACGGCAGTTATGGAAAGTGTCAAAGGCATTCCACGGCTGTTTGTGGCTAGGAATTGGCCAGATGTGTTTTGGCGGCACAAGTGGCGTCACGAGCTGATTGAAATGCCAAAGGAGAAACTCTGTCTTACGATTTGTGTCAGATAGACTGTTATATTTCCGGATTTGCTGAGGTGTAGTAAATTTAAAAAGGGGTGCAACTGTCCCCGACTCCCCACCCCATGATATACACCATGACCAGCCACCATTGCTGGCTGCTGGGGGAGTTTTTATTTAGCCAGATCATTTGGTAGCATGATGTAATGAAATGACACTCCATCAATGTAGGGCGACTCGAGTTTCTCGTCTCACACTTTTGCATTCAGGGTATCCCATCTTACATGGTGAGTAGAGATGAGTCCCAATATAATTGAGGGACAGAGGCGTCTAGAAACTACAATTATTCTTCTGAGATTATCAGGGTAGCCATAGGAGTCTCTTGTTCAATTTTCATCTCCTATTTGTTGACTTATTTGTCACAGCTTTCTGTTTGTTTAGTTTGCGGTGGTTTATTTATTTTGCATCCATCAGTGTGGCACTTACGCCGAAAAAGAAGTGTTTGTGATTCTGTTCCTCCATGCTTTAGCGATAGGAGGGAATTTCATAATGTAAACACATGACAGACCCTGTGGTTTATTTAAGCTGTTTATCCCCTCATTTGGAATAAACAAATAAGTTACGACACAGCTAGCATGGAAATTATAATGATAGTTCAAGTTGCTTCGTACCATTCGAATCATCTGAATGTACTTTTAGTTTGTGTTTGTTCTCCTCTTGATGTTTATAATTGTGTGAAATGTAGTAACAAAGTAGCGAGCTGGGAAACTCATGTCTGCTTTCCTCTCCCTTTTGTGTCTCCTCAGGTAAACGGCCACACCAGTGTCAAATCTGCAAGAAGGCATTCAAACACAAGCATCACCTTATAGAACATTCACGACTGCACTCGGGCGAGAAACCGTACCAGTGCGACAAGTGTGGGAAGCGCTTCTCTCACTCGGGCTCCTACTCCCAGCACATGAACCACCGCTACTCTTACTGCAAGAGGGAGGCCGAGGAGAGGGAGGCGGCCGAGAGAGAGGCCCGGGAGAAGGGCCACCTAGAGCCCACAGAGCTACTGTTGAGCCGGGCCTACTTACAGGGCATGACCCCTCAGGGCTACCCCGACCTGGAGGACCGCGAGGGCATTCTGAGGGAGGGCGGGATGAACGGAGGCATGAGAGATCGCCAAAAGGAAGTTGAAGGAACGTACGCGAAAATAGGACGTAGGGAAGAGGATTTTGAGGAGGAGGAAGAGGAGAGCGAGAACAAGAGCATGGACACAGATCCAGACACGTTGAGGGATGAGGAGGAGAACGGCGAGCACTCGATGGACGATAGTTCTTTTGACGGGAAAACAGAAACCAAATCGGATCACGAGGACAACATGGAGGACGGCATGTAATAAAACTACTGCATTTAAAAAGCTTCCCATCTTACTTTTCTGTTCAGTATTGTTACCTGCTTGGTTTTAAACGCTGCTGTGTTGAAGCTGTACATGCACGTGCCTGAAGCTTCTAGGAAGCTTTGTATTGAAGGACTCAAGGGGTGGTGGTTGTATATGTCTGCCCGAGGAGACATTGATTTGAAGTTTGATTTTGGGGTGGGGCGGGGGGGGGTTGGGGGGATTGTGTAAGAAGAGGCTGCATTATGCAAAAATGAAAAATGAATAAATGAATCCATTTTTAAAAAATTGTACAGTATTAAGGCCTACAAATATGTGTGGTGCTAACATCCTAAAATCTCTGTGTCCCATAGTCTTTATAGCACAAACTAGTGACTTGTACAAATTGCACTTCGCTTCTATAATCACTACAAAAAATAATAAAAAAGTATTGCCTATGTATATATTTATACAGTGTTGAAAAAAGCAGTAGTGTCCACGCTACAGTCCATCGGTTGTATTACTTATCTTTCACTTAATGTGTTGTCTATTGTTTTTGCCCTGTCGTCAGGCCAGCTAGCCACACAGTTTTAGGCCTCAGAATTTCTCTGTGAAGGAACTTAACAGATATTATCTGTTTGATTTTTAAGATACTGAAGTCTTAAAGAGACCTTGAAATGGAAGGGGAAACAGTTTGGCAGCACAGTACAGTAGATGGAAGGATCGTGTGAACAATGAAGGAGAAAGCCTTTGTAAGGTGTTTTTGATAAGAAAAAGCCTTATATGCAAACCTTTTAATCTGTGTGTTTCTGCAAGTGCCATCCTTGTATTGTGTGAAAGGAGGGTGACACATGTTACCTCTTCACCAGCTTCGGTATTAAGAGATAGCTCACCTTGCTCTTTCAAGCACCCATGTCAGTATTAGGACACTAGGCAGCAGCTCCTTAGTTTACATATGTCTGTGCAATTTTCAGGTTTATTTCATTAACTTTTGTCAGTATTACACCAAACAATTTTTTGAAACAACAAAATTGCATTCATTTTGTTTGTAGGTTGAATAACATTTTATTTATGTGGCCCATTTTATATTTCCTAATTTTATTTATTTCATACTGTAGTGTACAGTATTATAGTTCTTCAATATATAGATATATTTTAGTAAAAATGAACTTGGCGTTGATCATTGGGGCAAATTTTACGTAAAGAGAGCATTTATTGTGTTTTGAAACATTAATTGTGAAATGCAAATTTTCAACTATATTATTTTGTTTTATTTCCTTTATTTTCCAATTACTGGAAATACCAAATTTGGGAACTTTTATACAATATTGTGAAAACACTGTATTTTTAACTAAAAAAATTCCACTTTCTTCATCTTTTTTTTTTTTTTTTTTTTTGCTAAAAAAATGAAGAGGGACTGTTAAGATACAATGTATGATACCATGACTGAAGAAAATCTTTCCTGAAATGTCTTTGTAAAAGTATTATTGAATTTTTCATTTGTAATTTCTCTTGGAAATGACCATGCTCGAATAAAAGTAGCCAAATTACAGAACACAAAGGCCTTATGTTTCATCTTTTTTTTCTCGTGCTTTTGTAGCAGTGCCACATAACTACACCTGTCACTCAGAAAAGGAGTTGTCTGAAAGTAAAAGACCCACATTCCCCCAAAATTGGGAGTTTGCCTCGTATGAATCCAACTTTCAACACACTGAGTCACACAATAATTCATTGTTTTTTAATATTTATTTTCAATACTTTTATAACATTCAACAGACTTAATGGTTGTTTAATGACAGTCACATGACCAAGAGAGAGAAAAAAAAGCAAAGAAACAAATTCAGTCACTGAAATGAAAAGTGGACGCCGGCTACTGTAAAAGTACATTCGCGTGAAGATACTTACAGCTATTAACCGCTCACACTGCACACGCAGATTCAAAGCAACATCAAAAGGCTAAGGAGATGAAAGGGGGAAAAGGTTGAGCAATGCCAAACGCAGAGCATGCTTTGCATATTCCAATTTTCATATTGATCCTGATGCCATCTGATCGCTCGGCGCTGTCTCACAGATAAAAGGGGAGGTCTTAAATGATTAGCCCATTGAATTGAACCACGTACTGTTAACTGTTGGGACGATTAAGAATGCGACGCTTCCACAGAGATCAGAGGTAAGGAGAAGACGCCTTCAAGGAGGATAGAACACTCCAGGTAGAAAGCATTTGACACATTCTAGTACCCTTCGGAGCCACAAAAAGGAAGATCATGACGTTAGGAGGTTGTTCTGTTACGTTAAGATCATTACGTTAAGATCATTACATTGTACTGTTATTTGTTTCTCCCCCAGTCAATCATTTTGAAGTAAAGAACAGTTTCCTTTTAAAGCTTCATTTGAAAATACTTAACCAAGCTAGTCGAATGTTTGGGAGGAAAAAAAACACCTAATGACAACATGCTGTTTCAGTAACTCTTAATAATGGCATATTGCCGTATGTTTTGGCCAGATTGGTGGTGTGTTTGGAACATATGAACTCTGATGACTCACCACTGGTTTTAGGTATAGACTCAGACATTAAGTGTAGATTTTGCCTTCAGGGTGTGCAATTGCTTCCATTGATATCTCCCAAGTCTTACTATGGTTACATAATGTTGTCATTGGCTCAACACATACTGTACCTCGCTGACATATTATATAGGGAAACTTTATGTCCCTTGGCATTCCCAAGTTCTCAGATGAAAAAGAAAATAAAATAGAAGTGTGTACCACTGAACTGAAAAAAAAGGTATTTTCAGTAGAATTAACTCTGAACAAAGGATATGCAACTTAATTCCAAAACCTTTAGTTTATTTCCAAAACATTTAGTAAAGACATAGCAAAAAATTAATAAAATAAGAGGAGGTTGATGTAGAATCCAGGATATATCCAGGGTAAGAGAGGTAGAGAGGGAGAGCTCAGACTTTTGACCTCGTTAAATTATTTACATATCCCCATATGCTGCCCATATCATTCTCAGGGCGTATGAAGGACGGCCCCTGTGAAGAAGGCCCAGACCTGGCACTGGGAGAGAGAAAGTTCACAGGCAGGCAGGCAGGCAGGAGAAGCACAAGTGACCAGTAGGGATTAGCCAATCAGAGTGTCAGAAGAGCAGCCAGCTGTTAGCTGTTCAGTCTGGCCCAAGCAGAAAGAGACCCAGAGCAGGTGGTGCACCAGTGTGCCAGTGGTGGGACACAAACAGACAAAAAAAAAGGATGATAATAATAATAAAAGAAAATCACCCAACCAGACCTACATCCTTATTGAAGGGCAGAGTCTCTCGTGAAGTTTGTGCTCCAATGCACTGCTGAGAATGGTGGCAAGCCAAGGAGTTCTCAACTTTTTAAATGTGTTGCATATCATGAAAGACTACACCATCTGCGACAAAGATGCTGACACACATGCATTTCTGACCGATGATGTACAATACTCGATTTATTCAAAAGGGCTGTAAACACAGGCAACTTCACCGACCGAAAATTCATGGACCACAATACATTATATACCAATAGCATACAATTCTGACATATTTCAACATTATCTCATGCATTGATTTCCAAGGTGAAGGATCAAGACTGAATACCATCACTCTCAGTTGAGGGAGTGCTAGAGGGCCAAGCCTGCCCTGCCTGCATTCCCTACTCTGATGAATGCGGCAGATGCAGAGTGGGGAGGAGGAAGGAGAGCTGTAAAGGGCACAAAGACAACAATGCTCTCCAAAATCGGAGGGGGTTGGGCGTTGTGTGGAGCAAAGGCCCCTGCATAGACTTTTATTATTTTGCATGTATTATTTGATGCCCTTGTTCACACCCAGGCAGCATAGTTGACGTGGTATGGAAAGGAGGCATGGTGGGAAAAGCAGGCGTTGTATGAAAGTAAGCTATTTAGACTATATGTTGGTCTTGGGATATGGTGAGTTGGACCCCTGCTCCCCCAGTCCGTCAATGCACTCTCATACCATAGCAAACCATTGCTCGACATAGAGAAGGCACACTGTTGTTGAGGCAATGTTACACATTGATAGTTTTCAGGGAGTTTCTCTACCAAGGCTTCCTTTCTTTTTGTTTGTTTTTCTTTCCTTGCAAATCAGTCTGCACTGTTTATCCATACTTTCACCCCTTTATAAAAATCCATCCCTCTCTCTCTCTCTCTCTCTCTCTCTCTCTCTCTCTCTCTCTCTCTCTCTCTCTCTCTCTCTGAGGGGAAAGTGATTATGTGTTTTGCCAACGCGTTTGTGGAATCTTTGATATGCACAAACACAGATTCTAATGCGAAGCAACAGCGGCTTTGGCTGACGGGTGATTAGAATGCTGGATCATGGCTGTGTCTGCAGGGCCTCAGCTGGGTACAGGGAACATCACTCATTACACATTTCTAGGGGACTTTAATTCGTGCTAGGCCCAGCATGCCGGTGTAGGTGTAATCATATCTATTTAAATTACTGGTCAGTTATGGCCGACGACAATGATAATCTCCGGTGCCATAGGATAGGAGGATGGGATGATTGATTAAACTATTGGCCAAAACAAAGTGACACTTCTTTAACATTATCAATGAAACGGTTAACCACATGATCCCGTATCCATGCAGGGTGATTAGGCTATAGTAGCCAGGTTTCTGAAAGCTAGCGATCTCCTTCAGGGTTTTCTGTACAAAACTTTACCAGGGATGTTCATTTCAATGGTGCACAATGCTCCTTCACAAATTATAGTGATCCTTTCGAGATGGGCACATGCATTTTTTATGAAAGGCATCATGCGAATGGTGGATGACTGCCTAGACTTTCATGTCACTAATATGTTACTGTCCTCTTGACTTAATTAAACATGGTCCCCACTATTCTTGACAGGAAAATATCTCTATTTTAATTAGATACTTCACCACCAGACAGAAAAAAAGGACGATGTAATTCAAAGTACGGTTCATGTAGTCATTTAACTCTCGCAAGACTCATTGTCTGCTTGCCCTCCTTCCTGATGTCAAGCTATGATTTGTACGCAGCCTGAATTATAGTAAACAGGGTATTGTTAATAGCTAGAATGATTGAAGCTCAGATGTTCGTATGGCCTCTCTAACCCCCTGTACAACGTTTAGCGCTGGATCTGAAGAGGCCATTGGCAATCCATTTACGAGGTTAGTACATGGTAGGTATATGGTTATGCACGGTGAATAAGCGCCTGAGTCAATGGACTTAACACTGTTTTTCTACACTGCACACTCTGGAAATAGATAATTATGCCATTGAGGGAGCCAAACCTTTGCAGCCCAAACCTTGAAATGTATGCAATTTTACATATATGTAATTCCTTAAAGCAAGCATTCCCTCCTATCCTACTGGGATTAGGCCTAACGACAGCAGTTAATTATATTAAGTGTCATTTTTTTAAACAGTTCACGAACTGCAAATTATACTTCAAATCACTCCTTAATGATCTTAACGGTAATTAAATAGTGTAATATCTCAAGGAAAAGGAAATAATATAACAAACACTGTTGAGATAAAAGCACTTTTTGGGAGTCTAATTTCATTCCATGGACATATATGCCAGTGTTGATAATATCACGTAATCATCACCAATTCGTTAGGTTGAATTGGCTACCTAATGCGACTACATGCTTCAATAAAACAAGTCTTTAGAGCACATTGTTCTGTATGATAAAGTGTAGCTGGGGACCTCTAACACTGACCAATTATGGACTAACGTTGTTATAGCTGAATAGATTGATGTCCTTTTTGACAGAGACGGACCGGAAAAGTAACTTTATTAAACTGAACCGCCTCTCTCGTAAAGTCAGTCGGTGTCTCTCTTTTTGTTGTTGAGATAGGGACAGTGCCATCTGCTTGTAAAGCGTATATACAAATATTGTACTCAAAGGAATTCATTTCAGACATCTTCTATGGATGTCAGTGGAGCAAACCTGGCTGGTAATGCAGAAAGTGGTGAGGCTGGTGAACATAGCAATAATCCCCCAAGGCTAATATGTATTTCCTAGCGCTCAGCTCTGTGAGCAAGAGAGATTCATAATATGTATTTGGCTCCCAATAATCAGGTATTTTTTCCTTTATTTAATGATTAGCTTTAGTGTGAGGCCTGCACTTTTGATGTGTAACGATACTTGACTCGTGCCGCAAAAACGGTCCTCAGTCGTTCTTTTGCTTTGAAACCTTAAATCGGGCACAACATTTAAAGTTGCCTCCCCTTTATGAGATCAAAGACCCCCGAGAAATGATTATTCAATCATAGGCTGTTACGTAAAACCACCAAAAAATGGTATTGTGAAAGTGTTTTGTTCACTCTAAAAGGAAGGTTTCGAGGCTGTAGTACCAACTTATTCACTGGGTATAACATTATGCATACTTCATTTGCATGTCATTTCATGTGGTTAAACTGTATTTATGTAAAGGAATTCATTCTATATTTTGTCTGCCAGGACATGCAGAAAGCCTTTGAGTAGGCTACTAAGCACTAGATTATTCATTCATGGAGGGTTTGTAAGGTGGACACCTGCATCACTTAACCTGCAATATCTACAGTATATCTTTCTTCTAAAATATACTACATGTAGAGATAAGCTTGACCGGTTGTCAATATCAAGCAGGTTCTGATTTAAGGGTGTAAGTCTTTTTTTTGTTGTTGACCTATCTTGTATCAACTGGAAATGAGACCTAGTTGTGGTTGTGAGCGTTCATCGTCACTAATCACCTAGAAATATGTGTGGACAAGAAGAAGAGGAAGGGGGGGGGGGGGGGGGGAACATGATTTATTTGATAGAAAGCCAGACCCCCTCTGCTTTTCTCACTTGTAATCATCTCCACATTTGCACGGGAAAAGCTAGCGATGGTTGTGTGGGTGTTGTTTTTACTTCATTAAAACCAGGGTTTGTGAATCCCAGAGACCTCTCACGCCAGAGACTTGATTCAGCACTGAACCATTTCAAAAATAAGTTGGTTGTGTCTGTTAAGACTGGAGTTGAGTAGAATGAGAAGAATGTTGGGAAGTGCCCCTGTGCCGTGTTTGTGCCGTGTTTGTGCCGTGTTTGTGCCGTGTTTGTGCCGTGTTTTCTGCCGTGTTTGTGCCTTGTTTGTGCCGTGTTTGTGCCGTGTTTGTGCCTTGTTTGTGCCTTGTTTGTGCCGTGTTTGTGACGTGTTTGTGCCGTGTTTGTGCCGTGTTTGTGCCCTGTTTGTGCCGTGTTTGTGTCGCGTTTGTGCCGCGTCTGTGCCGCGTTTGTGCCGTGTTTGTGCCGTGTTTGTGACGTGTTTGTGCCGTGTTTGTGCCGTGTTTGTGACGTGTTTGTGCCGTGTTTTCTGCCGTGTTTGTGCCGTGCCGAGGGGGATACTAGAGCAAAGTGGGTGGTGTGGCCCACCTTGGCAGCCGCTAGCTATCTGCAGGGACCAGGCTGTACCGCTGTGGTAGCTGAGATTGTTCTGTGTGTAACAAAGCCAGTCTTACTGTAACTCTCCATGTCTGTCCCGTGTGTAATATGAGACATGACCTTCCAGGGAACACTTTTAATGGGATCCATCCATAGACGGGTGATGCTCCACAGCCCTCTGTGTGTACCGATGCCTTCAAATGAACACATTTACCCAGTTAAGACAACATCACATACTTCTGTTTCTGCTGTCTTTGACACATGCACATTACATTGAAACGTGATAACTTCCGCGAGAGGGACTACAGCTGAATAAGAGAGACAATGCTGGTTCTAGATATTTGCTAGTGAACTATCCACATTATGTGGATTTATAATAACATGGCATCTACATGTTCAATGAGTAACGGTGCTTGATTAGATGCACAATGTTGTCATGCTTACAATGTTGACGTGCAACTGTTGAGTCCAATCACGTACACACTATCTCTCCGGGGTACTGCTTGTACTGCTGACATTTCCCAAACTGAAGTTAGCCAGCGAGTGGACAGGAATGAAGTTGGTTGAGTTGAGTGTCTCCTCCGTCCTTCATTTAAGTGATCAGTGGAGCTTCAATCTGCTGTCTCCCCTGGGAGGGGCATTAATGTGGGGGATACTTCATCTACTTCCTCTGGTGTCCTATGAAGGCATATCCTAATTAGCCCTGCGGTGAGATTGCATCACTGATGACCTCTGTAGTGTCAGGCCCAGTCGGGGATGACGTAGTGGAAAGCCGCACTTCCCCGTGTGGATGGGTGGATCGGGCGGACAAGTGGGTCAGACTCAGGGCTGGTCAAAGTGACGATACATGGTATGGCAGTGATGCCATGACGGCGTTGACCCATTGGAGCCACGGTCAGGCAACCTCGTTTCCTGCCTGCTCATATAAAGGGCAAGCATACCCATAGGGCACATGAATCAATGGTGTGCCAGCTTGATGAGGGTGATACGTTTGGTTCATGCCATCTCGCTGGACCTTCTATCTGCATAGGTTGTAATTGCAAGGGCAGTTTCCATTATAATGACCTTACAATGATTAGTGGATGAGATTTATGTTCTATACTGTCACTCTGGTCATAGGTGTTATCATAGTACTTCATAAATGGTTATCGTTTCTATCTTGTCAAAGGTATTACCTTCACGGTAATAAAACTATTATTCGTCCAAAAGTTATTCTTCCAAAAATGCCAGATATCCACCTAGGCTAATATCCAAAAGGTTTATCTACAGACACTGAGTGTACAAAACATTAGGAACACCGTACTAATATTGGGATGCACCCCCTTTTGCCCTCAAAACAGCTTCAATTCATCAGTGCACGTACTCTGCAAGGTGTCGAAAGCGTTCCACAGGGATGCTGGCCCATGTTGACTCCAATGCTTCCCACAGTTGGCAGGATGTCCTTTGGGTGGTGGACCATTCTTTATACATATGGGAAACTGTTGAGCGTGAAAAAACCCAGCAGTCTCGCAGTTCTTGACACACTCAAACCAGTGCGCCTGGCACTTACTACCGTACCCCTGTTCAAAGACACTATATAATATTTTGTCTTGCCCATTCACCCTCTGAATGGTACACATACACAATCCATGTCTCAATTGTCTCAAGGTTTAAAAAGCCTTCTTTAAACCACTCTTCATCTGCCCGGATTGAAGTGGATCATAGTTTTCACCTGGGTTCACCTGGTCAGTCTGTCAATGTAAGAGCAGGTGTTCCTAATGTTTTGTACACTCAGTGTAATACAGTACAGAAAGTCAATCTGGTAAACGTCCAAAGCATCTTCAATTTGTTAGAACAACAGACTTTCTGCAAGACAACGACACTCACTCCACGTTGATAGAATACAGGCTATCCATGAATTCTGGGAATTGAGTTGTCAGAAATAGAATCAGAGCACCGTACAACCAACCGAGTCTGATCGCTCCGAGTAAAAGTGTGCTGAGCACTCGAATAGTCTTGAGAATAATGAACTTGAAAAGATCCTCTTAATTTTCTTTCTTTTATGTCTCAGAAGGGAGACCCAGAAGACTTTAGAATTCTAGTCAGAGGTAGGCATGATTAGACTGCTATGCCCAATTCTTTTAACATTCATCTCCCATTCCTTTAATATGTAAATCGTAGGTATGCAAAGATCTGATGCTTTTATTTAAGAGATATGTCCTCGGGCGATAGTGGTACGCTTCTAGGGAGAGCTCTGTGTCGCTATGAAATAAATAGCTGTGGAAAGGATCACATGAGTTTGTATCTTAGAAGATGAAAAGCTAATTGACATGAATAATTTATTGTGATGCAATATGTTATAGAAATCAAACATTGGGGAGAAAAATAAAGCAGAGTTCAAATATTTAATTATAAACCAGGACGTCATAATATTAGAATATTCATACGAACTGATTTCCTCTGGATTTCCTTAGTGATGCCGATGTAAGATAGGAAGGGCGCAAGAGTAGCCTGTCTGACTTTTTGTGTCAAATATGAATGTCGGCATTGTAGAATATATACTGCAGCTATATTATGGACCATTTCTGAAATTAGAATGAAAAATGATACATGTAGCTCCTTTTAATGATATGACCGCTTGCTATAAGCAGCCATAAGAACCCATAGTCATTTAGAACTCCATTGAGAGGGGTAGAGGGATGCTGCAGTTCAACGCTCCATTGAGAGGGGTAGAGGGTACACACACACACACACACACACACACACACACACACACACACACACACACACACACACACACACACACACACTGCATGGATCCCACTGTAGTGGACGGTCAGCAGGCTCATGATGTATGGAGGCAAATTCCATATCTCTGTTGGCATTGTTCAGCCTGAAGTATTCCACTCAAACGGAGGCCTGTTGGATTTTAGTACCACACAAAGGCTTCCCTTATTACACTGAACTTTTGACAGCGCGGGTTGTGGTCTGCAGTGGGTGAATACTTGACATTTCGGTGTGCTGATCTACTCTACTTTCATTTGTTGCTGTACTGTATATATATATATATATATATTATTTCAATTGTTATTGTTATCTATTTGCATTGTTTTATTTCACGTTGTCCTGCGTTGTTGCAGCTCGCAGCACAATCATTTCACTGTACCTTTGTAATCATGTCTGCAACAGACATGTTATACAGACATGTTATATGTTATACAGACATGCTATACAGACATGTTATACAGACATGTTATACAGACATGCTATACAGACATGCTATACAGACATGCTATACAGTTTGTCGGGGAGGTTATTCTGATCTTGTTCCATGCTTTCTTTGGCATTGATCAAGGTCTTGTACAGCATGAGTATTCCCTTTTTTCACCTAAATGATTGTATACCTAAGCTTATTGTAATTCACCAAATGATCCTGTATGATTTGGTGAAGTGTGACATGAATGAAACAGATTATTTGTGACACGGGAATGTCTGAGTCATTCGCTTATACTGTTGATCAACTGAGCTGGTTCTCACACCTAGACTATGTCATGTGTAACCTCTTGAAGTTAATGCAGGTTGAAGCCCTACAATCTCAAACACACTCGTAGTTATTTCATGTGCTGGAAAAAAACGTAACTCCAAAACAAGATACGAGATTGGGCATACGCAGCCTAATAAGACCTCTCCACCGGACTACATTGAGTAGTCTAAATGTTGGAATGAAAAGAAAGTCTGAACCTTTGAATAAAGAACTACATTCTTATTGAGGAGGTGAGGGCCTGACAATGACTACCCCTCGCTCCGAGCTGAGCCTGCGAGAGAGCCAGACTTGTTCGTCCCCTTGTTATACTGTTAATGTGTATGATTTAAGGGGAATTATGCACATCTCAATGTGCCTATAAATGATATTATTCATGCACAGGTGCTGCTCTAAACGGCTTCTGAATGATAATTAAGATAATCTTCTCTCTCTCTGTCTCTCTGTCTCTCTGTCTCTCTGTCTCTCTGTCTCTCTGTCTCTCTGTCTCTCTCTCTCTCTCTCTCTCTCTCTCTCTCTCTCTCTCTCTCTCCTTTCTCACGGAGCCACTTTGTTCTGCAATAGCTCCTGTGTCAATAACTCGCAAGACGTACGGCGGGCCTTTCCCTCAGCCATTGTCTGATTTTTTTTTTTTTTTAGCACAAAACCTCCACTAACAAGTGAGACCACATTTATGTTTTCCCCTGAGCCTCACTGTATTCTAAGAAATATGTGCCAAGTTGAATTAAAGTCACCCCCCCAAAAAAAAATGTGCGACTGAAAAACTTGGTGAGAACGTTCCCCAGAGAATTGAAGAGAAGATGAAGTAGTTTAAATTCTATAACATGAATATAAAGACATTAAAACACTTTGCATATGATAATCTTTTTCTCTCCTTTTTTCTTGGAAAAGGAATGTTATTCCATTTTGAACGGTTTCCCAATGTTTGTGGATATTTATCCAGTCATTCAAGGAAGACGTTAAGAAGACTTTGAACATAGTGATAGAAGATCAACTCTTATTTTTGTCTCACTTTAGGGGCATGACAACTCTTTTGTGGGTTACTATTCCGGTTTCGATTCCAAGTTTGGAGTTAGAGCACAATATTTTGAAAAGGAACGTTTGAGCAGCGTCTCTTGTTGTTGATCACGACAAGTCGTAATTGCCAATGGTGGCAACACAGTGTATGGAGGTATGAGCTCCTAGCTTGACTGGGAGGGAACAGTCTTCTTTATTGGGACATCAGGAATTCAAGGACGGCCAGTAAACTCATGCATTTTTCTTCCAGTGAACACCTGGCACATTGGAATAACCAGAGATTAGCCACAGAAATAGAGCCATGGCCTACAAAACAGTAATTTCCATAGTAACGAATAGATGTCGTAGTGTCCCATTATCAATTTTATTCTGTGTAATCTACCGCAAGGTGAAATAGAGGGATACATGACCTTTTAATAAGTTAAGCCAACTTAATTTAGCCTACCAACTGAACTTGTGTTCCGTCCTTGTTTGGTCTGTTTTGGAATCCTAAGACTGTTTGGTGGAGGGAGAGAGGAATACCGGCTGGCTGCTGAGGAAAACAGTGAGTGATGATTACCGTTGCGTATAGAGTGGATATCCAGCTGTATCATCTTAGCACAGCTCCTTGTTTACAAGAGTCATTTTCAGAGGAAGGCCATATTTAATTCAGTTTTCCTTTGTGTGCAAATGAGTTGTTTTGTTTTTGTCTTTGGTTTAGTTTGATTTGTCGTGTGTTTTGATGTGATCCTTTTTGGTAACCACATGTTGTCTGGCCAGCTAAGGAAACAGTAAGGCTGGATGGTTGGATGGCTGGATGGTTGGATGGCTGGATGGCTGGATGGCTGGATGGTTGGATGGCTGGATGGCTGGATGGCTGGATGGTTGGATGGCTGGATGGTTGGATGGCTGGATGGTTGGATGGCTGGATGGTTGGATGGCTGGATGGCTGGATGGCTGGATGGCTGGATGGCTGGATGGCTGGATGGCTGGATGGCTGGATGGCTGGATGGTTGGTTCTCCAGCTGGCTTACATACCCAGGCTACTGTCACATCCTATGGCCTCAAATGAGCACAGTTCTAAACACACAACACACCACAAAACATTGACACTCTACCTTTAGCATGGACTGTGACACAGAATGTCGACTAGCAATCATTAGAAGCGGTACCAATTTGATACCATTTCTGAATTTCCCGTTAATTGTGTAATAACAATGCGTTCTCCAAAAGCATCACATTCAAATACATTGTCTTTGTAAACAGATCCAGTTAAAATGGTGTGTTTGTTTCTCAAAACACATAGAAACGAGGACAGAATTAGAGTAACAATAGTTCTCTCTTAAACCTTCCTTTCGAAAATGACACTAAATGATATATATTTAAACCATGCCTTGTGGCTATGGCATGCCCTGAAATGTCTTTAATAAGGATCGGGAGGGCGTTAATGGCTGGTATAGCTCCAGTTGTAAACTAGAAATAACCCAGCAGAACTCTTGACTTGTAAAAAAAAAAGGTTAGAATTAAATACAATGAATTAATCTCAATTTCCGGTTCTGAATGCGTATGGATCTGAGAGTAGTTAGGAAACAGATGATTTGATTTGATTTGAATTGTACTCCCATAGAAACCCATAGTACAACGGCCAAGCAAGTGCTATACATTTTGCAATAGAAAACTCATTTGGATTCTCTTTCTTGTCTCAGCGTAAGACTCGTTTTGTTCAACCTCTTTATGTTCTAATCTGATTAGAACCATAGAAGCTGATAGGTGTCTCGAATTATATTTGTTATCTGTTTCCTATTTAGAGTACGGTGGTTGCTGATTGTACGTAGTTTGTGCGAGCCATTTTTGAATGGTCACAGGTGTGGAATTGTTGCCCGAGGGGGGACACTCCTTAATGAGCAGCAAATCACTACGGAATTTGCAGCGTTCGGCGGAGGAGAGAACTCTGAAATACCCAGTACCTAATTTAAGTTTATTTCACACCTGTCAACAAAACATTCTGAAAAGTCGTACATCTCAGATGAGGGTGTGTGATAAGGGTTTTTCCTCTTGCACCTGTTTTTCTACATCATAACAAGTTATCATCAGCAGGCTTGATAAGATGAAGACCAGCCACGTTGAAGTAAACGTGCAACTTCTAGGATTCTTTTTTTTTTTTAGCCAGGCCAAAGATCAAAGATCAAAATACATTAGATGGAGTACAAAAGAAACTTGGACAGGAAATTCGTTCCTTCACCAAAAGTCTTTGTTCCTTCACCAAAAGTCTTTGTTCCTTCAGCAAACCTCAGTCAATTGAGTTCTTAAAGCCACTGGGTACAAACCTTAACCATACAGGATGTCTCAGACTCTTCTTGGCAGGAAAAGGTAAAAAATAGAGAAGTCTCATCTGGTTTGAGTCTACGGACTACTTTTCTTTTTCTTTTGTACGTGGGTCCTGGGCTTTCTGATTGAAGCTCAAACGGACCAGGAAGTGCAAATAATCCCCATTCTGAAGATGTACAGTGACGTGATTGTGTGGCAGTAGGAGTGGCTCGTGGGCTCACCACATTAAAGGCCTTGCAGAGCTACAGATGAGCAGGGACTGGGTTAAGTTAGGGAGACCGAGGAGTTTCAAAAACTCATAGGTTCGCCTGTCACATTGGAAGGGACTAGATGTTCATTTTATTAATAGCATTCATAATACTGTTGAGGTTTTTTTTTTGGGGGGGGGGGGGTAACCCTTTCCTTTGTTCTTTAATTGCCATGATATGTTGGCTTGTCGATGGAGGAAAAGCGAGATACTATGTTAAAGCTGAAGAGCAATAAATTATACTTTGATCGACTATCAGGGAAACAGAGTTCGGGACAGGCGTCTTGTCTGATTATAGTTGTTCATGTGCGAAAGAATAGTAGACTGCAGAGATTCGAAAATGATTTGTTTTATTTTGATATCATTGTGTATGATATTGTTTTTGGGCAGTTGTGTTACTTGTTCGTTTTGCTAAAAGTAAAGCCGGCATTGTTGGGTCTGGTTTCAGCAAAATGTGGTGGACTTCACTTTGACTTTCATTCCAAATACCTCAGGACTTCATTTGCATAATCCTACTCCTCTAGCAGAAGGATAGCCAGTCAATTCTTTCGCTCCACCATTTTCTTTCCAGTGTAAGTACAGTGGCCTATGCAAAATAACCTTGGAGACGTTTTCCTTATGAGGTAGCTCCAGATGTAGTGAAGTTAGAATCACATGGAGACGGCTTACATTAGCCTAGATACCATGTGTTCTATAATGTCAACAATATTAGGCAGACACTTCTAATTACTTACGTAATTCTCAACTTTTTTCTTTTTTAAAATAAGTATTACTGAAACATGGAAACACTCAATTATCATAATAATAAAGTTCATCAGTATTTCAGAGGCTAATTAGCATATTATCATGTGAGTGGTGCCCATCATTCTTCTGCTGTACATATCTCGATTTTCTCCTTTGTTTTTAGAGAAAATCACCATTTAACTGCAGTAATTCTTTTCAGTAGACTCTTTCCAATTGGTATTTATGGTCTTTGGAATGGGATGGGCTTTTACTCTATATACAATCCAACACTGTAAATCCTTGTCAATCCAAAGTCAGTGTTCCATGTTATCAAGCTAACAATAACAAATGCACAGCACAAAAGAACCCTAATGAAAATGTCATAATTGACTGTGTTTACGGGGACTCGATCATCAGTTCTGGCTTGATTTGAAGACATAATCTGTCTTTGGCTAATGCCAGACCTCTTTACTAGTGGGTACACATGTTAATAAAGTCATAACCTCTTAGCTTGTTATGCTCATCTAATGTACTCGTAATGATTAGGTTCTGAAAGACGCCGTGCGTTTATCATTGTGTTGCACAAGAGTTGACAAATCTTAAGACCTTCAACTGGAAATAATTAGTATCTATTTAAATACTGAATACTGACCGTAGTACTGAGGCAGAGCTAAGCCTGTTAGCGAACAAATGTGGTGACAATTAAACTATTTATCCCCCCTACTGTTAGCTATGGCTTTATCACCTGAAAGTTGATTACAATTCTAGGGATTGCAGTATTGGTTGACCACAAAGTTGCCAAATCTCTGCAAACATAATGAAAACAAAAATTCAATTTTTTAACATTTTAATTCAAAAAATTGAAAAACACTAGTTATTTTTGGGGTCTTTTGAATTTTGTTAATTGTTTCCATGCCAGAACCCAAAGTATCTCAGGGTTTGTAGATCCCATTTGAAAACCTGTGCAGACGACAATGCTAAAATTAGTTCAGGCAGGCAGGCTGCTTATCGGAATGTTTTTTTCCTTCTTCTCCCTCTCCTCTTTCATTTCTTCACATAGTTTAACATTAAAAATCAGGTCAACCTTTAAGATTTAGGAGAGAAAAAAATTAATGGTGTGCTATTTTTATGCAGTAGAAAGACTGTTAATTTGGTATGACCTTAGTCAAAGGCGGTGAAACAACAAACTCTTTTCACTTCTTCTTCTCAAGACCAAAACCCTGGTCTCCCATGTCGCTTTCTAAATGAATTGACATGAGTAGCAGGCCTGTGCCAATGTTTCTCCAAGTCTTATCTGCAAAACTCAATACATAGGATTGCCTTCTCTCATCAGTATATGAGAGGCTCTATGAAAATAATACTCTTTCATCTAATTTCATAGCATATTGTTTTGATTAGCATATGTATTACTTGATTGAAAATATTTGAAACTGTAAATACCCTTCAGCCTCTCAGTACTGAGAATATTTAGCCCAATGAATCTAATCATGCATATGTATTGCTTTTCCTAAATCTTCTGTGTGCTGATGTCACAGAAAGAACTCTTTCCACAGAGTCAGTTAAAATGTTTGGTCACCATTGGAACCTTTGAAACCGATTGTGAAGGTTATCGGTCCTTTGAGACTCTTTGTCCCTTTAGACTTTGTCACATGAAAACTGAGGTGCGTTCCACCCTTTTCCACCGTTTTCTCCCTGCATTAGAGCTCACCAACGAGGTCCCACTGGGACTTCCCTTGACGAGATCAAAACTTTTCACAGGCGAGACCTCGGTGATTCGTCGTTCAGAGGCCTCCATTGAAGCGTCCCCACAGGGGATATATTTTTTGTGTGTGTGTGTTGCAGAGGGAGCTGAGGCCTTGAGGGGTGAAGGTGAATGTTTGGAGCAAGTGACAGAACTTGAACACTTTGTCTTTTGTTCCAGGTTGTTTCTCACCAGGCCTGTCGGCCTCAACCTGCCTGAACCACATCGCCTCTGACCTGACCTAGCCCTGCATGACAGAAAGAGAGAGAGAAAAGGGAAAGCTAAAAAAAAGAAGAAAAAGAGCAAGGACATGGGTATTCAATGCAAACAAAACGAGGTCGATGTCACCCTACATCTCATTTTCTACGTAGGTGTGTAATCAACCTTGATGTACACACCGTGGATCAGCCTATTTAGTTCAAACTCAGGATTAAGCATCGGTTACTTCATATGTATTCATCATATATCCATTTATATGTACGTGGCTCCTATTCGCGTATAACGAGACAATATACAGCTGTTATTTCTTTATCTCCATTACCTGTTCCATTTGGACCCCCTTTTGTGTGATATTTTTTTCTTCCATTTTATCCCCAGGGTCATGAACCTAGTCACCGTTTTACAATGTTATTGAAATGTTAGGAGAAAAGAACCTAACCATGAGGTGGGGCACTCATCCTAACATCACAGCAATGTGCTTGTTATGTACTAGGGCGGTGAATCGCGCACATGCATAGCCAAGGGCCACTGTTGTTAATGAGGTGTGTGTGTGTGTGTGTGTGTGTGTGTGTGTTTGTGTGTGTGTGTGTGTGTGTGTGTGTGTGTGCCCCATGGGTAATGAATGGGAAAGAGGGAGAGCCATGCCATGCCAGACAGATTTAGACCAGGGGGGGGGCACAGGCCTTGTCTTATCTCTCTGCTTAGCCCAGCAGAAATGAAATGGCCTATAGGTTGGTTGCCTGGCACCACGGTACCATACAACAATGCAAAACATAAACAATAGGCTCAAACACTTTGCAGTTGCTTCTGTGGTCCCTAAGAGATCCGTGCACTTCGATCTCACATAATGTCTATGCGTTAATAAAGCATCCTCTTTGAGAGACACAAGCCCATTGTCGAGAGAAGACAGTTAATTACTATGACAGCTCAAAGTGGGGCTGTCTGTCTCTCTTCTTCAGAAAGAGCAGGATTATTCATCGCCCCGATAAGAATTAATATGCAAGAAGACGAATGTCGTGGGAAATATTGTTATTTTTCCAATGGACAGAATTGTTATTCTCCGAAATTATGCAGCCAATCCATCTTTGTTTGTTTATTTAACCCTGTCAAATACTGTATGGCAGCACTTTTGGACTCTTTAAGTGAACTGTTTAAGTCAATGGGTGAATAAGATAGGCCTTATTGGAATTGAATTGCCATCGCTATGATTTGTGTTTATAATCTCAAACAAATAAGCTTTCATTTAGTAGTGGTAAACAAACGTTATTTACGGCCTGTGTTACATTTCAGAAAACAAACTGTGGAATGGATCTGTGACAAAGACATGAGGTTCTGCTTAACCATTGCCAGAAAAGTCTACACACACTATAATTACCCTACTGTAATTAAAATATTTGTTTGTTATGAAGGCATAGTATTTCCAGTCTTAATAACTTATTGCGGACAGTGTTGGGTGTTTCTCTCAAAGATGCTCTTCATGGTGTCATGGGAGTCTAATGACAGATCCCAGTGTAAACCAGAGAACTATAGTTGCACTGTTGCAGGGATCAGAAACTCACCCCTGCTGTTTGTGTCCTCAACCATTTAATCAAACTGGCATTAGTTTGGTACTGTAGCTTAAACTTTGCTTACCACTGAATCTGGAAGCTGGGAAACTCTTCATTTTGTGCTCAGGAGATCTGAATTCATCCCAGAGACTCAGCAAGTAAACGGATCATCAGGACAGATGGGAAATGGGCTTTGAGCAATACTCTTTTTTTTCCACCACCTTGCTATTCACACGGATACAGTGCAATCCAATTCAGGCTCATAGGCCGTCACACCTGTCTAGAAGCTGGAGACAGGACTAACAAAGAAGATGAGGGTGGAGGAAAACCTCTTTTAGACTCTGCTATAAAAAAAAATAAAAAACTGGAACGGCCTGAATGTTAAACGTAATGTTCCACAATACATGTTCCTGCAGTTGAATTAATTACAAGTTAATCAATAACAATTTTAGTGTTGTGTTATTTTAGTAGTCTTCCTTTTCTAATCTCACACTTTTACTATGCATTATGCAAAGACTGATTCTGTTTCCTAAAACATGTGATGTACCCATTGCATGGACAATGTTTTCTGATCATGTATATTGTTAATTTCTCCTTTTTCACTCCAACTTTGTGGCAGATGTGCGGTTCTAACTTGGAGTCAACACCGAAAGAGTCCCTCCACCCACCACCACCACAGTGCTCATTCCAGACTTAGACCACAGGCCTATAGAGTTGAAATGGCTCATACCATAGAGTTAGTTAGAGGACCCAAACATTTTACAGTGGCAAGAAAAGATGTGAACCCTTTGGAATCACCTGGACTTCTGCATAAATTGGTCATAAAATTTGACCTGATCTTCATCTAAGTCACAATAGACAAACTCAGTCTGCTTAAACGAATAACGCACACACACAATTATATGTTTTCATGTCTTTATTTAACACACCGTGTAAACATTCACTGTGCAGGTTGGAAAAAAGTATGTGAACCCTTTTTTTAATAGCAGGTTGACCCTACTTTGGCAGCAATAACCTCAACCAAACGTTTTCAGGCCAGGATTAATTTTGGACCATTCCTCTTTACAAAACTGTTTCAGTTCAGCAATATTATTGGGATGCCTGGTGTGAATCGCTCTCTTGAGGTCATGCCACAGCATCTCAATCGGGTTGAGGTCAGGACTCTGACTGGGCTACTCCAGAAGGCGTATTTTCTTCTGTTGAAGCCATTCTGTTGTTGATTTACTTCTGTGTTTTGGGTCGTTGTCCTGTTGCATCACACAACTTCTGTTGAGCTTCAATTGGAGGACAGATAACCTTACATTCTCCTGAAAAATGTCTTGATAAACTTGGGAATTCATTTTTCTGTCGATGATAACAAGCTGTCCAGGCCCTGAGGCAGTAAAGCAGCCCCAAACCATGATGCTCCCTTCACCATACTTTACAGTTGGGATGAGGTTTTGATGTTGGTATTTTGTGCCTTTTTTTCTCCACATATACAGTAGCGTTGTGGGTTCCTTCCAAACAACACAACTTTAGTTTCATCTGTCCACAGAATATTTTGCCAGTATCGCTGTGGAACATCCAGATGCTCTTCTGTGAACTTCAGCAATGTGCAGCAATGTTTTTTTTGGACAGCAGTGGCTTCTTCCGTGGTGTCCTCCCATGAACATCCTTCTTGTTTAGTGTTTTACGTATAGTAGACTCATCAACAGAGATGTTAGCATGTTCCAGAGATTTACTTAAGTCTTTAGCTGACACTCTAAGATTCTTCTTAACCTCATTGAGCATTCTGCGCTGTGCTCTTGCAGTCATCTTTCCAGGACGGCCACTCCTAGGGAGAGTAGCAACAGTGCTGAACTTTCTCCATTTATAGACAATATGTCTTACCGTGGATTGACGAATATCAAGGCTTTTAAAGATACTTTTGTAACCCTTTCCAGCTTCATGCAAGTCAACAGTTCTTAATCTTGAGTCTTCTGAGATCTCTTTTGTTCAAGTCCTGGTTCACATCAGGCAACGCTTCTTGTGAATAGCAAACCCAAATTTTGTGAATGTTTTTTATAGGGCAGGGCAGCTTTAACCAACATCTCCAATCTCGTTTCAGTGATTGTACTCCAGGTTAGCTGACTCCTGACTCCAATTAGCTTTTGGAGAAGTCATTAGCCTAGGGGTTCACATATTTTTCCCAACCTACACTGTGAATGTTTAAATTATGTATTCAAATAGAGAAAAGAAAACTACATGCATTTGTGTTATTAGTTTAAGCAGACTGGGCTTGTCTGTTGTTGTGACTTAGATGTAGATCAGATCTAATTGTATGACCAATTTATGCAGAAATCCAAATAATTCCAAAGGGTTCACATACTTTTTCTTGCCACTGTATAAGATGAGTCATCTAACTAACTCTGTGGCTCATACATCCATGCAGTGTCAAGCCCTTTGCTTAACAATCAAATTTCCCAAACGTTGTTTGGTTGGGTTGTTTCATCCTAACGACAGTCATTTTACTTCAAGGGATAACCAGACTTAATTAAAAAGCAGCATAGTTGTTTCTCAAGTCAAGCCCAAACAAAGCCCCAGAAGAACAGGAGGACAGCCATGACAGTTCACAGACAGGCATACGATGACATTAAGTGTCGTAAGTGTTTATTAAGATGAGGTTAGTCAGCTTATTTATCCAACTGTACTGCAATAATGCCTTTTAGGTCAGGTCTGGACAGACAGAGCTGTGAGAAATAACAGCATTGTAGCTACATTCATCTTAGCTCAGCAACTTCTTGTTTTTCTGTTTTTGAATAGTAAGTGTTCCATATAGTCCAGACTTTCGGCCACAGAGGAAAATGTCAGGCATTATGTAAACAGTATACATATCTAAACATTGTTCTAAGCAACACCCAGCAGTACGTTCGTGAAGCATCCTCCCTGAGGAGGAAAGGTTGAGGCTGAAACTGAAGAGTAGGATGAGTTTAACTCAGTAGCTGTGTCATGAATAACTATTTCCCCACGTATTGTAGTATCACCAATTAAGCACCTAAACTGGCTGATTTTGGATTTTTGAAAAATAACGTCTTGTCAGACAAAGATAAGAAGCATCATAAAAAAAAATGTTGAGGGAGACTTTGTTATTCACCGATATATAGTGCCAATGTTTCACTCTTCAGAAAGAAACGGATCACCACTGACCTTAAATGCAAGGCAATGCTTGGGCAGGTCATCTTCACAAACGCCTGAGATATGTTGTCGATGGAAGTGTGTTGGTGTTCGTGTGTAAGCGTTTGTGTATGGTTATTTATGTAGCTGTGGTGAAATAGCTGAAATTCAAAATGCAAGCTTGTTGCCCAGAGTGTATTTCAGCTCATTTTCAAATGGTAATTTGCCTTATCCAAAGCAAACTCGTAGAGTGTAAGTAAGTGATTATTTGCATGGCTGACAATCATTCAACATGCCTCCGGTCTTTTTCAAACTGCTCTTGTTTGTCCAGTCTTTGAAAAAAACATGCTTGGAGAGACCAAAGGCACAAAAAGTGAGATGACTTTAAATGCTCCTTTCTTTGAAGTAATCTTTAATTTGCCCCCCTCCATTACAAAAAAATACACATCAAATCAAAACCAATTGTCGTCACATGCCCCGAGTACAACAGGTGTAGACCCTACTGTGAAACGCTTACCTACATACGTAAATGTCAGCGTTATAATTTGTGACTGAAATTTGTTGTTATCCTCATAGTCAGACAAATACCTATTTAAAAAAAAAAACGTTACGTCACAAGGACCACAATTTCAAAATATAAAACTTGCTTTCTCTGTCAGAGGAAGTTTTACACCTTAGTTCGATGTCAATATCAGTCTGAAAGGATCTGAAATACGGGGACACAAAACTGTTTGAGTCCTTCATTTGGCATGCTCATTCATCAATCAGTATTTAAGACATTGACAAGTGGTAATTTAATAAGGACTGACCTGGGCTAGCAGGAAGCCGGGCTGGCAGACAATACAAACTCATTTATCACTGTGGAAGCATGCTGGCATAGAGCTCATTTCTTGGTTTTCATTGTTGGGAGTTAAGAGCTGGGGTTGGCCTGTACCACGGTGTTAGAGTGGACATACTACAGGATTATTCATGTTTAACAGGTTAACTTGGATTGTTAGACATGGTTAGAGAGCGAAGGTAAGACTAGATTTTCTCATGTGCGATTCCAACTAATTCATTTCGTTATTTGGGATGCTGGGGTGTCTGAATTGGAACACAGAAGAGTGTCTGTAACCATGGCAGCAGGCAGGATATCCTGTTTGAACCATTTCCCCATGCATGTGAAGCACAAAGGTATACCAAGGTACTTTATGCATTTGATATTATATTTTTTGGTGAATAATTTAGCAAATCAAGAAGCGCCTGCACCTCTGGGTTTTTATTCACGTCTGAAGGCAGAGTAGGCTGCTGATAACGAGACGAAGCAGTGAGCTGGCATGAAAGTAGAATGGTAGAATGGAAGACGATGACAAGCCCAAGGAGTATTACAGTAGGTTATTACAGTCTAGATTGTGGCTATACAGTGCATTCGGAAAGTATTCAGACCACTTGACTTTTCCACATTTCGTTTTGATACAGCCTTATTCTAAAATGGCTTAAATTGTGTTTTTTCCTCGTCTAAATGTACACACAATACCCCATAATGACAAAGCAAAAACAGTTTTTTTGTTTTTTGTTGTTGAAGCGCCTTTGGCAGCGATTACAGCCTCGGGTCTTCTTGGGTATGACGCTACAAGCTTGGCACACCTGTATTTGGGGAGTTTCTCCCATTCTCCAGGTGGGATGGGGAGCGTTGCTGCACAGATATTTTCAGGACTCTCCAGAGATGTTTGGTCGGGTTTAAGCCCGGACTCTGGCTCGGCAACTCAAGGACATTCAGAGACTTGTCCAAAAGCCAGTTCTGCGTTGTCTTGGCTGTGTGCTTAGGGTTGTAGTCCTGTTTGAAGGTGAACCTTCGCCCCATTCTGAGGTCCTGCGCGCTGTGGAGCAGCTTTTCATCAAGGATCTGTCTGTAATTGGCTACTTTCATCTTTCCCTCGATCCTGACTAGTCTCTCAGTCCCTGCCGCTGAAAAACATTCCCAAAACGTGATGCTGCCACCACCATGTTTCACCGTAAGGATAGTGCCATGTTTCCTCCAGACGTGATGCTTGGAATTCATGTCAAAGAGTTTAATCTTGGTTTCATCAGACCAGAGAATCTTGTTTCTTATGGTCTGAGAGTCCTTTGGTGGTTTTTGGCACACTCCAAGTGGGCTGTCATGTGCCTTTTACTGAGGAGTGGCTTCCGTCTGGCCACTCTACCATAAAAGCCTGATTGGTGGATTGCTGCAGTGATGGTTGTTCTTCTGGAAGGTTCTCCCATCTCCACAGAGGAACTCTGGAGCTCTGTCAGAGAGAAGATCACCCCTGATTGCTCAGTTTGGCAAGGCGGCCAGCTTTAAGAAGAGTCTTGGTGATTCCAAACTTCTTCCATTTAAGAATGATGGAAGCCACTGTGTTCTTGTGGACCTTCAATGCTGCCAAAAGGTTTTGGTACCCTTCCCCAGATCTGTGCCTCGACACAATCACACTGCTTTGCTTTATCTTGGCTAGGTCACAGTTGTAAATGAGAGCTTGTTCTCAACTGGCCTACCTGGTTAAATAAAGGTGACTTGGTTTTTGCTCTGACATGCACGGTCAACTGTGGGACCCTATTTAGACAGGTTTGTGCCTTTCCAAATCATGTCCAATCAACTGAATTTACCACAAGTGGACTCCAATCAAGGTGTAGAAATATTTCAAGGATGATCAATGGAAACAGGATTCACCGGAGCTCAATTTTGAGCGTCATAGCAAATGGTCTGAATACTTATGTAAATAAGTTATTTATGGGTTTTTTTTAAATATAAATTCGCAAAAAATTCTACAAACCTGTTTTCGCGTTGTCATTGTCATTATTATCTACACATTATGTGTGTAGATTGATGAGGGAAAGCAATGTATTTGATAAATTTCAGAATAGGTCTGAAACGTAACAAAATGTTGAAAAACAGAAGGGGTCTGAATACTTTCCGTGTGCACGGTATGGTGTCTCTCGATATATCTCTCGATATGTGCCTTTGTGATCCATTGTTCTGCATTTGTCCGTTGACATTTATGAATAAGGGACAGCATCACGGTAGATGGCAGAAGGTGGAATGATTCATTTTGGACATATTCTGTCCTCTGAAACAAAACAATTGTAACAGTTTAATTTGACTGGACAACTCCTAAGATGACTTTTTAGAGCCCAATATAAGATGAAAAGGACACGTATGAACGTGCCATGCTTCAAGCTGCTAACCCCTCTGGTCTTTCTTCAAATGTGTACACTCTTTCTCCATTCCTATCCAGGAGACTAAATTGCCTCAGGCGTAACTCTAGGTGATCCTGTGTAGACATTACCCTTACTGTCGCCTTCTTCATACATGACCATATCTATCCTCCTCTATAGTCTGCTCTCTCTGTCAAAGGTCATTTTGCCTGTTTTAAAGCACGTTTAAATGTATTGTCCTATATCCTGCCACTCAGTTAATGATACACAAAGGAAAGTATTACAGCGTTGTGATGATTTCATTCCCAGTGTGTGATTGCTGTACACTATACTGCATTTGCTCTATTTCGAAAATAGGATCCTTTTTATGTCATACGGTATTTAGTGTTACATATGCAAATGTACAAAAATATATTCCATAAAGCCATAAGAACATTTGCACGTGTTTACTGTATTGTGTTTACTGTATTTGTCCAAAGGTCAGAGTTTGCTTGCCTCCACACATACAGTAGCAGCCAGACTGCCATAGCATGTCTCTGTTACCAAAACGATGTATAATGTAAAAATGTGTACATAATATGCATATTTCATTATCCTACCATGGTTGTCTCTAGAGACTAGACGGAACAAAAGTAGTCTTCATTATGGAAGTTGCTTTTCCCTCTGTTTTTTGAGTTTTTCTTTTCTCTTTCGCTCCCATCTCACAGGGGAACTGAAGGCAAACTGGAGTTCACCCAGCATATTTGGACCCTTTAAATAAGGATATGAATCCTTCTACTTTTGTCAGACTGATCGCTCAGAGTTTGCCCACGGACACCGAGACGCGGCTTTCTGATCATGATGCCAGAAGAATCAGTAGGGAGGCAGTCCTTACGAGATGCCATTAGGACACAGTGGAGAGAGTGAACTGTGTTACGATGAGTCACTGATACTCCTTGACTGCTGGGGTTGGCTGTAATGTAATGGCTGTAATGTGGATTTTAATGTGTTGTAATGATATGATTTTACATGCAACAAGAGTCTTGGTGTTTTCTGTTTGGCTGGCTGGCTGGCAGAGGCTCGGCTGCACTTGAGCAAGGCGCCTTCACCTGTAACAGGACAGCGGCAATGAGGATGACGATAGTGTTGAGGTGGAGAAGTGACACCTCTGGTGTAATGACAGATTCGGTATCTCCCCTTCTAACCTGATTAGTTAATTGAATAACCTTGTTTACTCTGCTCAGGCAGGCTTTGTAGCTTGGCTACATCGGGGTGCATAACGTGGCATAGTCGACTGAAGTAGAGCATTATTACAATGATGAGTCATGATCACCGAGAGTGGTCCGCAGCATTTGACATCTAGGTTACATGCATTTTAGGTGCCCAAAGTGCAACCAGGCAGGCTCTCTGGTCAGTTTGAACACGAGATGTGAATGTTGAGCCCTGTCTCTCTCTGTGTTCTTGCATGGCATCTCCTCTCATCTCTTTCACTCAAAGCCCAACTCTCGCCAGTCCAGTCCAGTCCAGTCCAGTGGAAATCAATGGCATTTTTTGATTAGTAGATGCCATGGGGAAGACTTGTGATTATTACCAATATAGGGAATTAGATCAAATAATTTTTAGACTTTGAAATGAGTGTTTAATCAAATTTGAGATAAAGCCATCAGTGAAATTGCCGTTGATTTATAAATAAGATAATTGGTGGGTGGCATTCCTCCTAAGTAGCTCTCACTGGCACAGAGAGCACCATTTTATTGCTTAGTCAAACCTCCTCATTCAATTTTAAATTTGCCTATTGAGTGGAATTCTCTCCGGACATGCCAGACACTACTATCCTAATACCTTTCTACAAGTACTTCCTTGTCTACTTTAGACGAGAGAGGTTTTGAGCAGTTAGAACTCTATCCTTTACTATGAGCTTCCACTTCATCACCAAGAATCTCTCTTCCCGGGCCTTTTCATTTGTCTGGTGTGGCTTTTGGCAATAATGGCAGATATTTATAATATGGATGTAAGGCAGTGGCAATAACACCTTTGTTATCGCAAACACGGACAAGCAATCGTGTCTTTCGTTAAGGTAAAATAACTCACGGTTTTCAAATCGTACAACAACACAAATACGGATACACATTACTGTCCTACTGTACGTGCACCTTTGTTATGCAATGCACATTTGTCTCCCTGCTTGTTTGTGTCAGCTAATTTGAGATGCGTGCGTTCGGTAAGAGTCTGTCTCAACAAAAAGCATCCTTGCTTCCTTTTATATTTGCTAAACAAAAGGATTCCTTGTGTTGGTTTCTCTCAGAAGTCTGGGCTAGCCTACATCTCGTCCTCCCAGATGCTTGGTGTTAATGTGGAGTACAGAGCAGGAGGACAAGTGACACAAACATCAATACTGTCACATTCCTCTGACTACCACACAGTGTCTTCGTGAAACCGGGATCTAGGTAATGTGTTTGTCAACTGCAGTCTACTTCTTGTAGTGCTGAGAAGTAATTGTTTGAAGTGGGTGGCAATCAACTTCATTATTTTCAACCTTTATTTAGCTAGGCAAGTTGGTTGAGAACAAATGATCATTTACAATGACAGCCTACCCCGGCCAAACCTGGACGACCCTGGACCAATTGTGCGCCGCCATAATGGGACTCCTAATCCCGGGCGGATGTGATACAGCCTGGATTTGAACCAGGGACTGTAGTGACGCCTCTTGCACTGAGATGCAGTGCCTTAGACCACTGCGCCACTCGGGAGAAGAACTTGAAATAAGGAAGGAGTCTCCTAACTTGAATTCCACATGTCTGACTCTTAAATTCCAGTCAAAATCCCCGTTGACATCAATATCAATGCAAGATTTACAGGAGCACGCAAGTTAAGTGCACATATTTCAGCTCCAGATTACGCCCATAATACACAAACATGTGCATGCACACCACTTGAGGTGCCGATAGTCTAAGAACCAAGTTAACTGGGTGGCGCTCACAGAACGTATAATGAATATTACCATGTTAAAACCCCTTTGAAGAATACCCTGCCTTTTTGTATTGCGTTATGACATACATAGCAGAGCACGACAAAGACTTGTCATTTGAGAACAGTGCTGTCTGTCCACAGTGATTCCTTTGACGGCATTCTTTTCACCATGGGGTACATTTTTGGCACATGTTAATTTTATACCGGAATTACATCCTTGACTGTACCACTCAGTTGGTGTCAGAAGTGAGAGGCCCAAGTAGAAAACGCCCATTGCCTGTGTATTCTACCACTCAGTTGGTGTCAGAAATGGGACCGTTCTCTGTCACCATACACTTGGCGCTCTGTGAGTGAGTTGGCCCGCTCTTCCTATTCCCAGCTGTGCTTGGACCCCCTGGTGCTTGTGTGTGTAAATCACCTGGAAACGTCCACGTCTGGGAGGTATCAGCAGAGAGCAGAGTGGTGGCCTCAGGAGGATTCCTGCTGTGGGGAGGTCTACCCGCTCGGCTCAGCACAGGATTACAGGTTTACAGGTCTGGAGAAACACTATGACACTATACTGTACAAGCCGCTTCCAATCCAATTCACCTACTACCTTGCCCACGAAGGATTTTAGACATGAGAGACACACGTGCGCGCGCACACACGTGCACACACGACCATACGGATACACACCATGTAGGTCAATCCAATGCATTCCAGTCAGCTTTAACATACAATATGTTATATTAGCTATGATAGCTATTTTCGGACAAACTTTTTTGTCGGATCAACGGTAGATTGAACATCACAGCATAATTGGGAGGAATGGGTCCAATGCCATTAGAATGTAGAATGTAGGACGTAGGACGTAGAATGGCGCCGGAGAGGATTTATGTGCTCCTAACCAACTGCGTTATTTTGTTCGTTTTATTTTTTTGCGCTGTTTGTAACAAAATAACTGAGTCAGGTATTACAGACTCAAACACTGCCCCTGTCCGAGTCTGTAGTACCAACACGTTTCAAGCAGACCACCATAGTCCCTGTGCCCAAGAACACTAAGGTAACCTGCCTAAATGACTAACACTCACGTCTGTAGCCATGAAGTGCTTTGAAAGGCTGGTCATGGCTCACATCAACACAGAAAGCCTATACCCACTCCAATTTGCATACCGCCCCAACAGATCCACAGGTGATGCAATCTCTATTGCACTCCACACGGCCCTTTCACACCTAGACAAAAGGAACACCTATGTGAGAATGCTATTCGCGGACTACAGCTCAGCGTTCAACACCAGAGTGCCCTCAAAGCCTATCACTAAGCTAAGGACCCTGGGACTAAACACCTCCCTCCGAAACCTCAGGAGACTGAAAAGATTTGGGATGGGTCCTCAGATCCTCAAAAGGTCCCACCCCCCTCTTTTACACTGCTGCTACACTCTGTTATTATCTATGCATAGTCACTTTAATAACTCTACCTACATGTACATATTACCTCAATTACCTCAATTAATCGGTGCCCCCCCCCCCGCACAATGACTCTACCAGTACACCATGTATATCGCCTCACTGTTGTTATTTTACTGCAGCACTTTAATTATTTGTAACTTTTATAGGTATATTTTTTAACTGCATTGTTGGTTACAGTCTCTACATGAGCATTTCACTGTCAGGTCTGCACCTGTTGTATTCGGCGCATGTGACAAGTACAATTTGATTTGATTTGATTAGCCAGCTGAAAAAACACGGCTCATACATTACAATGTGACACTTGCTTTTGAGTAGTTTCCTTTCTCATATTAAGGGGAGAAGTTTGAAATGTTTGAGAAAAAGGAACCTTAGAGTTAATTGGAACGAATCCTCCACACAACAGGCAATTATGTTACTGAAGACGGACAATACTTACTGAAAAAGTGAATATCTTGGCTCGACTCAATGTCTCATTTTCAAAAGTGTTTGGACTGTTTGGGCAGTTTTATCAGCAATGGGTATAATTATTCTTATCTTATAGGAATATATTACAGACGCACTTATTTTTCACTCATTAACATTGTGTGCTAAAGCTGCCTTCATGAAGTAAAAATCATAATATGTAGCTAATGTTCTGCCAAAAGTAGGAAATTAACTAGAGTAACCATCTTAAAAGTTGTAGGACCTACCCTCATCTAGATCTGGCTAATGTGTGTCTCCTGCTTTTTCCAACTGAAAGTTATTTAAGAGCCACTCACATCCATGACCTGTTATGGACATTCCTCCCTCCAGATATGACTTTGAAAGACTATAGAATTGACATCCCCTCTTTAGAATGGTCAACTCTCTCTCACCTCAAGCCTTGAAAAAGTATTGCATTTCAAATAGCCCTCTGCGAAGTGGCCGATGTGGACGTGCAACTTTGTACTGACCTTAAGAGAATCACCATGATGTGTGTGTAAAATGACTTGATGTGTGGATTAGGGAGGGACACAGGCACTGAATAACTGTGCCACTTTGGTTCGCTGTTTTCCCTTTTTGAAAGGATACTTGGAAAGGTTATTTTACTCAGCCCAGCACGCAGCCAGTAAACATCACAATCCATCAGAACTAGTGTCGGGGAAAAGGATGGTTTGTTTTCACACTTAAAGGAGACATGAAATAGAGTGTCCTTAACTTAATCACCACCTTGTTTTACCACATTTGCATATATTTGCATATTAATTGGACTACAGATTAAAATTGGTTTTGTAATTTTAATTAAGTGTCCACAAAGGTATATGATTAGAACTGTTTAAAATACAGTCTGACATAACTAGAAGCAAAGGCTTTGGTGCAGATTTCTCCCTCCCCCTTTTTTTTAGGAAGGGGGGATTACTTTCAGGGAATGTCTGTTTTATGATAGTAATTTTTAATCTTTAGTAGATTACACAGCCAAGTAGACTGTGGGGGATGGAGGGAGGAGGAGAGAGGTGGATATCAGAATCATTCTCATTTTTCAAGATTCATATATTCCATGTTGTTGATTTCCACCGCTTGATGAGTTCATGTGCGGTGTCTTTCCTGATTGGGAAATTTAGTTCAGCCATAAATGCAGAGAATCAAATTGATTCAGTTGTAAGCAAGCAGAATGAATGTGGAATGACCTTATAAATGGGGAGAATGACAGAATATATACACTGCTTATTATCTCAACATTATGTATTTGACTTTGTATTATCGATAAGTTCCAGGTACACATCATTCAATACATTCCCTTGAGATTGGGGCACACCCTTGGCAGTGGCCAATAAAAAAAATATAAAATATAAAATAATTTATCTTTCTTCTCTCTGTGTTTTCATAATTTTCTCTCTCTCAGTATGTGTAGCTCATGATTCTGATGCTGTCTGGAACAAAAGAGCATGACATGTTGTCGCCGTAGCATTTGGTTGATTGATGCCAGCAGGCATTTGGCCTCCCTTCATAAATAAATAAATAAATAACTAGCCAATCAGCGTTGAGCTGAGCTCAACTGTGGGTTGTCCTGACAGAGCAAAATGTCCCCCAAGGGAAGCCAGTTGAATTTAAGTGCATGTAGCCTTGTTGATTTGATGATGTTTAAATGTTGAAGTTAAAATGGTGCTGGAATAGCGGAGGCGGTGCTACTGTTGTCTTTGTGCGGAGTTGAGGTAACTCTGTGGTTCTAAATCAGTAGTTGTTTAGTCAACTTTATTCAAAAGATTGGCCTAATGCGGAATATTGATTGTGTAAAATCCCATTCCAGCCGGTGTCTATTCCAGAAGTTTCCATCGGCTAAATATATGACGTTAAAATGCCTATTTACTCTGTTCCACCTGACTCATCAGCCCAGCCAGCCAATTTATAAACTTGATCGCCGCAATAAACAGCATCTAGATGTTATCTCACATTTCATTTAGACTAATTTGTATAAACCTTGCTGTCTGTCTCTCTGACATTTGAAACATTACTACAATATTCAAACTCAAGCTCCAGCTGTCCCATAGTAATAAACACGTCGGGAGTCGGGATGAGACAGACAGGCAGGCAGCGTTTGTCAGCCAGTCGAAATCACGAATCAGCTGACATCATTTTTATGGATATACACAAAGAAATGTCAATGGAACAAAATGTCAAACGAAACAAAGTGCAGCTAGTTTGCAATCTTTCCAGCTTCTGTTTGAAGTGGTTGTGTTAGCTGTGTTGTTGGCTATCTATGCCAGGCAAAAGTAGCTCATTGTTATGGATGTATCCAAATAAATGTCGCTAGGAAACAGCTTAAACAAATGCAAATGCTGCTACTTTGCTGTTGGTCTGGCTGCACTTTTTGACGTGACTGTAAATTATCATTAGTTGGCTAGCTAGCAAACAATGGAACGTTGCCAGCAGGTATTGCAATGGAACGTTTAGAACGAATGACTGGGTTGCGTCCATAGATACAGAACCAAAAGACTGACTGACTGGGTCCCGTCTCTAGCAACAGAACCGATGGAACGAACGACCAGACGGATTGGGTAGCAACCCTACATTTGTTTCTGGACTATATCTTGTGGAAGGATGGAATAGTATGAATGAAATCATCAAAATAATGTTTTTAATGAAAACATGCCAATCATTATTATAATATGTTGGCAACCCATTGTATAAAAGTGATCATTCGCTAGAAGCTGGTGTTTGGAGACTTCGTTTCGGGCCTAACAACGTCCATGCCAATATATCCTCCAAACACCAGCAGGTCATAGAACTATTCGTTACATGATTATTTGCTTTGTGGACTTCACCGGACAGTGTGTGATGAAACAAATGTATGTGTAGTTGAATGTACTCCACCACTCTGTGACTGTTGTCTTTCTGTGACTCGCCTTATTGTATATCACGGTGGTGTATGAACGAATGGGTTATAGAGAAAACAAAGCAATTATCACAACATAGGTTGTAATATGGCTTTTTTAACTGGCTTGGCTTGCTCAGTGATTTTACCCATGCACCACTCTGGCCCTTGGTTATATGTATCATCACTAAGGTTCATCCTTGCTCTTAGCTGAGGTCATCATTTTTGGCAATTTGATGTGAAGGTTCTGAATCATTGCAGGGTTCCGGAATCGTTGTAGGGTTCCTACTGACTAACCTGCAGCTGGGGTACAGAATAAGCTTTTTACTCTGAGACTATAATGAATACAGCTTTGGCAAAGTCTGATAGCTTGACATGTCAAAGACATTCTCAAACACAATTTTTTGATGCAATTATAGTGAAGTCAGGGTAGTATTCTGTAGACTTTGAGGGAAACATAATATTATGGAAATATTTCTTTGGTGTGGTCTGGAAAGTTTTTGAAAAACATTTGGAAGCATTTTCCTCATAATATACTTAACTATTTAAGTGACAGGATACTGTTTCTTGATTTTTGGAGCTCTTTTGTCTCAAAGTATGGGGAAAACAGTTAGTTGGCAATAGACTCCATTTGAAAGATACAATTTTGACCATTTTACCCAACTTTTACCACTATAAGTATTACTGTATTGTATCTTTATAGTATGGAAGGCAAGATATATTGGAAATGCTGATGTTTTGTCGATACTTACTCTTCCACTGGTGTAACCATTACACTAGCAAACTCTATGAAAGCTAGTAATAAAAAACAGAGCCCATGTTTCTGAACACCACATTACAGAGTAGTGCATATTTTTGCATTTCTTTTCATAGCAAGTGTGACTCTCGAAGCCGTCATTGCACTTGGTTACCACTTCAACTGTGTATTAGGAGACAAAGAAGACTCTTCTTCCCTGGTTGCAATCTGCTAGATATTGCCTGGCGTGGAATTGGCCCCTCATTAACCACTCCTTAACCACCTCTCTGATGACGAGCTCCTCTGTCATCTATTCTACTTTTCAAAAGCTGCCTTTTGGGAACCCTTAAACTCACCATGCTGGTTTCAGTTTTTCCTCCCTCGCTTTTTTTAAATTGCCGCCTCTTGAATTACTAAGCTGTCCTAATAGGTACAACCTGTGCTGACTGTTCGAGGGATCGCTTTTTGAATTCGTTTGCCTATTTGTGTGCGGAGGATAAACGCTATCCATGATGCTCGCTTGGTAACATGCAATCCTGTCATAAATTAATCTGGCCCAAAACACAAGCCTTAGTGCCAGGACTTCAAATGTGGCTTCAATTTCTTCAACATTGACATCAGCATCTTTCCATCCTCACTCTCTATGTCCTAACATTCTCCTCACTCAACCCCCCCACCCCACACACACTTTATGTCTCTCTTTGTCCAATTGACAACAAAAAAAACTGAACTTGTCAGTAGCGCTGTTAAACTTGACTATGAATGAAATATCTGTCCAGTGCCCTTTGGGTTTTCTGTTTGCTGTAAACATTCTCTGTTAACGTTCTGTGTAGTGTTATCAGAGGTGGGACAGAAAACCACCCACTTTTGCAGAAGGGGAAAAAGATGGAGGAGAAAGATGGAGGAGAAAGGTGCAAATCACAGAAGGCCAGCGAACAGCGTCTAAGCAACATAGGTGGTAAGTGATGGATGCTTCATCCTTTTATGTCTGAGCATTATCATAAATAAAATAGGACATAAACACAAGCCTTTGCTCACTAATGGAATTTGTCAACATGAAAAAATAAGCATTATATTGTGCTCTTCTCCTCTCTCTCTCTCTCTTTTCTCTCTCTTCGCTGATGCTTTGCCAAATACTTATCCCCTCTCTTGTGAACATTTAGCATTAACTCAGGGGAACTCCTGGGAATCGCAGTGCATAATGAAATTACCTCTGCGCAAACAAATAGGGTCAAACTCTCAAGGAGAAGAGTATTAGAACCATATTTTGCTAATTATGTGGCAGGTTCTTTCTTGCATCTATGGAGGCTGTTGAATAGCGTGGATATTCATATGTCAGCATGTCCAATCCTGATTTAATATGCTACCAAAAAAAAGAGCTACGAAACTCAAGCAAACAACACAATAGGAGTCACACAACACATTATCCTACTCAATGTGTTCTATTAACACAGGGTTTAATTGAATCATTGGATTTAATTAAACCTGGCCATTTTCTAAATGAACATCCAATAAATAGCAAAACAATTGTTAAGTAAGCTAACCGCACCCAAGAACCAATGGTAACTAAAGATACACCTGTTATCCAAAAACATGAGCCTGTACTGAAGGTCCATGAACCATTTTCATATTCAATGTCCAGGCTATGGACCTACACCTATTCTGAATAATGGTTTCTGTTTAGAGGTGGAATATTTATGAATAATAAGAAATTGAAGCAATCCTTGCCAGGGGGCGAGGCCCTTGTTATCCTAAATGGTATTTTATCCGCCACAATGGTATCAGCTCTCCAGTATACTAATTAGTCTTACCTGTGTAATCATCCCCAGCAGTGAAATGCATGCTATTACCTATGCTAGCCATGACAGAGCATTTCATATCGTAATTACTGGCCATGACTGGTGGGAATTAGTTTAGTTTACAAAATCTAAGTAAAGCGGGGGGTGGGGGTGTGGGGTGGGGGGGCGTTATAAAATCCATGCACATTGCATACACAAGGCCTGGAGCTGTTTGTGTGTGTGGCATTACAGCAGGAATTCACTATCTATCTGCTCACTATTTATCTGCATGGAGCTGCGGCAGGAAGAAGTATTTTCTTGGCACCAGCATTATCATTCCCTCATCTGCCAGAATGGGTTGACAGTGAATTTGCACTATCAGCAGAAATATTTGTGTTTTCTATTACTACATACTCGACATTCTACAGCAAGACAGAGCATCCCGCCAAGGGATATCGATAAATCTGACAAAACAACAGCGGAGACCACCTATGCTGCATCGCTGTGTTGGCTCGAGTATCTGCCGCGTTGGAATCAGCACGGCCATATTTTTTTCTGTCTGTTGCTGTGTTGGCTTTGTTGGCCAACTACTCCAAATATCATTAACAGAAGTCCTCCATCTTGTAATCTCCTTTAAACTGAGCAAAGCACAGCTGGATTATTGCTGCTAACATCCTCATGAATTTGGGATTTATTCTAAGGTAAATTAGGATTGGAAGAGGTAGGGCTTCACCACTAGCTAATCTCTCTCTCTCTCTCTTTCTTTCTCTCACTCTCTGTCTATCACTGCATGAAGGCCCCCTCGTTCTCTGTTATTCCTCCCCTCCTTTTCCTCCCTCCTTTTTGTGATGATAATTCCTAGCAGTTTGTTAAACGACATGTGTCCTGATAAGTAGTGGACTTCATCCTCAGATTATAGCCCTTACTTATTGCAATAGTGGGCTGGCAGGAAGGATCAGTGGTTCAATGGATCACTGTTTCTCTCTCGAGTCCAACTGTTAACAGGTGTAGACGGAAGTATGGCACACCGACAGTCCAAATCGCCTTTGTACTCCCTGTACATTATAACTACAGGAGCCCATGACATCTGAGATGGATCAGCTGGTACCTAAAGGGATTTTCATATTTGATTCAAAATGTCTGACCAAAACGAATAACTCCTACTAAACACAAAAAAAAAATTCCCGGCAACACACGACAAAGAAGGGAAAATGAACTAACCGGCAGTGAAGGCAATTTATCGCTGGAGCACGGTGCTTGGGCTCTCCTCCATCCAGATTTCCCATAAGGTATTTGCTTCAGTGTAATTCATCACATGCCCATACTGCTAACTGCTCTTTCTCTCCATGAAATATGAAACACTATGAGAGAGCATTTTTACAAGGCGTGGTGAATGGGTTATTATTTTTTGCCAAGCTCCCAATAGATTTCCCAACACTGTGTTTAGCGATTACTACACGGAGGCCGGGAACTCAAGCAATGCTCATTTCACAACTAAATGTAAACACAAGTCATTTGATCAATTTAACATGCAATGATATAGAATGTTCTAGACATGTTTAGGAAGTTAAGTAAAGGGTAGAAGTAGGTCGAGACCTGCAATAATGAATTCTCCAATAAATGGTGGTGTCATGTCACAGAAGCCATGGCGCACGGAAGCCTGTGTTCTAAAGTTCTTCACATGGATTTATATGGAACACCTGAGGATGACTCCTCTCAGCCCTATCTCAGAGTCAGAGTTCACACAGTCAGCAACAAGGCTAGTTGAGCCATTTTTCCCTCAAAGCTGTGAAGTTCAGAGAGGGTGGGTGCATGCGCGGCAAATGAGGGATATTTAATGCACGATAAACAACTAAAGCACTCCAAGCTTTAAATCCCAAGGGAGGAGGAGATGTGGACTCAGTCTGGCGAGTCTCTCCTTTCCACTCACAGTGGGAGATGGCAAATGCCATATGTCCTGAGCACAGCGCTTGTGTTAATCCTACGCTGGGCTGGTCCAGAGCAGCCAAGAAGGCCAGCATCCATCCATCTGCCTGCCTGCCTCCGTGGCCGTGTCCTACCCCCTTTAGCCTCCACTGGGGATGGGGATAGCCACATCAGAATGAGACAGTGGCCCAGGTTACAGAGGTTAGAGGCATGGTGTTATGCAGGGCAGATTAAAAAAAATATATAAATAATTTCACCTTTATTTAACCAGGTAGGCTAGTTGAGAACAAGTTCTCATTTACAACTGTGACCTGGCCACGATAAAGCAAAGCACTTCGACACATACAACAACACAGAGTTACACATAGAATAAACAAACATACAGTCAATGTTACAGTAGAAAAAGTCTATATACAGCGTGCGCATATGAGGTAAGATAAGGGAGGTAAGGTGATAAATAGGCCATGGTGGCGAAGAAATTACTAAATAGCAATTAAACACTGGAATGGTAGATGTGCAGAAGATGAATGTTCAAGTAGAGATACTGGGGTGCAAAGGAGCAAGATTCATAAATAAATACAGAATGGGGATGAGGGAGTGGGATAGGCAATTTACAGATGGGCTATGTACAGGTGCAGTGATCTGTGAGCTGCTCTGACAGCTGGTGCTTAAAGCTAGTGAGGGAGAAATGTGTCTCCAGCTTCAGTGATTTTTGCAGTTCGTTCCAGTCATTGGTAGCAGAGAACTGGAAGGAAAGGCGGCCAAAAGAGGAATTGGCTTTGGGGGTGACCAGTGAGATATACCTGCTGGAGCGTGTGCTAAGGGTGGGTGCTGCTACGGTGACCAGTGAGCTGAGAAAAGGGGCTTTTCCTGGTAAAGACTCGTAGATGACCTGGAGCCAGGGGGTTTGGAGATGAGTATGAAGCGAGGGCCAGCCAACGAGAGCATACAGGTCGCAGTGGTGGGTAGTATATGAGGCTCTGGTGACAAAACGGAATGCACTGTGATAGACTGCATCCAATTTGTTGAGTAGAGTGTTGGAGGCTATTTTGTAAATGACATCGCCGAAGTCGAGGATTGGTAGGATGGTCAGTTTTACGAGGGTATGTTTGGCAGCATGAGTGAAGGATGCTTTGTTGCGAAATCGGAAGCCGATTCTAGATTTAATTTTGGATTGGAGATGCTTAATGTGAGTCTGGAAGGAGAGTTTACAGTCTAACCAGACACCTAGGTATTTGTAGTTGTCCACATAGTTGTCCACATAAGTCAGAACCGTCCAGAGTAGTGATGCTGGACAGGCGGGCAGGTGCGGGCAGCGATCGGTTGAAGAGCATGCATATAGTTTTACTTGCATTTAAGAGCAGTTAGAGGCCACGGAAGGAGAGTTGTATGGCATTGAAGCTCATCTGGAGGTTAGTTAACACAGTGTCCAAAGAAGGGCCAAATGTATTCAGAATAGTGTCGTCTGCGTAGAGGTGGATCAGAAAATCACCAGCAGCAAGAGCGACCTCATTGATGTATAAAGAGAAGAGGGTCGGCCCGAGAATTGAACCCTGTGGCACCCCCATAGAGACTGCCAGAGGTCCGGACAACAGGTCCTCCGATTTGACACACTGAACTCTATCAGAGAAGTAGTTGGTGAACCAGGCGAGGCAATCATTTGAGAAACCAAGGCTGTTGAGTCTGCCGTGGTGATTGACAGAGAATGTGGTGATTGACAGAGTCAAAAGCCTTGGCCAGGTCGTTGAATACGGCTGCACAGTATTGTCTCTTATCGATGACAGGTATGATATCGTTTAGGACCTTGAGCGTGGATGAGGTGCACCCATGACCAGCTCTGAAACCAGATTGCATAGCGGAGAAAGTACGGTGGTATTGGAAATGGTCGGTAATCTGTTTGTTAACTTTGCTTTCGAAGACCTTAGCAAGGCAGGCAATCTTTGGGAATCTCAGAAGAAAGGTTTAACAGGCTAGTAATAGGGGTTGCAGCAATTTTGGCAGAAAATTGTCCAGATTGTCTAGCCCGGGCTGAATTGTAGGGGTCCACATTTTGCAGCTCTTTCAGAACATCAGCTGTCTGGATTTGGGTGAAGGAGAAATGGGGGAGGCTTGGGCAAGTTGCTGTGGGCAGTTGACCGGGGTAGGGGCAGCCAGGTGGAAAGCATGGCCAGCCGTAGACAAATGCTTATTTAAATTCTCAATTATAGTGGATTTATCAGTGGTGACAGTGTTTCCTAGTCTCAGTGCTGTGGGCAGCTGGGAGGATGTGCTCTTATTCTCCATGGACTTTACAGTGTCCCAGAACTTTTGGGAGTTTTTGCTACAGGATGCAAATTTCTGCTTGAATAAGCTAGCCTTAGCTTTCTTAACTGCCTGTGTATATTGGTTCCTAACTTCCCTGAAAAGTTGCACATCACGGGGGCTATTCGATGCTAATGCAGAACGCCACAGGATGTTTTTGTGCTGGTCAAGGGCATTCAGGTCTGGAGAGAAACAAGGGCTATACCTGTATTTGGTTTATTTTAATTTTAATGGGGCATGCTTATTTAAGATGGTGAGGAATGCACTTTTGAAGAGTAACCAGGCATCCTCTACTGATGGGATGAGGTCAATATCCTTCCAGGATAGATAGATTAGAAAGGCCTGTTTTAGGAAGTGTTTGACAGTGATGAGGGGTAGTCGTTTGATCGGAGACCCATTACAGATGCAGGCAATGAGACAGTGATCACTGAGATCTTGGTTGAAAACAGCAGAGGTGTATTTGGAGGGTAAATTGGTTAGGATGATATCTGTGAGGGTGCCCGTGTTTACACATTTGGGGTTGTACCTGGTAGGTTCATTGATAATTTGTGTGAGATTGAGGGCATCAATCTTAGATTGTAGGATGGCCGGGGTGGTAAGCATGTCCCAGTTTAGGTCACCTAGCAGCACGAGCTCTGAAGATAGACGGGGGGCAATCAGTTCACATTTGGTGTCCAGAGCACAGCTGTGGGCAGAGGATGGTCTATAGCAAGCGGCAACGGTGAGAGAAAGGTGAAAGGTGGATTTTTAAAAGTAGAAGCTCGAATTGTTTGGGCACAAACCTGGATAGTAAGACATAACTCTACAGGCTCTCTCTGCAGTAGATTGCGACACCGCCCCCTTTGGCAGTTCTATCTTGTCGGAAAATATTATAGTTAGGGATGGAAATGTAAGGGTTTTGGTGGTCTTCCTAAGCCAGGATTCAGACACGGATTCAGACAGTGAATAAAATAAACTTAAGGAGGAGGCTTATAATGTTAACCTGCATAAAACCAAGGCTTTTACAGTTACAGAAGTCAACAAATGAGAGCTGGGGAATGGGAGTGGAGCTAGACACTGCAGGGCCTGGATTAACCTCTACATCACCAGAGGAACAGAGGAGGAGTAGGATAAGGGTACAGCTAAAGGCTATAAGAACTGGTCGTCTAGTATGTCCGGAACAGAGAGTAAAAGGAGCAGGTTTCTGGGCACGATAGAATAGATTCATGGCATAATGTACAGACAAAGGTATGATAGGATGTGAATACAGTGGAGGTAGGCCTAGGCATTGAGTGATGATGAGAGAGATATTGTCTCTAGAAACATCATACAGTGTATGATGGCTGTATAGTGAAATAAGACAATAATCACAAACCAGAACAGCAATGGACAAGGCATATTGACATTAAGGAAAGGCATGAGTAGCCGAGTGATCATAAGGGTCAAGTGATTAGTGACGCTGGTTGGAAACACGGCGATTCAGATAGCCAGCGGGCCGGGGCTAGCAAGCTAGTCGAAGGGCCTCAGAGGGACGTTGTGACGGGGGAAGTCTGTTTATAGCCTCCTCGTGCGGAGCCTCCTCGTGTGTTTACGTCGGTAGACCAGTCATGATGGATTAGTAGGGTTCCATGTGGTAAAGGGGACCAGTCCTATTGGCAGAATAGGGATAGTGGCCCAAGAAATTGTCTGATGGGCCTATTCAGCTAACAGCCGATATGCTCTAGACAGCTAGCAGGCCGCGGCTAGCAGGCTAGCTGATGGGCATTCAGGGGACGTCTCGATGGCGGGGCCAGTTGAATAACCCCCTCGGGCAGATTACATTTGTAGTCCAGTCGTGAAGGACAGGTGGGGCTCCGCACCGGCAGTAAAATGGGTCCAGGCTAATTGGCAAAATAGCTATAGTAGCCCAGGAGTGGCTGATGGAACTCTTCAGCTAGCCGTGAGATGGGCCTAGCATGAGCTAGCTCCAGGATAGTTGGTGCTTGCTACAGGACAGAGACGCTAGCCATGAGTAGACATTCGGATTGCAGCTAGCTGCGATGATCCAGGTGAAAATGTTCAGAGCTTGCGGTGGGAGTCCGGGGATATGTAGAGAAAATAAGTCCGGTATGCTCTGGTTTGAATCGCGTTGTGCAAACTGGTGAGAGTTTTCCGAGCTAAAGGTTAGCTGATGACCGCTAGCAGTGGTTAGCTGACTACCAGCTAGTAGCTAGTCAGCTGGTTAGCTTATGTTGGGGTTCCGATTCGAGAGTCAAGGAAATACTTTAGAAAAAAGCAGATCCACACCGCATTGGGTGGGGCGGGCTGCAGGGGAGTATTTTGAAGTTGAGGTTTAGAAGAAATATACAAAAAGATATGCGAAGAAAAAATATATAAAAGATTTATACATGACAAAGTCGAGGACCAAGACATCTAACTGCTACGCCATCTTGGAATTACTTTATGGAAACTCTGGCCTTGATTTAACTCTTTGATTTAACTTTTATTTTCCGAGCCCAAGCTTAATTCTGGGGACTGACTGTCTACAGATGTCGGATACAGCAGGAACATAATTGTGGTGCAACAAGAAATGTGAATTATTTCGTGGATTATAAGTAATGGACATTTTTTAGGGGTTGATACATTTCATCAGGACTAAATTAAGTCTGACATTTTAAAGTGGAAATGACATAGTTTAGAAGCCTTCATAAACTTCTAATACACCACGTTTGCATTTCCTGCTGTGCAACAAAAATACTCAGCAACAAAACAGTGATCAAATTAAGATCCTACGTCTCTAGCTGCACTGATTAAACCATGTGATTTACTTAACTAGAGTCTTTACTGTTTAACTTGTTCTGTATAATCGCTGACCTCGACCTTTCAACAAAAACACCGAACACTGGAGTGTGGAATTGGACCATCAATGACATAGGTCCTATGAAAAGCAATTATTTTCATTCAATATAGACTAATACTGCCAGAATAAGCAGTGATTTCACAATGAAATAAAATAAAAATAATAATCAACCTTAATTTGCAAGAATAAACATTACTCAACCAAAAATTAAAATAGCTATATTTCTTGAAATAGAGAATTGCCAGTGCCAAATACTAAGAAATGTGACCTGAATAAAAAATATATAATATATATATATATATATTTTTGAAGAATGGCGGTTTGTAATTAATCCTTTGTGGGTGACACAGAAGAGCATTATGGAGGCTCTGTTTGTCAAGCCAACATTAAGGCCTAATTTTGAAAATCGAGCGTGCAGTCAATTTCCAGCAGCTAGCAGGATGCCTTGGGGTAAAAGGTAGAGTCTGACAGGAGGGCTAATTCTGTCTGCCTTATTTACGCCTATGCATCATCCATGAGCACTCAACTGACACACAGACAGTGGGATTGGAAATTAGACCCAACGTTGCCTCACCGTTCAGAATTTATGATGACACCCAGTGTTTGTTGGGCATGTGAGCGCCTGGGAGCTGGCATGAGGTAGAGAGAGCGGCAAACCTGGGGAAATACGTATTTTTAATAACAGTCAGCAAGGTTAATGTAGTTTACCTTGGAGAGATGGCAGTCAGCGAGTGGAGCTAGCGCCTGGGAATGTTGTGGCGGGGTTATGATGACAGGAGAGCTGACAGTAGAGAGATGTTTGTGTGCTGTGTGGTGCTGTTACCTATGGTAGCTGTATACAGGAGCTCGCTCTGCCCCCCCCCCCCCCCCCCCCCCCCCCCCCCCCGTCTGAAAGCTATTTGTTGTACCAAAGAGGCAGGCAGCATAAAAAGGAGGGGGAAAAAATCAAACTGTTAATACTATTGTGTGCCTATAACCATCTGTCACTGCTAGCCTGGAGATGAGGGGAAGATTACGAGGAATAAACAGTGAGCTCCAGAGTATCGGTGAGGCCTCAGGGCAAAAGGAGAGGGGGGGAAAAAAACAAAAAGGCGGAAAAACTCATGTGGGGACATCAAAGACATTCTAATTCTGAAGCAGTCAAGGATTACAGTTTGTAACCTGTGCTGACAACAGATAAATGACAGGCAATATTATAGGAACGCTCCAAGGGTCTTTCTGAGAAGACAACGATGATGTTGATGACGTTGTTGATGATGATGACGACGATGGCGGTGAGGATGATGATAATGATAAGTATTTTTGTATCGTATTATTTTTGAACAGATCCACCAACACGACCAACCGAAAAAAAAGTTTATTTTCTTGGATGCCAACGGCTTAAGGAAGGCATTTGGTAGCTCCTGGGGCATCCGCAGATCTCCTTTTTAAATTGACCGTGAAGGCTCTTAGAATTCCTATTCAAGCAGGATATTCTCTTTAAACCTACCATTTATTGCTTTTAGAAGACAAACCTCTCATGGCTCAGAAATACAGTGCCACTGCTTTTAGAGACCTGAGCCTGGGGACAATAACGTGGAACAGTGGAGACAACCTTTGCCAGGATTATGCTCTTGGTTGGTATTATGAATTTGGCACCCAAGAATCTTACAGCCGATGCGTCACAGAGAGAGAAGCAGAAACACACGGTGGTTTGTTCATTTACATGTTTTATTCAATCATGTTGTTGAAACTATTCACAGTCGGTCTCTGAATGATATAACTTCTTAGCAAGATGCGTTTTGAAAGATTCACTTTACCTAGGTGTAGTGTCTGGGACTGGCCAGTGAGTGCACACACGGTGTGTGAATAAATGTGCATGCCACTTCACACACTCCAGCTGCCCTTAGTACTGACCTTGTCATTGTGGCCCACTGCTGTTGGGCCCATCTTCCTGTTGGACAGCTCAGGTCAAGGTCCCCTTCTCAAGGTCTGACCGACGGGCTGTCATGTCAAACCCAGCCCAGACCAGACTGTCAAATACCGCAGGCTTGGCCTCCACACCTCACGCGGTACCCCTGGTCCCCTCCCTCCCCTGTGACACATACCCCTGGCCCACACCCTCCCCCAGAGAGTGACAGCCAGGTTTATTACTGCTAATGCTCCTAGCTGTATCGTTAACAGTGGAACAGGAGTATTTTGACATTGGCCGAACGTAATTATTATACTGTATACACAAATTGTTATAGGATGAATCAGGTATTGGCCATTTCATTTCCTTTGGCCTATGGGGTTATCACACTGTGTACACAGAAAGTAGCTAATGGTCATTGGAGCGTATTGATTGTTTCTATATTACGAAAAGAAAAAGTAATTGTAGGGACACAACCACTTTATGGTCAAAAGATGGTGTCTGAGTAGAATGTATTGTAGTAGTGGCTATTAAGGTGATAGCTTAGAACAATGAGGTATGTATGGATGGAACATACTATATCATCCAGTCGCTGACACCTCCAGTATTCTCCTTTGAACAAAGCAGCACCCAATCCCCTGCTATTTTGGACGTTCTTCATTAAGGCCCGATGGTGATTTCACTAGCTAGCTTTTAAGTGTCCCTCTAATTAGGTGTCTATATTTCTGTATCTCGTTATTGAATTTATTTTACATTGTACTACATAGTAAATAGTGTTTGAATTTTAAAACACACCTCTTGGGTGCAACATAAAGGAGAATTTTTAATCATATTTCCTGTAAATGAAAGGATCCTGCGTTTTAGCTTCGGAACGCATTCTAATGAGTTTTTGCATGGGCAGGTTCCTAAGCAGATGCATTTTCTAATTATTGTTTTATTTAGCTATGTCTGTACATCTCCTTCTCTGGTCACAGCACGACAGACAGCTTCTTGGGGATGGAGTGGCAGGGGGGACGAGAGGAGGATTGAGAAGAAAAAAAAACATTGGTGGCGGTGGTGTTGATGGCCGCTGGTTTCCCTGGGCAACCAATTTATTTATTAGAGGCCCGGAATGAGATGTGTTAATGTACCACGTAGCATACCTGCTGATAGGGAGACTCTCCTGTTTCAGCCTGGGTTGACAATTAAGACCTGGGCGACTGTAGCCAGAGGTTAATGCTCCTCATTAAAAGAACTAGGTCATTAGTGTGGAATCAAGGCTCTTAAGGCGGCATGGGGAGGGGAGGGGGGCTGTTAGGGGGTGCAGGGGAGTATTGGGAAGGGGGCGAGGGGGGTTGGCATAGTAAATTCTGCATCTCCACGAACACAGCTCTTACATTAATTAACCTCCCTTTTCCTCGTTGAAAAAAAAACTGTTATCATATATACACATGGCTGTACACCAATTAATTGCAAGGAAAAGAAGCTAGTTTACCGTCATCCCAGTGGTCGCCTTGTCTTCCTGTGCGGGAGTTCTATTATTTCAGGGAAGGAGGGAGCATGAAAAAAAAGACAAACAATTCTAATGTCTGTATGATGAGCAAAAAGGGTTTTAAAATTAAGAAGGGAATCATGGGCAGGAATCAGCTTTACCACAGGGGAAACGAGCAAATAAAAGCCACGGAAATGAAAATAAATAAGCTTTGCTAATACCTCACCTTAGGAGTCTCTCTCTGTACCCAGTTGAATCAGGGGTATTTAGAAGATACTTCTATACCAGCATTGTTAAGCTGTTACACAGAGCTTTGACCTTCAACAGAAAGGCCTTTGTGGAACAAATCCATGTTCTTTGCAGTAAAAACAAGACGAGTGTGTCATGTCACTTGACCAACAGAAGCTGCTGAGACATGAAACCTGGTCCCACAGCTGGTTCTAATTGAGGTACAGTTTGGGATGATTAAACAGTGATTTGGAGTCCAGTGCTACAATACTTGATACTCTTTTCTGTAAAGCTCATTAAGGAGATGTCTGCCTCAATTGGTAATAGGATAGGTAAAAAATACTTTCCCTGGATAGTATTCCCCACAATGACAGTGGGAAGGTATTCAGATGAGTTTTGGTTTAAAACCCATACTCCGTGCAAAACATGAAAGAGGAATCACCTCAAAGACAGCTTTTCCAAACGTTACTCATTTCTTCCTGGTATTGTCTTTGTACAAGGTTAACGTTACAGTAACTTGTTGTTCCTGTTCTTATTTTCTAGTTGAGCTTCATAGAGACGGAGATAATTGGTTCCCTAGTTGTAATTCAGTACATTTCCAACCATAAAAGGGAATACAGTGTATAATTGACATTAGACAATAAAGTGAGGAAAGGAAATGCTCCGGTTTCTGTTTATAGTCACAGTACGTAAGGGTAACTGGCCACCAATTAAGTTAACTAAAAGAGTACCGTTCATTAGGTTTATTAAAATGCATACACGTGGGGGTAATGAAGTAAATGGATGCGATCACCAAGGTGATTGAGCGCAAAGCCCGACAACCTTCTGATTTTTCACAAGGACAGACCACGATATTCTCCAGTCATTATAGCATTACAGAGACCCATGATATTTCATATATCCATGACCTAATCTAGTGGCCGAGTACTGGAGGTAATATTGGAGGTAATATTGCTTAAAAAAAAACACAAATCGAGTGGTTGAGAACTTTGAAAATTCAAGGGGCTAAATTATCCGTATTATCTGCAAATATGATAGTATTTTTGATCTACTAATTTCCCTAGCACTTTAATGAGACAGTGTCGTCTGATGGAGCGATTTGAATTGAAATGATATAATACTTGAGATAGCCTAATTCCCCCATACATATTTAATCTAACATATTATATTTCCTTCATGATGTTCTAATGTGATAGCTCAGCTATTGAGCCAATATGTTGGAAAATGGAAGGTACTGTACAGTGTGTAACTGAGCAGAGGCTTTTAAGACTAAGAGGCAGGCGATATTCAGCTCCTTGACTATTGCCTATTTGGCCCTCTTAGTGGTACATTCCTAACAATCATTCTCAATGCACATATCAAGTCAATTTGAAAGGACCACATCCTGATTGGGATAATCATAACATATGTGTATGGCGTATCTACCTAATCTCTACCTTTTTACCCTTCGTGCTGTTGTCTGTGCCTAATAATGTTTGTACCGTGTTTGTGCTGCCACCATGTTGTGCTGCCACCATGTTGTGCTTCCACCATGTTGTGCTGCCGCCATGTTGTGCTGCTGCCATGTTGTGTTGTCACGTGTTGCTGTCATGCTGTGTTGTTGCCTTTACGTCTCTCTTCATGTAATGCTGTGTTCTTTCCTTTTTTCCCCCTTGGTAGGCCATCGTTGTAAATAATAGCTTGTTCTTAATTGACTTGCCTAGTTACATAAAGGTCAAATAAAACTAAAAAACCTAATCAAACTAATTTGGCCCACGGTCCAAGGGCAATACACTATTTATCCTTTCCACATAAGAAACAGTAAGGGAAATCACAAGAGCCAAGTATTGCAGTTAGTTGTTATATTTCCCATATTGGGTATGTCCAGCGGAGTGGGTTTTGACTAGAGTTCATTGAAGCTATAGGAGGGTAAGGACAGCACCTGTGCATACCGGAGGCTCTCCACTTCCACCACACCATAGATACCACAGCTGATTACCCTCAAGAGTACACAAAGATAGAATACAGTCTGTAATCTATAACATATCCTAATCTATCTGGTGCTGGCAAGGCTGGCAGAGAAAAGCTAGCACGTCATACAGCGGAAATCACATCAGATATAATTGCTCTCCGGGTGTTAATATGCACTTGTGTTCAGAGTGTACAATTTTAGTCAGTGGTATAAGTGGTTAACAGGTGCCCATTTTAACTGCTGGATAACACTTCAACTCCCAGGCAACTTCCTGTTATGGGATATGAATTTGCTCTTTTGCAAAAATGAACACAAAATCTTAGTTTTACTTTAAATGTCCTGTTTACATCCATTTAGGTCAGTTTGTTTAAAGACTCACATATACAGATGCAGGAACACCCTGTAAAACTTAAAATCAAGTCAAATTTTATTTGTCACATGCGCCGAATACAACAGGTAGACCTTACAGTGAAATTCGAACGTACAAGCCTTAAACAAGAACATAGTTTTAAGAAAATGAGTTTTAAGAAATTACAACCTATTTAATCAATAAACTGAAGGAAAAACATATAGAAAAAAATGTATAACAATAATTAAAGAGCAACATTAAAATAACAGTAACGAGGCTATACACAGGGGCTACAGGTTAGTCTGTGTAGCATTTGATTAGCTGTTCAGGAGTCTTATGGCTTGGGAGTAGACACCTCTTGGACCTAGACTTGGCGCTCTGGTACCGCTTGCCATGCAGTAGCAGAGAGAACAGTCTATGAATAGGGTGGCTGGAGTCTTTGGCAATTTCTAGGGCCTTCCTCTGACACCGCCTGGTATATAGGTCCTGGATGGCAGGAAGCTTGGCCCCAGTGATGTACTGGGTCGTACGTACTATCTCATGTAGTGCCTTGCGGTTGGAGGCCGAGCAGTTGCCATACCAGGCAGTGATGCAAACAATCAGGATGCTCTCGATGGTGCAGCTGTGGAACTTTTTGAGGATCTGAGGACCCATGCCAAATCATTTCAGTCTCCTGAGGGGGGATAGGCAGTGTCGTGCCCTCTACACGAATGTCTTGGTGTGTTTGGACCATGATAGTTTGTTGGTGATGTGGACACCAAGGAACTTGAAGCTCTCAACCTGTTCCACTTCAACCCTGTCGATGATAAATGGGGGCATGCTCAGGACTCCTTTTCCTGTAGAGCACACTTTGTCTTAATCAGATTGAGGGAACGGTTGTTATCCTGACACCACACTACCAGGTCTCTGACCTCCTCCCTATAGGCTGTCTCGTCATTGTTGGTGATCAGGCCAACCACTGTTGTGTCGTCGGCAAACTTAATAATGGTGTTGGAGTCATGCATGGCCATGCAGTCATGGGTGAACAGGGAGTACAGGAGGGAACTAAGCACGCACCCGTGAGGGGCCCCAGTGTTTAGGATCAGCGTGGCAGATGTGTTGTTACCTACCCTTACCACCTGTGGGTGGCCTGTCAGGAAGTCCAGGATCCAGTTACAGAGGGAGTTGTTTAGTCCCTGGGTCCTTAGCATAGTGATGAGCTTTGTGGGCACTATGGTGTTGAATGCTGAGCTGTAGTCAATGAACAGCATTCTCACTTAGGTTTTCCTTTTGTCCAGGTGTGAAAGGGCAGTGTGGAGTGCAATAGAGATTGCATCACCTGTGGATCTGTTGGGGCGGTATGCAAATTGGAGTGGGTCTAGGGTTTCTGGGATAATGGCGTTGATGTGAGCCATGACCAAATCAAATCAAATCAAATCAAATGTATTTATATAGCCCTTCGTACATCAGCTGATATCTCAAAGTGCTGTACAGAAACCCAGCCTAAAACCCCAAACAGCAAGCAATGCAGGTGTAGAAGCACGGTGGCTAGGAAAAACTCCCTAGAAAGGCCAAAACCTAGGAAGAAACCTAGAGAGGAACCAGGCTATGTGCGGTGGCCAGTCCTCTTCTGGCTGTGCCGGGTGGAGATTATAACAGAACATGGTCAAGATGTTCAAATGTTCATAAATGACCAGCATGGTCGAATAATAATAAGGCAGAACAGTTGAAACTGGAGCAGCAGCACAGTCAGGTGGACTGGGGATAGCAAGGAGTCATCATGTCAGGTATTCCTGGGGCATGGTCCTAGGGCTCAGGTCCTCCGAGAGAGAGAAAGAAAGAGAGAATTAGAGAGAGCATATGTGGGATGGCCAGTCCTCTTCTGGCTGTGCCGGGTGGAGATTATAACAGAACATGGCCAAGATGTTCAAATGTTCATAAATGACCAGCATGGTCGAATAATAATGAGGCAGAACAGTTGAAACTGGAGCAGCAGCACAGTCAGGTGGACTGGGGACAGCAAGGAGTCATCATGTCAGGTATTCCTGGGGCATGGTCCTAGGGCTCAGGTCCTCCGAGAGAGAGAAAGAAAGAGAGAATTAGAGAGAGCATATGTGGGATGGCCAGTCCTCTTCTGGCTGTGCCGGGTGGAGATTATAACAGAACATGACCAAGATGTTCAAATGTTCATAAATGACCAGCATGGTCGAATAATAATAAGGCAGAACAGTTGAAACTGGAGCAGCAGCACAGTCAGGTGGACTGGGGACAGCAAGGAGTCATCATGTCAGATATTCCTGGGGCATGGTCCTAGGGCTCAGGTCCTCCGAGAGAGAGAAAGAAAGAGAGAATTAGAGAGAGCATATGTGGGATGGCCAGTCCTCTTCTGGCTGTGCCGGGTGGAGATTATAACAGAACATGGCCAAGATGTTCAAATGTTCATAAATGACCAGCATGGTCGAATAATAATAAGGCAGAACAGTTGAAACTGGAGCAGCAGCACGGCCAGGTGGACTGGGGACAGCAAGGAGTCATCATGTCAGGTAGTCCTGGGGCATGGTCCTAGGGCTCAGGTCCTCCGAGAGAGAGAAAGAGAGAAGGAGAGAATTAGAGAACGCACACTTAGATTCCCACAGGACACCGAATAGGACAGGAGAAGTACTCCAGATATAACAAACTGACCCTAGCCCCCCGACACATAAACAACTGCAGCATAAATACTGGAGGCTGAGACAGGAGGGGTCAGGAGACACTGTGGCCCCATCCGAGGACACCCCCGGACAGGGCCAAACAGGAAGGATATAACCCCACCCACTTTGCCAAAGCACAGCCCACACCACTAGAGGGATATCTTCAACCACCAACTTACCATCCTGAGACAAGGCTGAGTATAGCCCACAAAGACCTCCGCCACGGCACAACCCAAGGGGGGGGGGGGCAACCCGGGGGGGCAACCCAGACAGGATGACCACATCGGTGAATCAACCCACTCAGGTGACGCACCCCCCCCCCAGGGACGGCATGAGGGAGCCCCAGTAAGCCAGTGACTCAGCCCCTGTAATAGGGTTAGAGGCAGAGAATCCCAGTGGAAAGAGGGGAACCGGCCAGGCAGAGACAGCAAGGCGGTTCGTTGCTCCAGAGCCTTTCCGTTCACCCTCCCACTCCTGGGCCAGACTACACTCAATCATATGACCCACTGAAGAGATGAGTCTTCAGTAGAGACTTAAAGGTTGAGACCGAGTTTCCATCTCTGACATGGGTAGGCAGACCGTTCCATAAAAATGGAGCTCTATAGGAGAAAGCCCTGCCTCCAGCTGTTTGCTTAGAAATTCTAGGGACAATTAGGAGGCCTGCGTCTTGTGACCGTAGCGTACGTGTAGGTATGTACGGCAGGACCAAATCAGAAAGATAGGTAGGAGCAAGCCCATGTAATGCTTTGTAGGTTAGCAGTAAAACCTTGAAATCAGCCCTTGCTTTGACAGGAAGCCAGTGTAGAGAGGCTAGCACTGGAGTAATATGATCAATTTTTTTGGTTCTAGTCAGGATTCTAGCAGCCGTATTTAGCACTAACTGAAGTTTATTTAGTGCTTTATCCGGGTAGCCGTAAAGTAGAGCATTGCAGTAGTCTAACCTAGAAGTGCAATGTTACGTAGATGGAAAAAAGCTGTCCTTGAAATGGTCTTGATATGTTCTTCAAAAGAGAGATCAGGGTCCAGAGTAACGCCGAGGTCCTTCACAGTTTTATTTGAGACGACTGTACAACCATTAAGATTAATTGTCAGATTCAACAGAAGATCTCTTTGTTTCTTGGGACCTAGAACAAGCATCTCTGTTTTGTCCGAGTTTAAAAGTAGAACGTTTGCAGCCATCCACTTCCTTATGTCTGAAACACATTCTTCTAGCAAGGGCAATTTTGGGGCTTCACCATGTTTCATTGAAATGTACAGCTGTGTGTCATCCGCATAGCAGTGAAAGTTAACATTATGTTTTCGAATAACATCCCCAAGAGGTCAAATATATAGTGAAAACAATAGTGGTCCTAAAACGGAACCTTGAGGAACACTGAAATTTACAGTTGATTTGTCAGAGGACAAACCATTCACAGAGACAAACTGATATCTTCCCGACAGATAAGATCTAAACCAGGCCAGAACTTGTCCATGTAGACCAATTTGGGTTTCCAATCTCTCCAAAAGAATGTGGTGATCGATGGTATCAAAAGCAGCACTAAGGTCTAGGAGCACGAGGACAGATGCAGAGCCTCGGTCCGATGCCATTAAAATGTAATTTACCACCTTCACAAGTGCCGTCTCAGTGCTATGATGGGGTCTAAAACCAGACTGAAGCATTTCGTATACATTGTTTGTCTTCAGGAAGGCAGTGAGTTGTTGCGCAACAGCCTTTTCTAAAATTTTTGAGAGGAATGGAAGATTCGATATAGGCCGATAGTTTTTTATATTTTCTGGGTCAAGGTTTGACTTTTTTAAGAGAGGCTTTATTACTGCCACTTTTAGTGAGTTTGGTACACATCCGGTGGATAGAGAGACGTTTATTATGTTCAACATAGGAGGGCCAAGCAAAGGAAGCAGCTCTTTCAGTAGTTTAGTTGGAATAGGGTCCAGTATGCAGCTTGAAGGTTTAGAGGCCATGATTATTTTCATCATTGTGTCAAGAGATATAGTACTAAAACACTTGAGCGTCTCTCTTGATCCTAGGTCCTGGCAGAGTTGTGCAGACTCAGGACAACTGAGCTTTGAAGGAATACGCAGATTTAAGGAGGAGTCCGAAATTTGCTTTCTAATAATCATAATCTTTTCCTCAAAGAAGTTCATGAATTTATCACTGCTAAAGTGAAAGTCATCCTCTCTTGGGGAATGCTGCTTTTTAGTTAGCTTTGCGACAGTATCAAAAAGGAATTTCAGATTGTTCTTATTTTCCTCAATTAAGTTAGAAAAATAGGATGATCGAGCAGCAGTAAGGGCTCTTCGGTACTGCACAGTACTATCTTTCCAAGCTAGTCGGAAGACTTCCAGTTTGGTGTGGCGCCATTTCCGTTCCAATTTTCTGGAAGCTTGCTTCAGAGCTCGGGTATTTTCTGTGTACCAGGGAGCTAGTTTCTTATGAGAAATGTTTTTAGTTTTTAGGGGTGCAACTGCATCTAGGGTATTGCGCAAGGTTAAATTGAGTTCCTCAGTTAGGTGGTTAACTGATTTTTGTCCTCTGGCGTCCTTGGGTAGACAGAGGGAATCTGGAAGGACATCAAGGAATCTTTGTGTTGTCTGTGAATTTATAGCACGACTTTTGATGATCCTTGGTTGGGGTCTGAGCAGATTATTTGTTGCAATTGCAAACGTAATAAAATGGTGGTCCGATAGTCCAGGATTATGAGGAAAAACATTAAGATCCACAACATTTATTCCATGGGACAAAACTAGGTCCAGCGTATGACTGTGACACTGTGAGTGGGTCCAGAGACATGTTGGACAAAACCCACTGAGTCGATGATGGCTCCGAAAGCCTTTTGGAGTGGGTCTGTGGACTTTTCCATGTGAATATTAAAGTCAACAAAGATTAGAATATTATCCGCTATGACTACAAGGTCCGATAGGAAATCAGGGAACTCAGTGAGGAACGCTGTATATGGCCCAGGAGGCCTGTAAACAGTAGCTATAAAAAGTGATTGAGTAGGCTGCATAGATTTCATGACTAGAAGCTCAAAAGACGAAAATGTCATTTTTTTTTTGGTAAATTGAAATTTGCTATCGTAAATGATAGCAACACCTCCGCCTTTGCGGGATGGACGGGGGATATGGTCACTAGTGTAGCCAGGAGGTGAGGCCTCATTTAACACAGTAAATTCATCAGGCTTAAGCCATGTTTCAGTCAGGCCAATCACATCAAGATTATGATCAGTGATTAGTTCATTGACTATAATTGCCTTTGAAGTAAGGGTTCTAACATTAAGTAGCCCTATTTTGAGATGTGAGGTATCATGATCTCTTTCAATAATGACAGGAATGGAGGTGGTCTTTATCCTAGTGAGATTGCTAAGGCGAACACCACCATGTTTAGTTTTGCCCAACCCAGGTCGAGGCACAGACACGGTCTCAATGGTGATAGCTGAGCTGACTACACTGACTGTGCTAGTGGCAGACTCCACTATGCTGGCAGGCTGGCTAACAGCCTGCTGCCTGGCCTGCACCCTATTTCATTGTGGAGCTAGAGGAGTTAGAGCCCTGTCTATGTTGGTAGATAAAATGAGAGCACCCCTCCAGCTAGGATGGAGTCCGTCACTCCTCAGCAGGTCAGGCTTGGTCCTGTTTGTGGGTGAGTCCCAGAAAGAGGGCCAATTATCTACAAATTCTATCTTTTGGGAGGGGCAGAAAACAGTTTTCAACCAGCGATTGAGTTGTGAGACTCTGCTGTAGAGCTCATCACTCCCCCTAACTGGGAGGGGGCCAGAGACAATTACTCGATGCCGACACATCTTTCTAGCTGATTTACACGCAGAAGCTATGTTGCGCTTGGTGATCTCTGACTGTTTCATCCTAACATCGTTGGTGCCGACGTGTATAACAATATCTCTATACTCTCTTCACTCGCCAGTTTTAGCTTTAGCCAGCACCATCTTCAGATTAGCCTTAACGTCGGTAGCCCTGCCCCCCGGTAAACAGTGTATGATCGCTGGATGATTCGTTTTAAGTCTAATACTGCGGGTAATGGAGTCGCCAATGACTAGAGTTTTCAATTTGTCAGAGCTAATGGTGGGAAGCTTCGGCGTCTCAGACCCCGTAACGGGAGGAGTAGAGACCAGAGAAGAATCGGCCTCTGACTCCGACCCGCTGCTTAATTGGGAAAACCGGTTGAAAGTTTCTGTCGGCTGAATGAGCGACACCGGTTGAGCGTTCCTACAGCATTTCCTTCCAGAAACCGTGAGAAAGTTGTCCGGCTGCGGGGACTGTGCCAGGGGATTTATACTACTATCTGTACTTACTGGTGGCACAGACGCTGTTTCATCCTTTCCTACACTGAAATTACCCTTGCCTAGCGATTGCGTCTGAAGCTGGGCTTGTAGCACAGCTATCCTCGCCGTAAGGCGAGTACAGCGACTGCAATTAGAAGGCATCATGTTAATGTTAATACTTAGCTTCGGCTGTTGGAGGTCCTGACGAATCGTGTCCAGATAAAGCGTCCGGAGTGAAAAAGTTGAGGAGGAAAAAACTGAAATATAAACGGTAATTAAAAAGTAAAAACCGTAAATTTGTCAGGTAGCAAAACCGGTTGGCAACAAAACGCACAGCAACTCGAAAACCAGTCTTTCAAAGCACTTCATGGCTACAGACGTGAATGCTATTGGTCAGTAGTCATTAGGCAGGCTACCTTGGTGTTCTTGGGCACAGGGACAATGGTGGTCTGCTTGAAACATGTTGTTATTACAGACTTGGTTAGGGACAGGTTGAAAATGTCAGTGAAGACACTTGCCAGTTGGTCTGCGCATGCTCAGAGTACACGTCCTGGTAATCCATCTGGCCCTGCGGCCTTGTGAATGTTGACCTGTTTAAAGGTCTTACTCACATCGACTACGGAGAGCGTGATCATACGTCCGGAACATCTTGTGCTCTCATGCATGCTTTAGTGTTGCTTGTCTTGAAGCACGCATAGAAGTAATTTATCTCATCTGGTAGGCTCGTGTCACTGGGCAGCACGCGGCTCTGCTTCCCTTTGTAGTCCATAATAGTTTGCAAGCCCTGCCACATCCGAAGAGTGTCAGAGCCGGTGTAGTAAGATTCAACTCTAGTCCTGTATTGACGCTTTGCCTGTTTGATGGTTCGTCAGAGGGCATAACGTGATTTCTTACAAGCGTTCTGGTTAGAGTCCCACACCTTGAAAGCGGCAGCTCTACCCTTTAGCTCGGTGAAGATGTTGCCTGTAATCCATGGCTTCTGGTTGGGGTATGTACGTTCACTGTGGGGATGATGTCATCGATGCACTTATTGATGAAGCCAGTGACTGATGTGGTGTACTCCTCAATGCCATCGGAAGAATCCCAGAACATATTCCAGTCTGTGCTAGCAAAACAGTCCCATAGCTTAGCATCTGGGTCATCTGACCACTTCCATATTGAGTGAGTCACTGGTACCTCCTGATTTAATTTTTGCTCGTAAGCAGGAATCAGGAGAATAGAGTTATGGTCAGATTTGCCAAATGGAGGGCGGGGGAGAGCTTTGTACGTGTCTCTGTGTGTGGAGTTTTTCTCCGGTTGCACATGTACCAGGTAAAACAGATTTAAGTTTTCCTGCATTTAAAGTCCCCGGCCAGTAGGAATCTCGCCTCTGGATGAGCATTTTCTTGTTAGCTTATGGCCTTATACAGCTTGTTGAGTGAGGTTTCAGTGCCACGCTCAACTTGTAGTGTACTTGAGGTTTAAAAAGGCTTCTTTGCATTCCACTTTGACATTTCAGACTTGATTTTCCCTTACGAATATTGTATCAACCCCTAAAAAAAAGTCCATTAATTATAATAATCATTCACATTTCCTGTTGCTGCAGGGTTATTTTCCTGCTGTAGCAAACTGACTCAAATGAAGATCCTACTTCTGTATCTGGAAAAGGAGAAAGGACGTATTCTTCATGTGGATACTTTGCAGATAAATGCAGTGACTGCATGTCGCAAACAGTGTAGAAAAGGGGAAACAGCATTACTTTTTAAAAGTTTCTTTATTTTGTAATAATGTTGGGTGTGGAAGAAAGTTAAGTTACATTCTCTTAAGACACTGTCTGGTTTTATAGTTCAATGCAGGAATAGAAAAAGCTGAGTATCTCTGAAGTCTAAGTTCTGGCTTCCAATGGAAGAGGACGTGGAGAAGTAGGCCGATCAAAAGACCTGAATTCTATTTGTTTGTTTCAAGGGAACACGACAAAGGCCTCAAGGTCTTCTTCAAGATGGTTCTGAAGCTGAGAGAGGAAAGGGACCAAGACTTTCAAGGGTCCGTCCTTGGCGAGACCTTTTCCTTGGTGCCAGGTACACAGCTTTTAACTTTACATAAGGGCGGGGTGTTTTTCATCTGCGCTGTTTGGGATTTATTAATATTCTCAAAGACACGAATTTTCCCCAGGACTGAAATAATGGATCATACTTAAAAGGGGAAGAACTCATTTCAGGTTTTAATACGGTAAGCCTGTTGGACCCAATTATTGGAGGTGCTTTGCCATTGTCATGTTGTATTTCTCCTTGAGGAGATTAACTGCCAACACTGAAAAGACCTCAGCAATATCCCAGGATTTCATTCATTTCCAGAATCTGCTATGAAATGGAATATTTTTTCTTCTTCTTGAGATGATTCCACAGAAGAAGGGTACTGTAGTGTGTGAAGATCCAAAGTGTAATATGGATTTGGCTCCCATGTTTTACCTAATTATTGCAATGTGATCCTAAAGCAGGGACTGTCCTAATCCTCCACAGTAAAGCCTGTAACAAAACCATGGAAATAAATCTGTCCCGTTTGAGAAGAGTGGAAGAGAGACCATGAGACACTCCAAGTGAATATTATCATCGTCAAAACGTGTATAGTGATGTACAGAATGGACTCGCTGGTTCACACACCTGCATACACAACTGAACACAACACCCTATTGAAACGCTTCAAGCTGGGTTTTACACCATCCCTTCAGAGAATGGTTGGGAAACTGGCATGGCATGGATTGCGCTTATCTCTAATTTTCTTAATAAGTACACCATATTCATTTCTTTACTCATTTTAATTTCTCTTGCATCTGTATCCTCGTAATTCCCCCCATGTTCTGCTCTTTCCTCCTTTTCTGTTTCTACCGCTCTCTGCCTCTCTCTCTCTCTCTCTCTCTCTGTGCCACCTAGCTAAACCGTTCTGCAGGACATCCTCCTTTGTTATTCCACCACAGCGCTCGTATCCCCCCCCCCCCCCCCCCCTTCCCGTAAGTGCCTGGAGTGAGCATCATTCATGGATCATTACTTTTCAAAGAAATTTAAGCACGGAATGCCATTTAATTTTTCCAAATGTAGTCTGTCATTAGAAATCTTAGCTGTCACAGCAATGCCATTTTTGGTGTGATGTGTTTGTTGCCTCATTTCTTTTAATTTTATCTCCATTAGCTTAATTCTTTTTTAATATTTTCATCTAACGAACTTTACAGTCCATTTTGTTTGAGTGTCTGCTAAGCGAGTTTTATGAAGCAGGCAGTTGGCTCCTCCATTTGGAGGGTGGGTAGGCGAGGAGGGCCCTGTGCTTTTGTCAGCTTATTTTTGGCACCTCAGCTTGCTTGCGGTTCTGCTTCTTTGCCTTGATTATACAAGCAAACAACTGCATGAAGTTCATTAAAAATAAGCAGCAGCTAATTAACCTGAACTTCAGACAAACCAGCACTGTCATCCCGGATCAGTTTGGAGCATATTGAATCGTTGAAAGATTTCCCGTTATCCACTTCCACATATTCTCGTTCTCCTCTCTTTCTCTGCTCTTTTCTTGCTCGCCTTCTCTCTGTCTGTCTCTCTTGTAATCGCTGTGCATTCACAGTAGCATGCACTGTAAGCATCTATACAAACTCAGTTCCAATTAGACCCTTTTTAGGTGTATTATTGAGAGATGTTTGACATTTGTTCAGGGGTGTCCTATAAAGTAGACAGATTGGAAGTCCCAATGCACAGCGCAGGCCCTGTGATAATATAATACCGTACTAGACCATGGCGTGCCCCTTAATTATATCTAAAACTGTTTACCCAGAGGTTGTGAGATACACTATTAGTGAAAGCCCTTCAAGCCCTTTGTTCATGTAATTTGCTTAATTACTTTGTATCAGTAGACAGATGAGATAAGTTTTCTATTGAGATCCTTGGGGGACTGTTCCAGGAGTTATGTATTTGAACATCCATCTCTTTATTATTGTATGTTGAACAAATTTCATTTCACACTGTCCAGTGGAAATAATCAAAAATAGTAGGGGGAAAAAACGTCAAACCAATTAGTGCATCTTTGGATTCAATCAACATATCTTTAATGCAACGTACATGGTTAAACGACTGCGCTGAGTGTTTTTGGTGGGCTGGGCTGACTAGTGCCAAGAACTAGCCCAATGGCTGCCGATCCAGAACGAGCCTGAGGGAAGCTAAGCTGAGGCACCACATGCAGAATTCTCTCTCTATGTAGCAGGCAGCATGCCGTTCCCTTGTGAGTTCCCCTGCATTCCCTCTCAGTGCCTCCTCTTCGTACTTAATTACTGTGGCAGCTCAAAAGTCTCTCTCCCTAGATGCTTCCCCGCATGTGGCAATGGGGGGGTGTGTGCCAGTGGGGTATGTTTTGGTGGGTAGGGGGTTAGTGTTCTGATCCGTCTCATCCAAGGTCCTGGTTGTGTCCTGGTTTTTGGAAGCGAAGAACAGGAAAGTCTTAAGCCGCCTCTCCCTTGATGTTCATCTCACCCACAGACTCCAGTTGTTGAAATACAGGTCAAGGCAGAGTGGAATCCAGACACGGAACCCGGATTCCATGGTTTAATGACATCAGGCAGGTCCCCTGTTAGCTATGGTCCAAACCCTACCATACTGCGTGACACAATTAGTGGTCTTTACACGATGGGCTTTGGGAGAATTACAACTGTTTTTACCCAAAGGCATGACATTTCAAAAGGTGCAATAGACCTCACAGTATATCTCACAGGATCACAGTGCCTAGAATGTTTAGTTCTTGGATATTTATAATATTCTAATGAATACCGCATAAAGATTCCACAAAATCAAATGTGCTGTTCAATGCTCCACAAATTACAGTGTACATGTCCACACTTATATAGTGAATTCAAAAAGTATTCCCACCCCTGGACTTTTTTCACATTTTGTTGTGTTACCGTCTGAATTGAAAATGGACTCATTTGGCATGAACTCACTCTGTGTGCAATAATAGTGTTCAAAGTGATTTTTGAAAGATTACCTCACCTCTGTACCCCACACATACAATTACAGTATCTGTAAAGTCCCTCAGTTGAGCAGTGAACTTCAAACATACTCTACCGGTCAAAAGTTTTTGAACACCTACTCATTCCAGGGATTTTCTTTATTTTTTACTATTTTCTACATTGTAGAATAAAAGTGAAGACATCAAAACTATGAAATAACACATATGGAATCATGCAGTAACCCCCCCAAAAATTCTAAATATATTTTAAATGTCACATTCTTCAAATAGCCACCTTTGTCTTGATGACAGCTTGATGACAGCATTGATGACAGCTTTCTCTTGGCATTCTCAACCAGCTTCATGAGGTAGTCACCTGGTATGATGACACAAGGCAAGACCCAGATGCGGACACAGGAGGCAGATGGTTTGAGCTCTGGTATTTATTATAATCCAAGGGATGGACAGAAGGCAGGTCGGGGACAGGCAAGCGTTCATAGCCAGGGCAGAGTCCAAAACGGTACAGGGCGGCAGGCAGGCTCATGGTCAGGGGCAGGCAGAGTGGTCAGGCAGGCGGGCTCAGAGTCAGGACAGGCAATTGTCAAAACTAGGAGGACGAGAAAAAGACAGACTGGGACAAACAGGAGCTGAGAGAAAACCGCTGGTTGACTTGGCAAACAAGATGAACTGGCACAGACAGAAAGAAAACACAGGTGTAAATACCCAGGGGATAAGCGGGGAAGATGAGCAACACCTGGAGGGGGGTGGGGACAAGCAGGTGAAACAGATCAGGCTGGGGGGGACTTTGAAAGTTTCTTCAAGTGCAGTCGCAAAAGCCATCAAGCGCTACGATGAAACTGGCTCTCATGAGGACCGCCACAGGAATGGAAGACCCAGAGTTACCTCTGCTGCAAAGGATACATTTCTTAGATTTACCAGTTTCAGAAATTGCAGCCCAAATAAATGCTTCACAGAGTTCAAGTAACAGACACATCTCAACATCAACTGTTCAGAGGAGACTGTGTGAATCTGGCATTCATGGTCGATTTGCTGCAAAGAAACCACTACTAAAGGAAACTAATAAGAAAACTTGCTTAGGCCAAGAAACATGAGCAATGGACATTAGACCAGTGGAAATTTGTCCTTTGGTCTAGAGTCCAAATTGAAGATCTTTGGGTCCAACCGCCGTTTCTTTGTGCGATGCGGCGGGGGTGAAAGGATGATCTCGGCATGTGTATTTCCCACCATAAAGCATGGAGGAGGAGGTGTTAAGGTCTGGGGGTGCTTTGCTGGTGACACTGTTTGTGATTTATTTAGAATTCCAGACACACTTAACCAGCATAACTACCACAGCATTCTGCAGTGATACGCCGTCCCATCTGGTTTAGGCTTAGTGGGACTATCATTTGTTTTTCAACAGGACAATGATCCAACACGCCTCCAGGCTGAGTAAGGGCTATTTTACCAAGAAGGAGAGTGATGAAGTGCTGCATCAGATAACCTGGCCTCCACAACCCCCCAACCTCAACTAAATTGAGATGGTTTGGGATGAGTCTGACCATAGAGTGAAGGAAAAGCAGCCAACAAGTGTTCAGGATATCAAATCAAATCAAATGTATGTAACTTTATGTAAGCTGTCATCAAGGAAAAGGGTGGTTGATTTGTTTAACACTTTTTTATTACTACATTATTCCATATGAGTTATTTCATAATTTTGATGTCTTCACTATTCTTCTACAATGTACAAAATAGTAAAAATAAAGAAAAACCCTTGAATGAGTAGGTGTTCTAAAACGTTTGACCGGTAGTGTAACGAAGACCAGGGAGTTTTTCCAATGGCTGACAAAGATTTACACCTATTGGTAGATGGGTAAAAAACTAAAACAGACATTGAATGTCTGTTTGAGCATGGTGAAGATATTAATTATACTTTGGATGGTGTGCCAATAACTAACTAGAAAGATACAGGCATCCTTCCTAACTCAGTTGCCGGCAAGGAAGGGAACCACTCAGGGATTTCACCATGAGGCGATTTTAAAACAGTTACATACTGTAGTTTAATGGCTGTGATAAGTTACTCCACATTACTAACCTAAATGACAGAATGAAAGTAAGGACGCCTGTACAGGACAAACATATTCCAAAACATGCATTCTGTTTGCAATAAAACACTAAAGTAAAAATGCAAAACATTTGGAAATGAAGTTTGTCCTGAATACGAAGAGCAATGTTTGGGGCAAATCCAACACTGAGTACCACTCTTCATATTTTCAAGCATGGTGATGGTTGCATCATGTTATGGGTATGTTTGTCATCTGAAAGGACTAAGGAGTTTTTTTTAGGATAAAAAGACACGGAATTCTAGAGGAAGACCTGGTTCAGTCTGCTTTCCAACAGACACTGGGTGACAAATTCACCTTTCAGCAGTAAAATACCATAAAACACAAGGCCAGATATACACTGGGGTAGCTTAGCAAGATGACGTTGAATGTCCCTGAGTGGCCTAGTTACAGTTTTGACTTAAATCGTCTTGAAAATGACATGAAAATGGCTGTCACACATCAACAACCAACTTGACAGAGCTTGAAGAATGTTAAACATAATAATGTACAAAAATTGTACAATCCAGGTGTGCAAAGTTCTTAGAGACTTATCCAGAAAGACTCACAGCTGTAATTGCTGCCAAAGGTGATTATAACATGTATTGTGTCATTTTCAATAAATTACCAACAATTTTCGAAATACATTTCCACTTTGTCATTATGTGGTATTATGTGTAGACGGGTAAAAATATAAATATAGATTGAATCCATTTTGAAATCAGGCTGCAACACAACAAAATGTGGGATTAAGTCAAGGGGTATGAATACTTTCTGAAGGCACTGATATGCAACAAGCAATGATATATGTAAAGGAATGAAAAATAATAATAATGGTCTCATACCTCAAATGTTGCCAGGGAAGAAACTGTGAATAATCGGTTAATCACAGAGCTAATGTCATTAGGTTTGACAGAAATAGAAAAGGCAACGGTTGAATGGTACTCAGTTCATCAACTGTATGGCTCTCATTAGACGATCAGTATCCCGGTCATGCTAAGAGCAGAAGTGATAGCAGGTATACGTTTCAATGACAGCTTAAAGGAACATTAAACCTCATACTGTATTAAATACACTTAGATTCATGTCTCCTAGTAAACGCTTTTTACAGTTATTTTTTTAAACGTGACATATGAATGACATTAACAACCCCTCCTCTTTGTTATCGTCTTGTCTTGCGGCTGCTTTATGTTAAATGCATTTTCCTTTGTGAAAATGACCTTCATTTACCTTTCAGATATTTGTTTTATATTCGGACCTACCTAACCTTACCAAAATGGACATCACCTGTGAATTCCTTTCATCAATGTAGTCTACTATACGTGGACAGACAGACAGACATCGTGACATCAGACAGACATCAGACAGACAGACATCGTGCCCGGGCCTACTCGACTTCAATCACCCAGCTCTAGGAGCCTGACCGGAGAGCTGGAGGGGAATGGCTCAGTATTCGGATCTAACACCACCCAGCTTGTCAGCCTTTCCTTTCACCCGTATGCATTTGCTACAGGCAACACTGTCTGGACCAGAAGGAAGGAAGTAGACAGGCGTTTTGACACTGATGGAGTCTGCCCCATATCAAGGGAAGATCGGGGCCGAGCTTAACTGGGTCTTGCAATGTCTGGTTCCGTGTTTGTATGGTCACATCCCACTTTGAGGTTACAGTCATTTTTTGTTCCAACATAGTTTACTTGAAACACTACACTTTTACAGTCATTACAACCAAACTAATGGGGAGCAGTGATAGCGGCCACCCACTGTCTTTGCACCAACTATGTTGTCCTGTAAGACTCTAGCAGTGGTCAGGAATCTTAAAAGTATGAAAAAAGGACAAAATAACGATATAACTTAAAACATTCTGGCAATGGTCTGATATCCTCACTGACTCTGCCCCTTGGCATAACTCTGGCACTGAAGTTCATGGTGGTTCGAATTTTTTCAATCCTCTCTCGCTTCTTGTTTTCTCCATGTTTTTGAACAAGGGTGGGTGGGTGGTGGGATGCCTGGGTGTTGAGGGAGGGGCGGGTTGCTGGTGGAACAACATTTGATGGTAAAGTATGATTCCCACATGGGGTTCCGTGTCCAGTTAAGAATACCAGAACATGTGCACTACAGTAAGTAATTGTAATTCCATCTGCTAAGTATGACAGCATTAGCATATCCATTTAATTAGCAGCATGCTGAAAGCAGACCTATTTTAATCACCTCATTGTATTTACTTTCCAACCAGTAGCAGTCATAGTCTCTTTTACTTTCCTTCCCTTTTTCATTTCTACGTAATGAGGTGTTTCCCACCCTTCCTATCTCAGTAAAAAAGCATATGCTTTATGAATACAGCGTTTCCTCTTATTGCTTGACAAAGGTGTCGGGGTTGTGTCAACTTCGTTAGAGCCAAGTCTAAACTATCTGATTCATTCATTTATGAGTGGATGGTGGCATAGTCTGGGCCTCCAAATTGCACCCTATTCCCTATATAGTGCACTACCTTTGACCAGGCCCATGGTGCTCTGGTCAAAAGAAGTGCGCTCTGTGTAGGGAATAGGGATTCAGCCGGAGTCCCTTTAAGCCCCTCAGGGAAAGAAGTCATTTTTACTAAACAAAATTATCAGGGAAGTATTGCAGAATCAAAAGCCCAATAATAACTATGTGCACTTACAGTTAATGGACTCGAATTGAATAGAAATTCATATTAAGCCTCATAGATTTCGCAGACAATTTATTAATTGCCACAGAGCCATCATTGTTTGCCTTTTTTACGCTGATTCAATTCAAATTACATTTAGACTGTAATAGATTAGGCAGGGTTCATTTTATATGTGAGCTGTATCGTGTATAAAAAGAGACAACATAAAGACTTCCCTCCTATGAAAGTAAACCACACACAGAATGCCAAACTGATGACGCTCAAATCTTTGTATTGTTTTTGTTATCACGTCCTTTTGATTGAGTGAGTGGTTACAATGGCAACACTTTTTATGTGCCTCAATGTGCATTAAATCAATAATTGGAACTCTTTTGAAGGAATTACCAGCTTGTAATTCTATACTGTAATTTGAATATTCATGATAAGATATGACTTTGTGCATTTTGCTGTTGTCCATATTAATTGCGTTTTCATGTGTGTGTACATATATCTATGTTCACTTTTCAGTTTTAATGTGTAAGGGAAAATAGCTAGTCGTTACGACTCGTTAGGACTAGTTGTAGCCGTACAGCTAGCTGTAGCTGTACAACTAAGTGCTAAAGTACAGCTAGATGCAGTGCTAGCTGTATTAGTACTGCTAGCTGTAGCAATATCTAGTAGGCCAGCTTCTTCAAATTATAAGTGTGTTTTCTGTGAAACAACCTTTTGTCAGGCAGCTGTTTTGATATATTTCAAAACATGGTTGATCATGTTCAACATGGTCGATCATCATCATGTTTATATCGAAGCTACTACCTATACTTTTTTTTTGCCAGATTTTGTTCACCAAATACAAATACCATATGTGAACATTTAAACAGCTAATATGGGACATTTTGTTATTATTTTTGTGAGAAAGTTACATCTTAAAGTGGCAGTCAGCTGTTGAAACAATGATAAAGTGTTTTGGTAAAAAGCTGAGGGATGGGGCTGGAGAAATCTAACCACTCTCAAATTTATAGACAAAGCTAGGATGCAAGGACTGACCATTCATATCACAATTATAGTTTTGACCAGGCTTTGAGGCTATGTAGTGTTTGTTTACACTTACTTTGCTTGCAAACATTGGAGTAAAACAAGCTTATATTTAGGGTTCTGATGGGGTACAACAGCTGAGCTAAACATTAATGCATTATATTCTTCAATAATCAATGGGCACATATCAGTAAATTGTGTCCAAAAATGGATGTGACAGCAGCAGATTGCCCCTTTAAGTCATGCTGTGAAGTCATTTTCCATTTTCCAGTGGATAACTGCCTGTGCTATTTAAAAATTATTTTAGTGGCATGAGCCATGTTTCTATTGCAACAGCTGTTAATGGGGAGCAGATTTCGGGCTTTCCCTTGGTGTAAACACTGATGCCTATTTTAAGGCAGCATACCAATGCTTTCTCCTCATATGGAGCAGGAAGGGGATTGTCACACTACTGGCTAACCTTAACCAAGTCTTAAAGGACTTTACTCTGCTACTCCTCCAAGGTAATCATTTTAATAAGTTATGTGGCCTCTACGTGTGTTTCTGAGTTGGCTGTTACTGGGATCTACCATTCATGTAAATATACAGTATCCATGTAGACAATAATGACTTTTTTGTTGGATTTTTCTTCTTCTTCTAATGTCAATCATAATCTTATTCATATTTAATAGAAAATCTAAACAAGTGATGGTGTTTTTGCTAGAACATTTAATATATTTATTTTTCTGTTATTTGGGTTACAACTGTACGTTTTGAATATCTCGGATTTGGGTTTTTTTCTGTGTCACTTTCATACCTGGTGGGTAGATTCCTGCCGATATACATTTGTACATGTTTTTCATTCGGTACAGGACTCGTTAATTCACCCACAGGAGACGAGTGAAGTGCACATAGTCACTCTGAGGGACTGTTTGGCATTAAAAATCCTTTTGAGCCGATGTAACTTTCGAAAAATCAGGTTTTAATAATGCACAACATGAGACTGCACAGAGCAATATACATTTTTAATTACTAAAGTGACTAATATCTAGGTTCTGCTTTGAGGTTTTTTGTTTCATAAAATATGTATCTGTTTTTCCTGCAGCTGAATTTCTGTACCTGAGCCGCTCTTTAAAAAGGCTACGGGGTTTTGCAGGAGGCCAGACATTTGCCAGAGGACACCATGTTAAGATAGTTAAGTGAAATCAGACGAACATGAACTCAAATTGTGGTATAAGCGGCGAGAGGAGGGAAAAAACAGGACCCTTTCAGGTCAAAAAAACAACAACTTTCTGCTTTTCTATCGTTCGTCTTGAAAAGGTGAGCTACTACTACGTAGGACATTCCTGTTCATAGTCAGCTTAGAACACTGTGTCCATGTAGAAATATATATACGTGTCAGCGAAAATACAATTCTACATGTCTCGGAGTGAAAGGAAAACTGAGAATACTGATTTAAGGGGCTTTTATAATTCAAACAATCCTCGTGAATAGCAAGGAAGTAACAAAATAGTCACAAGGGTGTCACTTTGAATGAGCCTCCAGTATGAAAGGGATTTATAGTAAATGCTTCTACTGACCCTACTCGTGATTATTTTGCAAAGACTTTAGTACAGTATATGACTGTTAAACGTTCAATTAAGTAAAATAGCTGTTACATCATTTTGATCTACAATATGTGACCGATTAACACACATCCATTCAGTACTGAGTCCATTTCCATGTGTCTGCCCGAAAGAAGATGAATCATTCTCTCATACCGTACATCCCATTTGCCATTAACTACCGCCGGCATTATACTGATTTCCTACTTCTGAATGGTTATTGAATTCAGAGTCTGAAAGCTTACGGTATGCCACTGTGTTGTAATATATTCAGATTATTGCGGCATGTTTTACCAAATAAATAGGTCAAATATGACAAGGTTAACATGCAAGGAGAGATTACTTGACCGGTGAGGAAAAACTCAATTTAACACTTAAAATGTTCCAAAGTCATTACCTTCCACTGTCTAGTGAATGGGTAATGGCTCAGAGTCAGGATTATAATGGTTAAAAATGCAAACTATCAGTTCTATGGTCCGAGCTCATTACCAGGAAGTAGAAGGCAGGAAATCCCTAATAGTAAAGACTTGACAGAGGCATGCAGACGTTGGCATGACATGACTTCTGTCTAATCATATAGCTGATCATACATATTCTCACTTGTTTAAAAAAAAATATTCCTTTGATGTCAGAGACCACAGCAGACCACCTAAAAAGTGCAGATCTGAAAAGGTACCATACAGTATATACAGTATTATATATATATATATATACAGTTGAAGTCGGAAGTTTACATATACCTTAGCAAAATACATTTAAACTCAGTTTTTCACAATTCCTGACGTTTAATCTTAGTAAAAATGTCAGTTAGGATCACCACTTTATTTTAAGAATGTAATATGTCAGAATAATAGTAGAGAGAATGATTTATTTCAGCTCTTATTTCTTTTAACACATTCCCAGTGGGTCAGATATGTACATACACTCAATCAGTATTTGGTAGCATTGCCTTTAAATGGTTTAACTTTGGTCAAACGTTTCAGGTAGCCTTCCACAAGCTTCCCACAACAAGTTGGGTGAATTTTGGCCCATTCCTCCTGACAGAGCTGGTGGAACTGAGTCAGGTTTGTAGGCCTCCTTGCTCGCACATGCTTTTTCAGTTCTGCCCACACATTTTCTATATGATTGAGGAAAGGGCTTTCTGATGGCCACTCCAATGCCTTGCCTTTGTTGTCCTTAAGCCATTTACCCACAACTTTGGAAGTACGCTTGGGGTCATTGTCCATTTGGAAGACCCATTTACGACCAAGCTTTAACTTCCTGACTGATGTGTTGAGATGTTGCTTCAATATATCCACATAGTTTTCCTTCCTCATGTTGCCATATATTTTGTTAAGTACTCCAGTCCTCCTTGTAGCAAAGCACCCCCACAACATTCAAAGCTGTTTAAAGGCACAGTCAACTTAGTGTATGTAAACTTCTGACCCACTGGAATTGTGATACAGTGAATTATAAGTGAAAAAATCTGTCTGTAAACAATTGTTGGAAAATTTACCTGTGTCATGCACGAAGTAGATGTCCTAACCGACTTGCCAAAACTATAGTTTGTTAACAAAAAATGTGTGGAATGGTTGAAAAACGAGTTTTAATGGAATAATTCAAACTTGTTTTTAAACCACTCCACAAATTCCAGTGGGCCAGAAGTTTACATACACGAAATTGACTGTGCCTTCAAACAACTTGGAAAATTCCAGAAATGATGTCATGCCTTTAGAAGCTTCTGATAGGCTAATTAACATAATTTCAGTCAATTGGAAGTGTACCTGTGGAGGTATTTCAAGGCCTACCTTCAAACTCAGTGCCTCTTTGCTTGACATCATGGGGGGGAAAAAAGCAGCCAAGACCTCCACAAATCTGGTTCATCCTCGGGAGAAATTTCCAAATGCCTGAAGGTACCACATTCATCCATACAAACAATAGTACCGAAGCATAAACACAATGGGACCACGCAGCCGTCATACCGCTCAGGAAGGAGACGCATTCTGTCTCCTAGAGATGAATGTACTTTAGTGTGAAAAGTGCAAATCAATCCCAGAACAACAGCAAAGGACCTTGTGAAGATACTGGAGGAAACAGGCACAAACGTATCTATATCAACAGTAAAACGAGTCCTATATCGACATAACCTGAAAGACGGCTCAGCAAGGAAGAAGCCACTGCTCCAAAACCGCCATAAAAAAGCCAGACTACGGTTTGCAACTGCACATAAGGACAAAGATCATACTTTTTGGAGAAATGTCCTCTGGTCTGATGAAACAAAAATAGAACTGTTTGGCCATATATACCATAGTTATGTTTGGGGGAAGAAGGGGGAGGCTTGCAAGCTGAAGAACACCATCCAAACCGTGAAGCACAGGGGTGGCAGCATCATGTTGTGGGGGTGCTTTGCTGCAGGAGGGACTGGTGCACATCACAAAATAGACGGCATCATGAAGGAAGAAAATTATGTGGATATATTGAAGCAACATCTCAAGACATCAGTTAGGAAGTTAAAGCTTTGTCACAAATGGGTCTTCCAAATGGACAATGACCCCAAGCATACTTCCAAAGTTGCGACAAAATGGCTTAAACGTCTTAGGGATAGGGGACAGTATTCGGAAGTTTGGATGAATGAAGTGCCCAAAGTAAACTCTAAAGTTTCCAAAACTGTTAAAATAATGTCTGTGAGTATAACAGAACTGATATAGCAGGCAAAAACCCGAGGAGAATCCATCCAGAATGTTCTTTTTTGGAGTTGACACCATTCAAAATGCCTGTCTATGGGGAAATAAATGGAATACCTCCCAGATTGCAGTTCCTAGGGCTTCCAGTAGATGTCAACAGTCTTTAGAAAGAGTTTCAGGCTTGCTTTTTGAAAAATGAGCTAGAATTTGTAGTTTTTCTAATTGGCTCCCATTTTGGCTGTGGTGTTTGTTGCGTGTTCCGGTGAGGGCGCGCACTTCGTTATTTATCTCCGGTAATGAACATACTATTCTCCGTCTTAAATTGTATTGTTTATTTAGATATTAGGCTACCTGAGGATTGATTAGAAATGTTATTTGACTTGTTTGGACCAAGTTTATTGGTAACGTTTGGGATTCATTTTGTATGCATTTTGAATGAGGGGAAACAGGTGGATTATTGAATGAAGCGCACCAACTAAACTGACCTTTTGGGGGCATAAAGAACGACTTTATCAAACAAAACAACCATTTGTGATGTAGCTTTGACCCTTTGGATTGCAACGAGAGGAAGATCTTCAAAGGTTAATGATTCATTTTATTGCTATTTCTAGTGTCCCTTGCAGTCATGTTTACCACCGCTGGGGTAGTTCACCTGCTTCACTAAGCATGCCTCTTACCCCTGGGGTAGTTTTCTGACATGGTTCCTCTTCCCCTGGGGTAGTTATCAGACATGGTTCCTCTTACCCCTGGGGTAGTTATCAGACATGGTTCCTCTTACACCTGGGGTAGTTATCAGAAATGGTTTATCTTACCCCTGGGGTAGTTATCAGACATGGTTTATCTTACCCCTGGGGTAGTTTACCGACATGGTTCATCTTGCCCCTGGGGTAGTTATCAGATATGGTTTTTCGTACCTCTGGTGTAATTATCAGACATGGTCTATCTTACCCCTTTGGTAGTTATCAGACAGTACTCGTAATGGCTGTTATTACCCCTTGGGGCAGTAAATTTATCAGAATATTTACATTCGGAGACACCAGACTCCATCCTCCAAAACACAAACATACACATGTACACATTTCCCAGGGGGGGGAGTCAAACATAACTGTAGACGAAGGTTAAAATGACAACAAAGGCAAGGTATTGGAGTGGGCATCACAAAGCCCTGACCTCAATCCTATAGAAAATGTGTAGGCAGAACTGAAAAAGTGTTTCCGAGCAAGGAGTCCTACAAACCTGACTCAGTTACACCAGCTCTGCCATGAGGAAAATTCACCCAACTTGTGGGAAGCTTGTAGAAGGCTAGCCGAAACATTTGACCCAAGTTAAACAATTTAAAGGCAATGCTACCAAATACTAATTGAGTGTATGTAAACTTTTGACCCACTGGGAATGTGATGAAAGAAATAAAAGCTGAAATAAATAATTCTCTCTCTCTCTCTCTCTCTCTATATATATATATATATATATATATATATATATATACAGTGCTGTGAAAAATTATTTGCCCCTGTCACGACTCCCACCGAAGTCGGCTCCTCTCCTTGTTCGGGCGGCGCTCGGCGGTCGCCGTCACCGTCTTCTAGCCATCGCTGCTCCACCTTTCATTTTCCATTTGTTTTGTCTTGTTTTTCCGCACACCTGTTTAACATCCCCTCATCACTCTGCGTATATTATCCTCTGTTCCCCCCCATGTCTGTGTGTGTAATTGTTTGTTACGTGTCATGTGTGACGCTTCATGCTGGTTTTTCGCCGGGTCTTGTTTGGAACCCGTGGTATTGTATGCTGTACATTATTTGTGTGTTGGCTGCGCTATTCGCTTTTGCCTTTGGCGGGAGTGTGTTACGCAGTTTCGTCCGACTGTTTTCCTTCTGCCAAATAAAGTGTGCCTGTTCACTCATCTCTGCTCTCCTGCACCTGACTTCAGGTCACCAGTTGCACACACTGTTGACAGCCCCCTTCCTGATTTCTTATTTTTTTGCACATTTGTCACACTTAAATGTTTCAGATCGTCAATCAAATTTAAATATTACACAAAGACAACCCAAGTAAAAACAAAATGCAGTTTTTAAGTGATGATTTTATTTATTAAGGGTAAAAAGCTATCCGAACCTTCATGGCCCTATGTGAACAAGTAATTGCCCCCTAAACCTAATAACTGGTTGTGCCACCCTCAGCAGCAACAACTGCAATCAAGAGTTTGCGATAACTGGCAATGAGACTTTCACACCACTGTGGAGGAATTTTGGCCCACTCCTCTTTGCAGAATTGTTTTAATTCAGCCACATAGGAGAGTTTTCAAGCATGACCCGCCTTTTTAAGGTCACACCACAGCATCTCAATCGGATTCAATTCCGGACTTTGACTAGGCCACTCGAAAACCTTCATTTCGTTTTTTTTAAGCCATTCAGAGGTGGACTTGCTGGTGTGTTTTGGATCATTGTCCTGCTGCAGAACCCAAGTGCGCTTCAGCTTGAGGTTAAGAACTGAGGGCAGGACATTCTCCTTCAGGATTTTTTGGTAGAGAGCAAAATTCATGGTTCCATCAATCACAGCAAGTCGTCCAGGTCCTGAAGCAGAAAAGCAGCCCCAGACCATCACACTACCACCACCATATTTGATTGTTGGTATCTTTGTCTGAAATACTGTGTTACTTTTACGCCAGATGTAACGGGAAGCACACCTTACAAAAAGTTCAACTTTTGTCTCGTCAGTCCACAGAATATTTTCCAAAACGTCTTGGGGATCATCAAGATGTTTTTTTGCCAAAAGTGAGATGAGCCTTTATGTTATTTTTGGTCAACAGTGGTTTTCACCTTGAAACTCTGCCATGGATTCCATTTTTTCCCAGCCTCTTTCTTATGGTTGAGTCATGAACACTGACCTTAACTGAGGCACGTGAGGCCTGCAGTTCTTTAGATGTTGTTGTGGGTTCTTTTGTGACCTCTTGGATGAGTCGTCGCTGCGCTCTTGGGGTAATTTTGGTTGGCCGGCCACTCCTGGGAAGGTTCACCACTGTTCCAAATGTTCTCCATTTGTGGATAATGGCTCTCACCGTGGTTCGCTGGAGTCCCAAAGCTTTAGAAATGGCTTTGTAACCCTTTCCAGACTGATAGATGTCAATTACTTTGTTTCTCATCTGTTCCTGAATTTCCTTGGATCGCAACATGATGTCTTGCTTTTTGAGATATTTTGGCCTACTTCACTTTGTCAGACAGGTTCTATTTAAGTGATTTCTTGATTCAACAGGTCTGGCAGTCATCAGGCCTCGGTGTGGCTAGTGAAATTGAACTCAGCTTTCCAAAAAATTTGATAAACCACAATTAAATTCATGATTTAACAAGGGGGGCAATTACTTTGTCACATAGGGCCATGAAGGTTCGGATAGCTTTTTCCCTTAATAAATAAAATGAGCACTTAAAAACTGCATTTTGTGTTTACTTGGGTTATATTTGTGTAATATTTACATTTGTTTGATGATCTGAAACATTTAAGTGTGACAAACGTGCAAAAAGAAAAAGAAATCAGGAAGGGGTCAAATACTTTTTTACAGCACTGTATACATGACATGTATACACTAGTCTGATTTACATCTAGTTTACAATACTCTGTTAGCCATAGTAGAGTGATCAAGAATCCTTCCACTTTATATATACATTATTTACACATTTTGCCACCAACACAGTCGGAAGTCCTGAACAAAAACTTCTCCTGATACAACATCCTCTCCTTAGTGATACTGTATGCTGAACACCAAGACACAGTCCCACCTAGCTATAGTCCCTCATAAATTAAAGTTAAATGAATGAGGCTCTCCGCATCCTGAAAGAAAATAGAAAAGTAGAGGCCTTAAAGTGAAAAATAAGTCATTAATCAATTATGTACCTCCCCATCAGTCCACCCACTCTCTCTCTTTCAACCCAAAGGTCCATGGGAAATGTCTAACAAGAGTTTTACATCACATAGTTTCCATCCCGTCGAGAGATGCTGGTGGCGTTTAAGACATCTTTATTTAATGTATAACAGCCTGGAGCATATAGCACATCGGCTATCATCCTATGCGTTTTCAATATGGTTGACGTTTTATTCCAGAGAAACTCTGTATTGATTGTAGCAATCTGCCTCCCAAAAATAAAAAGGTTCCTGTGAAATGTACTTCCATAGTCTCTAAACATTAGTCTCAGTGTTATTCAGATAACCCTAATTCGATAGATTGTTTGGTGAAATTGGGAGAATGAACGTCGGTTGGTCACATCTTGGCTTCGCTTGAAATCAGGGATGTTCTGCATTGCATCTCCTCCCTGTACTGGGACAATGCTTAATGACGGGATAAGAAAGTGCTTATGGAAGTTCTTGAACTTTAACTGATGCATTGTGATTTCCATTAAAGGTGTCAAACACAAAGCAGTTCCATATGCAATGCCACCACTTAAAGACCACTAATCCTGACTTTCATTTATTCAGTTAAAGTACGTGCCAACAAATGTGGTACGCATCCATCATATGGCGAATGTGCGTCACATATTTTATGAAGCTTACTCTTTACTAGTCTTCTTTCTCCCACTCTAATCTTTTACTCTCAATATGGTTCACTTTCAATCTTTCAGATTTTCCCCAAACTTTCACATCTTTCAGAGGATCATTCATTGAGGTGACAAGTTCTGTAGCAACGATATGGATATGTCGTGCGCCTTAGTTGAATAGAGGGCTCTGGATTTGGCGTCCACATCAAAGCTAAGCTATTCATCGGTTTAAAATGTGTAAAAAGTTCTGGGGTTTTGTTGTCGATTGTGTGCTTTATGGAAGGATTGTGCTGAGGAGATGTGACATGTAGAAGTTTATTAGATCAGTGGGAGAAACAGGTAATGAAGGAAACACTGACACACTAATCATTCACACCACAAATGTGTTGTTTTTCCTCTCTCTCTCTCTCTCTCTCTCTCTCTCTCTCTCTCTCTCTCTCTCTCTCTGTTCTACGGACAGAATCCAGGTCCCTCCTGGTAGCCGGCGCCAGTTGAAGATCTGTGACAGATGGGGCTAAATCACAAACTTGCAGCCCGGGGCGGAATCCATCCGCAGAACTTTCCAAAGTGTGCCCATATTTACCTGATCACAGATAAGAAGTGGTGGGAGAGGGGACCAAGGAGATGGAAAGAGGGGTGGAGGGGGATAGAAGAGGTTTGAGGGAGGGCTGAGGGAGGCAAAAATCTGCTGGGGAAGCCAGAGAACTGGCTGCCTGTCATAGCTGACACCGAGCCATCTGCCACAAACCTGTGGCGGCTTCATATCTCCCCTCCCGGCCACCACCCAGCCCCCAAATTAAACACAGATCTATACAGACCTTATGATAGCTACACATGACACCAGCTTCACATGCAGGGCAACTTTTCCTTTAGTATTTTCAAGAAAAACGGAGAGGAACGTATAAGCACCCTCATATATCCCATATGTGGTGCCACATTGAATTTCCGGTTGAATCTGTTTTTATCCTTTGTACTGGATGACATGGTGACGGAATTCGTTCTTTCTTCGACGTGATGGTGGCCAAGCCGCAGCCTTCAAACGCTCTCTACTTGGCTGCGCCTCCACCTAGGTTGCCAGGTTATCATGGTGTCCTCTGAGGGCCACAGGGGCTGAAGGGAGGATAAGAGTGCTTCTGGACTAATTGGGCATCCATCCATGCATTGTTTTTCAGGCGAGTAGGAGAGGAGAGGGGGAGAGGAGAGGAGAGGGGGAGAATGAAGAGTATCGCTGCCTTGCTTTAGCAAATGAATGATTCCGGCAGAGGGGTTTTTAAGTGAAGGTATTAATAAGGGTTCTGGCAGGTATTCCCATGATTCACAGTGTTACATTTGCATTTAATTAATCTTGAAGAAAGCTGGAAGATAAACAGCTGTAATTCAGACCAGCACTGGGACCCTGCTGCCACCTATCTGATGAAATCAGAGCCAATATGTTTGTTTTATTTCACGTGATACACACACCCCTCCCTCCTCTCTCACTCCTGTTCTCTCTAAGTAACATCCTCTTTCTGCCTCCCTTTCGATCGGCAAGTTAGCTACTATGCAAATGAGCAATTAGCAATTAGCAAATTAGCTATTTATATATTCTTATTTAGAGAAAGTAAAGCATATTCTGTATAAAGACTGCTTTGCTTTGTGGCACTACTACCACTGTCTATCGCATTCCTAAATAGACTACATTTTTTCCCCCTATACAATATAATGTTACCACCGAATATTTAATAAAAAAATAACAATAATGATCAATTCCTCCCATCTGTGATTGTCCCATCCTGTTGGAGACCTAATAATCTTCTAAGTGTCTGAGATTAAGCTGCTAGCAGTATAGTAACAGACATGAAACATGAGGTGGCATATCTAATTGGTGAACAAAGATGTGTTGTTGTGGCTACCGATTACGGCTTCCAGTATCGGGGCTGTTGCACCTTTTAAGCTCGTGCTTTACTCCGTAATTAACACATGCCTCCAGCCTTCTGAACGTGGCAAAGTAACGGTGTTGCTCCTCTTCTCGTAACGTTTCGCCCACTGTAGTGCCGACAGCAGGAAGAGACAGCTAGTCAGCCAGCGTCGTTAGAGCCACCGTGGCTTTCGTCTGAGCAGCCCACGGAACCTTTCCTCACAATATGCCTCCGTTTCGTCGTTATGTTCTCTGGCTTTCACATCCACTAGTTGTTTTCTTTTTTTTGTACTTTGGAATGCTTGTGGTATGCCACCAGGCCAAGAAGAAAAAAAGCTTTGTACAAAAATCAGTAGAAAGAGTAATGGTTATAGGGGAGGAGGGAAAATAGGGAGAAGTCGATTGATAAGGCACAATGAAATGTATCAACTCAAGTCATTGGAAACTTTTGTTTAACTGTAATGACATTTTGATGATACAAATCAAATCAAATCAAATTTTATTTGTCACATATACATGGTTAGCAGATGTTAATGCGAGTGTAGCGAAATGCTTGTGCTTCTAGTTCCGACAATGCAGTAATAACCAACAAGTAATCTAACTAACAATTCCAAAACTACTGTCTTATACACAGTGTAAGGGGATAAAGAATATGTACATAAGGATATATGAATGAGTGATGGTACAGAGCAGCATAGGCAGGATACAGTAGATGGTATCGAGTACAGTATATACATGAGTTGAGTATGTAAACAAAGTGGCATAGTTAAAGTGGCTAGTGATACATGTATTACATAAGGATACAGTCGATGATATAGAGTACAGTATATACGTATGCATATGAGATGAATAATGTAGGGTAAGTAACATTATATAAGGTAGCATTGTTTAAAGTGGCTAGTGATATATTTACATCATTTCCCATCAATTCCCATTATTAAAGTGGCTGGAGTTGAGTCAGTGTCAGTGTCAATGTGTTGGCAGCAGCCACTCAATGTTAGTGGTGGCTGTTTAACAGTCTGATGGCCTTGAGATAGAAGCTGTTTTTCAGTCTCTCGGTCCCAGCTTTAATGCACCTGTACCGACCTCGCCTTCTGGATGATAGCGGGGTGAACAGGCAGTGGCTCGGGTGGTTGATGTCCTTCATGATCTTTATGGCCTTCCTGCAACATCGGGTGGTGTAGGTGTCCTGGAGGGCAGGTAGTTTGCCCCCGGTGATGCGTTGTGCAGACCTCACTACCCTCTGGAGAGCCTTACGATTGTGGGCGGAGCAGTTGCCGTACCAGGCGGTGATACAGCCCGCCAGGATGCTCTCGATTGTGCATCTGTAGAAGTTTGTGAGTGTTTTTGGTGACAAACCAAATTTCTTCAACATCCTGAGGTTGAAGAGGCGCTGCTGCGCCTTCACGATGCTGTCTGTGTGAGTGGACCAATTCAGTTTGTCTGTGATGTGTATGCCGAGGAACTTAAAACTTGCTACCCTCTCCACTACTGTTCCATCGATGTGGATAGGGGGGTGTTCCCTCTGCTGTTTCCTGAAGTCCACAATCATCTCCTTAGTTTTGTTGACGTTGAGTGTGAGGTTATTTTCCTGACACCACACTCCGAGGGCCCTCACCTCCTCCCTGTAGGCCGTCTCGTCGTTGTTGGTAATCAAGCCTACCACTGTTGTGTCGTCCGCAAACTTGATGATTGAGTTGGAGGCGTGCGTGGCCACGCAGTCGTGGGTGAACAGGGAGTACAGGAGAGGGCTCAGAACGCAACCTTGTGGGGCCCCAGTGTTGAGGATCAGCGGGGTGGAGATGTTGTTGCCTACCCTCACCACCTGGGGGCGGCCCGTCAGGAAGTCCAGTACCCAGTTGCACAGGGCGGGGTCGAGACCCAGGGTCTCGAGCTTGATGACGAGCTTGGAGGGTACTATGGTGTTGAATGCCGAGCTGTAGTCGATGAACTGCATTCTCACATAGGTATTCCTCTTGTCCAGATGGGTTAGGGCAGTGTGCAGTGTGGTTGAGATTACATCGTCTGTGGACCTATTTGGGCGGTAAGCAAATTGGAGTGGGTCTAGGGTGTCGGGTAGGGTGTCGGTGATATGGTCCTTGACTAGTCTCTCAAAGCACTTCATGATGACGGAAGTGAGTGCTACGGGGCGGTAGTCGTTTAGCTCAGTTACCTTAGCTTTCTTGGGAACAGGAACAATGGTGGCCCTCTTGAAGCATGTGGGAACAGCAGTATGGTATAGGGATTGATTGAATATGTCCGTAAACACACCGGCCAGCTGGTCTGCGCATGCTCTGAGGGCGCGGCTGGGGATGCCGTCTGGGCCTGCAGCCTTGCGAGGGTTAACACGTTTAAATGTCTTACTCACCTCGGCTGCAGTGAAGGAGAGTCCGCATGTTTTCGTTGCAGGCCGTGTCAGTGGCACTGTATTGTCCTCAAAGCGGGCAAAAAAGTTATTTAGTCTGCCTGGGAGCAGGACATCCTGGTCCGTGACTGGGCTGGATTTCTTCTTGTAGTCCGTGATTGACTGTAGACCCTGCCACATGCCTCTTGTGTCTGAGCCGTAGAATTGAGATTCTACTTTGTCTCTGTACTGACGCTTAGCTTGTTTGATAGCCTTGCGGAGGGAATAGCTGCACTGTTTGTATTCAGTCATGTTACCAGTCACCTTGCCCTGATTAAAAGCAGTGGTTCGCGCTTTCAGTTTCAAGCGAATGCTACCATCAATCCACGGTTTCTGGTTAGGGAATGTTTTAATCGTTGCTATGGGAACGACATCTTCAACGCACGTTCTAATGAACTCGCACACCGAATCAGCGTATTCGGCAATATTGTTATCTGACGCAATACGAAACATGTCCCAGTCCACGTGATGGAAGCAGTCTTGGAGTGTGGAGTCAGCTTGGTCGGACCAGCGTTGGACAGACCTCAGCGTGGGAGCCTCTTGTTTTAGTTTCTGTCTGTAGGCAGGGATCAACAAAATGGAGTCGTGGTCAGCTTTTCCGAAAGGAGGGCGGGGCAGGGCCTTATATGCGTCGCGGAAGTTAGAGTAACAATGATCCAAGGTTTTTCCACCCCTGGTTGCACAATCGATATGCTGATAAAATTTAGGGAGTCTTGTTTTCAGATTAGCTTTGTTAAAATCCCCAGCTACAATGAATGCAGCCTCCGGATAAATGGATTCCAGTTTGCAAAGAGTCAAATAAAGTTCGTTCAGAGCCATCGATGTGTCTGCTTGGGGGGGGATATATACGGCTGTGATTATAATCAAAGAGAATTCTCTTGGTAGATAATGCGGTCTACATTTGATTGTGAGGAATTCTAAATCAGGTGAACAGAAGGATTTGAGTTCCTGTATGTTTCTTTCATCACACCATGTCTCGTTAGCCATAAGGCATATGCCCCCGCCCTTCTTCTTACCAGAAAGATGTTTGTTTCTGTCGGCGCGATGCATAGAGAAACCCGCTGGCTGCACCGCCTCCGATAGCGTCTCTCCAGTGAGCCATGTTTCCGTGAAGAAAAGAACGTTACAGTCTCTGATGTCCCTTTGGAATGCTACCCTTGCTCGGATTTCATCAACCTTGTTGTCAAGAGACTGGACATTGGCGAGAAGAATGCTAGGGAGTGGTGCACGATGTGCCCGTCTCCAGAGTCTGACCAGAAGACCGCCTCGTTTCCCTCTTTTTCGGAGTCGTTTTTTTGGGTCGCTGCATGGGATCCATTCCGTTGTCCTGGGTGAAAGGCAGAACACAGGATCCGCGTTGCGGAAAACATATTCTTGGTCGTACTGATGGTGAGTTGACGCTGATCTTATATTCAGTAGTTCTTCTCGACTGTATGTAATGAAACCTAAGATGACCTGGGGTACTAATGTAAGAAATAACACGTAAAAAAACAAAACACTGCATAGTTTCCTAGGAACGCGAAGCGAGGCCGCCATCTCTGTCGGCGCCGGAAGTAGTGCGTGTGTGCATGCGTGCGTGTGTAAATATATCTGAGCATGTGTGTGTAAATGTGTGTGTGTTGCATTTAACTATGGTATTAATAGACTTTGCTGAGGTTACGTGGGCCCTTGGGTACATGGTAAAACTGCCCTCCTACACAGTCAAGCGTGCAGCTGTAATCTAGCCCGAGGCACACCTACCCACAGTCACTATCTAATGCATTTTACATTTTCACAGATGAAAAAGAGGGGAGGGGGGGAAAGAGAAGGACTTTGCTCCCTTTGTTCCCTACGTCACTTGACACAGGGAGACCGTAGTGGAGGGTTTTGTTACTCTCTAATCTGTAATTAAGAATTCTGTGTACAAGGCCTCTGCATTGTGGCTGGTTCTCTGGTTGACAAATATTACTATGGGATCATGGACGTTAAATGGCTAAACTGGAATAGTAATGGTTTTATGTATACTGTGGGATATTTGAATCTTGAGTAGCCCTGGGACAATGTTAACTGTTCAATTGCTCTCCAGAGTTTGTACTTTGACGTAAACTGGTTGGTAAGATGATGTCTTCCTGTATTTCACTGATGGCCTTTGAAACTACCTAATTTATTGAAGTTTTTCTATTATCTATTATTTCTAATCATTTACAGTCTCACAACTTTTGAGGTGAGGAGGCCACACCACAAACAAACGTACAGTATACCCATAGTAGCCTGTTGTTAAACTTTTCTCTGCTATGATCCGGACAAACAGTACCGTGGTGTTCTTTGTGAAAAGCTGCCAAAATGCTCATAGAGGAAAATTAAATTCTTGACAAATCGGACTTCTGGGAGCTTGGATCTCTGCCAACTTCATCAGGCCTTTAAAATCGCAACAATCCATGAAATTAAATAAAAATTCTCACTTTTTCCCGACCTGTAAACTAAAAAAAAATAGATACTTGTACAAATATTGAAAGTATCCCTGCAGCTGAATTTTTCACTCCCTAGTCACTCATCACCAACTTCTAAATAACAGACTTGGCAGACGCATCTCGCTATCTCATCTCATAACAGCTCCTGAATCAGAGTGTTAGGCTGGGGCTATGCTGACGCGGAGATGCTGAGTTGTCCAAAAAAAAATCACAAATCTCTAACCCCCCAACAACTGCCGGCCCGGTTCCCTTGTGTGTTTTTTCCGAGAGAGGTGTTTCCGGACATGCTGGCGGTCACGCTCTGATATCACCTTCTTTTGACCGGAATTCGGCCTCCCCGGCATTTCCCGGTGTTCCCATCTGTTTCCCTGTGAGCGAAGCTGAGCGCCTGCACACCTAGCTCCAAGAGTGCTTAGCTTAGCTGCAGAGCAGACAGAGTGAGCCTGTGGGCCATGCTGTCTGATGGGCCTTGGCCCCGCATCCTCTCTGACCCCATACTACTCAGACTCTACCAGGAGGCCTTAAACTAAACAGGAGTATGTATTTTTCTGGATGAATTGGAGTACGATGTATATGAGTTCCATTTCCTCTGCTAGGAGGGTGTCTTGTGTTATAATTTAATGTATTTGTTGTTGGTACGTTTAACGGTATATTGCATTTATTGGCAATATTTGTACATTTGTGGGATATGGGTTAAGAAAGTGGACTAGGTGCCCGTTGAGGAGCTCCATGGCCTGGCTGTCAGATGTCTCTAAAATACCTCCCCGCTGTTCCATCTACACTCTCTCCTCTCAAGACACTACAGTACATTTCTGAACTGCCTATCATCTAAAGCTGTGGAAGACCATCACAGGAAGTACAGCCGGATACCTACAGTACATTGGTTTTGTTAAGTTGTTTTTTGCTTATTTTGTTTCTATAGCGACTTTGAGATTCTACTCGTAATAAAAAGCGCTTCATACAGTAAAATACATATATTACCATTATAAGAATACATTCCCGTACATTATTTTTTATGGCAGTTGCAAAATAGGTATCTGAAAAAATATGCTTTATCCTCTGTGTATTATTTTTGAAAGGGTATCAATCCCAAACCCAATTAAAATCCCAAACCACTGATGTCTCCTGATATTTACTCTACAGTGTGTCCTTTTAATGACAAGGAGTTGTTTCCTCCTTGAGGCAGGAACTGATGTCTTTTTATGTCGCGGTAGTTGAACGAAATCAGTTAAAGTAATGTCTTTGTTCTATTTGTTACAGGCATCTAACTAAAGGGCCTTTGTATTAACTTCCCAAACTTCACATTGCAAAGGAGTTTTTTTTAAAGATCTCCCAATGGAGTTTTATGTAGCAGCTACATTTGGGCTGTGTTCCCAAATGGCACCCTATTCCATTTACAGAGCACTACTTTTGACCTGGGCCCATAGGGCTCTTGCCCAAAAAAATTGTGCACTACCTAGGGCGTAGGGTGCCATTTGGGGCATAAACCTTGATCTCCAATCTTCCAGAGGGACTCCTCTTCCCATCCCTATCTCCTGAACCCCATCACCTGAAGGACTATAGGCTCTGCTAAGTCATTCCTTGATGTGGCACACTCAAGTGCTTTCACATGGGGGGGTCCTCTGCTCTGTGTGTTCTGGAAGGCCCCCAGAGGTTTCCCAAGGTTCACTTTCTGCACTGGATACAAAAAGATGCTACTGTAATAACATTGGATAGCAAATGTACAAATTTAAATGTTCCTGCATAGCGATCGCTAACACGACAGAAAGAAGAAATTGTGTGAGGGAAACCCTGTGCCATGCTACCTCATCTACCTTTTTAGACCTAATAAAGAGAACATCAGTATATATCCATTACCCCCACAGCAGTGCAGAACAAATTAGCTCTAATAGGGTTTCCCTTTCCCCCACAGTCAATTTGGTTTTTTCTCAATGCTAAAGTTTCCCCCACAATGTATTATATAACAATATGATACCAATTACAGTGACTGGAAACATTAAATGAAAAACATTAGCACAGTAATAGACTGAAAATCAGCCGTTCGAAACAAGTTTCATCCAAAAGCAGCAAGCGTGTCACGTGCCCAGAGAGATGCTTGAGGACTAACAGCTTAGCCATGGTTCATTATCAAATTATGAATACAACCACTTTTGTTACCTTGTACTTACAGTACTGTACAGTGTCTGCCCTCGCTGAATTCATTGCTTTCCTTTCAAGCATCTGTGTCAGTCGGGAATATTACAAACAAAAAAAATACTACATGAAAACACACTGGCAGGGTAGTCAATTTAATCCAGCACCTGCCAAATGCATTTACCTCACCTTAATATGGTGTGTAACGCTTCACCTACTCCCTGAGCTGTACTGTTTGTGTGAGGGAGCAAGCAGGTGATTCCAAAAAAAGATCGCTCCCAACACGATAAGTGTCGCAGGTACTCCTGCAGCCCTCTGCTGTTCCACAGTATATCTCCCAGTCCTGTGGGACCGATTGGACATGGCAGCACGTTGTGACATCTGATGTCAGATTTCTCTCTAAGGCGCCCCTCGCCATCCTGCGCGGGGAGGTGGGAAACCAGATGGCAGGATTCAGACCGGCGAGTAAACGACACACGTGTCCATGGCATGATGATCAGCGAGCGGCTCTACGCCTGCTACTAAACTTCCTGTTTGCTCTCCCACCTCTCTGTCCCAGCAGTTGGTGTCACTATGCCTTTCTGCATTCAGGGCCCCCGTGAACAGATTGGACAGTCTGCTGTTAGGATCATTCACAACACTGTCAGAATGTCCACTGGAGCGTCGCCCATGATAGTGAATGAGTCGGATTCAAGACTCTCTTTTAAGCATTTTGGGGATTTTAGGGAATTGATTGATTTGATTGATTCAAGTTGTGTATTGTCGGTTATGCATATCATATGGTATGGTATGTGTTATCTCCTTGAAATATCTACTCTGTGATAGATGATATTGATATAAAAAAGTATATATTTTTACATTTAATATACATTTTTTGTCGCTATTGAATATTTATATCTGTCTATGTTTTTAATTTTTTATTTTTTATTTATTTCACCTTTATTTAACCAGGTAGGCCAGTTGAGAACAAGTTCTCATTTACAACTGCGACCTGGCCAGCCAAGATAAAGCAAAGCAGTGCGACAAAAACAACACAGAGTTACACATGGGATAAACAGTCAATAACACAATAGAAAAATCTGTATACAGTGTGTGCAAATGAAGTAAGGAGGTAAGGCAGTAAATAGGCCAATAGTGGCAAAGTAATTACAGTTTAGCAATTTACACTGGAGTGATATATGTGCAGATGAGAATGTGCAGGTAGAAATACTGGTGTGCAAAAGAGCAGAAAAACAAAAACAAATATGGGGATGAGGTAGGTAGTTGGTTGGTTGGATTGGCTATTTACAGATGGGCTGTGTACAGCTGCAGCGATCGGTAAGTTGCTCTGACAGCTGACATTTAAAGTTAGTGAGGGAGCTAACTTCAGCGATTTTTGCAGTTCATTCCAGTCATTGGCAGCAGAGAACTGGAAGGAAATGCGGCCAAAGGAGGTGTTGGCTTTGGGGATGACCAGTGAAATATACCTGCTGGACTGCGTGCTACGGGTGGGTGTTGCTATGGTGACCAGTGAGCTGAGATAAGGTGGAGCTATACCAGGCAAAGACTTATAGATGACCTGGAGCCAGGGGGTATGCTTTGCTTCTTCAATGATTGGCTTCAAACCAGCATATATTTTTTTCCAACTCTTTATCATGTCTTGCCCCCTACCTCCCATTCGACCTATCACAAGATCTGGTGTGAATAGCCATATCATGTTATGGGACTGACCACCTAGACTATTTAGCCTGTAGCATTTGTCTCATGGCCTTCCACTATAGGATAGTTATAATTTCCAAGGAATCTCCCAAGAAACCATGTCAGCCCCCCCCCCCCCCCCCCAAGAATCTCCCCAACTCCAGTGGCTACTGTCCAAGCTCATCAACTAGAACACTTCACCAGATCTAGGCCACAAACGAATTACTCAATGATACTTGCACATTGTCCCCACTGCTCTTCATCTCAAATGCCACCTCTCTTATAAATGTTAGAAGACCATCCATAAAACAATACCGTATGCCCCAGTCTCGGGGGCATTGTCTTGCTTCTTTGGCAGTAGCTCTACCCTAATCTCTTTCTGTTGCTGGAGACAGGTTTTTTTCCACCTAAATGGAGGTGCCTATAGACAGATGAACCCGAGGTACTGAAATCTTGCCTTGCCTGAGGGAGTTAAAAAGCCTGACATATGGTCGTGTGGCTGCAGCTCTTGACTCAGTCATGCAACACACAGTATCTAATCACATTTTCAATTGCCTCAACAACTTCAGGGTTGATTATCAGCCACTCATGTGGCTTGAGATGGGCAACACTCTAAATGCAGTTGGAAATGCTCATCTTGAGAGCTGGTGATTAAAATTTGACCCCTTGACTAGAGGGTGGGGCTGTGGGCTGTCTGTGTGTACCAGAACTCATTAGAATCCCGCTTCTATTAACAGACGCTTACCAGGCCTGGGGTTCTGAAATTGTTGTCATGACGAGGAAAGATGTCATTCTTCCAAAGTCTTTAAAAAAAAACTTTACTCTATAGAAGTTAGTCTACAATTTGCAAATGTACTGTGAACTACATTGAGGGTTCACCCAAAAACCCGAGGAGAAAGTGGTTGAGAAATATAAATGTTTTTAACATTTTGGAGGGAAAATGGAGGGAAAAGGGACCACCAGGTGCAGGCTCTCCACCTCACTCGACAGAAGCTGCTTTTCTCCTCCAATAACCCAAAGCAGGGAGAGAGATGGCACTTCCAGTGGTTGAGCCAAAAGACATTTCAAGTGTGCACTTCAAAGACTGCTTGGATTATATTCGCATACAGTGTATCCTGAGGGAAACCTTTGAAGGAAAAATACTGCAGAGCTACTTGTGGCCATCGAGAGTGTGTTTGTGTGTCTCTGTGTGTGTTTTGTTTGTTTGTCTAAACCCATTTTGCTCACCACACTCGCCACCATGCTGTTGGGTTTGGGGTTTCTACCAAATGCCCTGTGAGATTTCAGCTATGCATATTCTGCTTTATTTACCCAATTCATTTCCATCCCTGGAAAAATGGTTCCTCAATGGCATATTTTAAGCAGTGTTGCGGATGCTACTCTGAAAATATAGTTTACCAAGCTACCAATTACTTCACACTGGTGGAAGTGAAGCTGCTCTGAGGCTACCGCTAAGAAAAATACAGTTTATTTATCTGAAGTTACTTTGAAAAAGTAGTTTAATACATCCAAACTTAAAAAATGATAATATCTTCATCTGAAATGTCATAGACTACAAATTCAAATGACAGAGCACTCTGGGATCATATGGTAACAGGTTTGAAGTGAGAATTAGGCAGGAATAATGCCAAAAAATAAAGAAAATTCTTGCCCACTTCGCCTATATTTTCTTTTTGCAAAAAAAGTAGTTCCAGTAGTTAGCTACACACTATCAGGTTCAACTACCACTACGCTACTGCCAAATGAATTTACATTACTAGTTGATCGACATACTATACTTTGGATGCAAATGGCAAGATTTTCAGAAATTGTGTTTTGTATTGGTGCCGTTATAGGCAAGTGAAATTACTTCACCATTTTTGGGTTCACAATTGAATTGATGAAGGGTAAAAACATCTTCACGGACACCTGCAACCAATGGGTGCCATTATGCCAACTCCAACAGGAAAAAGGGCTGAAAAGACTGAAACGAATAGAAACACTGAAGCCTATTATCATAGTTAAACCCACATCAGTTAGAGGCCTCAATCACTACTCCCTGTGTCGCCTTCACATGCAGATGGTGGCATTTGTGGCATTTGTTTCAGGTGGTTCCCCACACAAAGAGACGTTTGGAGAAAAAGAGTAGGGGGACTTCTTGGCTGAAAGGACAAGTAAGTAACAGGATTTGTACATTGTCCTGGAGGTCTGGAGGTTGGTTCACCTTAAAGCTGCTGGAAGGGATTAGCAGTAGGTGCTCCGGAGCCATTCGAGGTGGGCACAGTTGCCTTTTTGCATTTCAATCGAGCCAGCATTGCACGTGGAGGGACCACAGCAGAATATGTGCCTTTTATATTTCACAATGGCAGTGGTGGTGGCAGTTTGAGTTTCATTCTGGCTATTGGGCTGGCTCCCCTTGCTCCCAGTAATCACGGGTAAACAAAGAGTGGCATTGTGACTTTAGCCCCTTCCTCTTAAACGGTGGTAGAGCCCGGGTTGACCTGAGGAGAGCAACAAGGCTGCACCACATGGGGCTAGCGGGGAGGGGTCACATTCCGCCAGATGAGGAGTGACACAGGGTTCGAAGGTTAATTTGTGTAACAGGCGAATTTGCATACAAATGAAAAAATGACATCATTTTTCTGTTCTCCCAAACTTTCAATGTCATCCACATCAAGAGGCCCCATCAGCGTTCCCTGGCCGTCTGAAGAATATTCATCACTTCTGAAGATGGGGCACCTTGTTTGCTATTAATCTCTACTGCAGGTCAATGACTTCATTTGCCGAACTTTATCAGTGGTGCCATTTCCTTTTTTTTCATAGTTCGGTCTCTTTGTAGCCCCCTTTTTCTAAAGTGTTCGTACTGCCTTTCTTCATACAGAGTGGATAAGCTTTTTAAGCACAACAAAGGCACATTAACTCTGTTCTCTGAAACAGTTTTGAAGACATAAATGAATTACTTGAGACGGAAATACATCCAGCCCTCTAGATTGCTCTCTCTTTCCCCCTTCTCCCTCAACACCCTTCTCCAACTTCTTGAGAGATTTCCTCTCTCCAACCGTTTTTTCCCCTCTCCTCGTCTTGATTGGATGGATTGTTTTTCTAATCCAAGGGAAATTACTCGCAATAAGGGTCACATAATCATGGCAAAAGTGTGACGGCAAGAGTGAAGTGACTAAATTATTTCCCCACATTCATAGTGAGTGTGTGCGTATGTGTGTGTGTTTCGAGTATGTGTCTTTCTGCACCTTATCCCATCTGGTGTCATTCTCCCCATTCTGTTCTCCTCTCATGTCTGACACTGTGTGAGGGGATAAGCTACTCTGGAATAAGAGACTTTCGTTACAATAGCAGATTTACAGTGCTTTCTGTCTGGCTCAAACTCTCTGCCTGACTGTGATCACTGAATGAGACCAGTCTGCATTAGAATATCTAGTGGAATTCTGGTAATCAGACGTCTGACACACAAACCAAGCCTTGTGAGAACTTTCGCACAACTTTCACACAGTTCTGGAGCCAGAGCTGCATGCTAAAGACTAACTGAAGATGTCCCTCTTTTCTCCTTTTATCACCGAGACGCAGTGCTGCCTCTTTGCTCTTTGGAAGTCCTCTTAGGTTCCCAGAAAGGTGGAGAAACTGTTCAACTGCATTGACAGTCCAGTCCGATGGACAGGGGAGTGTTGTTTTTCAAAGGGAATCATATTCATTGAATTAAACTTAGTTCAACTTTTTTTAGAATCACGTCTTTGTGAGCCTCTGACGACTTTAGTGAGACTTAACGGACTTCATCTGGCAGCTGTACGAAATGATGTACCGTATTTCCTCATCGTAAACAGCATTCATTTTTTTATATGGAGAATAAAGAGACAGAGAACAGAGCACTGAACACTGTCACCAACTGAAAATCTAACTTCATGTAAACAACGACGTGTGCAATAGGCCACTTAAGCAGTGTAGTTCTGTGTTTTGCTAGATTGTCTTGACTACTGAAAGGCTATGATCATTAGAATGTGACCGAGTCTGTGTGAGTATGAAGATGGCAATGTACAATTCACTAACAGTTATTATGACACAGATCCCTCCGGAACTTTCATTACGCACACCTGGCCCATATTCCCAGTGATTAGTAATTGTATAAGTGTGCCCTTGGTTTACTAGTGTCCTGTCGATTATTGTTACAATGTCCGTTGGTGCGTCTGAGTACCCGTGCTGTGTGTTTTGGGCTTTCGTGCCCTTGTGGATTGTGCAGATGATTACGGGTCTCGTCCCGTGTGTTAATCATTGTGCGCATGTGTTATTTATTCGAAGTACTCCTCGCTCTTTGTTTTGGGTTTCAACCCTGTGTTTTTGTTACGTGAATGTTTGGTCTTCGTCCCCGTGCCTTTACACGGCACGCCGTAATTTGGGCTTAACAAAAAAAAATATGACGCATTCCTGCACCTGTCTCCCGACCCTTTAGCCATGGTGACATATTAGGCTAAACAGATCAGAATTATATACAAATCTATCGGTGCTGATAGAATCAAATCTTCGAAAATGTACGATAAATTTGATGAAAACTTTGAGAAATACCCCTGCTTCATTAAGCCATACACTCCCTTCTAAAAGATCATCTTGAAGGAGACAAAGAAGAAAAAGGAAGAAACAGAGACAGCAAAAGAAAGAGAGATGGGATGGGTTTGTATAAGGCAGCAGAAGATAAAACATCTTGTGAACCATTGTTTGGATCTTTATGCAAAACCCTGCTTTGTGATTTGAACGCTTGATCCCCCATAGGCAAAGGAGTGCTGGGTATTGATCTGCACTGAACGGAAAGGCTTCTTTCATCGTTCAGTCCTCACCTTCCCTCTCTTGGAGGAGTTACTACCCAGGACCGGAGCACCCTCGTCTGGGTAGCAGCCAGAGATTAGGGAGAGATAACCTATACAACCTAATGAGCTATAGGTACAGAAGGAAACCAGAGAGTGTCTAATTAGCGGTGATCAAAGTCAGGGGCTTTATCCCCAAAACAAACCTGCACATTTGAATGTGGTTAGGAAGAAGAAAAAAATAAGTTTCAGGTTTTTGAAGTTTGTAAGAAGTAATACTTTTTTAATGGTATGCAGGCCTTTATGCTTTCCTTTACTCTCACACACACACACACACACACACACACACACACACACACACACACACACACACACACACACACACACACACACACTCTGTGTCACACTCCCTTTCTCATTCTCCCTCACTCTTTTGGTCACACTCCCTCACATTTCCCTCTATGTATTTGTGTGTGTGTGTGTGTGTGTGTTCACACAGTTAACTCTACATAACAGCCACAGTGAGGCACTACCTTTGGATCTCTGACACACTGAAATATAAGCATCCATTGCTTGACACATGCGTGACCAAACCATACTTGACGAAACTGGGCCGCAGCTAATATACTTGACACAGTTCAGTCTTGAATTCAACCTTCTTCTTGATAAGGTTAACTTTATCTTTGACCTCTTATGACCCCTTCTAGTGCGTTGCTCTAACCCACTAGCTGCTATTTTGATAGCTGTCTGCTGCTACATCTCTAATGCACTTCATTGTTGCCTTTTTGTCAGTTAACATCCTCTATCAATTAGGTCATCAAATTGATTAACCAATTGGCCCTTTTGGACCGAATCTAAGCATCCCCATTACAAGCATGTCTAAAGGAATAAAAGTCAATTGGGATTGATGAGGAGCTGCAAACGGGGTCGACTGCATTGGCATATGTGACAATTCATCTGATTAACTGTCAAATGTCCACTCAAAATGTGAGAATTACATCATTATGAATATCATATCTGAAATGTTATTGCACTGGCTATATATACCGATACTCAACCTCGACATCTTATACCCCAACAGCACCATACAATATCAAATAGACATGATACCCTGGAAATGTTCAATTCATTCCTTATAAATATAATAATAATATTTCTATATTGCCATTAGATATTTTTTTCAAATTAGGTTAACTCATTTTGCTCACAGTCACAAACCTGCCTTTTTGGCTCTTTTTAATCTTAACGAAGGCAGTGGCAGGACGACAATTCTACACTGCAGTTTTGCTGCTTATATTTTCAAAAATATTAGTTGCGTGCCTTTGGCCACAAAGCTAAAAACAAGTTCGCTGTGTCTCCCTTACACCAGAGGTACTTGTGGAAAAAATTATTGAGACAAGAGTTGAACTATCCAAAATTGTGAGAAAACGTAGAAAACCCACATTTAGTAGAATGTTCAGGTCAATTGTAGTAAATCTGTAACACAAGAAAACAGATGACATTTGTTAGAAGATACATTTCCTGAGGCAAAAAAAAAACCCCAGTGTATTTACTTCTATGACTGTGCTATACATCATTCCCTGTTTAGCCGTCATTCAATATTGTCATTATCACATTTAGGCAGAGGTGCAAACATAGCATCCCCCCCCCCCCCCATATATCATCCTATCTGCATACTAAATTCAGTGTTACAGGAATCCTGGCCAACGCGAATACTTTGGACTGGTAGCTACTGAAAAAACGATATGTGTATCACCCCCGCCTCCTCAGTTCCCCCCCGAGGGATGGGAATAAAATCAGACGTGCAGGTGTAACGGTGCTTTGGAGTAGCATTAGACATCCGATGAGTGGTTAGTTGGGGGTCGGAGGCTAGCGGTGTCTCAGTTCTGTTTGCACAGCCGTTGTGCATTAAGCATTCCCTTGTCCAAAAAGACAGGCCTGACATAAATATGGCTGAAAGACACAACATGTGACCTGTTTAGTGCTCCCTGTCATGCCCTAGAGCCATGGCAGGGACTCTATTAGTGGGAGAAAGCACAGATGCTACCAGATAGCCAGCATATTGTCCAGAGATGACCCACGTATAATTGCACAAAGTTCAATACACTCAGGTCTACAATTGAATTGCATTGACCACCTTTGCTTGCTGTCCACTGCACACGGTCATTGGATTTAAGGTGGATACAGATCTAGCTCTCTTTCTGAAACAGAATCACAACCCAAGGGATTGTCCTGAAATATTGAACATGACAATGGCCTTATGCATTGTACGAGGCAAGGCATACCGTTTCCCTTCGCTCATCATTTACAACCGCTCGAGTCTGAAATGCATCTTTCATATTGAAATCAAGGTTAGAATATGTGCACAAATCTTAGCTAGATGAATCATTTAATGAACTCACGCAGCCGACTGCAATACTGTGTAATATAACAAAACGGAATATGTCTGCAATCTGGTTTCCCCTCACAAATGCAGATGTGTCCGATGGCTTTGAAAAAGCTGTCTGAACTCATTTGTGGTGGCCAGCCCGGGGATAAATGAAACCCATCGAATCTTCCTCCTCCCTGCAGCTGTTAGCAGAATCAGAGCCCAGGTAGTGCTTGGGGCCTGTCATGGTCATGGTCACAGTCATGGTGCATGGAGACACACGCCACGGTGCAGATGCTGAGTCTGATACTGCTACACACCATGCTTCTGCCTAATGTCACTGCTTGGGCTTTAGACACAATGTCGTTGGTTTATAGAGAAATGTTTAAAAAAAATACAACTCTCAGAGGATGATTAAGTGGTGGGGGATACAACTTATATATAATTGAATGTATTACATGCGTCAGGGCAGAATTCTAAAAATGATCATAAAAGGTCATTTAACCATGAAACTACATGATCTGCGATCATGGATGGTCATTCCACCTTAAATGTTGAAGGTACTCCCCCCTCATTAATGTCAAGTTGCAATTTTTGTTTTTGCAGACACTCAATTCATATTGATCATAACTCGACCTTCACTAGACTGCAGTAGGTGATATGATCAATGGATATGTTTGCCGAGGCACGGCTAGGGTACCAGCATCCATACGCTTTCTAAATAGATGTATAGTGGAATGAAAGAGTAGGCTAACAGTGATCTTCCGTTCCAATACATTGAGCTAAGATGTACTGAGATAATGGCAGTTGAGGGATAGCCACTTGCATTGGAGATGGATAATCAGGCTGTTTTGAGGCAGCAATATGGTACCAGATCATATTGACGATTGCTGAGTGTGTTGATGTTTACAAGTATACACCTTCTAGTAAACGCACAGGTGCAGTCATGAAAAACAGGAGTTCAAACAAGTCCCAAGTGGAATGTGGGAAATGTACACTAACTTGATGTTAACCTCCTGAAATGCATAAACTTATTCCGTGCTAATGATAATTTACAGTGGACCAGAGGCGAGTCTTTTCCCCTTTATTTGATCAGTCATAATCATTTCCTGAAGATGATAACTAATCAAAAGATGGCCACTCTCTGGAAAGGCACAAATCATTCATAAAATAATAAAGTGACAGAGCACCTTGGGGATTTTCTGTTCGGCCTTAAACCCACGTCTTGTCATTAGAGTGAGAAGTAAAAATATACATCTGATTTAAATTAAAGTTTTTATTTCAATTGTGGAATAAAATTCCATTTAAAATGAGCCCTTATTTGCATTTCATAAGAGTCAAACTCAGCTCGTCAGATATTACAATCTTAAGTTTAACTGTGTGTGTGTGTGTGTGTGTGTGTGTGTGTGTGTAAACGGTCACCGGAAAAAGGACCCCAGGGAACACTGTGATAATGAAGCTGTGTGTGTAGTGTGTGTATTGTTGTCTATATACAGAAATTAAACTGAGGTGTGTGTGTGTGTGAGGGGGTGTTTGACAGATCTAGAGTTTGAAAGGTTTTAAGGTCAATAAATAAACAGGGCATTGATTTCTTGTCACTCTCCCCATTCGCAGGAAAATCAGCTTTCAGAAATGTTCAGTCCCTTTATCAGAGACCTGTTATATTTATCCCTGCTTATGGTAAAAACCTCCCTTACAAAAGGAATACCCTAATAAATAGCTCCAGCCAGACATCTCCAGAGAGGAGGGTATCTTAAGCAGGCCAATTGCAGAGATTGGTAATCATTTTATTGGAGAGGGATGTGAAGGAACGATGTTCTCCTCCCTGATAGATAAGCAGAATGCTAGGCCTGCTGATCGAAGCTGAATGTGTGTTTATGAGTCTCGGCAGAGAGAGGGAACAGCGGAGGGAGAACAAGTGTGGATTCCTCCTCGGCCCAGCTCGCTTCAAACCCATCCAGGGAAAGGTTTATTTGCTCTTTTCAAGTGACGAATCGCAGGCAATAACCCTGGACGTTTTTTTTTTATTTTACGATCATAATGGTGCCAAGCTTTTCTTTTTTTTTGTTGCTGGCCTCATTCTCCTTCCTCAACAAAAGTGGAAAAATGGAAATGCTTTTTGTGTGTTTTTAATCCTTCCACACTTTAATTGGCCTTCTCTTTACTGTGAAGTGGGTAAAAGCAATGGCGAGATGAAACAAGTGTTAGGTTGCGTGCTGCTAGGGTGACACACGGTGTTTCCAAGCGTGAAAAGTTGAACTGATATTTAAGCCTTCACATTTGCAATTAAAACTACAGGACCAGGGGTTATTTCAGTTTTGGAAATGGAAATGGTCTTCTCTTACCAATTCAAATTGCTACTTCGTCTTTTCATGTATTATTTATTCCACAATATGATTGTGTATGTTACGTGTTTGATACCATTTTCAGATTTGCCTCTGGTCCAGATATCTCTTCGGTAAGTGTGATCGATATGGACACGGATTGGACTGACAACCGCTTGGTGGAGTCGGTAAAGGGGGTCCTTGACAGACTTCGATCTGATCAGAGTGCACTATTTCACATGGTCTGTGTCCCAAGTGTCATCCTATTCGCCACATAGTGCACTACATTTGATCAGGGTTCACGGGGCTCTGGTCAAAAGTAGTGTACTATATAGTGAATAGGGAGCCTTTTGGGATGCACATCTTGTGTTAGCAGGCCAGTTGAGTACTACCTTAGCTCAGTATGTGTCATAGCACCACACACTTTAGGGCCTTACATACCTCCTTTATTTATCTGAGGGGAAAGAGGTGGGAGCGCATTCCTTTATCTGTCTTCTACTAGTGACTTCCCATGAAATGTTGGCCTAGTTTCCTCCATTGAAACCATATGATAGGTACCAGGATTAGGAACACTCAGTATTGATCCCGCATTATTTTTTTTTACGATGTCCGTCTGGCAGCCAGTCAATATCTTTGAGGCTTTGATTTCCCTGTGCCAGTATTCCAGCGGAAGAAAATGGCCAAATGTCCTCGAGTTACACCGTCATGTGTTATCAATGTGTTATCAATGTGCCGACATAGGTATTAATAGAAAGTACAGTTTATTTCACAAGGCCGCAGTACAATCAGTCCTCTTTTGAAGTGATAATTGTATTATAAAGCGATGGAAATATTTATCGTGAAGTCTTTCCAAGAGGAGCAATAGAACAGAACAAAACCACGGGGATCTGTCAAGACCAGTGTTTTACGGCTGAATTAATTTGGAACTATAATGCTTCGGTCATGAAGAGAAAAAAAAATTAGGGAATTCACTCAAACAATCAGATAAGGAATGTAAGTCGTGAAAAGTTTGTGGGCCCTATATGGGAAAAGCAGGCATGGAGGACTGTTATGGCGTTTAAGTTCTAGAACGTATAACTGAACAAAAATATAAAACGCAACATGCAACAGTTTCAAAGATTTGAGCGAGTTACAGTTCGTGTAAGGAAATCAGTTAATTGAAATAAATTCATTAGACACTAATCTATGGATTCCGCATGAGTTTTCCCCCACGAAAGGGCTTTATTGCAGACAAAAATACTCCTCAGCTCACTAAAAGGGATAAAAACAAATCATTGCACAAAATAAGAAAATAAGAAATAAGCTTTTGTGCGCATGGAAAAATGTCGGGGATGTTTTATTTCAGTTCATAAAACATGGGACCAACCCTTTGCATGTTGCATTTATATTTTTGTTCAGTGTATAAAGAGTACTTTAGCGAACATTAGGAGTGAGTAGCTAACACGGGTCGCCTGATCCCAAGGCTAAGATGCTAGCCACAACCCTAAGAGAGATATCTGTCCTGGGGGATTTTGGAACAAGCAATTATCCACAACACAAACTAGCTAAGAAAGATAGATCTAGTTTTATCTCTATTGACTAGCTGTCTTAGCAAGGAATGTCCCATAGCCCAGGCAGGGAGAAGTTCTGCAGATTGGGTGGGAATGACCTGGGTTACAGTGTGCTATTGTAGATCCACTCTTATACAAGCACATCTGCTCTTCCATTGCAGATACACTACATGGCCAAAAGTATGTGGACGGCTGCTCGTCGAACACGTCATTCCAAAATCATGGGTATTAATATGGAGTTGGTCCCCTCTTTGCTGCTACGGCAGCCTCCACTCTTCTGGGAAGGCTTTCCATAGATGTTGGAACATTGCTGCGGGGACTTGCTTCCATTCAGCCACAAGAGCATTAGTGAGGTTGGGCACTGATGTTGGGCGGTTAGGCCTGGCTTGCAGTCGACGGTCCAATTCATCCCAAAGGTGTTCGATGGGGTTGAGGTCAGGGCTCTGTGCAAGCCAGTCAAGTTCTTCCACACCGATCTCGACAAACCATTTCTGTATGGACCTCGCTTTGTGCATTTGGGCATTGTCATGCTGAAACAGGAACAGGGCCTTCCCCAAACTGTTGCCACATTGTTGGAAGTACAGAATCATCTAGAATTTCATTGTATGCTGTAGCATTAAGATGTCCCTTCACTGGAAGTAAGGGGCCCAGCCCTAACCATGAAAAACAGCCCCAGACCATTATTCCTCCTCCACCAAACCTTACAGTTGGCACTATGCATTCGGGCAGGTAGCGTTATCATGGCATCAGCCAAAACCCAGATTCATTCATCAGACTGCCAGATGGTGAAGCAGGATTCATCACTCCAGAGAACGCATTTCCACTGCTCCAGAGTCCAATGGCGGTGAGCTTTACACCACTCCAGACAACTCTTGACATTGCACATGCTGATCTTAGGCTTGTGTGCGGCTACTCAGCCATAGAAACCCATTTCATTAAGCTCCCGACAAACAGGTATTGTGCTGACGTTGCTTCCAGAGGCAGTTTGGAACTCGGTTGTGAGTGTTGTAACCGAGGACAGACCATTTTTACACACTACACGCTTCAGCACTCGGTGGACCCGTTCTGTGAGCTTGTGTGGCCTACCACTTTGCAGCTGAGCCTTTGTTGCTCCTAGACGTTTCCGCTTCACAATAACAGCTTACAGTTGACCGGGGCTCAAGCAGGGCAGAAACCTGACAAACTGACTAGTTGGAAAGGTGGCATCCTATGACTGTGCCACTTCGAAAGTCACTGAGATTTCAGTATGGGCCATTCTACTGCCAATGTTTGTCTATGGCTGTGTGCTCGATTTTATACAGCTGTCAGCAACGAGTGTGGCTGAAATAGCCAAATCCACTAATTTGAAGGTGTGTCCACATACTTTTGTCCATGTAGCATATTATGGTAAAAAATCTGATTTGCTGGAAAAGTACTTGATCCCATGTTCCATCTGGAAAGCCTAGTGTGGGGATATAGGCCTACCGTAATCCAACAAGAGTTTTCAATTTGTGATAACAAAGTGTACAATTTACTATTTTACTCTGAGGCAGCCAGTTAACCATTTACCCAAAAATAATTATAGAATAAGCGTTCAGATTTGACCTATTGAGTTTTTGTCTAAAATAAGCTTTTTTTCTCTGTCTACAACAGAAGTGAATCACAAAAATGTCAATTATAAGTTACATTTTTTAAAGAGGAGATTCTGTACTTTATTTTGATATGAGACTCCCCTCACAATCTGTCTCAATCTTCAGACCAAATTGGCTTTACAAATTAGTAGGCTTCATGGGTGAAAAACAATTCAATACTGAAATAATCTAGCTAAAAACAGCACCAAAACCTGACATAAATGAAAACATAAACCAAGTCTGGCTATCGAGTCGGTTAGCTATAGTGACCCATTACCTTTTAGCAATCACCTCTCTCCTGTCGATGAAGTTGCCTTTTTCCTTGCTGCAAAAACAATCATCTGGACATCATAGACACATGTGTACTTGTCATGGTTTTATAGATGTCTCTGTTTGCTGGAGTTTTGTTGCCAATCTTTTTTGGCCTGGATAATTTCGAAGCTACCAGCAGCTAGCTAACTAGCTGATGCCATTGAGTACCCAGAGTGAGCTTGCTAGCTCTAGCTACTTTGCTAACTGAATTTCCATAACACTAGCTTGACTAAACAAATCAATAATATTCACTTACTTATGTGTTATCCACAAACATGTTTGGGCTCCCAAGTGGTACAGCGGTCTAAGGCACCGCATCTCAGCGCTAGAGGCATCACTACAGACCCTGGTTCAATCCCGGGCTGTATCACAACCGGCTGTGATCGAGAGTCCCAAAGGGCGGCGCACAATTGGCCCAGTGTCGCCCGGGTTAGGGGAGGGTTTGGCTGTGGTAGGCCGTCGTTGTAAAATAAGAATTTGTTCTTAACTGACTTGCCTAGTTAAATACAAATTAAACACAATGTCGTCGTCCATGACTTGCACAAGGAAATCTGTGAAAAGCCCAGCCTTCTCAATTGCACTTGATTCACCTGTCACAATTTACCCACGATGCATCACGGTTGTAATGCCTTCGAGCATTAGTTTAGACCTTCTACTTCTCTCTCAATGTAAGGGCAGTTCTGAGAGCTTGTTCATAACAAATGGAGGTACCACCTGGAAGCATATTCTAAGGCCATTAGATAGAACATTGGCCAAGCCTTTTTAGGGCATCCCGAATATCTAAAGTTTATTCAAGCCAGGGTAAGAAATGTGGTAAGAAATGTAAAAGCATTTGCACATTGTTTCCCCTTTAGATCAAGGTTGTGGAAAAAAACATGTGGTTAAGAGTGATTCACCCTCCACAACCCAACCGATGAACAACACCCATAGTAAAGGGTGTGACGCATAGCGAGGAATGCAAACACCATCCCTTAATGGTAACTTCACATCCAATTAAAACATTAGTAGAAACCGACAGTTAAATCCAACAATATCCTGCTTGTGGTTGATGTAATATGTTTACTCTCTGTGTCCATGTACACTGTCTCCCATCTAGTCTCTGTCTGATGTAGCTATATGTAGAGCGTACGGATAAAATGATCATTCTTTATCAAAAGGCCATAATTATTATCTAAGGATCTTTTGAGATAATTATCTTCTGGCCTGTGTGGTTTAGTAATTTCATAATGAAATAACCAGTTCCTAATTCACTGTGACCTTTTGTCAATATGGTGCAATGTGCTGTAAATGAATGAAAACATGTGAACAATCGAAAGAACTGAATGATTCAATGTAATATACATTTAGGGGCAGCCTCAACCCTTAAAAGTTCATTGTTTAGGCTACATTGCCAGGCTAGGATAAAACATTTCAGTTTTGAAGTTCACCACTTGCAGAGTATCCATTTAAATGTACAGAAATGAAGGACAATATCACTCAACACCCTGCTGTCAAAACCATACAAATAGCCATCTTGAAAATTAAAATACATTTTGGATAATGATGGTTTGTTGCTAACAATGCTACGTTATGTATCCATTTGCATCCTCTCAACATAGTTCTCCCGATGTTGATCCCGAACATGATACATTCAAATTAAAAAACAATGATCCACAAGTTACGGTTTAGGATTCTAATGTAGAGAAGCCATTTGCTATAAGTCCACTGACCCTTGCGTTCAGAACTTTGTCTCCTATTGTTGCCTACATCTTGCCCTAACATGTCAGAGCCACCCTATGGAGCCACCCTCATCCTCAGCCGGTGTCCCAAATAACACCCTATCCCCTATATAGTGCACTACCTTTGACCAGGGCCCATAGGCCTCTAGTCAAAAGTAGTGCACTCTACAGTGTAGGGAATAGTGTGTGAGGACGTACCCTCAGTCTTATCCATGAGAACCCTCTACAATTCATTGGCAACTAATTATAACACAACCCCTCATAACCCAGCGTTTATCCTCCGATGTCGTCTTCCTCGTCATGTACCATGCTTCCAGCTCACTGGTGGGAGCTGAACTGAATGTTGGCAGGTCAATTTTAAACACTCACTTAACAATGTGGCCGCCAACTCAAGGGCACTTATTTTGTTCACTCAGTCGTGTTTGTCCCCTTTCATATTAATTTGAGACCATGTTTTGTGTTGGGAATATCTGATAATCAATTAAGAACCAGATTCTTTTTGCTTTATTTTTGCCTCAAATTTGAAGTACGACTTCCCCAGTATCCTCCTATTGGTATTTATTTATGTGTTTGTTTATCTATTTATCCGTTTGCAATTTATCTGTCTATGAATTTTTTTATGAGTAAAAATCCACCAGAGAATCCAAGCAATGAAACTTTAAAGCACGTACAGTAGTCAGGAAAATATTTACATTGAAGCTGGCCACAATCTCAGAAGATCCTCAAATGTAGGTTTGAATTGCAACGTTAATATGCAAATAGCCTTATCTGCTGGGATTCACAAACAACCATCATCCTGATTGATTTAATAAACTGCTTTTATCTTTCAAAGTGTTAATTAGGCAAGATGGGCCGTGCTTTGAATCTTGCCTCTCTGTGGCACTTAACAAGAGCATTAGACAAAAAAAAAAATCTTTCTTCTCCGTCTCTAAACCTTTCTTCCCCCTCTTCGTTTCCACTTGTTTTTTTGTTTTTTAAGACACAAAGCTATGCTCAAATGTTTCTGAAGAGAAATAATCCCTCAACATTATGGATGAACTTCTTTCCTTGCCAGCCATACTTCTCAGCTAGTGTAGTAACTCCAATAGCCTATGGCCTGTCTCTAGTCGGTAGAATGTCAGGTTTGGATTGTCTACATTTCCATGCTGGATACATGTTCCGTGACACAAGGGATTGATGCATCCTGGAGCGATGGTGGCAAGCGATCATGCAGCGTACCTGCAGAAAGGTTGGAATGGTGCAAATGTATGACGCATGGGGCATGTTTTTGTTGGACCGGTCATTTTGTCATGCAGGGAGGGACAGCCATGTACTGGGGATGAGCTTCTCGTGCCATGACAGGAGTCTGTATCGTTAGGGGACATATTGGCAAGGTACATGTCAGTGAACAAAGCAGGGCTTCCCTCAAGTACAACATGGCAGTATTGGCATGCCAAGGCCCCAAAACAAAAGCTTAGATATTTTATACAAGTGCTGCCCCCCACCCCCCCCTCCCCCTCCCCTCAGTTCATGCCTGTTTGTAGCTATCGGTGTTCTGAGTTTTGATCTTATCCAGTTGGACACTTCTAGGGAATATCTTTCTCTCTTCCATCCCAAAGCAATCTGAATAATTTTCAACTGCATATTTTAATTCTCAATCTATCTTTGATGTCTTATTTGTGTGATTATTTCTCCCTTCTCGCAAACAACCAATAAGCACAGACTGTCAACCACTCGTAGCATTTTAGCGCACGGTTGGGACTTTTTTGAGGGATCAAAGAAAACTCCCTTATGCATAACTCCAAGTAAACATAGTATGTTAAATATAAAACGAAAGAGAAAAGTCAACTTAAAACTTGTTAGAATGTGTCTTACAGAGTCAAAGAACCAACGCTTACTGACGGCCCTCATTTCAAATATATAGCCGTTTTTTGATGCATTCATTTTGGTTGTGTCGAGTGTGAAAAGTGACTTGTGCAGTATAGCAAACAGTAGCGTCAGAAGTGGCATTTAACAAACACAGTTGTGTAATAGTGACATATATCTAAAACAGTAAACCAACCTGGGCAATTAAAGAGTAGAAATGGCCAAGCCCACAGAAACAGAAAACATCAAGACAGTGTGACTACTGCACCTCTAATTATTGACTGGCCTCTGGCTCCCAGCAAAAGTCTTCATTAGTCTTTTTCCTGCGGTAATTTGTTTTGGTGTCACATTCATCATATACCGTCGTAACCTTTAATTCATCTACTGTTAGCATTTTTGTCTGCTGAAGTAAGGGTTTGCCATGGCTCGGATGGTCATATGATGCTGAAACAAACAGTGTAAATTGGTAGGAGCACATCATCTCGCTGCTTTTGTCTTAAATGGCTCTCGGATACTGTGCCAGTACCCCAAAATTAGATCGCTGATCACACTTGCTTTTCAGAAATCCGATGTGCGAGACCATTGTCAAGGCCCGTTCCACCAAAGTTGATTTGACTGAACACAACGTACACAGATGCTCCCTGTTGTTTTCTATGAGTTTGTGATTCACATGTAGCGGGCCTAACAAACAAGAACAGAAAAGATCCCTCAAATAGCACCTCTCGCAGTGAGGTCTGGAATCTATCCCCTGTGTAAAACAATGTTACTCTCCACGCTGAATGTCAATGTCTACTGGAGAGATCAGAAGAGGTGTTGTGGCCTGATCGTAATTCTCTTCAGTTATCTGTTAGGCTGATGCCTTGCCACTAGGCTGCAGCCTGCGTCAGCCCTTTTCCTGATGCCTCTCCTCAGTCCTCTCTGACCTGCAGGAGGCTCATAAGGGTGCGTCCCAAACGACACCGCATTCACTACACGGGGCTCTGGTCAAAAGTAGTGCACCATATAGGGGATGGGATGCCATTTGGGATGCACACATAGACCATGCTAATCCCTAATCCCAGTTCACATGATGATATGATAGGTAAACTAGGCCAGCACCAGGCACCAGCATGGCCCCTGAGAGTGATTGGTAGCTGGTAGAAACTGAGGTAGGCTGTGGAGCGAATGACAATTCCGCTAATGCTCATTGCCACGACAACAACAACAACAACCAGAGCAACAACAGCAACAACAACCATCGCGGAGCATTAATTGAACACCTAAATGAAACAAATGACTGGCATTTCATGCTTACATTTTGCATACAATAATACATAATCCCCATGGACAGACGTGGATTTAGTAAATCAACGCAGTATATTTCCTGTCCATCACATTGTAACGTTAAAGAGCACATGTTGAGTTAGAAATCAGTATATGAGAAGGAAATCTCCTGCCGCTAGTTTAATAAGCAAGTGTTGCACACAGAGGCAACAAACTTTCAGATGATAAGGAGGCCATGCCAGACTTGACTTAATCCTCGACTGTATACAAAATTGAGACTTTAAAACAGAGGTGTATCTCTGTGTGTATGAAAATCCAAAAGCAAATAGGCTTTCACCCCTTGTGGTACTTGAACTGTTTTCTCTTTGATAACCTAATTATTGTCTCAAGAGCTGTGTCAATTGCTCCAGCGATCTCTTCTTGAACAAATCACTCCCGTAACCTCAAGCACTTTGGATTTGATTCTGACATTTTTTGAGAGTTGAAAGCAATCAGAGGAGGCCTCACAAGGATGGGGATTGATTTTGTGTTCTCGCTTATCATGCTAATTCCCTGAAAATCATCCTTTTCATCCCCTCTGTCTGATTAGGGCACTTGGAAAAGGCCCCTGAACTGAACTCAAGCTCCCCACAGCCCCTCTGCCTCTGTCATGCCACCCCATACAACCCCACCCTGTTACCTGCCCCACTGCCCCCTGTCCTGTCCACCCTGTACAGGCTGCCAATAAATTGCTCCGTCTCTGCCATTTTGTTTGACGTGAACATTTGTCACGTCCTGACCTTAGTTCCTTTTTTTATGTCTCTATTTTAGGTTGGTCAGGGCGTGAGTTGGGTTGGGCATTCTATGTTTTATTCTATGTTTGTATTTCTATGTGTTTGGCCTGGTATGGTTCCCAATCAGAGGCAGCTGTCAATCGTTGTCTCTGATTGAGAACCATACTTAGGCAGCCTGGTTTCGCCCTTGAGTTGTGGGTAGTTGTTTTCCGTTTCTGTGTTTGCACCTTACGGGACTGTTTCAATTTTCATTTAGTTCCTGCACTTTGTTCTTTGGTATTTTCTCGTGTTCTGAGTTATTAAAGTTATCATGGACACGTACCACTCTGCATTTTGACCGATCCTTCTTATTCCTCACCAGAAGAGGAAGACAATCATTGCAAAATCGGGTTAATTTGTTTTCCATAAGAGGATCATTGTGTTTTGGGTATTATCACATCAGGAAGCATAATATGAGTGAATAAAGCATATTCCTACAGAAAATTATGGCAAATATTGCGCTGATAGTGATTGTTTTTCTTAGGCCACGCAAACATAGCCATTAAAGTGATTCAGACATGTTTTTTCTCTCTAGTGAATAATCCAACGTGGTATATTTAAACTCTTAAACGTAGGTGGTCTATGTACTGTATAGGTCTATTATGGTTAGCTTTTTAAAAGACCAAGTGCTGGCCCAGTTTTAATTGCGTGTGACCCTGGATGCCTCGGTAGTTCTACAACAAAGTCCCATGGCAATACAGAGATTCCAAACAGGTTTTGTGATCATGATGAGACTACAAAGGCCATACTTCTGTCTCTCCCAGTCATCTCTACCATGATGGACTGTTTTAGTTTTGGCCTAGTACCATTAATTATATCTTTGATGGGGGCTTGTTTGTTACATAAAAAAAAAGGGGGGGAGCAGTACCCCTCCTCCTCCATTTGATATGCTGGATGAGAATGTCTTTACAATGGTACAAGATCTCATTGAAGTTTTAGTCAAGGCAATCAGTTATAAAGCATTTCTTATGTGGCTAATTGCTTTCATTTTAAGTATGGTACCTCTCTCTACCTTTCAAGTGTTAGGGAAAAACACTTTCTTGGCTTTCTGTTATGTTTAATTTACATTTTAACAAATAAATAATTGCTCTGAAATTTTTTATAATTTGCAATTTCCACAAACATTTTCCTAAATTAAATCATTAAGAATGCAGATTTTGGTTGGGATAATGAATCCCAGGGGGGAATTTTGAGAGGTTTCGGGATTAATTAAAGTGAACAATCCACTGATATGATATGATGTCCTGTCTTTGAGCAATATTTACTGAACACAGTCCAACCTCTCTGTACACATTTAACTCCTCTAATCAACTCATTCATCCGTAATCACAAATGAACATCCTAATGGTTTAATTGTCAGAAGAAAATTCTCTGATAAACGAATGATAACATAATCATGTATCCCTAATAGAAAACACTACCGCAAGTGTTATTAGGGATGTAATTATGTTCACTTTATGATACAGTATGTTTACTTATATGTTCAATATTTACTTACATATTACTTATATAGTCCCCATTCTACCCTCATGCTATCAGTTATTTGACAGTGTTGCCACAGCGTTGAGGACCGCTATGTTAGATGGCTGTAAGCTGTTGACCCAGAGCAAACTAAATGACATCTTGGTAGAGTGTGCTGACTCAGTCTTGTTTGCAGTTCTTACTTTCCAGCCAATCACGTGGCGGTGAATAGAGGCCGTGTAGAGTCATCATATTCATTAGAGGCCAATATCTATTTAGCAAGGTGTAATATACACATATTACCTGTTAGTCTATATATGCTGATTCAGTTCTAATAGTCAGCAGCGGCTTTCATTCTCAAAACGTGTTTTTTCTGAATTTGGGAAACTAAACTACAAATGCTGTCTGTTCTGTGCAGACTGCACAGACCTACTGTTGCTTCACATTGAGGTGAAGGATTGCCTTTATGTCTCCGAAAAGATGTGTCCATATTTGGCTACTCCCCACTTGTCGTGTTCAACTGCTCCAGTTCAAGTGATTGGACGCTGAAATTCATCCTGACATCATTTTGTATTAACCTGGGCCATACTTTTATTCCAGTCATTGTTGAGCTGATTTCCCCTCCAGAATTCGAAGAAATGCATGGACGTCTGTTCTTGCCAGGGCATGTACGCCTCTAACAGTAAAACAGTGGAAACACAAGTCTACATCTCACACCATCACTGCTTTCTGATGAGTGCTGAAACAGTCGAGCAGCCATTGGTGAATTCATCCTGGATCTGGGATATTCAACCTCAAAAGGCCCTAGGAAATTGCTTAAAATGCTTTGCACTTTAACTGCTATCTTTGCAGGTGGTTTCGGGCACAGTTCCGCATAAACAAGTGAATAGGCAATCTGAGTAAGAGTAAGGAGGTGTGCCGTCCAAATGGATTTCTGCCTCTACTTGTTGAGGCACGTCTCCTCCTCTTCCCGAATTCTACTTCTAATGACATCACTATTGATGACTAGAAAAGTTCAGGGTGACTCCTGGTGTTGTGACCAAATGAAAAGAGTGTAAGGTGGTAGGCACAGCATACATTGTGTGTAAAATGCAAATGGTCTTATTGGTGACCATATTCAAATGGTTAACCGGTCTGTAGTCCGCATGCAATGCAGTGCGTCGAAAGGTGAAATCGCTCTGTTTTTTCGGTCAGCGATTATATCACTGAAGCTTTCTTGATGGTGTGGCACTATAGCTTTCAAGGTAACATACTGTATGTGTTATTATTATATATAATATGCATGGCCTTGAAGTAGTTAGTAAGAGACTCTTCCAGCCCTCAAAAATGCTTTGAAATATTTCTGCTTCTAGAGTTAGCTGAGGTTAGGCTGGAAGACAATGACTGTCAATACTGGGGGACTCTCCTGTCAGGGGTGCCAGCATGTTGCCTCGGGAGCCATTAGAACTGTAGCATTGAAACAAGACGGAAAGACGGTGGTTCCTTCCCAAATGGCACCCTATTCCCTTCATAGTGCACTACTTTTGAGGGTGCCATTTTGGGATGCAGCCTGTGGTGGGAGGCTCTGGTCCAAAGCTGTCAAGACCGGGACAAACGATCTTCATTAAAGCAGGATCAAGTCAATTCTTAAACTTAGACCAGTCAGCCCCCTCTGTACATATTGGCATCCAACTTTTTGGAACTAGAGCCCCTTTTGCCTTTGTTGTGGTGCAAAATGGGAGAAAAAAAACGTAATGCATACTATTATTCTGAGAGTTCTCAAAGACTGAAGCAAATATAATCTGTATATGAATCCTATTAATTCATCAAAATGGCTCAAGGAGAATAAGAAGGTATGCATGTGGCTTCAGTGTGAAAACGTTGTCCTAACCTGTCTTACGGATGCAGACGGCTAACAGATTTGATTTAATGAGCGAATTCATTCTTGCGTAATATTTAATTTGACGACGACAGCGAAGTGGCACAACAATAATACATGAGATTGACATTCACTTAGGGGTCTGCCATTTAGTGGTGACACTGACCTTCCACTCGTGTCACCATCTTTACGAAAAGGTCATCTCCTGCTGTTTCTAATGAGTCATCTGCTTTCAGGAGAATGCGTGTTTGTTTAAGCAGCTGAACAGCTGGGCGTTGAGACACAGCTTTTAATTGTAATTGATGAAACTGCCCATCAAAGGAAGACATGGCAAAAGATTCAAGATGATTACCTGAACACGGTAGTTTAAGTCACACTCCCACAGTTATGACACAGATGTTGACGGAATAAAGTGGATATGGGTCAACTTTTGGATTTGTGTTGGTGGCAATCATGTATTGCAAAGGGGGAATATTGTAAATGATGTGACTTACTCAGTTCCAGCCCAAATATGTATTGCTTATTGACAGTGCTGTGGTAACTGATTATTAGTTGACCTTGAACTGTTAAGGTAAAACATTCTCCGAGGGGAGGGAAAACAGCAAGGTAAGCACCTCAAGGTGGGTAACATGACAACTTTCAACGTGAAACTCCACTGCTAATACCTCATTAATACCTAGAGGAAATGATGTCAACAAACGGTAATTGATTCCAGTCTAGTTGCAGGTGGACACTTAATTACAGGAAATGTATTAAGCAATGTCCATGAATCACCTTGACTGAGAGTAATTACAGTCCTCAGAATGCAGACGGGTAAGTTACAGAACATGCTTTTATGTACATCCTTATATTCCAGTACTGGAAACTCAAACCAAATAATTCTTAACATAATGTAACTAACTGTATGTTGAATGAGAAAGTCAAATAATAATATAAAATGTAATAATACTACTACGATGACAATGATGATGACTTCTACTACTACTACTACTACTACTGCTACTACTACTACTACTACTACTACTACTACTAGTACTACTACTTCTACTACTACTATGACTGCTACTACTGCTATGACGACTACTACTACGACTGCTACTACTACGACTACTACAACTACTATAATAATAATAATAATAATAATTATTATTATTATTATAATAATAATGCATATAAAAAATGTATATTGATAAAGTATCTCTTTCTTTCTTTCTCTCTCTCTCTCTCTCTCGTTCTCTCTCGCTCTCTCTCTCGTTCTCTCTCTCGCTCTCTCGCTCTCTCCCACTCTCTCTCTCTCTCTCTCTCTGAAAGACCTGGTTCATTTTACTTAAAGAGAAGACTCAGGGAAATTGGCCTTATTCCCCACACAATATGAGGTAAGTGGCAATTAAAATGCTGATTAATGTGAACCAGCACTAGAACACAACTTTATGAATCTGACAGAACTGCAGGGAAAAGACGGGATAATTCTGAAATCTCCTGACCTTGTACTTATTATCTCTGTCTAATGACAGTGTACACTCTGCCATTACCCTCCTGATGAAGTTATTCAGAGGTGGAACAGCCTTAGTTATAAACAGAATATAAAATGGTAGACTGCATGCATTCTTTGTAGATGCACCAACCATAGACATACATACAGTATATGAATATTGTTCATATGCATCATTGGTAGGCCTACATAGCCAGAACTTTTACAATACCTCTATTGTCCATGTGTTTTTATTCATTTTATTTAACCGCCACCTTGGCCTCATCATATTTTTCTTCCGCGTTATCTATCTTGATAGCAACAATACTGCATTGATTGTGGCAATGAAGTCAACACACATGGCAAAGGAAATCTCATGATTTAAAACTGCATGGTGCTTCAAACCCAAGGTAATGAAAACCATGTATGGTAAAAACACAACCCGTCTGTATGGTGTGGCGACTAGTAACGACCAGCCACGCTCCCTAGAGCACACAGACCACCAACCAGTGGCCAGAATACCCAGTGGTGTCCTCTTAACATTCTGCTGGATCAGATAACTGATTGAAAACCCAAACAGGAACTGACATGCATTTGCTAAAGATGCCAATGGTAATTAATTAGCATCTTGTTTTGACCGGAGAACAACAGGATATAGGAAGGTTGGTGGCCCATGCCCCATGCCCCACCCCCCCACTGCCGCTGGCTATGACCATTGCTCTGTATAAGCTTCATATAGGCTCCAGTCGTCGTGGAAACGTTACTACCAGACATGTTACAGGGATCAAACGGCTGCTTAAAAAGGACTGAACCACTATTTCTCATCAGAATATTAATATATAATATCTTTGACTTTGGATGCTTCTGTTCGAGAAATCTAAAGCTTATTATACACACAATAACCCCTTTTGAAATGCAATATAATATAAAATGCAACACAATTAACTCCACCCCTTCAATATTTGCCCATTTCCCCGAGTTACGTTATGTAGCTATTAACTAATGACCAAATTGGGTGGCGCTCAATTAGAAATCACGCGGTGGCACACCCTGAAGATATATGAATAGTAGTGCAATGATAATAGAGTAACCCACGTGATTTAGGCTGATTCATGCAGTGCTAATGTGTTGCTCAAAAAGCAGAGAGACAAGGACCAGATCTCATGCATTATATCTAATTATAGGGTTTGCCCTATACCAAAGAAGGACTGGCAACAACCACATACAATAGGATAGCCAGGCCTCTTGCACTCATTTACCTGACAGATGTAGGCTATGTAGACCAAACAACTGTAATCCTCTTTCAGGATCCTTGTTCTCAAAATTTACCAAAGTCCAATATATTTGTTGGGTTCCAGGTCTCGCAATTATGGAGAATATGGCAATCATAGGGAAATCGGGAGGACCAGGGTGTCACGTCCTGACCTTAGTTCCTTTTGTATGATTCTATTTTAGGTTGGTCAGGGCGTGAGTTGAGGTGGGCATTCTATGTTTTGTTCTTGTGTTTATATTTCAATGTGTTTGGCCTGGTATGGTTCCCAATCAGAGGCAGCTGTCAATCGAGAACCATACTTAGGTAGCCTGTTTTCCCACTCTGATTTGTGGGTAGTTGTTTTCTGTTTTGTGTATAAACCTGACAGAACTGTTTCGTTTCTTCCATTCACTTTGTTATTTTGTTTAGTGTGTTCAGTCTAATAAATTAACATGGACACTTGCCACGCTGCATATTGGTCCGATCCTTCCTACTCCTCCTCAAACGACGAGGAGATTCGTTACACAGGGAAGCAACAACAATCACTTTCAGATAACATCTACAGTTGTCGAAACACATGGGGTGAACTAAGCCACTGTGTTGCATTTAGAGAAACAGAAAATAATTCCCTCGAATTCCCACAGCAGCAGAATACATAGACAATGGGTGTGTGAAGGTACACTAAAGCAACCTGGTCTCCTTGACCACATCATCACAATATGTGATATATACAGAACCAGTCAAAAGTTTGAACACACCTAGTAATTTAAGGGGTTTTGTTTACTTTTTACTATTTTCTACATTGTAGAATAACAGTGAAGACATCAAAACTATGAAATAACACATGGAATCATGTAGTAACCAAGAAAGTGTTAAACAAAGCAAAATATATTTCATATTTTAGATTCTTCAAAGTAGCCACCCTTTGCCTTGATGACAGCTTTCAACACTCTTGGCATTCTCTCAACACGCTTCATGAGCTAGTCACCTGGAATGCATTTCAATTAACAGGTGTGCCTTGTTAAAAGTTTATTTGAAGAATTTGTTTCCTTCTTAATGCGTTTGAGCCAATCAGTTGTGTTGTGACAAGGTAAGGGTGGTATAGAGAAGATAGCCCTATTTGGTAAAATACCAAGTCCATATAATGGCAAGAACAGCACAAAAAAGCAAAGAGAAATGACAGTCCATCATTACTTTAAGACATGAAGGTCAGTCAATGCGGAACATTTCAAGAACTTTGAAAGTTTCTTCATGGGCAGTCACATAAACCATTGGGCGCTTAGATGAAACTGGCTCTCATGAGGACTGCCACTGGAAAGGAAGACCCAGAGTTACCTCTGCTGCAGAGGATAAGTTAATTAGAGTTACCAGCCTCAGAAATTGCAGCCTAACTGTTCAGAGGAGATTGCGTGAATCAGGCCTTGAAGGACAAATTTCTGCAAAGAAACCACTACTAAAAGACACCAGTAAGAATAAGAGACTTGCCTGGGCCAAGAAACATGAGCAATGAACATTAGACTGGTAGAAATCTGTCCTTTGGTCTGATGAGTCCAAATCTGAGATTTTAGGTTCCAACCACCATGTCTTTGTAAGACGCAGAGTTGGTGAATGGATGATTTCCGCAAGTGTGGTTCTCACTGTGAAGCATGGAGGAGGAGGTGTGATGGTGTGGGGCTGATTTTCTGTTGAGACTGTCTGGAATTTATTTAGAATTCAAGAACACTTAACCAGCATGGCTACCACAGCATTCTGCAGCAATACGCCATGCCATCTGGTTTGCGCTTAGTGGGACTATCATTTGTTTCTCAGAGAGACAATTACACACACCTATATTTGACCAAGAAGGAAAGTGATGGAGTGCTGCATCAGATTACCTGGCCTCCACAATCACTCGAACTCATCCCAATTGGGATGGTTTGGGATGAGTTGGATCGCAGAGGGAAGGAAAATCAGTCAACACGTGCTCAGCGTATGTGGGAACTCAAGACTGTTGGAAAAACATTCCAGGTGAAATTGGTTGAGAGAATGCTAAGATTGTGCAAAGCTGTCATCAAGGTAAAGAGTGGCTACTTTTAATAATCTGAAATATAAAATATGTTTTGATTTGTTTAACACTTTTTTGTTTATTGCATGATACCATATGTGTTATTTCATAGAAAAACCCTTGAATGAGTAGGCGTGTCCAAACTTTTGACTGGTACTGTATATACTGTACATACAGTTGTTTGATAGTGGGGATCAGAGGGGGGAAGGCACTGCCTCCCTAAAAAGTACAGTTAACTCACAACAAAGTGTTTTAAAAAGAAACTTCACAGAGTTGTACTTAACGGTTCAGCTAGATAAGCAAGAACATAAATAGTTTATCTCTCTTTCTCTCTCTCACGTATTCTCTCTATCTCAATTTAAACTTAAGGGGCTTTATTGGCATGGAAAACATATGTTTCCATTGCCAAAGCAAGTGGAATAGCTAATAAACCAAATAGAAATAAACAATACAAAATGTACAGTAAACAATACACTCAAAATTAAAAACATGTCATACTATGTCCATATACAGTGTTGTAACGATGTGCAAATAGGTAAAATACAAAAATGAAAATAAATGAACATTTCTCTCTCTCTCTCTCTCTCTCTCTCTCTCTCCTTCTCGCAGTTCAATTCAATGGGCTTTATTGGCATGGGAAACATATGTTTACATTGCCAAAGCAAGTGAAATGGATAAACCATCTCTCTCTCTCTCTCTCTCTCTCTCTCTCTCTCTCTCTCTCTCTCTCTCTCTCTCTCTGTCTTTTTTATTTATTTATTTATTTCACCTTTATGTAACCAGGTAGACTAGTTGAGAACAAGTTCTCATTTACAACTTCATCCTGGCCAAGATAAAGCAAAGCAGTTTGACACATAAAACACAGAGCTTTACACATGGAATAAACAAACAGTCAATAATACAGTCGAAAAAGTCTATATACAGCGTGTGCAAATGAGGTAAGATAAGGGAGGTAAGGCAATAAATAGGCCATGGTGGCAAAGTAATTACAAAATACCAATTAAACACTGGATGATAGATGTGCAGAAGATGAATGTGTAAGTAGAGATACTGGGGTGCAAAGGAGCAAGATTAATAAATAAATACAGTATTGGGATGAGGTAGTTGGATTGGATATTTACAGATGGGCTATGTACAGGTGCAGTGATTTGTGAGCTGCTCTGACAGCTGGTACTTAAAGCTAGTGAGGAAGATATGAGTCTCCAGCTTCAGTGATTTTTGCAGTTCGTTCCAGTTATTGACAGCAGAGAACTGGAAGGAAAGGTGGCCAAAGGGCGAATTGGCTTTGGGGGGTGACCAATGAGATATACCTGCTGGAGCGCGTGCTACGGGTGGGTGCTGCTATGGTGACCAGTGAGCTGAGAAAAGGCGGGGCTTTACCTAGCAAAGACTTGTAGATGACCTGGAGCCAGTGGGTTTGGCAACGAGTATGAAGCGAGGGCCAGCCAACAAGTCACAGTGGTGGGTAGTATATGGGGCTTTGGAGAGAAAACAGATGGCACTGTGATAGACTGCATTCAATTTGTTGAGTAGAGTGTTGGAGGCTATTTTGTAAATGACATCGCCGAAGTCGAGGATCGGTAGGACGGTCAGTTTTACGAGGGTATGTTTGGCAGCATGAGTGAAGGATGCTTTGTTGTGAAATAGGAAGCCGATTCTAGATTTAATTTTGGATTGGAGATGCTTAATGTGAGTCTGGAAGGAGAGTTTACAGTCTAGCCAGACACCTAGGTATTTGTAGTTGTCCACATATTATAAGTCAGAACCATCCAGAGTAGTGATGCTGGACTGGCGGGCAGGTGCGGGCAGTGATCGGTTGAAGAGCATGCATTTAGTTTTACTTGCATTAAAGAGCAGTTGGAGGCCATGGAAGGAGAGTTGTATGGCATTGAAGCTCGTCTGGAGGTTAGTTAACACAGTGTCCAAAGAAGGGCCAGTTGTATACAGAATCCTGTCGTCAGCGTAGAGGTGGGTCAGAGAATCACCAGCAGCAAGAGCGACATCATTGATGTATACAGAGAAGAGAGTCGGCCAGAGAATTGAATGCTGTGGCACCCCCGTAGAGACTGCCATAGGTCCGGACAACAGGCCCTCCGATTTGACACAGAAAAGTAGTTAGTGAACCAGGTGAGGCAGTCATTTGAGAAACCATGGCTGTTGAGTCTACCGATAAGAATGTGGTGATTGACAGAGTCGAAAGCCTTGGCCAGGTCGATGAATACGGCTGCACAGAAATGTCTCTTATCGATGGTGGTTATGATATCGTTTAGGACCTTGAGCGTGGCTGAGGTGCACCCATGACCAGCTCTGAAACCAGATTGCATAGTGGAGAAGGTACGGTGGGATTCAAAATGGTTGGTAATCTGTTAGCTTGGCTTTCGAAGACCTTAGAAACGGCAGATTTCCAATCTTTGGGAATCTCAGACGATACAAAAGAGAGGTTGAACAGGCTAGTAATAGGGGTTGCAACAATTTCGGCAGATCATTTTAGAAAGAGAGGGTCCAGATTGTCTAACTGATTTGTAGGGGTCCAGATTTTGCAGCTCTTTCAGAATATCAGCTACCTGGATTGGGTGAAGGAGAAATGGGGGAAGCTTGGGCGAGTTGCTGTGGAGGGTGCAGGGCAGTTGACCGGGGTAGGGGTAGCCAGGTGGAAAGCATGGCCAGCCGTAGAAAAATGCTTATTGAAATTCTCAATTATGGTGGATATATCGATGGTGACAATATTTCCGAGCCTCAGTGCAGTGGGCAGCTGGGAGGAGGTGCTCTTATTTTCCATGGACTCTACATTATCCCAGAACTTTTGGAGTTTGGCTATTCGATGGTAATGCAGAATTCCACAGGATGTTTTTGTGCTGGTCAAGGGGAGTCAGGTCTGGAGCGAACCAAGGGCTATATCTGTTGAATGGGGCATGCTTATTTAAAATGGTGAGGAAGGCACTTTTAAAGAATAACCAGGCATCCTCTACTGATGGGATGAGGTCAATATCCCCACAGGATACCCGGGCCAGGTCTTAGGGAGCGTTTGACTGTGATGAGGGGTGGTCGTTTGACCGCAGACCCATTACGGATGCAGGCAATGAGGCAGTGATCGCTGAGATCTTGGTTGAAAACAGCAGGTGTACAGGTGTATTTGGAGGGCAAGTTGGTTAGGAATATCTATGAGGGTGCCCGTGTTTACAGCTTTGGGGATGTACCTGGTAGGTTCATTGATAATTTGTGTGAGATTGAGGGCATCAAGCTTAGATTGTAGAATGGCTGGGGTGTTAAGCATTTCCCAGTTTAGGTCACCTATCAGCACGAGCTCTGAAGATAGATGGGGGGCAAGCAATTCACATATGGTGTCCTGGGCACAGCTGGTGTGTAACGGCATTCAGAGGTGGAAGAAGGATCAGACCAAAGCACAGCGTGGTAAGTGTTCATGATGTAAAATGTAATGAAACGAAGTGAAACCCAGGCTACCTAAGTATGATTCTCAATCAGAGACAACTGCCTCTGATTGAGAACCATACTAGGCCGAACACAAAAACCAACATAGAAAAACAAACATAGACTGCCCACCCCAACTCACGCCCTGACCATACTAAAACAAAGAATAAAATAACCGAACTATGGTCAGAACGTGACATGGGGGCAGAGGGTGGTCTATAGCAAGCGGCAACGGTGAGAGACTTGTTTCTGGAAAGGTGGATTTTTAAAAGTAGAAGCTCAAATTGTTTGGGCACAGACCTGGATAATAAGACAGAACTCTGCAGGAAATCTCCGCAGTAGATTGCCACTCCTCCCCCTTTGGCAGTTCTATCTTGTCAGTTAATGTTATAGTTAGGGATGGACATTTCAGGGATTTTGGTGGCCTTCCTAAGCCAGGATTCAGACACGGCTAGGACATCCGGGTTGGCAGAGTGTGCTAAAGCAGTGAATAAAACAAACTTATAAACAGGCTTCTAATGTTAACATGCATGTAACCAAGGCTTATACGGTTACAGAAGTCAAAAAATGAGAGCACCTGGGGAATAGTAGTGGAGCTAGGCACTGTAGGGCATGGATTAACCTCTTTATCACCGAAGAAACAGAGGAGGAGTAGGTTAAGAGTATGGCTAAAGGCTACAAGAACTGGTCGTCTTGTACATTAGGAACAGAGAGTAAAAGGAGCAGGTTTCTGGGTGCGATAGAATAGATTCAAGGCATAATGTGCAGACAAAGGTATGGTAGGATGTGAATACATTTGAGGTAAACCAAAGCGTTGTGTGATGATGAGAGACATATTGTCTCTAGAAACATTTAAACCAGCTGATGTCACTGCATGTGTGGGAGGTGGAACTAAAGGGTTGGCTAAGCCAGCTAACAGTCCAATATGCTTTAGACAGCTAGTGGGCCGCGGGTAGCAGATGGGCATTCAGGGGTCGTCGCAACGTAGAAGCCAGTTGAATAACCCCCTCGGGCAGATTACGTCGATAGTCCAGTCGTGAAGGAGCTCCGTACCGGCAGTAAAAGCCAATTGGCAAAATATGTATTGTAGAGTGGCTGATGGACCTCTTCAGCTAGCCGGGAGATGGGCCTAGCATGGGCTAGCTCCAGGCTAATTGGTGCTTGCTTCAGAGACGTTAGCCGGTAGTAGCCACTCGGATTGAAGCTAGCTAGCTGCGATGATCCAGGTGAAAAGGTTCAGAGCTTGCGGTGGGAATCCGGGGATATGAAGAGAAAATATGTCCAGTAGGCTCTGGTTTGAATCGTGTTGTGCAAGTTGGTGAGAGTTTTCCGAGCTAAAGGTTAGCTGATAACCGCTAGCTGACTACTAGCTAGTAGCAAGTTAGCTGGCTAGCTTCTGTTGGGGGTTTCCGGTAACGAAGCAAAGGAGAACTTTAGAAGAAAGCAGATCCACACCACATTTGGTAAGGCGGGTTGCAGGAGAGTATTTGAAGTTGAGGTTTAGAAAAATATAAAAAAGGATATGCGAAGGAAACGATATCCAAATATATATACATGGGACACGACAGGACGAGTACAAAGACGTCTGACTGCTACGCCATCTTGGAATAATGATCTTGTCTCGCTCTCTCGTGTTGAGACCAATATAGCGATACAATATTTTAGCTAACTATACTGTGTAAAATAGTGTATGTTCGTATGTGTTGTGTATGACCTAAGGGTAGACAGTACTACAACCAAAACCTGGCTTACTGTACAGTAGAAAGTGGGGGTGTGATTTGAATAGCCATATTCCCAGACAGTCCCTGCATCAACTGCCTCTTTTACTGTCATGTTGACAAAGTACAGATCTGAGTATAGTTTCAGTCAGATACTGTAATTGTGGGTGATTCTGTCCTGCCCAGTTAGTCTGCAGTAGTGGGATAGAGGAGGATATGGGACCAGGTCTCAGGAGAATGTTAAACCATAATCCCTCTCATCATCTGAACATGTGCCCTCCAGAGCTGCCTAGCTGCCTGGGCTCTGACTAGCTGCCTGGACCCTGCCTAGCTCGGCTCTCCCTGCCAGACGTGGGGAGGGGGGAAAAAACATTTCACATTCACAGATGATCCTCATTTGGTGTGGTTTGGAGTGTAATTTAGATCAAGCATGTCCATGTAAATGAGTCCGGGGTTCTTAATTAGGTGCCTCTGAAGGGGGGGGGGGAAAGAAGAGAAAGAGGGGGAAGAAAAAGTAAGAAAACGTGGACCACATCAGTAGGTGAGGTGCCTACATAGTTACAGTATTTCCTATGTCTATAATGTACACCAGTACCGTACCCCCGTACAGTACAGGCTGCTTTATTTCTGATTGTTTTCATTGAGAGAGAGAGAGCAGGCAAAGAACAAAAAAAAATCCAGGGTGAACAGACTCTGTGACGCCGACTGGGATTGGGTTGGAGAAGATGCGATCGGTCCCTATGGCCCATACACACACACACACACACACACACACACACACACACACACACACACACACACACACACACACACACACACACACACACACACACACACACACACACACACACACACACACACACACACACACACACACACACACACACACACCAAAATAGGTCATGATTGTGCTCTGATTTAGCTGTCTGTTTCCACCCAGTTGCCAACTAGCTACATTCTGCACTTATTAGGATCTGGGCCTGTGCCAGTCAGCAATATTTACCCATAAGCCTCCTGTTCTTTTTCAGTGCAGCTTGTCCAGGAGGATTATGGGATGGATAATGGATCTCCATGTGAGGTGTGTTGTGTTATGTTAACATCATAGGCCTATCACAGGGAATATTTTGGGAAGAGAGAAACATCCACCATTTTGATTAGTTCGCAATCAGACTAATGCACCAACTGGCATGTGGCTTTAAACACTAAACAGACTGCTTCCCTAATGCCAGGCAAGGTTGTTGTGCCACAGCCACCGGGCCTGTGGATTTAGCTGTAATATTAGGGTGGTTTTAGAGGGCAGCTCGGCCACCTGTGCTGAAGGTAACTGCAACACGGTGGGATCGAAAATATCCCCAGGGGGCTGCTTGGCCACATGGCCAATGAAATGTGCCAGGGTGGCTGTAGCGTTCACAGCATGGATTGGGGTATGACGCTGGCCCATAAGAGCTATATGGATTAGTACGCTTCTCTCTCTCTCTCTCTCTCTCTCTCTTTCTCTGTCAACCATCTCCCTCTTTCTCCCTCGATTGTCTCTGCATCTGGCATGGCAAGGGACATACTTGATATCATGCTGGTCGGTATTCACTTTACTGTTGGCTTTTGTTTGATCCGGGAGTATAGCAAGACAAGCACTCTCCTTCTTCAAGACGTTTCATTTTCTGCATGTCTCGAATAACATTATCCCACTAGATACTGGAAACACATGCTGGAGCACTGTTAAAACGAAACGCAATCATTGTGTTTTTGAAGTTATAAGTAGGGGTAAATTGGATTTTGTAGGCCATGGAACTGTCCTAACAGTGGTTACTTTCCCACTGTTGTTATTCTTCAACAGGAATCCTTTCAGTTGAACTTCCCATTGTGTGCTGTCACCTATACTGTCTCCCACACAGTTTAACCCCTGGTTAGAAGTGTATATATGCTATAATGGTGGCATATAGTTTATTTAAATAATGCCCGTTACACATTTTTCACTGCTTACAAAGCCTGAGACTCATGTCACGGACTTCCTCATCGATGTCAAGAAGTTAGACATTTCGATTTCCCCCCACTTTTTAATGAACCTAACTTGACGTTATTGTCTCCGAATGTGAGGACGTATTGGGCAGTTTGGTTTTTGGGGTAGAGTCAGTATTAAAACCCTATTGATTATAATGAGGGCAAAATAAGGATCTCTCCCTCCTGTGCCACATAATGACCTGTCACAATCTCTCCCCTTCATTGTTTCGACACCCCGAGCTTCGCTGCGTGAGCCAGGTACTCAATGTGTGAACCTTTAATTAGCCACGTCAACAATTACCAGCGCTCGTCTACACGAGACCTCACGACCAAAGCCGTTCAACACTGTCTTTTTTGAGCGGATCATTTCTTTATTCGATAACGAGATAGTAGGATAAAAGGACATCCTCTTCCACGCACAGTAAAATACATCACTCCCATACAATATCCCCCTAGACACCTTCTTAACACACCGTAGACTAGAGTGAGTTGCAGCCAGATAAAGAAAATGTAATAAAAGGCCCGCAAAATTACGTAGTAACGCCATGTATGTGGATTTCACAGGAAAGTACCGTTTGTTCTCATTACTAAAATGATGCTTCACCGCGTAAGAATTTGGCAGCATTTAAAACAAAACTCTTTTTTTTTTTTTTTGGTGAATTACATATTAATTGAAGTGACACTGGCCCATGTCTTTGTTATTATAAACAGAATGTATCATTTACCGTTCCAATGGAGGATATGAAAATTGTTCAAACGCCTCTGACAGAAACAGAGGAAAAGAAAAGAACGGTGCAATTATCAATATCAAGACGGCTATGAAACATTGCAACTTTATAAATATTGGAGCATTTGAGTGACATGAAGAACTAAAAAGCCTTGCGCTGCTAGAGAAGCATAATATGTACATGTAAGGGGATGCTAGAACCGTGCAACCTGTGTTTTTTGATTTGTCAGAACACAGAGAGGTGAGAGAGCCCGTCTTATACATGACGTAACTTGGCTTTCTGTGGCTTTCCCTTAATGCTTACAAATAGAGATCCTATTTCATCTAGGCGTCCAGCATGTGACGCTACACACACGCTGAGCTATTGTAGCATCGCTAACGTTATCATCTAGAGTCTGGCGCTTCCTGTTCCGTTGAGACCGGTGGGAACCGTGGGGGCTCAGCAGCCTTGGTTGACAGGCGCAGAGGGAGAACCGAAAGACACACGCACACATAGGCTCACATCATCATAGCCAGATGAACCCCCCCCCACCCCCCCCCCCACCCCCACAATCCAACCACCCCCATCGCCCACCGTCCTCCTTGCCCACTGTAGGCCTGGCTGCCTCCCACAGAGGGGCTGCCACCCCCACCTTACTCACCCTCCCTGGGCTTGATTTTTCACCGATCCGAGCAGAGCCACATGGCTCTACACACTCACACCCAGGGGAAGGCATGACTGCAGGCCCCACAGTATACACTTACAGGACCAGAGAGAGAGAGAGAGAGAGAGAGAGAGAGAGAGAGAGAGAGAGAGAGAGAGAGAGAGAGAGAAATGTTCATTTATTTTCATTTTTGTATTTTACCTATTTGCACATCGTTACAACACTGTATATGGACATAGTATGACATTTTTTAAATTTAGAGTGTATTGTTTACTGCACATACAGTCCGTTGGGGGAAGTTCTGTAGTAGGGGACTGAGATTCCTCCAAGCCAGGTCTGTCTGTTCCCTTCACTTCCCTTCTCCTTGCCCGCACTGGCAACAGCATTCTGCACATACACCCTCCCAGCACACAGCCTTACCTCTCTATCTAGATTCCAGATCCCTTTGACTTAAACATCATCCAACTGAAACTGATATCTGCCACTAGAACCTGTTGAAGCAGTTCTACTGCTGCTTTCATGAGCACCTCTGAGAATAAGTTGCAATCGATGCCATTGAGCACAGTGCAATTCGATAAATGTTCTCTCTTTTTTTTCCCCTCGAGCGCCAATGGCGAGAATACGAGTACACGTACCGTATGCAACTGCTCGCCGATTCCCTATTGTTTCCGCAGTATAAGCCTCGGTTTCTGTATTCGAATTCCGTGTTTATGCTTAAGCTATTGAGACATTATTTTAGAAGTGATATTCCTGACTTTCAGAGAGCTGGAAATAGGAGTTTAAGACAAAAGACGCTGTGGATAACTGAAGCGCCTGTTCAAAGAGTTTTGAGTTAATTAGCTTCCTCGTAATCTGCCTACGTGGCGATAAAGCACGTGTACAAGTCGACTGTAGTAGCCAGGCAGGCTTTTGTGACACACCATTAAACAGTGATGCATGATGTTGCTAGAAGTACTCGTTCTAAGTATTTCCAGTTGAAAGGTCAACAGAAGAAAACAGGACAGCATGACAAAAACATGTGGTGTACTTTTTCCCCTATACAGTTCATCAATGTTGGTGTGTCCATGGTACACGTACAGACGGGAGGATTTCGAGGACTCCAAATCTGCCGTGGTGTAAAGCAAACTTTTGCCAGAATTCGATATCCACTCCCACAGATATCCACTCCCACAGATATCCACTCCCACTCTAACAAGCAACTATCGGTTCACATTTTTGCTTTGGTATAGATCCCCGGGGGAGCACGGGGGGGACACACACAATCTTCACCTTTGTGATGCATAAGGAACACAGACAGCGAACAGTCTAACAACTCGGTGGTACTATTTTAATTGACATTTAAACCTGCTTCTCTATAATATACCTTGAACCAGCTGAGCCTTAACAATCTATTGTTCGGGTATTTATCTTTACTCAGTTTGTTATCACAGCATATGAGAGGCCATAGTTACGTTTATCACGACTGGTTCCTAATGGATTTTAAAGTAGTTACCTGGGAAGCCTCTGACATTTCTTAGGATCATTTTAGTGGGTTAGACCTGCACCAGAAAGGTCCCCTATCAGGTATCCTTATCATTATGAATTATTGTTTGCGGCTAAGGTAGAAAATTGTACTTTCTTGCTAGCTCTCCTTGTGATAAATCAAACAGTCACTTTCACCACTCAAGCTCTCGAAGATGCTGAGCGTAGCAGTAACTTCTTTTCTCACACATTGTTTACCCATTTCCTTTCTCTTCTTTTGTGTCATGACAAAAGGTTCTACCAGGTTAAGGGGACTGTAGCGTACTGTTTTGTTTGTTGAATTTCTTTGCTACAGATCGGGATTTATTAAATAGCAGGAGAAAATCATAATACTGTGCGCTATTTAATCCACTGTCGAATATATTTGTTAAGAAATGAGTTACTATATTATATTAGCCAGGAACCAATATACACAGTCAGTTAGGAGAGCTAAGGCTAGCTTTTTCAAACAGAAACAGAAATTTGCATCGTGAAGGACTAATTCTAAAACATTTTGGGACACTGTAAAGTCCATGGAGAATAAGAGCACCTCCTCCTAGCTCCTCACTGCACTGAGGCTAGGAAACACTGTCACCACCGATAAATCTACGATAATCAATCATTTCAATAAGCATTTTTCTACGGCTGTCCATGCTTTCCACGTGGCTACCCCTACCCCGGCCAACAGCTCTGCACCCTCTGCAGCAACTTGCCCAAGCCCCCGCCCCGCTTCTCCTTCACCCAAATCCAGACAGCAGAGGTTCAGAAAGAGCTGCAAAATCTGGATCCCTACAAATCAGCCGGGCTAGACAAACTGGACCCTCTCTTTCTAAAATGATCTGCAGAAATTGTTGCAACCCCTGTTACTAGCCTGTTCAACCTCTCTTTCATATCGTCTGAGATCCCCAAAGATTGGAAAGCTGCCACGGTTATCCCGCTCTTCAAAGGGGGAGACAGTCTAGACCCAAACTGTTGTAGACCTATATCCATCCTGCCCTGCCTTTCTAAAATCTTCGAAAGCCATGTTAACTAACAGGTCACCGACCATTTCGAATCCCACCGTACCTTCTCCACTATGCAATCTGGTTTCCGAGCTGGTCATGAATGCACCACAGCTACGCTCAAGGTCCTAAACGATATCATAACCGCTATCGATAAAAGACAGTACTGTGCAGCCGTCTTCATCGACCTGGTCAAGGCTTTCGCCTCTGTCAATCACCTAATTTTTATCGGCAGACTCAATAGCCTTTGTTTCTCAAATGACTGTCTTGCCTGGTTCACCAACTACTTCTCAGCTAGAGTTCAGTGTGTCAAATTGGAGGGCCTGTTGTCCGGACCTCTGGCAGTCACTATGAGGGCGACTCTTTTTTTCTGTACATATCAATGATGTCGCTCTTGCTGCTGGTGATTCTCTGATCCACCTCTACGCAGATGACACCATTCTGTATACATCTGGCCCTTCTTTGGACACTGTGTTAACAAACCTCCAAATGAGTTTCAATGCCATACAACACTCCTTCCGTTGCCTCCAACTGCTCTTAAATGCTATTAAAACTAAATGCATGCTCTTCAACCGATTGCTGCCCGCACCCGCCCGCCCGACTAGCATCACTACTCTGGACGGTTCTGACTTAGAATATGTGGACAACTACAAATACCTAGGTGTCTGGTTAGACTACTCTCCTTCCAGACACACATTAAGCATCTCCAATACAAAATTAAATCTAGAATCGGCTTCCTATTTCGCAACAAAGCCTCATTCACTCATGCTGCCAAACATACCCTCGTAAAACAGACTATCCTACCGATCCTTGACTTTGGCGATGTCATTTACAAAATAGCCTCCAACACTCTACTCAGCAAACTGGATGTAGTCTATCACAGTGCCATCCGTTTTGTTACCAAAGCCCCATATATTACCTACCACTGCGACCTGTATGCGCTCGTTGAATGGCCCTCGCTACATATTCGTCGCCAAATCAAATTCAAGTTTATTTGTCACGTGCGCCTCATACAACAGGGAAATGCTTACTTACAAGCTCTAACCAACAGTAAAAAAAAAGGTATTAGGTGAACAAATAGAAAACAGTAAAAAGACAGTGAAAAATAATGGCTATATACAGACACCAGTTTGTCGGGCTGATTGAGGTAGTTAGGTTCATGGTTAAAGTGACTATGCATATATGATAAACAGAGAGTAGCAGTAGCGTAAAAGAGGGGTTGGTGGGTGGCGGGTGGCGGGACACAATGCAGATAGCCAAAGCGCGTTGGCACTGGTTGGTCTGGCCAATTGAGGTAGTATGTACATGAATGTATAGTTAAAGTGACTATGTATATAAGATAAACAGAGAGTAGCAGCAGCGTAAAAGAGGGGTTGGGGGGGGAAGACAATGCAAATAGTCCGGGTAGCCATTTGATTATCTGTTCAGGAGTCTTATGGCTTGGGGGTAAAAACTGTTGAGAAGCCTTTTTGTCCTAGACTTGGCACTCTGGTACTGCTTGCCATGCGGTAGTAGAGAGAACAGTCTATGACTGGGGTAGCTGGGGTCTTTGATGATTTTTAGGGCCTTCCTCTGACATCGCCTGGTATAGAGGTCCTGGATGGCAGGAAGTTTGGCCCCAGTGATGCACTGGGCCGTACTCACTACCCTCTGTAGTGCCTTGCGGTTGGAGGCCCGAGCAATTGCCGTACCAGGCAGTGATGCAACCATGCTCTCGATGTTGCAGCTGTAGAACTTTTTGAGGATCTGAGGACCCATGCCAAATCTTTTTAGTTTCGTGAGGGGGAATAGGCTTCGTCGTGCCCTCTTCACGACTGTCTTGGTGTGTTTGGACCATGATCATTGTTGGTGATGTGGACACCAAGGAACTTGAAGCTCTCAACCTGCTCCACTACAGCCTCATCGATGAGAATGGGGGCATGCTCAGTCCTCCTTTTCCTGTAGTCCACAATCATCTCCTGGCTCCAGGTCACCTATAAGTCTTTGCTAGATAAAGCCCCGCCTTATCTCAGCTCACTGGTCACCATAGCAACACCCACCCGTAGCAAGCGCTCCAGTAAGTATATTTCACTGGTCATCCCCAAAGACAACACTTCCTTTGGCTGCCTTTCCTTCCAATTCTCCGCTGCTAATGACTGGAACAAACTAAAAAATCACTGAAGCTGGAGACTTATATCTCCCTCTCTGACTTTATGCATCAGCTGTCAGAGCAGCTGACAGCTGTACCTGTACACAGTCAATTTGTAAATAGCACACCCAACTACCTCATCCCCATATTGTTATTTACCTTCTTGCTCTTTTGCACCGCAGTATCTCTTCTTGCACATCATTATCTGCACATCTATTTCCAGTGTTAATGCTAAATTGTAATTATTTCGCCTCCATGGCCTATTTATTTGCCTTACCTCCCTAAACCTCTACATCTGCACACACTGTACATAGACTTTTCTGTAAGTTTGTTGACTGTAAGTTTGTTTATGTGTAACTCTGTGTTGTTGTTTTTTGTCACACTGCTTTGCTTTATCTTGGCCAGGTCGCAGGTGTAAATGAGAACTTGTTCTCAACTGGCCTTCCCGGTTAAATCAAGGTGACATAAAATACAAATAGAATGTGTGGCCAAATAAAACAGCAAGCCACAGTTCGATGTAACATGCGATGCTCCCTCTCTCTCAGTCAGGAAGCTTTGTAACGGACAAAAAAAAAAGATGATAGAGAAAAAACGAGGCAAAGAGGTTGTCCAAAGATTTTTCAGAGCCTATCTGATCAACGTTAACATTGCTTCTTGCTATCTCAAAGCTTTGGGAGAATGAGAGGTGAACCCATACAACTCTATCCTGAGTGAGATCTCTCATTGTAAAGTAATCATCTGTGTGTTGGTAGGGAGATACGACGGTGAACTCGCTCAGTGTCTGTGAAGAGAGTGTCCCTCCCCTTCCGTGTCTGTTGAGACCTTACCAGCAGTCACCACCACTGTGGTAATATGGACAGTAATTAGATCAGAATGGAGTTCACTGCCCTAAGCCTCTAGAACAGCATTCCCATCTCCTACTGTCACTGCCAGGGTCATATCAGCCTTATGGAGGGGTGGAGAGTGGTACGGACTGGAGGAGAGAAAGAGAAAGAGAGAGAGGGGGGCAACAAAAAAGAGAGAAAGAAACTATAGAGGCAGATACAGAGAGAGATAGAGAGAGAAAGAGAGATGAACCAAGTGATAGAAAAAGGGAGTGACAGAGACAGAGCGAGAGAGACAGAGACAGAGAGAAAAGTTTGACTCGACTCGACGAGTTGACAAAGAGTGTCAATGATATCAACCAAAAACCTGGCTTCCTTCCATCAGGTTGAAATAGATGCCGCCCGCCAGTCAGTTATGAGATGTTACCTTGATGCTTCATCTCACTGGGCCTGGAGTGTCTTCCAACATCTTTACGTTGTAACATATTCTGATCACCACTCGCTGCTATTCCTATTAGGGATTTTAATATTAATAGCTTGGCGCGAACCCATCAGCTCACAGCTCACAGTCGACTGGGTCTCAGCAGGAGAGCACACCTAGCTGCAGGTGACTGCTGGGCTAGATTATGCACCGATTAAAATCTCTCTACAAATGTAAAGTATAACGCTCAACTTTCCACTTGTGCAACACTTGTTCATTTAATGTCACTATTGATATAATATGTCAATAAACGATTTTGCAATTTAAAAAATGTTTACAAAACATTTTCCGTCCTGAATCCAACAATAATGTGGTGGTTAGAAATACAATATTAGAGTTTACACCGTGGCATTGTTTAATACTTGTTTCTAATTGGCATAAAGTGCATTCTAGAGCGCATATTATTTCCCTATAACGCACGGTATATCAAGCAAGGTCGAATTCAATGGCTCCAGTTCATTCGTACATGTTCTATGTTTGAGCTGCTTCTGAAAACAAAAGTTGAATTGAAAACATTATTGGCATTGTTGAACTCTCAGGGCTCCTTGCGAGACATGGAAAATAACGCCACATCTTCCACGTCGTTCGTTATTTCCATAGAACGCACATCCCCTTCGCTGATTCTACAGGGCCTTTACATGGAGTAAAAGGGTACTCGAGTGACGCAGTATGCTGTTCATATTTCCTTGTTGTTCGGTAACAAGTCCCTCTTGTTTTACACCTGGTCAGCGGTGTGTCGTTTGCAGCCAGTCCCCCCCCCCCCCCCCCCCCCCTCTCCAAATGATGTGAATCCACCGCTCTGTGATGGATCGGAAACAAAGGCTTAAAGGTAACAGGGTGTCAAGGGACTGTTGTCCACTTACCCTGCAACACATTTGTAATATGTTTGTTGCTGAATCAGCTCCATCGCTGTGTGTTAGCCAGCCTCTCTTTGCCCAATGCCATTATTTACTGTGATTGGTGGTAGTACGTTCGCTCCATCAAAACTACAAAAGAAGGATAATCGCATGACACATTCTGGCTCGGTGTAATGCAGGGGAGCACGTGTGATACAGTGAGTCTCGTTTTCAACTGGAGAGGGTTAAGGCCTCCACGAGACAATAGCTTGGGAGGAAACGCCCTTCAACCCATCCTGGATGCTGTGCATTTGTTCAAATGATCCCTTTATCAAAAGTGAGGCAGAACGTTGACTCTACACTCCAGTGCTTCCCACAGTTGTGACAAGTTGGCCGGCTGTCCTTTGGGTGGTGGACCATTCTTGAAACACACAGGAAACTGTTGAACATGAAAAGCCCGGCAGCATTGCAGTTCTTGACACAAACCGTTGGGCTTGGCACCTACTGCCATGCCCTGTTCAAAGGTGCTTCAGTCTTTTGTCTTACCCATTCACCCTCTGAATGTCACACGTACACAATCCATGTCTCAATTGTCCCACGGCTTAAAAATCCTTCTTTAACCCGTCTCCTCCCCTTCATCTACACTGCTTGAAGTGGAGTTAACATCAATAAGGGACATCAGTGACATCAATAAGGGAGCTTTCACCTGGATTCACCTGGTCAGTCTATGTCATGGAAAGAGCAGGTGTTCATAATGTTTTATACACTCAGTGTATGTTAGTAGTGCAATCAGACTGGTTGTGCATGCGTTAGCAAGAACTTGCACAATGCACAGGAGTGAATTTAAGTGAACGTTGTTAGTTTTCTAATGGCTGTTTCTGAGAGGAATTAGAGCTACTTCTGCCACATAATGGACAATGATTCCAATTACAGGAACACCATCAGCTTCTATTGCAACCAACACCCAGCCCTAATAATTTACCATCACAGCACCTCCTTAGAGACACACACACACACACACATACACACACACACACACACACACACACACACACACACACACACATACACATACACACACACACACACACACACATACACACACACACACACACACACACACACACACACACACATACACATACACACACACACACACACACACATACACACACACACACACACATACACACACACACACACACACACATACACATACACACACACACACACACACACACACACACACACACACACACACACACACACACTGGTTGGCTGGTTGCTGTTGGTTAATCCTTACTTATGGTAAAGAAAACAAGGCTGAGTGAGAGAGGTGTCTGACTGCTAAACTGAGACTCATCTATCTTCCTTGGGGGAGCGCTGGATGACCTTTGACCTTGGGGGAAACTGAGGCATCCATCATGATGTGTTTGGAAATGGTGTGTGCGTGCATGCGTGCATGCGTGTGTGTGTGTGTGTGTGTGTGTGTGTGTGAGAGAGAGAGAGAGAGAGAGAGATGGTGTGTGTGTGAGAAGGGTGGGAAGACCATTTTGTTTTTGAACAACGTTTGACAAAGAGATGGGATCTTTATGTAGTCCGTAGGTCTGCAGGAGTGATAAATGAGAGCAGTCGATCACAAGTCTTATTGATGTGAAAGCCATATTCCACAATGGACAACATGATACTCTCATACACAGTGTAAAAAAATGGGTTGGACAATTATGACATACATGTTTTACTGTGGCCAACCAGTTGGTTTCTATACTATTAATCAGTGTATCTATCCATACATTCATTAAACTGATGGAAGTAAGGAACACCCATATGAGTAAGGATCACCTTTTCATTGACACTATGGTTAACATATACAGTACCAGTCAAAGGTTTGGATGCCTACTCACTCAAGAGTTTTTCTTTATTTTTACTGTTTTCTACATTGTAGAATAATACTGAAGACATCAAAACTATGAAATATCACATATGGAATAATGTAGTGACCCAAAAAGTGTTAAACAAATCTAAATATATTTTATAATGAAACATATTGAAATGCATTCCCGGTGACTACCTCATGAATCTGGTTGAGAGAATGCCAAGATTGTGCAAAGCTGTCATCAAGGCAAAGGGTGGCTACTTTGAAGAATCTCAAATGTAAAATATACTTACATTTGTTTAACACTTATTTGAATACTGCGTGATTCCATATGTGTTATTTCATAGTTTTTACGTAAAAAATAAAGAAAAACCCTTGAATGAGTAGGTGTGTCCAAACTGTTGAGTGGTACTGTATATTTCTATATCAACTGAACTTATTCAATGTAAATTGGGAACACATAATTTTTTCCCATGACACTAGTGTTACTGTATATAATTGCCATGGACAGGCAGAGTGCCAAATGAATGGATTCTTTTAAGTTTCAGTGGCTGAGCATCTGACACTTGTGATAATCCTTGCGCTGCCTGCATCTGGACTGCTGTATTGACGAAGCAACAGAGGCTGTAAGAGGCACACTTAATGCATTCTGTGCATACCAAATGGAATCCTATTCCCTATATAGTGCACTATATTTGACCAGGGCTCTGGTCAAAAGTAGATTACTATATAGGGTGCAGAGTACCATTAGGGATGTAGCTATTTACTCACCAACACATTAGTCCATTGCTGCCCAGGGAGAGTAAATAGGTAGTGACTTTACCGCGGTACTAATGGCCTGCCTGTGAAGACTAATGAAGGTCTCAGGGCAACCACCTCACTCACTGGATTACATTAGAACCACAGGTCACATATTCATACGCTGGTTGATCTATATGTATTATATATGATGGAGGGGATTTGTGGGCTTCTCGCCATCAACTGTTACAGAAATAATGCAATTTAATTTGTTATTTTGTTCATTTATCAAGCTATATCCACCTGAGACCGTTAAGAGTATTTTCTGATTCCTCTAACCACTTAGTAAACAGCAGTGTCCAGACCATTCAAGGCAGGTTGACTACATTATATTAATGGCACTGTATATTGCCACAGCACATAGATTTCCTAGCATGAGGTTAGCCTCCACACAGAGAGGACACTTCGCTGTGTGTTTCCAATCACATGCCGGCGTGTTGAGTTGCCTAATGGCCTAATGCCTCTCTGCCTCCTGTAGGAGCTAGGGGCCCTGTCTGGCGCATGCTCCCTGCTCCAGCCTCATCCCCATCCCGTCGGGGGCAGTTGGGTGCGGGCAGATGGGATGCAGGGAAGCCGGCACAGAGGGGGAGGTGGGTGTAGGAGGTGGAGGATGAGGGGGGAGGAAGAGCGGTAGCAGTCTCTGACCAACTGTGCGTAAACATGCCCATCCAGAGACCCCCCCCTCCCCCTCTCTCCCCTCGCCCTCCCCTGCGAACTGCCCACACTCCATTAGGATGCCAGGATAATGGCCAACTAGCACTCCCAGTGACACCCCATTTCCTGTGCACTGAGCTCTCCAACCGCGACAGATGTCGACAATACCACTCCACCGCTACCGGGTGGGGGATTCTCTGGTTCCTGCCTCACCGGCCCGGGCGGATGCAACTTCACCAGGGGAGCACCAGGAACAGGCGATAGGAGTAGCCTTGTAAATATTCACTTTAGTTCTCGGCGCACTTGGGATCAGCACGGATCAAAGAGTCAGGTGCCTTTTTCCAATTTCTCTGATGAACGTTCCGACAAAACCTTAAAAGATGTCTGCGGGCTGTTAAGTTGCTACACTCGAGAGGCGGTGTGTGTGTGTGTACATGTGTGTGCGAAGGCGAGGTGCGCGCCTGTGTATTGGCGGGGCGGTCATGAAGGAATCTCATTTCATACTGTGATTTCGGTGAGGCCGATCGTGTCTTTACTGGGCTCCGCTACATCAAATGTATCAATAATACTTCACACTGGACAGTGTATCTAGACTCTCAGTGAAAGGCAAGGGCCATGGACCGAGGCTAATGGATGGAACAACTACTAGACCTCCTAAGCCGCTGTCCAGAAATCAGCTTGGAGAGGGGGGAGCGGGGGGGAAAACACACCACCTCTCACTCCTACCCCCGCACAACATGATACTTAAAACACGAGAGGAGAGCAATTTAATAATACCCTCATTTGAATATGTATCCTGACCTCCTGACTGCGCCCTCCTTCAGTTTTTGAATTTTGAATCCCTACCAACCATATTTCTAGGGCAGAACGAGAAGGAAATTGTTGTGCATTTCCTGACAAATTGAGTTAAACGGACATTAAGTGGGCTTTAAGAAAACAAATTGCTGTCTTTATCACAGGTGGACACTGATGGCTTAATGGGGCCTGTACTGATCCTATCACAGCTAATGGCCTGACAGGAAACATTCGGCTGTTTGTATAGAGGACAGGGGCAGCGAGGCCAGACTGAGCCAGGGCTAACCTGTCAAGTAGCTGTGTGTCCCCTTTGTGCTGGGAAGCAGATGTTTGTATGTACGCGGTGAACTGGCAGAGCTGGCATCGATGCCAGGCGGCAGATGCCTGTACGGGTGCCAGGGTTGCGAACGCTGTACAGACGGGCACAACGGACATGGAATTAGAGAGAGAGAGGGCAGAGTGGGAGAGGGGGATAAGAGAGAGAGAGAGGGCAGAGAGGGATAAGAGAGAGAGAGAGAGAGAGCACAGAGCTACCCTTTGGCCATAGGTAGTTCCCAACAGCCCAGGCCTAGAACTTAAACTAATTGACCCATTTATCTACTTGTGCCATTATTTACTCTTTCACTTAAATGACTTGTTTGGTCATATAAGGATCAGCCTCACGTTGCATCAAGGGGCACAGACAGAGACGTTTATTAGAGACCAAAAATTATATTTTTTATGGGGAAAATAAAATCCAATAAAGTTCAATGAAATAAAATAGAGCAGAGGACCTTAAGTACAAGACATCTAGTATATCCCAGAATATCATGGCACTCTTCATGTTAACCTGCATATACCTGATACCCAAATAATGAATTCAAATAATAATATCTCCTACCAACAAAAAAATACTAATCATTCATTATGTACCACCATACATACCGGCATAACGAAGACAGAGACGATGCATTAACATTGATAATCCCTCAGAGCATCTCACTGGGCTTCCAGGAGTTCATTCATTGTGTCCCAACACAGCCTGAAGATCACAGTGTTTCCTTTGACATCTCCCTGTAGTTTTGAGCTGTGTGGCTCTGCTCGCTGAGAACTTTCTCTCATCACCCTTCGGAGAGAGAGAGTCGACTGCTTATCCAAGGTACGGCTTGTTTCATTAACATCAAAAGACAGGCGCCTGTGGGAGACGGGCCTGATCAAATTCCCCTCTAATTAAAATGAACTCCAGTTGAGATGTTGTGCTACTTAATATGTACGGAGCGACGCTGATTGCACAATGCGGCTCTCCCTTTTGTTAGTAAGGATATAATGCTAGTCTTCTGAGAATTTGACGTGGATGAAATACGCATATACAGTATGTATCTCCGGATCTAGATTGTCCTATCAACATCAATAATGATACGAGCTCTGTGACTGCTGTAAAGTATTAGTGTGTTGTATCAAATGTGGCCCGTCCATTCATCAAGATAGTGAATAATAGATAGACGTCTGGGTTAGGCAGTAGCAGCATAGGCAGGGGACTCCCTCATGTCTCCCTCAGCCTGTCTCAGTAGGTATAATACCCTCCCTCGTCCTTGTCTTGACTCAATGAAACCTGCAGCTTGCTCCCCAATCTGTCCGTAGATCACCCCCATTCTTACACTCTTCGAAAAAAGGGTTCCAAAAGGGTTCTTCGGCTGTCCCCATAGATAGGAGATCCCGTTTTGGTTCTGGGTACAACGCTTATTAGTTCCAAGTGTAACTATTTTGGGTTCCATGTAGAACCCTCTGTGTAAAAAGGTTCTACATTAAGTCCTAGACATAAACTTTTTTCCCCTAAGGGTGTACTGCTGTATTTGTAGCTAATATAAAGCTTATCTCATATACTTTATTTGTATGGAGATGTGTCCGTCAATCAGAAGATGACCAAAGCCAAGTCATTTCCTGTATCTGGAGAGTCTGTTGTTTGGCGCATCAAAGTTTACTCTCGTGTTACGAATGTCAATCGGTTGACTCACACTTCGTTTTCGAACATGGCCCCATAGACTCCTTAGTTAAACGGAGTTTTCGTTTTCAGCTCAAAAGAAAACTACAACGTTGACGCGGAGAGGTGTAAGATTGGGGGATTTACATTCAATTGAGGCGTTTCTATAAATCAGTACGAGAGATCCAACCGAGATCTCAGGTCATGAATACCTGACAACGCTGTTTCACATGTTGCACACTGATCATCACCATATCAACCTGTGATATTTCCAGGTCCTCTCTCCGGCATTCCGCATACTGATTTGTGCACGGTAATATCCTTCACTTCGTCATCAATACATGTGTGATTATTCTGCACGTCTTTGACTCCAAATTGAACAGGGATACACGGGGAAACCTCAGTCGCCATTTTACCCTACAGAAGACAGACACCGACACAAATGTGGAATATGAAAGTGGGGAGGAGTGATTAACGTGATTTGCTCGATTTCACTGGGCTGAGCGTCTTACTCAGCTTTACAGCCTTTCCCTCCGTCCCCCTCCCTCCTGTCAACCATTGGAACAGGTAGCATCGCCTGCCTCCGTTCACTCCATTAAACAAGCACTGTGGCCCCCTCACTTTTATTTGACATTTTATTTGGCCGTGACAAACGAGCAGCAGTTGGATTATAACATAATTTGTCTTGTCTTTATTACCCGAACAAAGGACACCATTCATTAATTATTCTGCCGTTGCAGCTCAACACTAACTGGAAAGGTCCCTGGGTTTGGACAGATGGTGGGTGCAATGTTATTTATATCAATCAGTCCAAAATGTTCGGCGAGGATTACAATTCCTTGGACCTGCTTTGATTTATGTTTTCTACCGCCGCCATCACCTCACCCTAAACTCACCCGCATACAGGCTCCTGCAGGGACACTTTAATCGAAATAGGATTGGAAATGGACGAGCAGACTTGCAAGGCAACAATGTGTATAAATAAACATTGAAAACACATCGGTGTCTTGCAAGTGCCTTCCTACATACAGCTCGCCTCAGTCCCAAGTCCTTTACATTTTTTTTATTTTTTTTTATAGAAACCTGTAGTAGGAATGCTCCTGGTGAAATTGCCCTTCCCTGGCCTTCACAAGAGCAGCCAAAGTGTGTACTGGTATGTCCAACCCGAGCGTTTGCTACGCACATGAAGTGCACATTCAATCTGAATCTCTCATTATCTAATTGTTATTGATGTTTTCTTTGCAGCATGGCTATCTATCACGTTGTATTCCACGTATACCGTGTAACGTTGCACCTCCTTTATCTTTCACATTGTGCAGCATTTAAGTCCACAGCTAGAATGATATACGTCGCTGTGGCGAGAACATTGAAATGAATACCACTTACAGTGTAATTAGTTTTATGCAAACTAGAAGTGAAGATGAAAGCAAAAAAAATCTTTACAAATTACGAATCATGTTATAACTTATCCGGGTGCTTATCATCACTTGTGATGAGTTAATGTACCTTCCGTTAATTAAAAATGCACACATGGAGTCCAAGGGAAGGGAGATAGTTCGCCTCGAACCCATCAGGTATCTGCATCTCCAAGAGAAAGCCATTCTCAAAGACCCCTTTTGTTCTTTAGCAACGCGCATCAGAACGTCACACCTTCTCCTTAGTTGATTCAGGTAGAGGGGTTAATAGCAATAAGAAAAGGATCAAATGCGAAAGCAATCAGAGACTGTTGGGCATAAACACAAGCACACACACACGAGAGCACGTGCACACACACAGACACGCGCACGCACACAACACACAATATTACAACATTAACTTAGTTCACAAAATCATCCACCTGACAAGTGCCGGCATCTTTATCAAGTGATGGGGAAAGAGAGAGAGAGAAAACGGCCGGGATTGTTAATGGATGAGCCTAAATTCTACCAAACATTTGCTCATTGACTACAGACTCCTCTCTCACACAACAGGGCCGGGTGCCCCTGGCTCAGCGCGGGAGGGAATGTTGGTTAGCAATACTCATAAAAACTCAATTCATCAACATGAGCATAATTTGCTCCGAACAGAAAGCTCACAAAAGGGTGAGCTTGACAGCAAGACAGGTGGCTGGAGATCTCGCTCTGATACTGAGAGATCTGAATAATAGATTCTGGTAAATGTACGCCAAGACCCAGGCAGGCTGTAAACACAGCTGCTTGCTTTCCCTTCCAACAGAACAGCTTGGCGAGCTCGACGAGAAGCAGAGCGCTTGCCCCACCTGAGGACTAGAGACGATTAACTAATCAAATGCACAGGCTAAATAGGCGACAAGGAGAGGAGAGAGAAAGAAGAGACAGACAAAGGAGAGGAAGAGAGAGAGAGAGGGAGAGGTGTTGGATCGGTAGGCTGCAATAGAGTCGTGGACTGTAGAGTAGTCAAAAGAGCATTGGAGCACACAGTAAGGCATAATTGATCTCAATGGGTGTAAATTGATAGATTATTGTGAAATTAAACCCCCCAAAAAATACAATTTCACTTTGTCTGTGGATCATTATGGAGCTCAACACAGGTAGTCATCCCTATCAACAATATAGTAGATGCAATCTATTTCTGATGCACTAGCTTAGGTTGATCAGGTTTTGATTTTGCTAATGCAAGTGGACATACAATTTGTAGTCTCATTCATTAAGAACTGGTATAAGTCAGCTTTGAATATTACAAATGGAATTACATTGAAAACATAGTGTTCGGTTTTATATTTAGCATTGTGGCAGATCTTTGGCAAATCTTTCCGAATGGTCCATGCTTACATTCGGATAATTATTCAGACCAGCACCACGATTATTCAGACCAGCACTACGATTCTCTGCTGCTGATGTCATCTTTCCGCGCCAAAACGACTAGTTTCTGTTACTTCCTATCAGTGATGGCTGCCTTCTCTCTGCTTTTGATGACTCCCCTGTTGAAGTTTAAGAGGGAGGGGGGGGGGGGGTTCCCAGCAGAAGGTAATTAATTATTCAATTAAAATGTTGTTAAACATTTTTAATGAGTAATAGGGACTGGGGAATCAGATACAAAAGTATGTTTAAACAAGGGAAAAGAAAACATGAATATTTCAAAGTTGGTTTCTAGAAATGGGGGTCTCGATGACCCAGTTTTCAAGTATTTCACCAGTGACAGAAGTATAACAAAAAAAAAAATCTAATGTGATTGCTCCTGGCACAGAGGAAGTGTCCTCCATCGCAGGTGATTATTGCTTCATGTCTGTTCCCTGTCTTGTCTGTTATCATTCTACAATTAGGCCATGGGTTAGTCTCCAAACAACTTGTAATATGCCCATGCATGTATCATCGAGGGCAGGCAAATGTATTCCCACTTTACCTGATTTAATTCATTGCAAAGAGAAAATCAGTTAGATTTTTTTTTCCATCGAATTATAATCTGGATGTCGAACAGGCTAGTCCAAGCTACTCATACAATAACAAAGTTGCATGTGTGACAAAACAAATTCACTTTTACTACCGTAATGATCCTGTGTTGCCACATGTCCTTTCCCTATCCTCTAAATGTGTCTTATGACATTTTAAACACCTCTGTCACAAACACCCTAAAGTGCATTGCATTAGTCCTCAGTCCATCGTTATAGGCTAGCTAACCCCCACAATGGCAACACTTCAGCATTTTCGTGGAACTGCGGAATTGCAGAACTTCATTATAGGGCGGAGCACTCTGTAGGTTCCTGGCATTGTAGTCTCAATTAGACTCTTGTAAATGTGTTGCTTGCTTAATCACCCCGAAACTGGCCCCTAGGACTTTCCCTAATGCAACCCCATTAAAAGGGCCATCAAAACAAAAGATCTGCCTCTAATGACAACAATCCCTCACGTCTGTCAGTGGAAAGCCAAACGTGTCTTAAATGAGGAATGATGGATGAGCTCGGACCACTGTGTCAAAGAGCTTTATTACTGTTGATGGATGTTATGGGCCCCAGCGATCGGAGGCCGGGGCCTCAACAAGGGCCCTAACCAGACCTTCACCCCTAGCCAGCTTTTCTAAATATGCTTCGCTTAAACCCCAGACTTTTGGGGAAACGTGATGTTCATTCACACAGTTGGTGAAAGGGAGGAAGAGAGAGAGAGAGAGGGTGAGAAAGAGCTTGTGCAAACATCATAATGAATCCAATTAATGATAATTTCCTGTTTAGCCCTCGGGCGTGTGCTCCCAACTTTGGCTATGTATTGGAGTGACGTCTACTTCTGGGAGAGGCAAGGCATCGGTGGGAGGCGTTGCTGCATACTTCTCCGGAAGTATGCCTTAGCATGCTTCCTGTCCTGTACATGGAAGCATTGGATTGGTTTTAGCATTGGCAGGAGGGAGTTTAGCCACTTAGCCATCGGGCGTTGTTGTATATCCTCTTCAGGATGACCCACGTCCCAGTGGATTCCCACAGCTATGTGTTATTTCAAGTTCAGTGACCGAAAGGTAACAAAAGCTACTATCAACTATATCCATTAGACCTCAGTTTTCTCAGTAGACTACTCCATTCGCTCTCTGTCTCTCTCTCACACACTCTCTCTCTCTTGCTCTTTCTCACTCTCTCCATCTCTCTCCCTCCCTCCCTCCCTCCCTCTCCCCTCTCTCTCCTCCTCCTTTATCTCCCTACCAGGCACCAAGATACAAAGACATAGCAACCTCAGAACATCTTATTGTGTTAATTATATATGTAAAACACATTCCCAGGAGAACATGCTATATTTAAAGAAGCAGAAGCCAGACAAGGTCCCTCCAACATGTCTACTGCTGGTAGGGATCGCATACTTACAGAATGTGGCTCATAAGGGAGAGATCCTCTGGGTCTGTAGCAACTGTGCTACAGAGCCCAGCATTTTCAATGACAGGTAGGTAGGCCTAACACAGCAGAGAAATGCTGTTAATTGCAAATGAATACACCCCCCCCCCCCCCCTCCCCCCCAATTCATTAGTCATAAATCATTTGGCCACTTGGGTATGTATGTGCTTTCCAAATTACTTATTCTTTTTGTACTTCAAATTACCTATTCTTTGTGATGTTTCTTTTACATGATTAGCAAGCTATTTAACTAGCCATTGGCTTTTTCCAGGTCCGACTCTCTTTTGGGTTTTCTTCAGTAGAACATGTAGTTAAAGAGGCTGGAGATTGGGTTAAGAGCTGTTAGCAAATGTGGATGTATACTAAATAGGGAAGCAAAGCTCATTTGTTGCTGGATAGTTTTACCTCAATATGCCATTTTCCATACATTATTAACAACACCATTATTGACGTTAAAAACAAATTTGAATGGGGTAGAATGACCAGAACCAGAACTCTGCCCAGTGTGTTGTCACAGGTTGTGGACAATCCTAATTAAAATGGCCTTCCTCATTATCATGCATTGCCCTGTGTATTTTGGAAAACACTCTGTCCCTGGCATTGGTACATGCACCCAAATTTAGACATGTGACACTGGTCTTTAGCCCATCAGATGGTCCACACTGACATGAGAGGAGAAAGTGGGGCAGCCGTCACTCCCAGTGGACCGTGGACTGCTGCTCCCCTCACACACACGCAGATGGCACAAGCACCATTCCAGGGTTCATCAGTTGCTACTGAAAAATAAACTTGCCATCTTTAGTGGCATAATTTATTCGTAAACAAGGTTGGGGGGTGGAGGGTGAGGAGGGGTGGGGGTGAGGGCGACGAGGGCTAAGGGTGTCAACTGTCGTGTCCAGCCCCTGGTTCGGGCAGAGTTGGATCGGGACGGAGACTAAGGCATGTCACCGGGAGGAGTGAGGAGTGCTGGCCACGGCCCTGGTGAGAGCATCTGCCCGGGGTTTGAGTGTGAGCCATGGCCTTCGCTGGCTCCAGGATTCCCCCCAACCTAGTCTCCTGAGCTACATGCCCTCCCCCCCTGTGCCAAAGAGAGCATTTGGGGGAGAAAGAAGGAGCACAGGATGCAATTCTATTGTGAGAGTTTGAGAAATTGTGGGAGTCCTAAAATGATATAACTGACTGGAACTGAGGCTTTCAATTTCAGATGTACTATGTTTCTGATTCCTTAGATGCTTTTTTCAGATGATAAATCAAAACCAGATTCTCCTTTGTGTTGCACGTCAATTTGTCTTCATCCTGCTTTGACCATCAACAAAGTATTTTCCTTTCCCTCCGTATCTCTGACATAAGAAGGATGCAGTCTATATACAGGAGAGACGGAGACAGAGAGAGGAGAGAGAGAAACACTCTCTGGTTTGTGGTGAGAGACTACAGAGATAACAAGCAGTTCGCTGTGGAGGTGCTGCTTTGTTCACAGTGGTCCGACTACGCAGACACAGGGCCAGCTAGAATACTCCACTTCCTGCCAACTGATCCATTGGAATGGAAGGAAAAGAAGCGAGTGAGACAGAAGAAAGAGAGTGAGAAAACAGAGAGTGGGAGAGAAAGTGAGATGCGCCACAATATACTGAATGCGCCATCCGTATTGTGTACAGAGCTAGGGAGATCAATAGAGAGGGCATAGTTTCTCCCGATGTGAATAGAGGTGATCAGATGTGTCATGACCGCAGCGTAGGTAAGGTCGTTGACAAATAAAGTGACAGCCTCTGCGGTGTCTGCATCAGTGTCACCCTCTCCACATGAATCTGTGTATAGCCACAGAGCTGCAGCTCCTGCCGGGGGTAGGGAGGGAGGGAGCTGCATTCTCAACATAGCCCCGGCCCATTTGACCACAGGGGAGGCTGTCAATTGCCCAGATAGTTCTGGTAATTTTGTGAGTGGCGCTCTCCTCTGGAGGAAGTGTTGGGGCTACGGTGGTGCACATCACATATTCAGAGGCGAATTGAATATGTGATCTCTTTCTGTCTCCTCTTCCATGGCGTATTGTCAGGGCAGGGTCCGGGCTTTGCTGTGGCATTTCTACACGCCTTCAAGTCAGGAAATGGATATACGAGGTGTATTTGCAGTATTGCAAGAACGGGAAAAAAAACTCACATAAACAGGATTAGTGTTATCAGTAGACACACGAGAGGGCAGACACACACACACTCACACACACACAAAGACACACATTTCTGAGACACAAATACATACTTAAATAAATGAATATGTAAAGAAGTAAGACCTTCTTTTGACGGAGGTCTGGGTTTATAGGGTAAAACAACTATAGAAAACGTGATTGTTTTCATCCCATGCTCCGGTCATGCAGGTAGGAGATGTTTGACATCTCTAGTTGTCAACTAATGTAATAAACTGTGTGGTAATTGACTCAGTGGTGGAGTGGGAGAGTCGGATTCATAACGCAAACGCTAAGGAGAGGGAAAGGGTGGGAATGTAAGTAGTGGCCTGACTGATACAGCGACAAACGTCCAATCATTTTCAAACACACCGTTAGTCAAATTGTCGGGGAGGGAAATTGATTTATCTGCTAGCACTTCCTATACTGCGTTTCTACTGTATGAAGAATGGAAATAATTTTCTAAAAGTTGTTTTTCACTGCTGTCTTTGAGTATCCGATATCTGGGACTGTTATAGGAAATCCCCCATACAGATGGCTGATAGTGTTAATTTGTAAATGGAACAAGCATCATCTACATGGAGAAGTCAGGATGTGATTTATAGATCGAGAACAGAGACCCGAGACTTAATTGCAGCGCAAAGACTCCAATCAGTCTTTGAGGAGATTTTCCCTAAGATTCGCTGCGGCAAATAAACTATATTGTTTGTTTTTACAAACAACAACAAATAAACAAACAAACAAACCCGTTCATATTGCTCACATTTATTTGTTCATCAATGTTTTCAGACCCGGAGATTGCTCTATTGCTCTAAAATTGCCCTCTTTTCAAAGATTCATTAAGTTGACGGAAACATTGTCAGTACGAGTCTATGGCTTTAGTTCAGTGCAGGCGGCAGATAAATCTGTCTTTTTGAAAATGAAAATGTACGTGTTAAAAATCCTCCATTGATGTATGTGTCCCCCCCCCCCCCCTCCCCCAATGCTATTGGTTCATAAAGAGGGGTCCCCCTACAAATGATACGTGGTGTAATGGAAATTCTTCTTCTTGATTAGATCAGATTCTCTGGTAAACAAAAACATCTCTGCATGGGAGATGTTTCTCACAAGTTGTTCGAAGAAAATATTGCATGTCAGATTACCGCCCGTGTTATTTCAACTCTTCAAGTGTGCCTGTATGTCGGTCCGACATCCTTCTCCCTGCAGTAATTGGCATGGTGGTCTGATCTAACCCTATGAGTGGTATGCCTCCTGATGGAGCCGGGGGGAGAAGCAACAAGGTGGATACTGCCACGTGCTCCTCTTTAAATGAGCAGTGGGGACCCTTGCACTTTCCTAGAAGGTGAAGAATGGCAAGTATAATTGTATTGAAGTTTTGTTCACACTGAACACTTCTATTTTTGTAGAAGCACGGTGGGTCTATGGAACAGGCATCACTTCACAACAAATAAGAAAATAAGAAAGAAATAATAGGTAAAATAGGAAACCTTACCTCTACTATTCCTTCAGTATTGCAGTGTTAAAGTCACCTTCAATGCACCTTCATGCAAACAGTATGTACATATTTACTAGTTGTTTATTGGTTTGGATGTCACCCAGGGAATCACAGCTCATGACGAACCCCCAATCTAATAACAAATGGCTTTAATTGCGGGATGTTTTACCAAATTCCTACAGATGCCTGAATGAGGTGAAAAACAGAGAAGTGGCCTAGTATACTAACTTCCATGTTGTCTTATAGCGTTGCTACACATGGCTCCAAAGAAGCTGCATGTATGGGAACAGTGGTACTGGCAGCTCCTGGTTAAAACACACACACTCTCTTTTTCTTTCTCTCTCTCTCTCTCTCTCTCTCTCTCTCTCTCTCTCTCTCTCTCTCTCTCTCACACACACACACACACACACACACACACACAGAGAGAAAGGGAAAACATCTTGAGTGCTCCGGTGACAACGTGGATGTCCTCCTCCCACTGGCTGTCGTCCAAATTCAGCTCGTCTTCAGGGAAAACACGAGGAGAAATGGAACAACTGGTTTTAATGAAACAATTACAAGACACTAATTATTATGTTAATGTTTGCCTACTATCATCAGCAACCGTTAACTGCCTTCTGCACCTAGAGGTTTAGCGCTGGGTGTGTTTTTTTCTTCTCTCTCCTGCTTCGTTCTCCAGGAAGGGGAGAGAATAGTGTTCGAATAGGACGGCATCTGTAGGAATATGTCCAACTAAATATGAAAAGGAAGGAACACAAAGAGACTCCTGCCATTGAAATAGAATGTCAGGTACATTTATTCCCTTAATGCCCCAGCAAATAAATTAGCAGCAGGGTAGAGGGTGATTCAAAGCTATTAGTTTTAGATACAAGGGGGGGGGGGGGGGGGGGGGGGTCGTGGAGGTGCAAGAGACAGTAGGCTCAGGAGACAAGCCTTGAGGCTGAAACACACACATACAGGCATGCACGCACGGGCACACACAGGGGCACCACACACACATGTTAACTGCATGGTAACTGCATGGTAACTGCATGGTAACTGCATGGTAACTGCATGATAACTGCATGAGGGAATTCGAAGAAGCATGTGCAACTGCAGATCTCCCAAGTTACCAATTCAAAAACATTTACAAACAGAAAAATCCATCAAATTCATTTGTTTTAAAATGTTCTTTAGTTGCTTGCCCTCTATCCTTTCTATTATTGGGCAAGCCCTGGCTTTCAACACATTCTGGGAACTCCCCTCATCTCACCCCTCCCACATGAAAAAGCAGTCAGTTGGATTGAAACCAGTTTAGCAACAAGCCTTAATTGCATTACATGCTATTAATGCAGCCTGACTTCATCCTAAAGGATAGAAGGCCGGCTTTGAACCCAGCGGCCAAACAATGACATGACCCCGCCAGGGGCCTTGATGGCCCCCATAACTGTCCCCGCAGAAAGAAAAGATGGATTTTCATAATACTGAAGTCCTGTCAAATATTTTGATATGTCCCACACACCATGGGTGCTGCTCCTCCTGTGCCTCTCCCTGCTTGTCCTGCCTGTCCCTTTCGAAGTGAACAATTGACTTTTTCTTTCTTGAAACCTTTCATGGGAAGCCATGGACTAGCAATGCAGTCCGTACAGCTGGGTTAATTCCCATGCGTCACCCTGGCTGGCTGGTTCATTGATGGGAAGCCACTTCAGTTGTGTTGTGTGGCCGCACAGGTTTCTATTCAACTGGTTAACTTGGCACACTGAGCAAAGTCATATTTTTCAGCATTTAGCAAGACCGCCGTTTTGAGGGCCAACTTTATGAATGCTTCAAGTGTTTTTATTTTTTACTTTATGGGCTGTATTTTCTGCTGCTGTTCAGGCGGCGCTAGTGTCAAGCGCACGTTAGTTTGTCATTTCGTCATGTAAAATCTGGCGAACTGGCATTTTCCAGCTCTAACGCCAGGTTCAGCAATTTACCTGTCTTATATCACCTCGCTTGCGCTTAGATGGGCAGGTGGAAATATTTGAGGTGATCCAAAGTACTAATTTCAGGCAGTGCTGATAGGGATGTTTAAGACCAACCAAAAGCTGGTTTTAGTGGTATTATGGCATGAATTTTGACAGCGGAAACGCAGCCTATCCAGCCGTGACGCACACTGCCCATATGGACATGGAAAAAGAGTAGCCTAATGCGCTTTTGGTGCCTGTATACTTTGTACTTAGAAACATAAAAAATACAAATTTTGTTTCCCATTTAGTTTCATTTGACTAAAAATCTTCCCTCCTCTCAATGAAGTTTTTTTTTTGTGTGTCTGCCCAAAGCAAAGTAGTCAAGCGAAGTAGTCAAGACTGTCGATAAAGGGTTTGGCTGCTGAGACCGCTTGGAAATGTCTTAATCACCAAAGCTTTATTAAAATATCAAGTGCACTGTAAAACAGTGAGCTGACATTCCCTTTTAATCTTTGCATTGCAGGCAGGCCCACATTTTAGCCACGCAAGTCTCGTTTTGGAGGTGCGTAAAACCCCCTCCACCATGTAGGCTACGTGTCCATGCCCCTCTCGAGAAGTTTAACATCCTTTAGATGTTATCTGTAACCGGTAAAAATGGCTTGTGTTCAAAGCCCAACTCCTCCCTTAGGTCTACTATATCGAAGGCTGGTTCAACAGCAATGTGTGTAGGTTTTATGATACCATTACATTTGACATTCATTCATGGTTGATGTTGCTGTTGTTTAAAAAAAATTTTTTTAAAAAACGGATTGCTTGTTTTTATTCAAATGTTATTACAACCAAACGTATTAGAATGATTCACCGTCCTGGTTTCATGGTGACAACGTCCGTGGCGCTCTTGCAGTGGAACTTCTCGAGAGGTGTGAATGGGATCTAACCTGTAAGATGGTTCCAATTATGTTCATAAAACATAGGCCTATTTGGGAGCAGTTTAATGGTGAGGGTCCATTCTCCATTTCCATTCATATTGGATCTTTGTCCAGCTACTGTGAAACATTTGGACGCGCGTAAAACCCTCCATAGCCTGCGTTGTTTTAACATTACATGCCCACAAGAAGAAATGATGGTGCCTGTAAGTAAGTGTGACATATTTAAAACAAGTTCAAACAAAAATTGGTCATATCAATAATGAATTTAATCTTGCTTATTGACAATTTTGGCACCTCCATACTCAGCCATAACACAATTTACAGTAGGCCTAGCCCCTATACCATTGTGAATGCGTTTGAAGCCAAGCAATGACTTGAACAATGTGGACTGCAAATGAGTTCAAGTTAAAAGTGTTTAGCAAAAATAGTTTGACATTTTGTTATTTAGTTTCTGTAAGCCATTTAACAAACTATAACATTGGAATTGGAGTTGATTCCAAAGCAATACATAAAAGACCTCAAATACACAACCTGAAGCGCCCACACATTCCGCCATGAGGCACGTTCTGATTGGCCAGTGAGTGGCCAAGCCTCGACACACCCACAACTTGCTTATTGATCAAAACCCAGCCCATTCATGCTAACACCAGCAAGTTCTCAGGTAATTGTGATACTGAAAATATCTCAAATATTTCTGACACGCCCCTGAACCTATAGCGCTACCCCCTGCTCTTAGATTTATCATTGTGTTCGTTAAAATAGAGCCCTTAGAAATTCCCATATTTCTTTTTTTCATCCGTTTCTATAACATGAGAAGTGTTCACTCTAATTGTTCACATCTGCAGGTAGTAGCAATACAAACCAGAGGCAACTTGCTGATGTGAGGAACAACACTTGTCTCTCTTTCTCCAATGAAGAACAGAAACATACTCTCGCTCTAATCAAATATACAGTACCATGAAGGTAACTTTCTTAGTTTCAAAGTTCATAGTTGGAAACCAAGGATATGAATATTTATAGAAAATTACCCTGGCCTTTCTCCAGCACGGTATTAGCCATGTAAAAGAGATGAGGGGGGGGGGGGGGGGGGGTCCGTCTCACTTCCAAGGCCTTGCTCTTGGACACAATGGGCAACCAGCCGTTCAATTAGTTTGCCATCTTAGACTGACTACTTGACAGGTCCGACTAATTGTTAATCCCGCCATAACTGTTGCTTCCAGTAATTAATCACATAACAAAAGCCTTTACTTGGGAAACCCAACTGCTGTGGAATGTATGTCACAGTCATGTCGCCCATGATCCCACCACTCGAAATCTGGCGGGGCGACCTAATATCGAGAAACGCTTCCAATATATAATCTATATGGACACGTATTTAATCTTCATTTGGGGACACCTTACTGGTGAGGAAAAGGTCCAAACCTCTTGCATGTGTGTTTTTATTGCACTAAACTAAACCGCATATCCCAGGGAACTCGTGAGCCGTGGCTCATGCTAATGTGTTCTGTGGTTTCGCCGAGGCTCTGAGGAACAGGTCCGGAGGTCAAGTGTCATTCATCATTAGATGGAGTGTCATCCCCCCCCCCCCACTTCATATGGCCGCAGCTGCGGACGCGAGAGGGAGAGAAAAAAGGTATTCTTTGAAAGGACAGAAGAATGGGAGAACACGATCCAGGCTCTTAAAAGAGAAAGAGAGAAAAGGGAGGATAATAAGAACACAAGGTGTCACTGTGTCACAATCCCAGAATCCCCCTAATGCGTGAACCAAAAAAAGTTGGTGATGTCATTCCCCCCCCCCCCTGACCCCTGAAAGTCACAAGACATGCAGCATTCTTGGGACTGGAAGCCATGATAACAATGAACCGCCGTGTCTCAGCCAACTGAATCACTTAGCCGTGACCCCAGAAGTGAATTTTTGGTGTGTCCAAATCATGATTAATATCTGTTTTCCATTTCCTTGTTGAGGAGTTGCAGTAGCTAGCTAACAAGAGCATCTCTTGTTAACATGAAAAGAACCCTAAGGCTTCCCAGAGCTTCCAATCCCTCATAAAAGGCCAAATTAGATCATTTTGAAAAAATGGACAGAGAACCATTTTCCTTTTTTTCTGTAAAGGACTTTGAGATTAGATTCTCATGGCTCAAGGATGTGTGCTATTTCTCAGAGAAATTCTATTGGGAGTTGTTTTTGCAGGATTTAGTGAGTTTCAAAGTTTCACTTAGTAACATGAGTGCTTGTATCTGTTCGCAGTTGTGTGATATAAGACCAACGGAGAATGTAGCAGGATTCAATAAACAGCGAATAGAGACGCATTCATGTAACGTTTGACTCAAAGCAGCTTGATTCATATACGTAACATTTTCTTCCCCTTCAATTTCAACAAGTGTTGAATAGTCTCTCACTGTGTCTTTACAATAGCATGAGAAAAATGCACAGTAGAAATATACAATGCTACAAATACACGTTTAAGGAACACCATATTTGTTTTCTATGCGTTTGGCAGTTGGCCTATCGGGTTCCACTGTCATTTAGAAAACAGTTTTATGACAAATCAAAGCAACAGACTTATTAATAGCCCCATACGGAATCTGAAACCGTTGGTAGAATGGAGTATGCTATTCTGGGGGGTGGGGAGGAGGGTGGGGGTGAAAGGCAGCATACCGAACTGTAGAAAAAGCTGTGGCTAACTGGCACGGTTACAGCTTGGGTTAAGAAATGTTGATGTGAAGGACCAAAACAAAGGGCTTCAAAAACTGACCATCCCATCGCCAACCTCCACACTGAGTGGGACCAAAGCTAATATCCCACACCACACAAAACCCACAGACACTAGAGCCAGAACAGTGGGGCTCCTTCCCTAATTTGACTTGCTCTGCAGGTGGGCACCAGCTGCAGGCGGACAGGTTACCAGGCCTGTCTTTGTGGTGACAAACACGCTAAGGAGAGTTGCCTCCCGGGAACAATGACAACAATGGCCGCCACACCACGGCAATACTCAGGTCTGAAACAGAAGGAGTTCATTTTTTGGCAGCCCCTCGAGGTAACTGCACACACCAATGTTGTATAGAGTTAGACAGTAGACGTTTTGTTGTCTCAACGTCTAGTCATTGAGATGGGGGATTTGGAAGGGGAGTAGCTTTCGAAAATCCCCCCGTCCGTTCACATGACTCAAAGAAAGCCGTGTCTGTCATGTCAGTCCGAGGCCAATTTCTTTCTGTCTGTCTATTCATTTCAGCCCCACAGGCACAACCGGAGGCATAGATAAGTATAGATGCTATTTGACTGTCATAAGCAAGCAGTAAATAACTAATTCAGGGATGGAGATAGCACTGCTGTTTTATTTATAGAACAATACTGTAGCTATGGAGGCTGAGGGGTTAGTACTGGGCCTCTGAAACATCTGAAGCAGGCGAATGTCCCCACTTCTCTACAACAACATGATAATGAGCACCTTCATAAACTTTTCACTTATACTTCGAACAGCACAGTACTGCCTCGTTGTACTGTACATAAAGTTATACCGTATAGAACAGACCTTTTATTGGGAGTTAGGGTTCGGGTCAGCGTCAACGAACGAAACACATTCAGGTTGAAAAAAGAAACATAACAGCACAGTCCCAAAAACTACCTCTGGGGTGAAAATGTCCACCAATTATGCTATTATGATTCTTTCCAGGTCCTGTAGAACGATCGTAAACCTCAATACCTTACTATAACACACGTTATGGCATTCAGTTGAAGGCTCAGTAATTTCACGTTTCATTTGGTCATATTCCAGATTACTGGTGGCTAACCCTTCAAAAGCAAACACACAGTGGCAGACAGACAGACAGACAGACAGACAGACAGACAGACAGACAGACAGACAGACAGACAGACACACAGACACACAGACACACAGACAGACAGACAGATAGGGTAGTCATTTCCAAGCTCAACAGAAAGCAAGGCAGATGATTGGATGCCTCGGAGGTACCGAGGGGCTTTCAAATGATTTGAGCAGAGATCTCCACGTGGTAACACACACGCCTCTCCTCAGGCACATTTGACAGAATAAAAGACACCTAAGTACTCACAGTGAAGGAGCTCCCTTTAAACCAAACATATGTAATTGTTTAATACAAAACGATAGAGCTCGTTTTATCAGATGGTCATGGCAATCTGATCACATTTTTCTCTCTTTAATGTGCCATTATAGCAACCTCGATTACAGCTTTGAAAAATGGTGACCTGCTTAACAATGACGGAGATATGCAATTGAATTGGCACAATTGTTGTTTATATGATACCAGTTAAGTAGCTCTGATCAACCATGATGGGTGGTTGATACAAACATATGAGCACACTATACATGTTCAAGGAGCATAATGGGGACTTTACAATATCTGCTTCTGTGTACTGTGGAGAATTATTGCATTTCTGGCTTGCTGCACTTGAATTTGAAGTACTGTTGGTCAAAGTTTAGGCATTTCTCAGGGCATTTTGTTCATTATGGAATGTGAAGGCCTCAATATGAGTGTCCTTTTTGGAAGTACAATATCCACTCTGGTTCCTTCCTACTATCCTCTACCTCTGTCTTTTTCATCTCTTTGTTCCAAATATGTCCTCCACTGCAACATTGTCCATGTAAGACATTCACAAGGCTGCCCTTATTACATTCTTCTACACCACAAAAACATCCACATTTTGGTTTTTAAAGCATGTCAATAAAACTCAAACTTCATTCAACCCCTTTTTTTTCAAGAATGCATTTTTTATTTCAACATGTTTGTTTTTTTTTTCTTCCCAGAAGTCTGTTGTCATGGTATTCGCTCTTCAGATGGCCAGGAGAATGCCTTGTTGGAAACCTAGTGTCTCCTCAGGACCCTGGTGACAACCCCTTGGCCACAACACGTGAAAAAAAAAAAACCAACAACAGACGGGACGTACCGTAATTAGCTGTTGGCAGGCTGTAGTGTAAATCTGGGCAAGTTCAGAATGATTTACTTACATTGTTGCTCTGTTGACAAATTATTATATACATGCTGATGTTCTTCATGAGGAAATGTCCCTATTGTACCAAATGTGCCAACGACTGTCGGCCAGCATAGAGAATTATGGAAACTAGATATTTGTTCCCTGAAGAAGGTTCCAGTTTTGATTCAGTAGGATTGCAAGCAGCATAAAAAATGAAACCAAATGACTGCAAGTTTAGCTCACGTGGTGTGTTGCTGGTGCATGTTCTGTATTTTATTCTCTCTTATGACATGTTATGACTGAGCTGTATGAGTTGTGAATAACACACAGCCCTGTTATAGCACGCGCCAGGAGAAACAGTGTATATGGTTAGAAACCAGACTAAACAAATCGGTATTTCTTCGGCCTCTCCAGAGCCATCTTACCACCCACACCCTCTACTATCAGCTACGTTGACAAGATTACCAACATCTTACGACATAAAAGTTACACTTTGACATGAAAAGTTGCCACAAATGTTCCATCAGCCAGCCCAGATCTTCTATGCTGTAGCCTACATGTTTGTTCTTCACGTCACCTGTCAGAGTGGATAAAGGCTTCTGCTTACCTGTGGCTGCCTAGAGACAGTTTACACGAGCAGATTTATCCACCCTGATGTTTTGATGTCACCACAGCGACCTCCAGGCTCTGTGCTGTTGTAACAAACTAAACCCCAATCAAATCTTTGAAGTAGTCATCTATGCATAAGCCTGTCTACCTTAATGCTAAATAATTAGCAGCGTGCAAGGCTCACTGGGATCCGTACCTCAGGGCAAAACGTGCTTTTCATTCTTTGATCATTACATTCATTAAATCTGGCTCCCTTGACAGGTTGAGGCTAAAAAACAGGTAGGTGTCATATCATAGCCACCTCAACGAGGATAAAACACCTGGTGTTGTATCCGTGGCTCGGCCTGTCATCGATGAGCCCCTGAGAGTCAGGAATGACAGATAGCCGAGGCCCTAATTCGAACCGATGTCCCAAATGTAAAAAAATAATAACCAAATCGTAAGACACCCTGGTTTTGTAGACTGGAGTCTAGAATTGGAGACTTGGCCTGAAGAGGGAAAAGTCATGTTGTCAGACTTCCGTGTCACTCAAGTCGTAACTACTGCCCCAGGGACAAATTAGAAGTCGGTTTCAGGAGATGTGTCAAACGTGTTCTTGGTCCACATCACATGCAGAGAATCTTACTTAAGTTTGGACACACCTACTCATTCAAGGGTTTATCTTTATTTGTATTATTTTCTACATTGTAGAATAATAGTGAAGATATCAAAACTATTAAACAACATAGTAGTAATTAAAGAAGTGTTAAACAAATCTAAATATATTTTAAATTTCAGATTCTTCAAAGTAGCCACCGTTTGCCTTGATGACAGCTTTGCACAACCTTGGCATTCTCTTAGCCAGCTTCATGAGATAGTCACTGGAACGGGGATCCGAGTGGCGCAGCGGTCTAAGGCACTGATTCTCCGTACAAGAGAAGAGGTGTCACTACAGTCCCTGGTTCAAATCCAGGCTGTATCATATCCGGCCGTGATTGAGAGTCCCATAGGGCTGCGCACAATTGGCCCAGCGTTGTCTGGGTTTGGCCGGGGTAGGCCGTCATTGTAAATAAGAATTTGTTCTTAACTGACTTGCCTAGTTAAATAAAAGTATAATTTAAAGAGAAACAACAGTCAGTCAATCATTACTTTAAGACATGAAGGTCAGTCAATGCGGAACAACTTTGAATGTTTCTTCAGTTGCAAGTCGCAAAAACCATCAAGTGCAATGAAGAAACTGGCTCTCATGAGGACCGCCACAGGAAAGAAAGATCCAGAGTTACCTCTGCTGCAGAAGATGCGTTCATTAGAGTTAACCTCACCTCAGATTGCTTCACAGAGTTCAAGTAACAGACATATGAACATCAGCTGTGTGAATCAGGCATTCATGGCCAAATTGCTGCAAAGAAACCACTACTAAAGGACACCAATAAGAAGAAGAGACTTGCTTGGTCCAAGAAACACAAGCAATGGACATTAGACTGAGTCCAAATTTGAGATTTTCGGTTCCAACTGCCGTGTCTTTGTGAGACGCAGAGTAGGTGAACGGATGATCTCCGCATGTGTGGTTCTGACCGTGAAGTATGGAGGAGGAGGTGTTATGGTGTGGGGGCGCTTTGCTGGTGACACTGTCTGTGATTTATTTAAAATTCAAGGCAAACTTAACCAGCATGGCTACCACAGCATTCTGCAGCGGTACGCCATCCCATCTGGTTTTTACTTTGTAGTACTATCAATTGTTTTTCAACAGGACAATGACCCAAAACATACCTCCAGGCTGTGTAAGGGCTATTTGACCAAGGAGAGTGATGGAGTGCTGCATCAGATGACCTGGCCTCCACAATCACCCGACCTCAACCCAATTGAGATGGTTTGGGATGAGTTGGACCGCAGAGTGAAGGAAAAGCAGCCAACTAGTGCTCAGCATATGTGGGAACTCCTTCAAGACAGTTTGAAAAGCCTTCCTCATGAAGCTGGTTGAGGGAATGCCAAGAGTGTGCAAAGCTGTCATCAAGGCAAAGGATGGCTACTTTGATGAATCTCAAATATAAATATTTGTTTAACACTTTTTTGGTTACTACATAATTCCACACGTGTTATTTCATAGTTTTGATGTCTTCACTATTATTCTACAATGTAAAAAAATAGTAAAAATAAAGAAAATCCCTTGAATGAGTAGGTGTGTCCAGCCTTTTGACTGGTACTGTACATACATTACATTGCTGCTCCATCTGATGTGCATTTCTTTTGTATATTCAGAGGAGAGTGAAAGAGATGTATGTGATGCGAAAATATATTTTTAAAGTCGCTTTGATCTGGATCATTAACTGTTTTGGGCCTTAGTTTGGTGGTGGGACTTGAATTCCATCTGGATGTATTTCTATGTGACGGAAGTTGAAGATTATAGTGTTCACGTGCCCATTGGATTTTAGTTCCAAGAACATGGGACATCGTAGCCAAACCCGACTCAACCAATAAGAGTTGGCGGAATTGGCCATCCTTTCATTGACCACATGGTCCCTTTTCGATTGGAAGCATTTTATTATCATGGAAATCAACTCAGTCTGTGTAATTTCACAAAACTAAACACATACACACACACACACACACACACACACACACACACACACACACACAAACACACACGTTCCCTCCAAACGCAAAGGGAAGTTCACACAACATCTCAGAACAATTACATTTTATGGAGCAATGATTTACATTCGAAATGCCTTCTAAGGAAGACAGATTAAGTTAATGTGGACAACATTTTAAAGTCAGAGACTGAAATGTAATTTATGGATCTCTGTGTTCTTTGTTGGAGAGACCATTATCCATTGAAGACGTCCGTTACTTGTCAACACAGAGCTCTAGGTTCCATGCCAAAGAAATGTGTATACATTTAGATCCCTTAACAATTAAAAAAGATAAACAGTAATGTCCTATTTTGACCCTGTATAACTGCTTTGGGTTTCATAACAGGCATTGTGGCCTACATATTTATAAAAAGGCCTGTGGCACTGTTGGTTAAACGTCTAACGAAAACCTTTAATTCGTGATCATATGCAAAGTTTTCCAATATGGTCTTTGTTAGTAGATTATCTCCAGAGAGTTGAGATGATAAAACGATATCCCATCAGCCACCATACTGGGTGTACTCCAAGCATGTCACATACAGGGACACGTTCAAAGCAGACAGAAGTGACAGAAGTGCTTTATCGCTTTCCAAGCTTCCAACATCAAATGATAACACAATACATTCCAGAATTTAATGAAGACGTTTGAATGCTGGGAGGAAGCACAACACTAAAGCCTGGTCGGTCCACCATTCGAAACTGTGATTTCTTGGCCAATGCTTTGAGAAAGAGCAGTATTTGGGTTACAATAGGAGGGATATCTTCGGAGAAATGCATCTCTCATCACAACATCAATAAAGAAAGAGAACCCACACTACAGCCTTTAAACAAAACACTTGTGAACGTTTTCTAAAAATCACAAGAAATTAATTTCCTTTCTGGGAGAAAAAGGCATTCCACATGATAGGCCTCAGTTGCTTCCTGTCATCTGGGCACCATGAGGCCTCTGGTCTCTGGTCTATTTATAGAAAATCATTCTCCCTTCTTCTTCCTTTTTTATTACCCCAAAAGCCATTTGATAACAATCCAACAATGTTCAGGTGATTTTGATTAAGTAAATTACAGGAAGTCTCTGAAAGGAGTGCAGGTTGAGAAGAAAGAGGGAGGGGGAGAGGGCGAGATAGAGACAGAGGCAGACGCAGAAAGAGAGATGCAGACTCTTTTTAAAGAAAATAGGGGGGGAAGTATTTGTAATTAAATATTCAGTTTGATTACTTATATACTCAGTAGCTAATTTCTGACCTACTTCAATGTAATTCAATGTATTCTCATCCTTCACCAGTTTAATAAACAAGTATATTTTCCTACTCCGTAAAACGTCTTTGCAACGAGACCAGAGGTTAAAACTGAAGATACAGATCGCATCAGCTCTGTTGTTGCTTATTCAATAATAACACATACTTCAAAGGGACAACATTCGAGTGCTGTGGGTTCTTACATCATACTGTCTTTGGCCTGGTTTATTTATGTTGTGAAATCACTCCATATGCTTACTGCATATCAGAGGAGGTCAGAGGAAAATAAGGACATATGTAGGTACAGCTGCTTGGATGAGAACTTGGGTTCATGTGGGCTACAGTATTCAGTGCTTTAGTTACTCAAGTCAGTAAATATGGAATGTGGGGGACACACACATACTCATGCATGCAGGCACTAACATATACACACACACAAGCACATGCCACACTTGGGGAACGATTTTGAGGTAAGGTACTGCATGCAAGCAGATTTTTCTTTTCAGGTCAAAGTCATTTAACATTTTAGCCTAAGACAGCTAATTGTGCAACACAAACAGTGTACATTAAAACCACAATGCAACATATTGCACAAACATATCATTCCTACTCTTTTAATGGGTTGTAATCCGTTTGCAATAGACACCAAATGGGACAGGAATCAAAGTGAATATTTTGTAATAAAAGTGTCCGCCTCAAAGAAAGGCCAGTCCGTCAGTCAGTCTCTGTGTGTGTGTGTGTGTGTGTGTGTGTGTGTGTGTGTGTGTGTGTGTGTGTGTGTGTGTGTGTGTGTGTGTGTGTGTGTGTGTGTGTGTGTGTGTGTGTGTGTGTGTGTGTGTGTGTGTGTGTGTGTGTGTGTGTGTGTGTGTGTGTGTATGTGTGTGTGTGTGTGTGTCCCTCTGCTTGTCTCTGGCGAACAATGTGGAAATAACCCTGGGAAAGTGCTGATCGCACATGTTGAGGGACACGTCGTTTCAAAGCCAACAACCTCAACTCTCTTTATATAAACAGACTTCTGAACCTGAGTCTGTATTATGTCAAGCAGAAAAATGTCAACTGTGAAAACGGGGAAGGAAAAACATCTGGCGACCGATTAAAGTGAGAAAGATAAGGGTTCATTAAGAGTGGACGGACTCCAGAAGAGTAATCGCTCGTTGCCAAAACGAAGGGGGTAGGTCCTGTAAAAGAATATCGAAAGGAATCCAGTATGACCAATATATATACATTTCCAATTCCATTTGTCATTGATTAACAATTTTATTTACTTCATTAACCATCAATGGGTGAAAAAAAAACTGAGAAGATATCAATGCCGTGGATGAGTATTGGTCATGGGTTAAATTCACTCAAGCACAAAAATCATTTGGGTCCAGCAGATGAGCAAGGTTTGAATGATGGTAAATCCTCATCTGTGAGAAGGTCAGCACTAACCCGACAATGTAACTTGTGTTCCGTTATTTTTCTTTGATTTTGGTCAGCTGCTCCATCCTGGTACAAGCCCCACAGCCACAACCCTGCCCTAGTGAACTGCATCAGACAATATCATCTGTGCTGAAACTGAAAGCAGGCCGGCTCAACATTTGTTCTTCGTCTGACCTTTTGTAACTTCTGAAGTGTTTCTATAAACAAACGGTAACTCAAAGGAAAACAGATGTATTCTACACCTGAGGACTAGTTCAACGGCCATGATACTTGAAATTTGGCATGTCTGACGCATGCCTTTTAAAACAATATTACTACAAATACCAAGTCAAGTTGTTCACCTCCTAACGATAACATTTATTGATACATATTTTGTTCCTCATAGCACTTCCCCACAAACCTGAATATGAAACTATACACCGAGTGTACAAAACATTATGAACACCTGCTCTCTCTCCATGACATAGATTGACCAGGTGAATCCAGGTGAAAGCTATGATCCCTTATTGGATGTCACTTTTTAAATCCACTTCTATCAGTGTAGATGAAGGGGAGGAGACAGGTTGAAGAAGGATTTTTAAGCCTTGAGACATGGATTGTGTACAGTGGGGCAAAAAATGTATTTAGTCAGCCACCAATTGTGCAAGTTCTCCCACTTAAAAAGATGAGAGGCCTGTAATTTTCATCATAGGTACACTTCAACTAAGACAGACGAAATAAGGAAAAGAAATCCAGCAAATCACTTTGTAGGATTTTTTATGAATTTATTTGCAAATGATGGTGGAAAATAAGTATTTGGTCAATAACAAAAGTTTATCTCAATACTTTGTTATATACCCTTTGTTGGCAATGACAGAGGTCAAACGTTTTCTCACGATTACATGGCCCCATTCATTATTTCCTTTACACGGATCAGTCGTCCTGGTCCATTTGCAGAAAAACAGCCCCAAATCATGATGTTTCCACCCCCATGCTTCACAGTAGGTATGGTGTTCTTTGGATGCAACTCAGCATTCTTTGTCCTCCAAACACGACGAGTTGAGTTATTACCAAAAAGTTATATTTTGGTTTCATCTGACAATATGACATTCTCCCAATCTTCTTCTGGATCATCCAAATGCTCTCTGGCGAACTTCAGACGGGCCTGGACGTGTACTGGCTTAAGCAGGGGGACACGTCTGGCACTGCAGGATTTGAGTCCCTGGCGACGTAGTGTGTTACTGATGGTAGGCTTTGTTACTTTGGTCCCAGCTCTCTGCAGGTCATTCACTAGGTCCCCCCGTGTGGTTCTGGGATTTTTGCTCACCATTCTTGTGATCATTTTGACCCCACGGGGTGAGATCTTGCGTGGAGCCCCAGATCGAGGGAAATTATCAGTGGTCTTGTATGTCTTCCATTTCCTAATAATTGCTCCCACAGTTGATTTCTTCAAACCAAGCTGCTTACCTATTGCAGATTCAGTCTTCCCAGCCTGGTGCAGGTCTACAATTTTGTTTCTGGTGTCCTTTGACAGCTCTTTGGTCTTGGCCATAGTGGAGTTTGGAGTGTGACTGTTTGAGGTTGTGGACAGGTGTCTTTTATACTGATAACAAGTTCAAACAGGTGCCATTAATACAGGTAACGAGTGGAGGACAGAGGAGCCTCTTAAAGAAGTTACAGGTCTGTGAGAGCCAGAAATCTTGCTTGTTTGTAGTTGACCAAATACTTATTTTCCACCATAATTTGCAAATAAATTCATTAAAAATCCTACAATGTGATTTTCTGGATTTTTTTTCTAATTTTATCTGTCATAGTTGAAGTGTACCTATGATGAAAATTATAGGCCTCTCTCATCTTTTTAAGTGGGAGAACTTGCACAATTGGTGGCTGACTAAATACTTTTTTGCCCCACTGTACATTCTATTCTCAGCATCAACAAAACCCATTCTATCCTCTATCTTGTTAAGTCTATTCAGGTGCACCTACTATTTGGCCACACCTGATTTTAAAGAGTGCTCGATTCCTTTGAAATGGGGTCCGTTTGAATAGAATAAAACAGCTTTGTGTGAATAAAGAAAACATGGTATGCTAGCTCCATCCTGGTGGCGAAGTGGACTAATTCAATGGATAGAGAACAGAAAATCACAGATTTGAATCTCACAGATGCTGTGTCACAATTTTAAAAAAATGTGTTTGCATGATTCATGTCTAAGGAAATTAATTGCCATGTGTCCCATATCTGCTTGGAGTTCCAAAAAGTTAACCCAAAATAAACTAGCATTGTTATTAGAAGTCTTAAGGAAGTTATTAAACCTCAAAATAACCTAAAATTTCCATTATAATAGCGTTAATAAAACCTCCCAGGAAAACTGTCAAGGAACCAGAGTAAAAAGTTCTCAGAACCTCCCTGCAACCCACAAATAAATGTTCCCAGAACAGGCTAAATGTAAAATAATATTTAGTTTAACCGGTCAGGAAACGTCTGTCTTCATTCCCCCAACCAATGTGAAACCAAAAACAAACGTTCCCACAACTTCCAAGGAATTAAATATGCTAGCTGGGCCGTAATTTCAGTCACAAGCAAATTCTCTCTGGGGACAGTCAATTGTTATATCTGGGGGCATCAGTAGTTACTCTGCATCGGTTACAGTGGCAGAACTAACAACCTAAGCCCAAACATTGCGTTTGCATGGGGCTAGTAACGCATACATCAAACAGAGACAGTTAGTCAATATTGGAGTATGGAGAATCAACATGCTTTTTAAAGGAGCAGCTTATACTTTAATATGACTGACAGTGCTGCTCCGGTGCCTGACGCATTTCCTGGGGCAAAGATTGCCATTTCTTATTTGTCACATTAGAAGAGAAAGAGGCATACAAATGAAATAAATGACTGTAAGCTAGGTACCTTTGCATACAAAACAAGTTCTGCAACTTTCAAAGGAATTTGGTGAGGAGGAAATCAAAGAAATATTCAGAATAAATAGAGACACCCCCTCCTTGACTGATAAGGAAACACTGAGGATGAATTTATCAATAATTAGCATTCTGAAATACAACCGTGTAGTTATCGTATGGGCCCAGATGACTGCTTAGGAAAGTACTGTAATGCAAACGTTATGGTACAATCTTCAGTATTCATTCCACTCAGTGTCAGTTTGGTCAGTGGTGTCGTCTCTTTTCCTAACTTAAAAAAAACGGTCAGGTTGATACTGTATTTTGTGTGCTGGAGTGAATTCAATACAATGAGAGCTCGTTCATAGAAGAGTAGCTAAAATCACAGAAACCTACACCTCAACATATTATATTCTAGATCGATACGACTCTCTGTCCTAGCTCATAGCTAACCAGTAAGCATGTAACACACATTTCCTCCCCTTTACCATTGTCATTTCGGTCCTGTTATACCCATTGTTTTGTGTTGTATTTCTTTTCACCTGGTGTACCTCTCATTTGCAGGCGACAGCCTGCCATCAAGGAAATATCCTCTGTGATGTCATGCCAAATTCAATTTTACAGCTGGAGTTGATTATAGATGTGCAACATGATGGATATGGCCATAATATTAATGTAAGACTGACAGCTGGATGACATGAATCATGGCCGACTTCATTTTAAAGCCGGCGTTTCATTGGCTCGCCTCTAAAAGCTATACATAAATGTCATTCGACGGTGGCCATAAACTATTATGAAGCAGATTTGATGGTATATTTTGACTGTTATCTAGCGTAGTTATTTACTAATGTGTCATGTCACTGTCAGCAGCACTATGGACATCCACGCTAGCCCACGTTTGTGCTTACTTGCACAAAAGCGAAAGTGGTAGAGAAACCCACGTGCCCACTTGATTTGCAGACGTGTCAGCTGTAATTGAAAATATATAAAGTATTATAATAAAATGTGTTTTATTATGCCTGCCAGGATCAACTCACCTTGACAGTGAAAGCAATATAAAAAAACATGACTGGGTTCTTACTAGATGGCATTCCCGCCTAAGGGTTGGCATGCCGTAGTCAGTGAAACGGTGGCAAGGTGAGAGAACCCCTATGATCAGCTACATTTACATTCAAGGCTACAAGTAACCAGTATTGACTCATACCAGTGCCTCGCCGGTGTCATGTGTAGCGGTGATTCATTCACAGTTGGCGCTGCAGGGCTGACATGGTCTAACCTGTGCAGAGGTCGCGACAAACTTAGAATAAACATGCAGGAGTGTACAAAAGAGCAAATCTGACTCAGAAAAGTGTGTGTAAATCAAGGCTATTTGTCTGCAGTACGTGAAGGCTATTTACAGTCAGAATACATGACTATAATATCACATCACCTGTATTATACATGTTCATATTTTAACCCAAAACTAAATGTATTGATTATGTTTATGGAACCTGAGTGTTTACCAGGTTAACTGATGAATGATGTAATGCCATTGATGGCAATTACTAACAGATGAGCTGGGTTTTTAGCTTGTCAATACTTAGCTTGACTTGACATGTTACCATTTAAAAACATCTTGCAAACAAGTAACAGATCAAGGCAAGTAACTAGTTTCTGCCTGAGGATACTAGATCTATATTTGATGTAAACATCCAAAAATCAATATTGTAAAACCCACTTGAACTTTCAACCAGGCTCTACATTTATCCGACCTCAAATATCCATTCATAATAAATTGAATTTAGATGGTGAGATATCGTATCAGCTTCTACTGTTGGTAAATAGAGTAAAGTACCAAAAGGTGGAAGATCATTAACTCATTTCCCATCCTAATATGAACCCCGTACTTGTCTGACTGTCCTAATATGGACACCACACCAGCAGAGCGAAGTCACTGAGACGATGTTGCTGCCCAGGTAGAATTACTTACTCTCTCCTGACCACAGTTCCTAAAATAGAAATGTTCCCTCATTTTAGTCCTGTGAATAAATTAGTAATCGTGCCTCTCCCTTGTCTCCCTAGCTGACAAGAGTGAACCCTGGGGACCCCCTGGTCCAGATCCAGGAAGTATCAAACCGCTGAAGCCACCAATCATAGGATGAGGTGTGAGATGATGCCAGGGCCTGTCCTTCTGCTGTGTCTAAATGTCCAGTTTTTAAATGCCTGGAAAAGCCTTTTTGAAGAGATAAAAAGCACATAAAAGAATGCTTCTCTCCTGACCATCTGTCTGTGTTTGATGTTGTTGAGATCAGTTCAAGAACTGGTTATTATGGCATAATCACAGAACAACGTAACTTCTGTAATGTCATATTTAACATTTACATACTACCATTTGTTTTGAAGACTATTTTTCAAAGCTGACAGATATAGCGCAAGATGGTATTCTATAGTTTCCTTCTTCTATGACTGTAACGGGCTGTTGGTGGAAGGAGGTGAGGACCAAGGTGCAGGGTGGTACGTGTCCATGATTGTTATTATAACCGAACACTAGAACAAAATTATCAAAGAAGCAGAAACGAAACAGTTCTGTCTGGTGTAGACGCCTCGCTTCGCGTTCCTAGGAAACTATGCAGTATTTTGTTTTTTTACGTGTTATTTCTTACATTGGTACCCCAGGTAATCTTAGGTTTCATTACATACAGTCGGGAGGAACTACTGCATATAAGAGCAATGTCAGCTCACCATCATTACAACCAGGAATATGACTTTCCCGAAGCGGATCCTGTGTTTTGCCTTCCACCCAGGACAATGGATCGGATCCCAGCCGGCGACCCAAAACAACGACGCCGTAAATGGGGCAAACGAAGCGGTCTTCTGGTCAGGCTCCGGAGACGGGCACCACTCCCTAGCACACTACTCGCCAATGTCCAGTCTCTTGACAACAAGGTTGATGAAATCCGAGCAAGGGTAGCATTTCAGAGAGACATCTGAGACTGTAACGTTCTTTGCTTCACAGAAACATGGCTCACTCGAGAGACGCTATCGGAGTCGGTGCAGCCAGCTGGTTTCTTCACGCATTTCGCCAACAGAAACAAGCATCTTTCTGGTAAGAAGAGGGGCGGGGGGGTATGCCTTATGATTAACGAGACATGGTGTGATCATAACAACATACAGGAACTCAAGTCCTTCTGTTCACCTGACTTAGAATTCCTCACAATCAAATGTTGACCGCATTATCTACCAAGGGAATTCTCTTCGATTATAATCACAGCCATATATATTCCCCGCCAAGCAGACACATCGATGGCCCTGAACGAACTTTATTTGACTCTATGTAAACTGGAAACCACATATCTTGAGGCTGCATTCATTGTAGCTGGGGATTTTAACAAGTCTAATCTGAAAACAAGACTCCCTAAATTCTATCAGCATATCGATTGCACAATCAGGGCTGGTAAAACCCTGGATCATTGTTATTCTAACTTCCGCGACGCATATAAGGCCCTCCCTCGCCCTCCTTTCGGAAAAGCTGACCACGGCTCCATTTTGTTGCTTCCAGCCTACAGACAGAGACTAAAACAAGAAGCTCCCTCGCTCAGGTCTATTCAACGCTGACCAATCTGATTGAACTCTTCAAAACTGCTTCGATCACGTGGATTGGGATATGTTCCGCATTGCGTCCAACAACAACATTGACGAATACGCTGATTCGGTGAGCGAGTTCATTAGAAAGTGCCTCAGCGATGTTATACCCACAGCAACGATTAAAACATTCCCAAACCAGAAACCGTGGATTGATGGCAACATTTGCGCGAAACTGAAAGCGCGAACCACTGCTTTTAACCAGGGCAAGGTGACCGGAAACATGACCGAATACAAACAGTGTAGCTATTCCCTCCGCAAGGCAATCAAACAAGCTAAGCGTCAGCATAGAGACAAAGTAGAGTCGCAATTCAACTGCTCAGACACAAGAGGGATGTGGCAGGGTCTACAGTCAATCACAGATTACTAAAAGAAAACCAGCCCCATCGCGGACCAGGATGTCTTGCTCCCAGACAGACTAATTAACTTTTTTGCTCGGTTTGAGGACAATACAGTGCCACTAACCGCTAAAAAACCTGAGGACTCTCCTTCACTGCAGCCGACGTGAGTAAAATATTTAAACGTGTTTCCCCTCGCAAGGCTGCAGGCCCAGACGGCATCCCCAGCCGCGTCCTCAGAGCATGCGCAGACCAGCTGGCTGGTGTGTTTACGGACATATTCAATCAATCCTTATCCCAGTCTGCTGTTCTCACATGCTTCAAGGGGGCCACCATTGTTCCTGTTCCCAAGAAAGCTAAGGTAACTGAGCTAAACAGCTACCGCCACGTAGCACTCACTTCCGTCATGAAGTGCTTTGAGAGACTAGTCAAGGACCATATCACCTCCACCCTACCTGACACCCTAGACCCACTCCAATTTGGTCTCCCTGGGTCTCGACCCTGCCCTGTGCAACTGGGTACTGGATTTCCTGACGGGCTACCCCCCTATCCACATCGACGGGACAGTAGTAGAAAGGGTAGTAAGTTTTAAGTTCCTCGGCGTCCACATCACGGACAAACTGAATTGTTCCACACACACAGACAGCGTGGTGAAGAAGGCGCGGCAGCGGGGGCAAAACTACCTGCCCTCCAGGACACCTACACCCCCCGATGTCACAGGAAGGCCATAAAGATCATCAAGGACAACAACCACCCGAGCCACTGCCTGTTCACCCCGCTATCATCCAGAAGGCGAGGTCAGCACAGGTGCATCAAAGCAGGGACCGAGAGGCTGAAAAACAGCTTCTATCTCAAGGACATCAGACTGTTAAACAGCCACCAGTAACATTGAGTGGCTGCTGCCAACATACTGACTCAACTCCAGCCACTTCAATAAGGGAAATTGATGTAAAAACATTATCAATAGCCACTTTAAACAATGCCACTTAATATGTTTACATAACCTACATTACTCATCTCGTATGTAAATGTATATACTGTACTCTATATCATCTACTGCATCTTTATGTGATTCTTGTATCACTAGCCACTTTAAACTATGCAACTTTGTTTACATACCCTATATTACTCATCTCCTATGTATATACTGTACTCGATACCATCTACTGCATCTTGCCTATGCCGTTCTGTACCATCACTCTTTATGTGCACATTCTTTATCCCTTTACACTTGTGTGTAAGGTAGTAGTTGTGGAATTGTTAGGTTAGATTACTCGTTGGTTATTACTGCGTTGTCGGAACTAGAAGCACAAGCATTTCGCTACACTCGCATTAACATCTGCTAACCATGTGTATGTGACAAATAAGATTTGATTTGACACACAAAACAGAAAACAACTACCCACAAAACCCATGTGGGAAAAAGCTACCTAAGTATGGTTCTCAATCAGAGACAACAATAGACAGCTGCCTCTGATTGAGAACCACACGGCCAAACAACAAAGAAATACAAAACATAGAAACTGAACATAGAATGCCCACCCTAGTCACACCCTGGCCTAACCAAAATAGAGAATAAAAGCCTCTCTATGGCCAGGGTGTGACAATGACTAACTGTTCTGGCATATAGTTGCATGAGCATGTTCTCATCTAACATAAGATAACAAAATAGGCATAGTTTGTATTGAAACACACACACCTGCACATTCACACACAAGCACGCACACGCACGCACGCACACACACACACAATGTTGGTGTCATCAATTCTAAAGCACATGACTTGAATATGTATATTTAAATATTATATTAACTAATATTAATTATGACAGTGTGTTGGTATGTAATCTGTTAATAAAAATGAGTCCCTCCCCTATTATTGACATTTTTCTGGTAGTTAATTCATAGCTGTAAGCGGGGCAGAGGCCCTTGTCTACATATCCCACATTTCTCACTGCTGTCCTGTAGCGTAGTAACTGCACTTGCCTTATTTGAAAGGCTGCTGCTGCTCCCTACAGTTTAAAAATGTCTCTCCTTTACACTCTCCTCCCATTTCCCTCTCTCCCAATTGCCTACATACTGCTTACAGATGTAGGATCTTGATTTGAGTCAGTTTGATACGGCATGAAAATAATCCTGCAGCAACAGGAAATGTGAATTATTATCTGGATTATAATAAATGAAAATTGTTGCAGGGGTTGATACATTTTTCGTAAGGGAAAACCAAGACTGACATTTCAAAGTGGAAATGACAAAAGTCAGAAGCCTTTCTAAGCCAAAAAACACTACAGGTTTAAAATGTATCCTTCCACAGGGCAAGATACAACATCTGCACTTTCTCTCTCTCTCTCTCTATGTATCCTCTCTCTCTCTCTCTCTTCCTCTCTCCATCTCTCCCTCCCTCCTTCGCTCTCTTCTTCCCTCCCTTTCTCTCCCTGCGTGGATTCAGCCAAAGAAAGCCAGTCACTCTGCTCCAATCAGTGACAGCTTGAACACATCCAAAGGATTTGGCTTGTAAATCCCACTTGAAGAAGTGGATATTTCCCAATGTTCATATACTTCCTGCCTGCATGGGTTGGACAGTGTTTCAAAACCGTAATGGTACTTCAGACCATCAAAATGTAAATACCTCTGGGAAAGAGCATTAATTATCATGAATTGGAGCTACTAAATGTTCCTCCTGAAAAATATTCTGACCATAATCTTAATAACTTTTGGAGCTAATGATCTTTATGGAATAATTGATCTGTTTTATACTCTTTCACTGGTGTATTTCTTTAAGCGGTAATTTACTTACTATTCCAAATTACTTTCCTGGATCAGGTTTCTGATCAGTCGCCAGAACCACTGTTGAATAAGTACTGTGCTACAAAGCTTGAGATCAAAGCCTTAGAAAACAGTTTAGATGACTGCAAAGTCACCTCACCTTCGACCATCAACTCAACCGTACGTGAACAGTGTCTCTGTAAACGTGAACTGATACTTCTACCCAGAAGCCAATACAGGTTTTTTCCTCAAATCAAAAAACAGACCTTACTTGTTTGATTTCTAGATGTCACAATCTATGATGCTACTGTATTTCCCCCTGCCATACCACAACAGGAGACATCGTTCTAGGCACTCTCCATGTCGCAGTGCATTTGCAGCACTTTCTATATTTCTGTGTGTAAAATGTACAGGGGGCTGGTTTTGTTAGGGAATCATGTCTTTCCTGAGGGTGCCCTTGGAACCAATGCTAATAGGTTTGCAGGAGTCCTGTGTTGCTGGAATCACTGGAGAGTTAGCTTTGTTTGAACGGGCAAATATTAATTTTCGTGGAGACGCTCACAAGAGAGGGTGCAGAGGTGCCTTTTCATGACTCTGTGTGCAGTCTTCTCAGGATTTATTTACTTCAGAAGATAAATGGGGTTTATACATGGAGAAACATTTCACAAGGACCATCACTACTAGCATTTCTGCAAGATAGTCAGTAATGGTAATACTACACATTTTTGATACTCAACAAACTAAGGATCTTCATGCAGTATATATGGATACAATTTTTGATGAAAAAATATTTAATAGATATAGATTACGTTTGTGAATACTGTATGAGTTGAGTTATACTATTTGTTCAAATGTCAGCTGAAAGCGGTTAGGCACAGATTGGGCTGTTGACAGTTGATGTGAAGGTGTTCTGTGAGAACAGTAGCACTCTGCTTTTTGGCTCGGTCCAAATCAATCTGTGATGTGCTTGTGTGTGTGTCTGTGTGTGTGTGCGTGTATGTGTGTGTGTGTGTGTACTAGTCCTATATGATGTCAAAATGACATATGGAATGGAGAAAAAAAAAACTTGGCAACGCAGAGTATAACCTAGACATACGGATACATTTGCAAATTTAGTTAGGCGGTTGATGATTTAAAGTTGATGTTGATATGGAGGTTAATGACTGTAGACTACTATTTTATATCAATGTATTAGTATTATTGTGTCAATTACATATCATTTAAGTCCATACATGTTGTCAGATGAACTTAATGATTTTCATCGTAAATTCCATTGTGCATGTGATAGCTGCAGCACTCTTCCAAATGAGCTACTGCATATAAGAATAATTTCACCCACTGAAATAAGTGCAAACAAAATCTACTTTTGCAAGAAAGAAAATGAGACGGCGGCACTTGATTTATCTCTTAGTGTCTGAAGTGAAACGGTTTGAAATCCAAAATGGCATGTACTGTAGCAGCCTTTGTCTTTCTGTGGCGTAATCTGATTGGGCGTGAGACAGAAGTGAAGTGAAGACCCCCAAACAAATCAGCAGCGATCAGATATGCAGGCTCCCTTAGAACTTCTTGGCATTGTATGAATGCAATGCACTTGTATTCCCCGCATTGCTTTTACGTGCTAATCGTCATTACTCAGTGAGACTATTCTGTCTGAGTCACTTGGAAAAGCACTTTACAGGAAACTAATGCAAAAGGCTCATATTTCCAACTCCATTTCACACAAATGGAGAATTTCCTTGTTCCTATAGTGTCACTAAAAGACACTATATGATGAGTGATTTCTCATTTTGAATGATGGCAATATTGTTTCAACATCTTGTGTTTAGAAGCGGAAAAGGGGGAGGGGGGACTAACCAGGAACAGTAGTTATTTTGGCACAACTGACTGCCCATATACACTGACAATACCAAACATTAGGAACACCTTTCTAATATTGAGTTGCCCTCCCGCTTTTGCCCTCAGAACAGCCTCAATTTGTCAGGGTATGGACTCAACAGGGTGTCGAAAACTTATCATAAGGAAGCTGGCCCATGTTGACTCCAATACTTCCCACAGCTGTGTCAAGTTGGCTGTATGTCCTTTGGGTGGTGGAGCATTCTTGATAAACACGGGACACTGTTGAGCATGAAAAACCCAGCAGCGTTGCAGATCTTGACACAAACTGGTGTGCCTGACACATACTACCATACCCCATTTAAAAGGCTCTTTAATATTTTTTTTATCTTGGCCATTCACCCTCTGAATGGCACACATACGACACAACAGTGGTAGGCCTGATCACCAACAACGATGAGACAGCCTATAGGGAGGAGGTCAGAGACCTGGCAGAGTGGTGCCAGGATAACTACCTCTCCCTCAACGTGATCAAGACAAAGGAGATGATTGTGGGCTACAGGAAAAGGAGGACCGAGCACGGCCCCATTTTCATCTGTGGAGATTATTTTATGTTTTAAAAAGGCCCCCAGGGCCGACAGAGAAGTTCCCTTTCCTCCCTTGTTTTAAAAATAACTATATTCAAACCAGGGACTGTAGACGTGCCTCCTGTAATGAGATGCAGTGCCTTAGACCACTGCGCCACTCGGGAGCCTTGAACAATATGACCAATATATATTGTCCTGCTAATAGCCCATCCTAGAAATGTTGTTTGCAGAATTCACAGCCTGCTACACTTGTGAAAAACTTGAAAACTTGTGAAAAAACTTCCACTTGCTAAAGGTTCCAATTGATAAAGTGTTTTTAATCAATTAGTATATTTGAGTTTAACCACAATATTTGTTGTATTATTTGTTGTGTCTTTTCTGGTGGATTAAGCTGAAATTGCAGCCAACTTTCAATGGCTTGTTTAAAAAAATAACTATATTTTGGAGATGATTTCGTGAGCGAGAAAAAGGCCATTATTGAACATGGGGTGAGACATTGTTACTAATTTGTAAATAAATCCAGGTTTTTATTTAGAATAATTTATTTCTGATTTTAGAGAGAGAGAAACCAAAAGCCCAACGTTGCCTCATGGGTCTCCCGGGTCGCAGCCGGCACAGGTATCCAACCAGCAGCTGTAGCAATGCAGTTTGCACTGCGATGCAGTGTCTTAGACCGCGGCGCCACTCGTGAGGGCCCATCCACAAAGTTCTTAATGCTGATCAAAGGTGACCCGATTCAGGAAAGTAGGCGTATGTCGCAAGTCACGACTTCACAGGAGAGCTGTTTGAACGTAACATTTTTTTTGTTGCTAAAAATGCTTCTCGAACACTTGAACTTTCATGTGCTTTAGTATCAAACTTTAGCCACAGAAAAAGTGGGCAACCTTCCCGCTAGCCATGATTGGCTGAGATAATGAATGGGCTGGACATGCTGAGAGATGAGTTTGGATTGGTCTACCATATAGCACGCTGTCTGTCTATTGGAGCTGGTCAGTATGTTTAGGTAATTGTGTCGAACGCTGCTTAAAAGAAAAAGTATTGTATAGTAAAACTGCATAAACCTAATGTCAAGTTAAAGTGTACTGTTAGCTAGCTAATGTTATCTGGCTGGCTCTCTCGCCAACTAAAGTTATGTGTATGCTCTCCACTTTCTGGAGGACTGAGTTTTGAAATTAGTGGAATTCAAGTATGATAAGCTAAGGAGATGTAGAAACACAAGTCTGAATTACATTGTCAAACTAAGGCAACCATGCATTGCTTCAGACAGGAGACACGTCCAACCATGATGTGTACTGATAAGATTTTCAGATATTACACATTTCTAATTTTGACAGAAAGTGGTTTAATTTCAAGTGGACTGTTAGCTAGCTAACAATATCTGGCTGGGTCGCTAGCAAACATTATGTGTATGATCTTATTCATTGTAACTCAGACACATTTGCTTGACTAGTTCTAGCCATAGAACCTGGTTAGCTACCTGCAGATTCATGCAGGGTAGTAACGTCATGAGTTGTGATTATGGTCCATTGTTTAGCTAGCTAGCTACATGTCTTAACGAAGACTCCACTCTAATTTTGACAAAGTATTTTCATTTCAAGTTAAAGTGTACTGTTAGCTATCTGGCTAACGTTAGCTGGCTGGCTCACTAACTAACGTTACGTCATGCGTTGGGATTCATTGTTTACCTAGCTAGCTATCTAGCTACATTTCTTAATAAAAGACTCTAGTCATAGTGTGCCAGAGCGCAGAATAACTGAAGCATTTTTGAATGCTCAACAGCCGTTGAATATGTCCGTGTCAGTTAACGTTGGCAACAAAGTGTAATTCAATTGTTGCCAGCCGCACAGTTACAGTCACCAACGCTCTGGATAACATGAAGAAGAAAAAAACTAACCAGCTCTTTTAGGGAGAGTAAAATGGTTAGAGTGGGGTGTTCTCTCCTTATGTGTCTGGAAGTAGCTAGCCAATGTTAGCCAGTTAGCTTAGGTGCTTTACTGTAGATGTGAGGTCAGAGCTTCCGGAACAACCCTACTTATTGGCCAGAGTATCCAGTGTCCGCTCTCAACACGAAACCACAGCGATAGGGCGAGTAATGTTCAGTGAGCTGTTCTCTCTCTCTTGGATGTCTGGAAGTAGCTGGCAAGTTAGTACAGCACGGTTGGTAGCAACCCTTAAAGAGATGGGTAGGACTAAGGCTTAAGAGGGTGTGAACAATGCTGAATGGGAGACATAGAAGGGCTCTCCAATACTAGTACCAAAATATTGAAAGACGGTTTTCTCAAAAGGGAGTTTACACGTTGATCAAATTTCAAAGCAGAATTCATTTCCCATTATTTTCTCAAATGCAGTGTATGTTATACCATTTTGTAGCTCTGAGTCTCCACTTGTATCCAAGTTAAAAACCTGAAATTCCAATGTTGCTACATGAGACCGAATCCAAGTGGTGAGTCACATTTGCCTTGCACAGAGTATCTATTGTCCTGCTAATAGCCCCTTAATGGCGCATTACAATGTGACCAGTAGGCTACAGTACTAGAGCCAGAGAAAAATAATCCTAACATTTCCACACCCTAATTGTAGTCTAACCTATACCCAAACGGAGATTCAGTGAAAATAAAAATCTCATTGATTTATCAAGACCAGTCCCCATGCTTGTCTCAGAGCATCGCTGTCTTAACCTCTGAAGGCTCTCTTTCCCCCCCTACCACTTGCCTCTTGCATTCATTCTGAAAGAGTCTTTCCCAGTAAGCATAATCAGTGCTCTAACTCCCCCTTGCGCTGGTCTGGAGCAGTGAGGCAGTGATGCAGGGCACTGTACTAAACCACAAATTACCTCTAAATCCCGCAGCATAATCTCAAAGCTTTTAGTTGAGCAACCACTGTACATATCACCTCAATTACCTGGACTAACCTGTGCCCCCGCACATTGACTCTGTACTGGTACCCCCTGTATATAGTCTTGCTGCTGTTATTTTATTGTTACTCTTACTCTAATTATTTGTTATTTTTCAATTTTCTTATTTTTTATTCAAATGTTTAATATGTATATATTTTTTTACTTCTGTATGTAAAAAAATAACATTAGATTTGTGATTTGATACACACTCCATGTCTAAATCATCCCAAGGCTATAAAATCCTTGTCTAACCTGTCTTCTCCCCTTCGTCTACACTGATTGGAGTGGATTTAACAGGTGACATCAATAAGGGATCATAGCTTTCACCTGGATTCACCTAGTCAGTCTGTCATGGAAAGAGCAGGTGCTCTTAATGTTTTGTGTGGTTGTAACAGTGCATCAGATATGCTTTATACTAACCTACCTATCAGCTGTTGTGAATCAGATTTTTTTGTAATAATAATAATTTTACAACCATGTAAAATGTTGCATTTTTCACAGGTCAGTTACATGTATAATGATTTTGAAGGTGGTTAATCGCCCAGGTCAACTCTTCAAAGTGAACATCTGCCGTAGAAATCTACATGCTGTTAGAGTGCGAGATGATAGCATGCATTGATATCCGTACAGTTCTGAGAGCATTACTGTGGTTTCCATGAGATCAGGGTTCAAGGTTTGTAGTGGGTTTTATGAAGGTTCTCTTCATTTTTTGGCAAGTCATCGCGGGTCTCTCTACAGCTGTATGAAGAAAAATGATATCGGATGTGTTAGTCCTATTGTTCAATTCCTGTATTCTTTCACAAAGCTCTAATGCATATTCCTTTGGGAAACGAATAAGCCTACTCCATGTCACTAAAGGGGTGCTTTGGTTTTTTGCACTAGCACTACATGGCTCATTCAAATCATTCAATCTTGACGATTAGTTGATGATTTGAATCAGCTGTGCAGTGTTAGGGCAAAAAACCAAAACGTGCACCCCTTGGGGGTCCAGGGGACTGAGTTTGGGAAACGCTGCTCTAAAGCAATGGGCAGATTTTATTGATGTGGGAAAGAAGAGGCAGAAATGAGTTTGTTTCAGTCTTGCATGTCAGGTCCTTCTGTTGACATGTGAATCCAAAATAATTTCATTTCTGACAAATACAGGGCCAGCTGGTGTTCCCATAACCGGCCCCTGAATTAGCCATTATATAGTGCAACTGTATCTGCTCGGCACCTGGGTAGCTAATGTGTCGGGCCAGGCCAGGCAGGACCTTTGACTCAGATCGACACAAAGGGCATGCACCACCATTGTGTGTGTGTGTGGGGGGGGTGGAAAGTAGACTATGCTTTTGTCTTGAACCTTTTTATGTGTGCAAACGTTTCTGTGTTTCTGTATGTGTGACTTTTCGATATTAACACCTGTCGTGCTAAAATTCCTGTTACTGGGATTCCAAATCATCCCTGGGGACGTGGCGTTGCCAACAGAGTTTAACCAGCCTGAGTAGGGGAGGACAATGAGCCTAGGTCCTGCTGCCTCCCTCCCACAGCCTCCCTCCCACAGCCTGCCTGCCTTTGAGAGACACACACACACACACACACACACACAAACACACTCACACACTCAGTCCCTGTTCAGCTGTTTGGTCAATGGGAGCGGGGATGGGAGCCAGACACGTACAGCTCCAGCCCTGTCCTCTCTGTTCTGTTCCAGAAGGCCCCAGCGCTTCTGTTCAGCCACACACAGGCTCCAGCCAGGTCAGATGTAATACACAAACTACAACATGTTACCTTCTCACCGCTATTTACCATGGCTGTCTGTCACAGCAGCTCTACACTGGAGGTCCTAGTGGGCGCACACTGGAGGACCGGGAGGGGGATGAGCGGGCTCAGCCACTACAGAGTAAAGGTGTCTGCATGCTTCCCAGCTGAAACAGTGCGGAATATTACATGCATATATTATGCATATATTGTGCATGCATATATTGCATATATTATGATGACATTTTGTGACGTTTTGGTTCGTTTAGGATTTTGTTAAGGTTTTTATGGGCTGTTTGTGGGCTGCTCTCTCCTTCACATTACATGCTAGATTTATGCTATGACGTCTGGTTTAGGCTCAAATCTATTTGTCTGACTTCTGATTAGAATCCTCTGTGAGCTTTTGATCAAAGTCAGACAAACTCCTTTAAAATATATCCAGTACTATTAAAAAGGCAGCGGGTAGCGAATGAGCTCATTTGATAAATTCTTAGGAAGACTTGACAAATACCATGGTTGGCGTAGCGGAATCGTACAGATCACAAAGGTGCTGCTTGATCTGTTCTCTGTGGTTTGATTCCATGACTTTGAAGTAGGCTATACTGTAATCTTAAAGCTTGGGGTTGTCATACTTATATTTACATAGGCTATCAACAAGTAGATAATAATATTTCCGTGCGCTGGTGTCCAGGATTTTTGAAAATTAAAAAAAAAAAAAAAATTAAATGTCTGAGACGTTGAATTGATACATGTTTTTCTCATCTTGAGTAAATATTTGACCACTGTAAGTGACTGAAGGCCCACCTCAAAACTTCTATGTATTTATCAACTTGGGTCATGGAATGTGTTTTATGAGGATTTGAGAGAGTGTATTTGGGGCCTGTATTTGCAGGCCCCAAGGCAGGTATGCACTTCCTCAACATGTACTGTGGCTTAACATAATATAGTTGTACTGTAGCTCAACTTAATATATCCCAACCTGTTTGTTCAAATGCAAGTAGATCTAATTCAACAGACTGGTAAGGAGGAAGAGGAGGAGGACGAAGAAGAAGCGGTAGGGAACTACCGCTTTCGTTCCTCATTTGTGTCTGGCGCTGATGATCACCCCAACCTACTTTTTTCTCCTGTCCTTCTATTTATTCAAGCCTTTAGCAACAACCTTTACCCCCCCCCCCCCCCCCCCCCAGAAAAAGACAGACAAAATAATTAATGGATTGAGTCTAAACATAAATTATAGGTTTTCGTTTTGAATTCAATAAAAAAAAAGGATTATGGTTGTGTGGGGAAATTATGTTTTAAAAAAGTATTTCATGGAAAGATTAAAACAAATAGTGATGTATGACATTATCTGCTGATTGTCTTAACCTGCAGAATCTTCCCATCAAGAGAAGAGGCCATAGGAATCACTTTGCATGTTAAATGTCTAGACCTTCTTCTGGCTGCAGCATTAATATTTAAGTAGCCGTACGAATATGAATCATATTTGTGGCTAAGAATTTGCATTCTGCTGTTTAAATTAAACATGGATGGCACCGCTTCATGAAGGGAACAATATAACTTTGAGGCTCTCGAGATTGGCAAGGTAAATTCTATCTAATTAGCTAAGTTTTAGTCAGGAATCAGACCTAGATCTTCTCACGGAACATTAGAAAAATGGCATTTATCCTTGCAAATTGTGCTGGTTTTCAAATGTATCTCGTTACTCTCGCCACAATGTTAGTTCAAATTGACCTCTCCTTTCCTGCCATTCAACAGGCGTAAGCCCAACACAGAAGGCATTATAGAACAGTGTGTTCTCTCATCCAAACTACAATAATCTACTATTTCAAATGCCATGTGATGCTGGTAGAGACCATAGGCCTCTCTCTCTCTCTCTCTCTCGTTATCTGATAACCAGGGAATCATAAAACCCATATGAATGTAGAGTCTATGCCCTGTGTCTTCATCGTTTAGCCAGTAATCATATCTGTGACTCCCAGGTGGAGTCGGCCGTCCCCCTGACTACTTCTGTGTCTAGTCCCACTGGGAGATGGGGCCGGATGGGGGCCGAGGCCCTCCCTGAGAGCCCTGTTACAGCCTATCATGTGCTAATGTGGAGGGATGGAGGAGGGAGGGATGGAGGGACACAGCATGCTGCTGCTGCACTGACAGATGGAGATGATGACCTCGGAAACCTGCCCCCTTTTCTGGGATCAGCGACGGCAAATGACAGGTATTATTTCATAAGCTAAAATCTAAAAGGAATCACTGCTGCCGGAGAGCCGAAGTCCTTCTACCCCCGTCCCCCACCGCATTAATCTGAGACCGCAACCAGCCATGGAGCTGCGCTGATGTCAGAACAAATCTGTCTACCGTGCACCAGGAAAGGAGAAAGTGCTTTTTGATGAAGTTCTTTATAAATGTTAATGTAACATGTCAGCGAACATGATGTGCAGTCCGCCTGCTCATTCATCTTTTAAGAGAGGGCTATATAAGAAAATAAACAGAGGGGGTTGTACCTTGTTTTACCTCATGTCGTGTGTGTGAGAATGTTTCAGTAGCTACACAGGAGCAAAGCTGTTACTGATGCCAGTGCACTCTTGACATATAGTGAATCTGTCATGTTACCTGGTTGTTCAAAGGGAATAGAAAGTTATAGCTGTTGGGTTAAGGCAGCTCATGCTAGTCAGTGCCCCATATTTCATTGATGGACAGCTAAATATACTATGCTTCTAGACATGTCACTCGGTCTATTCGCTGTCGGAGTTAAAGGTGGCGATATCTGATTTTCCACATTGGTCTACCCCAACCCTTCTATGAAAATGAGAAACACATTAACGTCCCATTAATGGATTGATGCTCCTTTAAAATGTAGGTCTCATAGAGGCTCAGTAAGAATTAGCTGCACTCTAGGGCCAATTAGCCAACTCTTTGCCTCTCACACACAGCCACTCTGGTGCATCTCAATCAATCCAAATACCCACAGGTGAAATGCCAGATCTGATTGTCAGATCACCCCGATGAATTTTAAGTCTGTGCTAAGTATGGACCCTTAATGTTATTCATGTCCGGAAACACGCCACGCATTGACTAACTTAGGTTGGGTTGTGGTTCAGAGCCTACAGTATAATGTCATTCAAGTCCTATACATGTGATGTAATGCATAGCTTGCGTAATGGTTCATTCAGTGCATATGTTTTACTTTGTCAATGCCATAACATGGTTTACGTATTTTGGTCTTTAACTTTGATCATAATGTCACATATTTGACCATTTCTCCTGGGCTGAGAACTGATTTTTGTTTTCGACCAATAAATCTTGATTTCCCATGTTCCATTCTCAGATGCGATCCTCCGTGCTCTTCCATAGTTGTGTAGCATTGTATGCCTCAATGACAGACAGTGTACCATAACCTAACCTTTAATTAAAATAGAATCCTGTCGATGATCTGAAAAAGCATCAGCCCGAAAGACCTGAAGCAAAAGTAATGATGGCCCAGTTTAACCCACTGTATGAGGCTGACCTTTCCCCAGACTCTGACTGTGACCATCTGAGACTGGCCGTGCAGGACATCTGCTCCTGAACCAGGGTGGTTGTTGTCTCTGCTTCACTAGGCCCCAAGCCTTTCAGAGGCCCTCAACCGTTACCACAGTAGACACAAGGAAGGATGATTCAGATAGCTCTCGTACTGTTTATGATGGGGTAATTGGAAAGGACCAAACCCACAAATACTGTTTCTGATATTTTCCCATGTGTCATTTTCACTTTCATTAACTTCACTTTGCATAAATCTGTAACGTACTGTGTAGTATAATATAGTATATTGTGTAGTATTATGGCTGCGGAGTATCATGTTGCTCACAATGCTCATATATTTGATATGCCTGAATGATCCAATTGTTTTTACTACTGTGGTTTTAACTATTTTATAAGCAAATTGCACACATTTCCCCATAAGAATTTATGAACAATTTATTTCAATATTGACATTGGTATCATTTGTGCTATATTTTTTCGATGCAAACATTATTATTTTTTTTACCGCTAATCATAATTCTCATTCATTTGCTATCTGATGTGAAACGGTGTTTATCTCTGCCTCTTTATCTAGATGTTGTATCTAAAACAGCACGTTAACATCTGCACACCATTTAGATGCTAACACCGGGCTAATAACAGTGTCTGTTCGATGCTAGCTCCAGCCAACTTGCGCAGCTGAGCAGTGTCAGCCCGGTTCCTGGGCCTCCTCTGAACAGTTGTTGATTCGGGTCGCTCTATACAGCTTCAAGCTGTTTGCTTTAAAGGAACAATATCTGCACAAAACCTATGTTATGTACGGTGTGTGTACAATATCCAGCGGTTGCCTCTGTGTTGTGTCGAACCAGTCCCATTCAACAGCCATGATGACAGAGAGTTATTTAAAGTAATCAACCGCTTCAGAGAGGATCACATCAATGGGGCCCTGGCCTGAACCCAAAGGACTAGCCACTAATATACACATCTGTGGATAAACACAATCAGGGCAGAGCACAGATGCTAAATACAGGAGTGGAGCAGGACACCCTGTCTGTTCTATTCTTTTGCATTGTTATGTGTCAATTTCTGAAATCATTGATCTTTTACAAATATTTTTCAAGGTATCTTAATTACTTGCTAAAGAAGCCCAGTTCTTTTGGCTGGCAGACAACACAAATAAGTTAATTTGCATTTCTGTGTTGTGAGTATTTTGGCAGTCGGCACCCTCGTCCAGATTGTAACCCCTATTTCTGCCTCCAAAACCTGCCTTGGAGGAGCGTCCACTGAGGGATTAGGGATTTAGTGGGGAAGGTAAGTGTGACTACAAGCTTTGGCTAGCCATCTGCTCCCCAGCAGAGTCAGGGCCAACCTGGGCTGCTGATCGAGCTCCAGCCTGCCTGCAGCAAAGACCTGGGCACCGTGCTAACTCCCAGCCCTGGCCAACCTGGCTGCCTGGCGCCTGCAGCCAATCACCATCATTCTACTGATTACTTGTAAGAAGCAGTCCATATGTAACAAAGTTTTTTTTTCTCCCCCCCCCCCCCCGCTCCCCCCTCTGCCTTTATCCTTCATCTTCTTCTTTATTTATTCTCTCAGAACATTAACTAAATATGAATATGTAGACCGTGTGTATCTTTATGCATAATGTGTACGTACACTGCATGTTGAGGACAGTACGATACAGACCTGAGGAGGAGCATATTGTCAGTGTCTCTCTATCCTAACCTCAGACAGAGAGAACTCAGCTAGAGAGCTAGGCCAGAGAGAGAGGAGCGACAGAGAGAGAGAGAGAGAGAGGAGCGACAGAGAGAGAGAGAGAGAGAGAGAGAGGAGCGACAGAGAGAGAGAGGAGAGACAGAGGAGAGAGGAGAGACAGAGAGAGAGAGAGAGTGAAAGAGAGAGAGGTTGAGCTAGGCCACCGAGAAGAGAGCTGTAGCTAGGCCCTGGCTCTATTTAGCTGGCAGTGCTCGGGAAACAGATGACAGAGGGTTTGTGGTCGTCTTATCACCCCTGGGTGAATATTCTAATTTATTTAACGACAGGCTTATTAAAAAAGAGAGAGAGAGAGAGAGAGAAAAGAAACAGGCAGGTCTCTCTCTCTGTCCATCCAGCTGCTGCCTGGGAGGAGTGTTCAGTTCAGTCACTCTCTCACTTCGTTCCAGGATATAAGAAAATGATACCTGCCTCATGGCTCCTGCGGTCATCTCCCCTGTTAGACATATGAGAGGCTCAAACACCAGTGGACCAAAGGGGAGGACGGAGTGAAGGAGGGAGGGGAGCGGAGGGGGGGAAAAACAAGAAACCTAATACTCATTATTAAATTGCAGCCATTGCAGTTGCCAGGAACCTATTTCTCGTCATTAATTATTCATTCTTTATTTCAGTAATCCAATACTCAGGTGAGGAGAGTGGTAGTGATAGAATGTGTAATTTTGAAGTTTAATGGTGACGCTGGGTTGAACAAGGGATTAGGACTAGAATACTAAATCATTAATGCCTGTATAAATCTAAGGCTATATGCTTAATCTATCTTGCATTATGTTGACTTATTACTTATATTTATTACATTCTTTTGCTGGAAGGGGTTCGGGAAACACTTTACATTGACCTTTTCATGTGCTCGGGGAAGTTGAAACGTTGAAAAAAAATGAACAAGGAAAACAATGTTTTGCATGAAAAATAAATGACACGATGCTCATCGCTGTCTTTCAAGCAATATGACAGAAAGTGTAAATGAACTGAAAACAGATTTGTCTGGCAACATATGCAATTGCATAGGTATGTAAGTGTTTGAAGACATTGCTCAATATGAATTTATATGTACATTTTTCAAAGAAAGATAATGCCACAAATGTGCTGCATTTGATTGGACCATCGTGTGACTGTGATTTGATGTTCTTCTGGTTTTGCATATACGTTTACGATGATAATCATCTTCAACTCATTTTACCACATTACTACAATTGGAGCTCTTTTATAAAAATGACAAATTATGATTTCCTTATGTCCATAAACAGTATTATATAGACATATCAATACCAATTTTATTATGTGACTAACAGTTTGTAGGATTAAAGACAGATAGCTGGCAATCTACACTGAAGCCTTGGGCAACACCTTGTTTGCAACCCATACCCCCATCATACATAAACAACCTAATTTTGCTCCATATGCCTTCACAATATCGCAGATCTTCATCTGATAATCAGAGCCCGAACTAGTTGCAATCATCGCACAAATAGTTGTTCTCAAGATAAGGGTCAATTTTTGATATTTATCATACTATTTATCATACTACTTTACTTTAGCAGTATGTACAAATGACCTGGACTAACCTGTACCCCCGCACATTGACTCCGTACCGGTACCCCCTGTATATAGCCTCATAATTCTCATTTTATTGTGTTACCATTTTGAATGTATTTTTATTTTTACTTTAGTTGATTTAGTAAATACTTTCTTAAAACTGCATTGTTGGTTAAGGGCTCGTAAGTAAACATTTCACGGTAAAGGTCTACGACACCTGTTGTGTTCGGCGCATGTGACAAACACAATTTCATTTGAGTTGATTATATAAATGCTCTTCTCTAATATGCTTCCTATATTCTTATGTTTCTACATACAGTGCACGCTACTGTACTCTGCTACCTTTGTCCTCTCCTCTTTGGCCTCCTCTCCTGTCTGCATGTGCGCACCAGCTGGCGAAGTCGCATACGTTATAGAGGTGGCATGTAATAACATACGCCGGGCATCGTTGCTGTCAAGGAAACCAACCTAGCGATATGAGCGACAGGCAGGGAGCTCTGTGAGGAGCCTAATGGCCATGACCTGAAATATGGCACAAGATGCTGCAGAATGGAGATGTACTTTAGCTGGGAATGGGGAGAGCAGACCTATTACACAGGCCTTTCCTAGAGTCCTGTATCTGAGGTGTACACCGTGTAGAGACATTGTATCTATTCAGGTTGGATCTATGAAAAGTATAGAGAGAGATCAGGTGTCAGGTGTTAAAGCCAATAAGAAAAATATGGGACGTATTCGAGGGAGGAGGACAATCATTTGTCATAAACGTTGAAGACATAAGAACAAAATAGCACTTCTAATTTGACACATTCAACAAGGTATTTCCTCTATCCCATCCTATCCACCCTGCTAAGAATAAAGGGCAATTAGGTCATGGAATCTGCATCCATCTTGCATCCTCTCTAGTCTCCTGCAATTTGGGCTGAACAAGTAAAGGTCAGGCACGTTAGTCAGATGTGCGCTCAACAAATTCTAAAAAGGCTCAGTGGTCACGCCAAATGTATTCCCTGCTACATAATTAGCCCCCTCAATTCCCCCTCCGCCGGCTCCCTGGCTCGTGCCAGTAAAAATCATCCCCCTCCCCAAAATGCCTTTAACCTCTAGATTGCTGCTCTGGGGCAGATCCCCAGATCCCCTCCCTTTCCCCCCTTTCCCCACATTGTTAAATCTAACTGCCGTACAACAAGGCAACACCACGACCACCACCTAAACTTACCGACCACAGACGCATCAGGCGGGCTCCGGCTCAGGCGGCGAGAGTTGGGGCGTCTGACGCATAAATTAGCCATCAACATTAGCATTACCCCGCGCATGGCACCCGGTGCCAACTGCTCTCCGCGCGGCCATTAAAGGTCATGTTTTGATGACTGAATGCCACACAGGCACCTTGGCTCCCAGGAGGAGCGTTCCCCAGGTGCACGTGAAAGGTTAAAAATTACCTTCTCAGCACCCGCTTGTCTCTGGCGAAGGAAATAATTAGAGGTTTTTAGGAGCGGCAGAATGCCTCCTGTCAGATGACAGAGCGGTACCTAATGGCCGTATCTGGGGAAGAGTCAAACAGGCTGTCAGGCCTGACAGGACAAATGAGCATAATAGCTAGCGTGGAAATGGGCGCCTGTCTTGTGTGCCTTTCAGGGGGATAGAATGGCAACTGCATGAGGAGAATGGTGCATGACTCCTAACCTTTACATAAATCTGTTTAACACGTGTATTAGGAGTATTTTAACACGCAGGCAATAGGGCTTCATCTTATTTACCCCGGCCACTGCCTGCCGGAGATGTTGCTCTCCCACTCGTGTTCATTCCAATAGGGCCGTTGATGTGAGGTTTTATTATTTCATTAACCACTATTAGGATTCATGCTCATGACTTGATTTGCTGTCTAAGGTAATGTAGGCTTATACATTCCAGTTGTCAGCAATGGGGAAAGGCAACACAAATCTCTAGTGTAATGTAGTTTAATGTTTAAAAAAAAAAAGCTTTTTAGGCTATGTTCTCTTTCACTATCCATGCATTGTGTAGATTTTTGTAGGTGCAGGTCCAGCAAGAAGCCAGTGTCAATTTATTCACATCACACAGTGCCTTGAAAAGTATTCAGACCCATTGGATTTTTTTTCACATTTTATTGTGCTACAAAGTGGGATTGAAATGTATTTAATTGTATATTTTGTCAACAATCTACACAAAATACTCTATCAAACACATGTTTTAAAGATGAATAGATATTAAATAACTAAAATATGGTTGTTGCAAAAGTATTCAGCTCCCTGATTCAATGCATGTTAGAAACACCTTTGGCATCGATTACAGGCAGCTATGAGTCTTCTTGGGTAAGTATCTAAGACCCTGCACACCTGGATTGTGCTATATTGGCCCATTATTCTTTTCAAGCAGATTTAAGTCAAAACTGTAACTTTGACACTCAGGAACATTCCGTCTTCTTGGTAAGCAACTCCAGCGTAGGTTATTGTCCTGCTGAAATGTGAATTCCTCTCCCAGTCACTTTGCCTGTGCTAAGCTACTTTTTATCCTGAAAAACGTCCCATTATTTGCCAATGTCGAGCATACCCATACCATGATGCAGCTACCACCATACTTGAAAATAAGGAGGTAGTTAATCAGTGATGTGTTGTGTTGGATTTTCCCCAAACATAAGGCTTTGCATTCAGGCCAAAAAGTGTATTCCTTTTGTGTTATTTTGTAGCATTACTTTAGTGCCTTCTTGCATACAATATATATGTTTTGGAGCAAGAAAATATTGTGTATATTTATATTCTTCTTTTCGTTCTGTCATTTAGGTCATTATATTGGAGTCACTACAATGTTGTTGATCCATCCTCAGTTTTCTACCATCACAGACATTTAACTCTGTAGCTGTTTTAAAATCACCAATGGCCTCACTGTGACATCCCTGAGCAGTTTCATTCCTGTCCTGTAGCTCAGTTCAGATGGATGAATGCACCCTGGTCTTTGTCGTTGAATCTGTGCTTGAAATGCAATACTTGACTGAGGGACCTTTTAAAGATGTTGTATGTATAGGGGACAGAGGAAGGATTAGCCATTCAAAAATCATGTCAACCTCGATTATCCATGTCATTTATTATGTGATTTGTTAAGCCACATTTTACTCCTAAAATAATTTAGGCTTGCCTAAGCAAAGGGGCTGAATACTCATGCAACAATTGTATTTTAGTTATGAATGTTGCATCAATCTTTCAAATATATGGCATTTTCCTTCCATTTTGACATTTCAGAGTATTGTGTGTAGATTGTTGAGAAAAAAAATGCACAATTACATCAATATTAATCTCACTTTGTAACACAATAAAATGTGAAGAAATCCAAGAGGTCTGAATACTTTTTCAAGGTACTGTATATTTGAACCTCAAAAGGTCACACACAGCATGTTGAGTTACCTCCAGCGTGACTGTCGGCGCTCTCTATCGTCCCATTCTTCTTATTGTTTCATCCCACGCAACATACAGAGAGATGAGCTCTATCTATTCGCCACTCTGACCACTAGTCAGCCAAACAACTCTCACCAGCCTGGTCTCATAGACTACACGTAACATAGTAAATGTAAATCCGGGACACTCAAATGATTATGATATGTTACATCTGGTATGGTTACATCAGACAGAAGGTTACTTAAGGTAAAAACAAAAGGAGGTTGGTTGGTTGGTCAGGGTCAGGGTTGGGGGGGGTCGGTGGTTGGTTGTGGGTGGGTGGGTTTATGGGTGGGTTTATAATGCAAACGTCTAGCATCCCAAAGGTTGCGTGTTTGAATCTCATCACGGACAACTGCAACTTTGCAACTACTTACTTATTTTTAGCTACTTAGCATGACAGCTAAACCTTCCCCTATTCTTAAACATTTTAGCTAACCCTAACTCTAACATGAACCCTTTTAGCTAATCCTTCCTCTAACCCTACCCTAACCTTAACCCTTTAACATAACTCATAACCTTAACACCCCTAACCCTACTTCCTAGACCTAGCTAACATAAGCATTAGCCACCTAACCACCTAGCTAACTTTAGACACAAAATTGGAATTCGTAACATATAATACGTTTTCCAATTCATAACATATTGTACGAATTGCATGTTGTAGGAATTAAAATTCTTAGCATATCATATGAATTGTAATTAGTAACATTCTGTGTCATGCAAAATGGTTGATGGTTTAATACATACCATTTGAAACATAACATATGGAATATGGAATATTCCGGATTTACATACAGAATAATACGAAATGCAGACTCTCACAGGTCAAACACATCAACTTCTCTTCCTGAAGCTGCTAAGGTGCAAGGTGTCTGAGCTAGTGAAACTACTACCACAGCTTCCTGCCAGACTAACACACATACAAACCTTCTTTTGCTTCCTCATATGTTTTCTCAAATAAGGCGTTAGGTGTTGAGGAGAAAAGGCAAACAATAGACCTAAACATAGCCCTACATGCAATTCACTCCAGTCATCCGCCACCCCGAGAGCTCCTAAGATGTATTTAATTCGGCATTCTGTGATTCCTGGCATGGCCCTATTGGTGGCATTTGTATTCCTACCACAACACCCTCGTGCTAATAGCAGGGTTATTAACATAACAAACTTAAATGTTCTATATAAATAATACTGTTCCGGGATGCGCGGGCTCAGCTGACACTATTTAGGCAGCGGCTCAACATCTGTTTGTGAACACTTTGCCTAATGATATCATCCGATATCATTAAGTGTTGCAGAGCACATCGCATCAGCAGGTGCAGCTGTTTCAGCTATTCCCATCATGGGCAAAGAAAAAAAGAGAGACGCAACCCTCCCGTCCTCCCTCCCTCTCTCTTCCCTCCCTATCCCCTCCCATCGCTGAACCGCCAAACCGGTCATTAGGACAATTTTCTTCAACAAAAAAATAGCCCTGCGATTTCAATCTGTATATCACCTGTAATTGTAGTTTTTAGCTTGTGGCTGATTCCATACATTTAGTGTGGTAAACTGTGCAGACTGAGGCCTCTGAATGCTGCCTGAAAGATGCATTTGTGCCACCAGCTGCAGAGGCTGTTTTTAGACGGTTGGGTGGTGTTGTGTTTCTCATGGGCAGGCAGCAGCCTCGGAGGCTGAGCCTGTGAGGCTGATCGAGGCTGTAGCTGGCGCTGCCCAGGCCACGGCTTTGTTTCCTGTGCTGGTTTATTCTGTTTATATGCTCAGAATTATGGAAATTATTGATTATTTCCTCTGTGAACAATGAAAAGGTCTCTAGTTCCTGGGGGAACAGCCGTTTGATGGGCTCACAGGTTGCCTGTAGTTATTTGCTATGGTCACATTCACAGTTAATTAGTCAGGTGGATCATTATTGGATTTTACACTGTTGTGTGTATCATCACCCCATTTTATTTTAAAGCTTGTTGCATTTCCAATTGAACATCCATTTAATATTTATGAGAAATATTCATTAAAACAAACCTCACATAACAATATCTTAGACTGAACAAATAGTATTGTTTCTACTGAGATTAAGAGGAGCAAGAAACATAAACAAGAAACAATTACAATCCTGTAAATTGTTTAATTTGTCATCATATATTTCCTTTTTTTTAATGTAAAGAGGATACAAAGTTCCTTCACATTTTTGGGCTCTCTGAGTTATGAGTTATTTCATTTGCAAAATTGCAATCCCAGGCAGACTATACTGACCCTTGGAATGCTGGGATGGAGAGTAGAGGTTCATCCTCGCTCTGAGCGCTGCCTGTCACTCAGCGGGGAATACAAGTCCTGCCTCCAGCTCTTCTCTAAATGTTGATTACACAAGACACGGGGGTAGCCGCCCCTGCCTCCCTTCCTGCCTCCTCTCCAGCCTCTCATCCTGACTCCTCTCCCGCCTCCCCTCCCCCTCCTCCTGCCTCCTCCTGCTCCACCAGTCAGCCTTCACCCTGGAGGAGAAAGGAGTGGAACTGCTTTACCTAAGGTGTAGACTGACCCGGGGTTCAGTTCAGGAAGGGTCCTGGCTCTAGGGTTCCCCCGGCTAGTCTCTTTCCCCCCCTCTGTCTCTTCGCCTCTAAGAGCAACAACAATCCCTGTATGGAAAGACCAACACAGACAGCACGGCCTGGGGATCTGGCAAGCAGAGGAAAAGCACACAAACTAGAACCACCTACGACCATCTACGACGATGTTTAAATAACTTTGCATCAAAATGGATCAAATTATGATTATATCTAACAACAGACAACTTAGAGGAAAACTGTAACTGTATAGATCAGTATTGTGTGAGTACAGCAAAGTGGGGTCTGCTGTCTCGGTATGGCAGTACATTAGAGAATGTGGTTCATTTCAAAAAGCTTTATTATATTTCAAACCATATTTGGTGTTTGGGCTGTTTCTCCATTACAATGCTTTCTTTCTCTTGTATTTAAAGCTGTTTGGGATATTGCAAACATTCTGGCAGCAGGCAAAACAAGTCTTAATTTTCACTTCCCAAATGTCCTAGTGGGGGAACTAAAGAGATGGCAGAGCTGTAGATACCCTTAGGTACTAGTTGAGATAAACAGTGAAATAACATTCAACTTAATAGGAGACCTATATTTGGTGTTAATGTACCTTCTTCTGCAGAAGACAACAAGGAATTACTTGGAATATATAACTATACTTGCACAATGTGTATGTTCAGATGTCTTAATAAACCTTTGCCGGTCGATGTGTTAATGCTCTTTGAATAAAATAAAAAATGACTTAGAAAATAGAGACCTTTTACACATAGAATGTTCTGCATTTCCTGTCTAATACCGAAGGTATAGTTGAAAACAATAGTTTGTATGTTCTAGTATCAAACTGACAAGGTTTCCAACGCTGAAAAACCACTGTTTAATACACAAAATTAGTGTCCCTTTTATACAGCACTATATGTATTCAACACAGGAAACTCCAGCTCCATTGAGGTCCTAATTGATTTGGAAGGCTCTCTAATTTCAGTAAACCGTTGGAAGACTTTCAATGACGTCGTGACTCGGTGAATCAGGGATCGGTGGAGATCTGAGGGGCTCCGTGGCCACCTGAGAAAAGAAGAAGCCGACAAGCCCTCCGCCGTCTGAGAAGCACGAGGCATATCAACCCTTACAAGTGTTTCCTTTTTTTTACAGACAGGAATGTCATGAGTGCCTTTGTTGTTTCTCTTTTGGAAGTAAATGACACTTTTAGGATTTATTAAGACAAGAAACAATTTCTTAACAAGTGGGTCTCTAAAAACCCTCCATGGAAATCTGCTCATTACTTTCCAGCCTGAGGCGCTCCTCTTTCTCTCTCTCTCTCTCTCTCTCCTCAGCTCAGATGGATCCATCTCCTTTCTCTTGTTTCTCTATCTATATTTTCTAAGATGCCGGCGCTGCCATGCCTAATGCTATAATGTCACAGCAGTTTGTTCAAAGTGGAGCAGTGATTTGGGCGCTCAGCAGGTGATGTCCATACTCTCTTCAATTATTGAAGTGGGGGCTTGGTGGAAACACTACAATCGCTGCTGTACCCGGCAGATAAAATGGAAAGGCTTTTGACATCACACATATTCCCTACTTACGCGTTATACAAAGACAGTGGCCCTTTATCATTTTCCCTTCTTTTGTTTTATTCATTTGATGTTTTTCATGGTTTTTTTTTTTGGGGGGGGGGGGGGGGGGCAGGAATTTTGTATTCATGGAAAATATGAAAAGACAAATTTGTTCCCTTTTAGTGTTGTGTGCAAAAGTGCTATCGTTATCTTTATGATTCTGGATAGTCTGCAGTAAGGTCATGTATATTTCTTATGCAATTTTCATCCCCTCGGCAGTCTTAGAAGTCCAACTATTTTCACCCCCCTGCCCCCTGTCAAACTGTGAAGATGTGGCAGCCGGTTTGATTAATACATTCTATTAGTTTTCCTATGACAAAGACACAGTGGACATAATCAGTAGGAGTTACATAGAAATGATGTAAACCTTGACATAATCGTTTTTTGAAAATATTTAAATTTCATGTCTGTTTCTCTGAATACTCGTATAGCAACCACTTTGATATGATTTTAATGAGCAATCAATGCCTAAACAAATTCCACTGAAGAGTCAAGACTAGCACATGTTAAGTCCCTGAGACAGTTAAAGGTATAACACCCTATTTACAACAGTCTGAATTCGGAGCCCACACCCCACCATTTTACCCCACCATATTTTTCTGGAATCTTTTTTAGAACAAAGCCTATCTCAGAATTTGTCCGAAAATCTATGTTGCGCTGAAATGCAATGATAAGGTCAGATCCACATGAGAAGAGTGACATTTTAAACAGGGGTTTTAAGTCAAACCTATGCAAGGCGCCCTGTTGAGCCGTGCAGCGTGTGGCAGACTGGCAGCCTCGTTTGGAGTGCGTTGGGAGGCTGCTCAGTGGACTGCGGTGGGACGGAAAACCTTGGGCTCTAGGCTGTAGCCTGTAGTCTCTGCACTTATCCCGATTCTCCTCTTTAATAATTTCCCATGTTGTGCAGAGAAGGATATTGATGGATGGGTGGAAACACAGGGCCAGGGCTGTCCCAGTGGGGGGGGGGGGAGTGTGTGTGTGTGTGTGTGTGTGTGTGTGTGTGTGTGTGTGTGTGTGTGTGTGTGTGTGTACATACAATATACAGTATGCACTGTATAAATCTTTAAAAAAATAAACATACATGATGCAGCTTTTGTCAAAACATGCCCCCTTTTTTTCAGGGAGAAAATCTGACTGAGTGACTCTTCTCCCCTCCCTCGCTCTCTCTCTCTCTCTCTCTCTCTTAAGGAAACAAGATATGGCATAGTCAGTGAGTGTACAACCCGCCAACAATGTCTAATTACACTCTTTCCTTTCCCACAGATCCTCTGCGATCCTTCGTTCGTTTGTTCGTGTGACCAAATTCCTTGTGTGCTAGCTAATTAGGCACATAATATTACTGCTACTACCACTCCTGACAGGTGCTACTGGCCACACAAACACACACACACACACACACACACACACACACACACACACCTTCCTTGGCCTTTCCGCCTCTCACACTCACATGCAGCATTGAAAATAAAAAGACTGGAGAATAACAAGAAGACAAGATGTGTTCATTTCAGCTTCCATCTGTTTTTACAGAACCGATGCCAACGTCTACATGTTCAGGAAGAAAAGAGAGAAGAGGGAGAAAAGAGGAGGGGGGATAACCAACAACAACTTTGGGAAGAGAACAAGTCCTTGGAGATAGAGAAATCAAATTAACTGTGTGAAAGATTTGGTACAGAGGGTTGAGAACACAGGCGGTTGGTGGCACCTTAATTGCGGAGGATGGGCTCGTGGTAACGGCTGGAGCGGAGTGAGTGGAATGGTATCAAAGACATTAAACACATGGTTTGATGCCCTTCCATTCGCTCCATTCCAGCCATTATTATGAGCCGTCCCTCAGCAGCTTCCACTGGTTGAGAAACTATACGAGTAATGGTCTACCCCACTGTTGTATTTCAGTACTGTTTACTGTACTGTATGTCTGGCGACATGTATCTCTATGTTTAATTATCATAACCCAGAGTATCTGAAGTGTTCATGGCTTACGTTTGCTCGGCACTGCAGTATTAGGAAATGTACAAAAGGAAACAGGCAAAACTGGCACTTTTCAGTGGATCACAAGACCGCCCCCGAGAAATTCCACAGTACTGTTCTATTACTTCTCTTTCTCTCAACATTGTTATGAAGGGCCCGTGAGTAAGCATTTCACTGATAGTTTACACCTGTTGTTTACGAACCATGTGACGAATAACATTTGATTTGGTTTGCACTCTTCCTCGTGACATAATAGAAAACGTTTATCCAAATCATTCTTTTCAATCAGCTTCCCGTATTACTCACATACCAACCACAGAGCTTTGTAGACATTGAATGATTAAAGTGGGGACAAACGATTGACTTGTTCCATGTAACATTACAGTTCCCCCCCCCCCTGTCTTATTTGATCCGAGTACATAAACAACAATGACCTGAGGATGGACAGCTTTTCTGACAGGCCGATTCGGTTTCTTCCATCTGTTTGGGTACAGGGATCTTTCCACCGACGTGGCACTGAGGTCCAGTAGATGTTGATGTTGTCAAATGGGCCGAGGAGTAAAAGTTGGCAAGTTGACACCCGCTGTGAGTTTAAGGTGGTCCTCCTTCCCTTCTTCCTCTCCTGGGTTTGCCGTGTCAACATCGCAGGGACACTGGCTGCTACATTTTAGGTGCACTAGACAGGAACTACTCATTGTTTTTCCAAACGCAGAAAAAAAAAGGAAGAGGGATAAATGTCTCACATAGTTGCGGGGACACTCATTCTTTCCCAGGGTGTAGGATGGTATTCCGAGTGCGCTGGCTGCCAGAGTATACACCGCTCGACCAAAGATCTTTGTAATTTCAACGCTTCCCTCACTCCTCCGGCGAAGGCGTAGGAAGACGTGGTATACTTTGGACTGGCGAAGCTAAATAGTCAATACGCAGCCCTCTGACAACCCGCAAACGCCTCCAGCCATCTTGTCTCCAGCTAGAGAGCCAGAGACTGTAGCGTACAGGATGGTGTGGGAATCCACATTCTAATTGTTTGTTCAATTATTTCTCTTGGATGCCGCACCTGCACTCTGCCAAGTGAGCTCCAGAGAGTCGCTCTGCAATTAGGGCCTGTAGAAGCTAGCTACAGGGTCCTAGTTAAACGGCTCAGAGAGAGAACCCCAGAGGGCGAATCAGATAAATACCTTTTAGTGCTCAAGGTAACACGCAATGTGACAGTGAAGAGGCACACTGGGAGTAATTTACTTTTATTTGTCTTCAGATTTTGACCCTGCTCTTGACAACATTCCAGAGGCCTGTGTCAGCCATATGATGTTACCTTTCCTCTTGGTCTAATTGAGACCTATTACCAATGTGTATAAGCTAGAGAAGGCAGATTGGGAGGGATGATACAGACGGCTAGGTTACCGCCACTGGGCTGGCTGTGATGTGTGACGCCCTCGAAACATTCGCTACGTTTGAGAATTTCACGGACAAGCCCGAGGAAGTGTACCAAAAACACGTGTTCACGTGTGACGTTATGTGAAGTTAATGTGATGACGGGTGACAGACGACATGTAACGTAACATGCGACATCTTGACACTACACATGTGAAAACCGTGATCGCGCGAAGTGCTCCAAAAACACGTGTTTTCATATGATTTCACATGTGAAAGTTCATGTGGTTTTTCCTGTAAGGGAGTCGCTAGAGCAGCTCAGATGTTCATAGAGATGGTAAATTGCGACGTTTCTGCGATGTTTCGGCATCATTAAATCAAATCAAAGGTTATTGGTCGCATACACATATTTTGCGGATGTTATCGCAGGGCAGCGAAATGCTTACAATTCCTAGCTCCAGCAGCGCAGTAATACGTAACACGACAAACGATACACACAAGTCCCAAAAATGAAAAGAAAGGAATTAAGAAATGGAGGTAAAGGGAGAAGAAGATGTATTTTCAAGAAATGTAAAGGTTGTTCTCTTTTTCGATCATTTGTATTTATTTATGGATTATACATTAGATTGCGAGAATAGTGTATGCATATGAACAGTAGGCCTACACGATATATGCACAGCACTGTATGCATAAATACCTACTTTCCTCCTTGCTTTGAATATCCCCAAGGAGGTCAGGGCAGTACACGGAGGTCGGAGTTGCATCTTAAGATGGTGTAAAGCAGAATCAGAGGCGATGTCACAACAGCTGAAAGTGTCAGTCACAGAATTATAACTTTTTTTCTCTCTCTCTCTCTCTCTCTCTCTCTTAGTTCCCCGGCAGTGCAGCTGCCTAAATGAGGGGGATTAAGATAACACCCTGTTTAGAGGAAGAGCAGGGCAGGATTAAGTCACTGGGCTTGGACATAGCAACCATTCAAGCAAGCACCGCATCCTTTTAAAAAAAAAAGGAAAAAGCCAGTGGTGCACAGCTCTCACTGGGATGGCGCAGTTGAGTTGCCTGAACAAATACATTGACAAGTGTACGGCTGACAAAAACATGGAAAACCATGTACGCAGTGCACACAGAGAGGGAGTTACACAGAGAGACACACACACACACACACTTGCATGCAAGCACATGCACATGCACACGTCCCATACACACACACAGCGTCTTTTCCTCGTCCCCAAGCAGATTTGCCCTTGTTTCCTGGCCTGGGGGAAGCTATGAGTCCACCCACTGGAATAACTAGCAGGGAGAGAACAGGTGGTCAAACCCTTACATGGTGAAAAAATGAAAACACCTGCTGCCTCTGAAACCCAACCCAGGTATCCCATCACATTCCATAACTATTCCTCATAGGTTATACTGTGTATGCTGTTCACACAGTGTTCACATTCTCCCCGCAGTAAGTCATTTTTTATCCCTGCTCGGGTACAGTGACCGATCCCAAAACACTGTGTGAATTACGTTGTAAAAGTTACACGTTCACACTTAAACACTATTTGAACTTTTGACTGTAAAAAACAAAACACATTTTTGGGTGATAAATACACGTGAAAATGTAACTTCAATTATAAAACGCATTTTAAAATGTGTATCAAAAAAATCCCAAACTCATTATTAAGCTCCAAATTGCAATTGCAACTTAAATATATTCAAACGCACCATTCGAAGTGAATTGAGTACAAGCAGAATACTGTCACACCCTGATCTGGTTCACCTGTCCTTGTGATTGTCTCCACCCCCTCCAGGTGTCACTTATTTTCCCCAGTGTATAGTCCTCCTGGTTTCGACCCTTGCCTGGCCTGACTGACAACTTTGCCTGTTCTGACTACCAGCCCGCCTATCCCCTTGTACTGTTTTGGACTCGGATCTGGTTTCTGACCCCTGCCTGGCCTGACCTCGAGACTGCCTATCGCCTGGTACTGTTTGGACTCTGGTTTATGAACTCTCGCCTGTCCCCAACCCGCCTTCACCTACTCCCTTTATTAGAATAAATATTGGCACTCAACCCTTTGCCTCCTGTGTCTGCATTTGGGTCTGGCCTCGTGCCCTTATAGAATACACTCACTGGTCCTTCTTTGTAAAATATCTGCTGTATGATCTCTCCCTGAGAGACACGGAGCGGACCGATCTCCACTCATGTCACTTCCATTACCCTGAGAGTGACCATGACACAACGGCATCGGACACTACGGTGATGGATGCCTTTTCGTCTTCCCCAGTCAAGTCACATGTTCTGGTCAGGGGACAGCTGTAATTGCTAGGACAGGTGACACATGTGTGGAAACCAGAATATGATGGGAAGACGGCCTAGATCACAGGATCTGTGCTTCACTTGCCAACTAAAATAGATAACTCAGCTAGAATAAGCATGACATGAATCCACTTCTGCCTAATGGCGTGTGACTGTTTCCGTATGGATTCAAATGACAGATATCCTTCATGAATATATTATTTCAATTGCAATGCTTGGCTAAAATGTACAGCTCAAAGGTAAGTATGGACACATAAGGAGCAATTTCCCTGTAGAAATTATGGAGGTCAATGTCATGACAAAACTTCACAGAAGTGTAACACGTCGTAATGAAGCGCCCATGGTAATCTGTGACAAAATTAGCATATTTCCCTGCACATAGTAGGAGTAGTGTAGGTGGATGATCATTAGGGTCTTTTGATTATAATTATTCCACTCTGCAATATTCTTCTTACACCCATACAGTACGATTTCAAAGAAAGCAATTGCATGTTACTGAATCCCATGTTGTTTATTCGTTCGGGGTGTTGTCAGTGATGGGAGATGGAAGAACAGATAGAAATCCCAGTTCTTCAACTGAATCTCCAAAGCGTCTGAGCCAACTGAGCTTGTGTTATTGCTCCCCAACTAAGGAAAAACAAGTGCAAAATGCTGCTCTATTTGAACCCAAGGGGATGCATTATCCAATTGTGTTTATCAAGGCTCCGATTCATCATGTCACGGGGGTCTAATGTACTCCACACTGCTCTCCCTTTGCTTTGCATGTATTTTCTGTTCAACTTCGACTTGTCACCGCAGAAAACACACATAAGAACTCTTTTGCAAACAAGTCCTTGCTCGCTGACTTCTTTTTCGGAATTCTCCCCAGAGTCTGGAATTTTCCCCTCTCTGTCTTTATCTCGCCGTAAATGTTGACGGACCAGTGAACCTTGATGTGGTCCATGACAGGCTTATAGCTATTTTGTAAAGTGTGCAGAAACACAAAAGGCTTCTGGTGTGGTGGTTAGGCCATCATGGATGCATGGCTTTGAAAGAGAGAGACAGAGGAGAGGGAGAGGGAGAGGGAGAGGGAGAGGGAGAGGAGAGGAGAGGAGAGGAGAGGAGAGGAGAGGAGAGGAGAGGAGAGGAGAGGAGAGGAGAGGAGAGGAGAGGAGAGGAGAGGAGAGAGTCCCAACAACCCATCAATAAGAGGCCTGTACTATACAGTAACTAACACAGAAGCAGTCTACATGGGACACGATTTATGACATTTTAGTTCAAACTCTGCTACCCTTCTTTGTGGTTGCCTATTGTAAATTAATGAGGGGTTCTTCAGCAGATCTGAGTTGATGGGTATGACATGAGACCCCAGTAGAGTTTGGAAGATATGTTGCACCATGGTTAACTTGATAGCACTTTACTTTTTCTTTATTTGCTTCATGTCTTTGGATACAGTATGTGTGATTCTACCTATAAAGCCAAACTCAGTAATTTCACAAATTAAAATATACCTGACTGTGTGCAAATGCACCTTGTTCTGCCTATCCATGTAAAATGTCAAAATGACTAGACAGCTTTTTTTTTTTTTTTTCCTCTAGATGTATTTACAATCCTTCCAGGGGCCTGTTTGATATGCTGTTTCCTGCTCTTTCCCCCCTACCTCCTGACTTCCTGTGGGAACCTCATTTGATGAACACCATTTCCCAGACAGGCTCATGAAGGGCATGTTTGACACGTTGTTACATGACAAAACCTAAAGACATAAAGACAGACACACACAAAGGTGAGAGCTGACAATGAAGTGCGACGCTTTCAGGGTCCCGACCTGCCTCGGCGCTGTAGTTTGATGATGTCAAAGCCATCCGGACTGGTGAGGATGCTGACCTGACTGACTGGAATTAAGGAACAATGGATGGGGCTGCTGTGTTATTTGGAATAGAAGGGGAAGTGAAACAGAAACACAAACTGACTTTTTGGGGAGGCAGGCATCATGTCAAGCTACACATGTTTTAGGGGCAAAAGTAAAACCGTCTGAAAATTCACACGCTAATATCTGCCACCCATACTGATACTTGTTAACTCTAAAATGTTGGATAAAATGTTAAGATAGTGTTTGTAATACACCTCCTGAGAGTTCATAAATATGTCAAAATCATCTTCGACACCAGAACTGCAAGCTTTGCACAAAGGTCAGGTCAGAAGAGGCGTTCGTTATTCAGCTTTCTTAAAACGTGACTATTAAGGAAGCACGGGCATTCACTGTAACAATCGGTAGGAAGAGGGCTCCGGGAAAAACATTTGAAAGAAGAGAGATGACACATTTACAGACTTATTGCATCCTTTGTCCAGGCAGCTGAGCTATTCCTTTCCCCACGTAGGAAAGAAGAGTAAGAGGAATTCATACACATACCCCCTTATCATTCAAAGTCGTCCTTTTGGTTCCCATGCATTCACCATGGAAAAGGTCCCAGGTCTGTTCTTACTACCGCAGCAGGTAACATTCACATAACTTGCAGTCAAGTGAGAAGACAGGTCATCCACCCCCCCCCCCCCCCCCCCCACCCCCTCCACCCCCTCCACCCCTCCCCTTTCTCACATCCTAAAGTAAACCTTTCTGTCCCACATTTCCAACGCCACCAGTTGTTTTTTTTTTCCAATCTTGGGAATTCACTCCAGTTTTAAATGTTTGACAGTAGTTTTCCTGCTTTCTCTGCCACTTAGAAAGAAGGTGCTGCACATTTCTGAGACAGTAACATTCCCCTCCAGTGGTTCCCTGAGGAGCGAGCTCATTACATCTCATAGGCGGGAAAATAAACTGTCTAAGGTTCTGAGGCTAATGGCTACACTGAGAAATTAGGAGTTAGTAGGCTCCAGTAGGTGGAAGTGCCAGCTGCAAACGTTTTCATGACTTATCATTGTTTTACTCAAACATAAGATACAGTGGATATAAGGTAATATACCTTTGTGAAGGGATTCATTATCCTGGCTGAGTTGACAGGGTAGGATGGGGAGGTTTGTAAAAGTGCTGTTGTGAAGAATTACACTGGGTGGCAGCACTGTGACTACATCAAACCTCTGTGTAAAGTGCTTGTGAGTTGTGGCTTTTACAGTCCATCAAATACAGTATTCTGATAGAAAAACATCATTATCATACCTAACTCGGTCTTTAAAAGTATACATATATCTCAGGATTTTGCTATGTCAGGAAATTCAATATGTTTCAAAATGTCACAAATGATTCAAATGAATGATGTGTTGTTGATGAAAAACTGGATAAAGGATCAGGCATAATTTTCAGAATCTTACAAACAAAAGAGAAGAGAAGAATAGAGAAGAATAGAAAAGAGAAGAGATATGAATCAAATGGCTGCTGATTCGATCTACAGCAACAACAGAACAAAAAGTTGCCAGTTTAATAAAAAATGAATTACCTCAGAATGCAGACCTCTGATAATGAGATGTTTTCTTCTCAACAGAGTAAAAAATAAATCCAATACATTCTTACACAAGCTTGCATGTAGGTAAAAACGCATTCTAGCTGAAGAGAATCACCTTGCAATACTGTGTGAACATCTTATTCATCAAAAGTGTATGAATATTTTATTTCAAATAAAATACAATGTTATTGGTTGCATTCACAAATTAAGCGCATGTTATTGTAGCAAAATGCTTATGTTCATAGCTTCAACAGTGAAGTAATATCGGACAATAAAAAACAATACACCAAAATCTAAAGCAAAAGTACGGAATTTACAAATATGTAAGGGATAATCAACGAGGGGCTATATGTTCTATGGAAACTAATGAACGACATGGAAGCTGTGTTCCACAACACACTAGCGAAGTGAAACTAACCTTCCACAGAGCTACAATATATTTTTTTAAATGCATAGGGCCCCAAGTTGATTATCCCTTTTACACCATGGCTATAATTTAACACATTTGCCACTAGAAATGTGTTCATTTGCTGGGAGACGTGTTCAACATCCACTGAAAAAGCTGTCAAGTTTACTAGATCGCTACATTAGTTGCCTTAGTAACCAAACAGACTTGCTAGTTTTGCTAACCAAACCATCAGTCCTAGCTTGCTATTATGAAATGCAAATTCAACAATGCCAATAATGTTTTCAATTCGACTTTTACTTTCAAAAGAAGATCAAACATAGAACATGTAAGAGTGAACTATGACCATTTTAATTTGACTGTGCTGAATCGCCATGCATTATAGGGAATTATACAATGGGTGGGTCTAATCCCGAATGCTGATTGGTTAAAACCGCATTCCAGCCGGTATCTATTCCAAGTTACCACCGGCTAACTCTATGACGTTGAAATGCCTATTTACTCTGTTCCATCTGACTGCACAATCACCTGTCTCATCAGCCAAGCCAGGCAATTTATGAACTTGATCTCCACTATTAAAAACATCTGGACATTATCTCACATTTCTTTCAGACAAACATTTAGTTTTCAACAGTGGAGATTTGTATATACCTTGCTGTCTGTCTCTTCGACGTTTGCAACATTGTTTAAATATTCAAATTCGATCTCCTGCTGTCCCATAGTAACGAACGAGTTGGTAGTCAGGACGAGACAGACAGACAGACAGACAGACAGACAGACAGACAGACAGACAGACAGACAGACAGACAGACAGACAGACAGGCAGGCAGGCAGGCAGGCAGGCAGACAGGCAGAGTTTCTCAGCCAGTCAAAATCATGAATCAGCTGGCATCATTTAAAAAAAATATATACAAAGAAATGTCAATTCAAAAAAGCTCAAACGAAACGAAGTGCAGCTAGTTTGCAGTCTTTCCAGCTTCAGATTGAAGTGATTGTGTTAGCTGTGTTGTTGCCTATCTCCTCTGAACAACAGCGTCCACAGCTGATATACCACGGCTGAACAACAGAGTGAGCACATTTTCTATGCCAGGTGAAATCGCGCCTCATTAGCTCTTTGTTATGGATGTTTTCCAAATAAATGTCACGAGAAAACAGCTTAAACAAATGAACATTCTGCTACTTTGCTGTTATTCTGGCAGCACTTTTTGACATGACTGTAGCCTAAGTTAGCCGTAGTTGGCTAGCTAGCAAGCAAGGGATAAGAACGTTGCCAGCCAGTATGGCAATGGAACATTTAGAACGAACGACTGGGTACAGAACAAAAATATACAGATACAGAACAAGAAGACTGAATGACTGGGTCACGTCTCTGGCAACCAAACCAATAGAACGAACAACCAGCTGGCTTGAGTAGCAACCCTAGATATCTGTCGGCACTATATCTTGTGGAAGGATGAAATAGCATGAATAAATTCATCAGAATAACGTTTTTATTTATATGTTGGTCATCCGTACAAAAGTGATAATGCCCTCAAAGCCGGTGTTTGGAAGACAACCTAACACCCGTGCCAATATACTGTATGCTCCAAACACTGGCTTCTTGGGCATTATCACTTAAATAATGCACACTCTAGAATGCCCTTAATGCCTAAACAACAATTCCATGGTATAATTAAGGCCAGATGAGGTGAGGTAGAAGGGTAAGGGTTGTTCTTACCACGACGTAACACGGAGTGCCTGGACACAGCCGTAAGGTCATATATCACAAGCCCCCAGGGTGCCTTACTGCTATTATAAACTGGTTACCAACGTAATTCGAGTAGTAAAAATGTATGTTTTGTCATACGAGTGGTATATGGTCTGATATATCACGGCTGTCAGCCAATCAACATTCAGGGCTCGAATTACCCAGTTTATTATTATAATTATAAAATGGCTTTAGTTCATTGTTCCATGTTCTATGTTTGATGATTCAATACATTTGTAAATATGTAATCACATCTCTTCTTTCAAATGTTTTTAATTATAAAAATTATTATAAATGGCTTTAGTTCAATCTTACATGGTCTATGTTTGAGCTGCGTTTGAAAGTAAAAGTTGAATTGAAAACATTATTGGCATTGTTGAATTCGATTTTCAAAAAAGCAAGATAGGACTGGTGGTTTGGTTACGTAAACTTATCACATTTTAGGGAAGACCCAGATGCAGACCGTGTCGAAGTAACAAAAGTTTATTCCTAGAACAGGGGGCAGGCAAAACGACAGGTCAAGGGCAGGCAGAGGTCAGTAATCCAGTGTGGCGTGACAAGGTACAGAACGTCAGTCAGGGTCAGGGCGGGCAGAATGGTCAAAACCGGGAAAACTATAAAACAGGAACTAGAAACAGACAGGCGCAAGGGGAAAACCGCTGGTAGGCATGACGAACAAAACAAACTGGCAGAGACAGACAGAAAACACAGGTATAAGCACCCAGGGGATAATGGGGAAGATGGGCGACACCTGGACGGGGGTGGAGACAAGCACAAGGACAGGTGAAACAGATCGGGGCGTGACACTGCAGGAGTTCAAATTTGAATATTGAATCAATGTTGCAAATGTCAGAATAGACAGACAGCAAGGTTTTTACAAATCTCCGCTGTTGAAAATGAAATGTCTAGATGCTTTTTATAGTGGAGATCAAGTTTATAAAATGCCTGGCTGGGCTGATGAGACAGTGGATTGCACAGTCAGATGGAACAGAGTAAATAGGCCTTTTAACATCATAGATTTAGCCGGTTGTAACTTGTGGAATAGAAACCGGCAGGAATGCGTTATTAACTAAACAGCATTCTGGATTAGACCCACCCGTTGGATAACAGACCGTATACCATGGTTATGACAAAACAATTTATTTTACTGGACTAATTACTTTGGTCAACCAGTTTATAATTGCAATAAAGCACATCGGAGGTTTATGGTATATGGCCAATTTTGTATCAAGGCACTCAGCGTTGAGTTGTGCGTAAGAACAGCCTTTACCTGTGGTATATTGACCATATACATCAATAAAAACTTTAGGTATCCAATTTTGTGAAGACAACTGACAACTCAACGCAGAGACAACTGACAATTTGTTATTTGTTATGGTTATCTGTTCTTTTGAAGGGGTTATGGACATTGCTCTATCATTGCATGTTCACAAACATCTTTTACCCATTCCATGCTTCACAACATCAATATATCTGTGTTCATAAATAAGTCTACTGCAAAACATAGTAATGTGCCTTAATAACATAACTTAGCATATCTTATTGAGTGAAGGTTAGTAATTAAGGGTTTTAAAGAAACTGTAGGTTGGAAAATGTCAAAACATCATGTCAATATCACAGATGAATGCCGGTTTATTTAGTTCAAAAGATAAATATTTTTGCATAATCCTTAAAATATACGAGAAATAGCTACCACATTTATTTAACTCTTTAAAAAATATATTCATAGGTTAAGTAATGGACAAGCTGATGGCATTTTTGAAAAGCCCTTTAATGAAAATCGATTCTTAGTATTTCACTAACCTAGGATGCTTTACATGTATAATGAACCTGTTCAACATTGGTGATCAAAAACCAAAATGAAGAGAACTGAATCTTTGTTAGAACCATCTACCCTTCATCTCCTGTTAGCATTTCTCTTACAGTGGATGGCCAGCTATTCGTTTAAGAGGCATGTCTCTTAAATTACAAATTGCTTCCTGGACTGTACTTTCTGTGATGCTAAGGCATCAGTTGAAACTTTCTCCACAAATGTTTAATCCTAGCATTGACTGGCAATGTTGTCAGACCTCATGACGGGTTTATACCGTTATTACAAGCCTTTCTCTGTCCATAGCACTTTGGATTATTCAAGATTATGTTGTAATCCGTTTAATCCTCATTGCATTAAGATTTCAGTCAAAATACTGGAACAGTAAAGCAGCAATGAAGTCTTAAGCATGTTAGGTGATTGGGGAAGCTGTCTTAATTTCCCTTTCTCTTATTTATTCTGTGAGAAAAGTCTACATTGTCAATAGACCGACGAGCAACAGTTCCATTTGCTCACAGCAGTGACAATACAATATTTCAAAAGGACACATCCCCCTCTCATCCCAATCACTACGGAAAAACACATATTTACCAAACTCGAAAGAAATCACATAGAGACAAACCAAAGGAAGAAGGAATATCACGCTGAGGGACAACTCATGAAACACACTGGGTATGAAAGAGTACAAAATGATCCCTGAAACTTTTGGAGGAAAATGTGTTGGCGCCAGAGGAGCACCCCCTGTTCCTGTTCGATCGTAACCTCTGAGGTTTTATCATTTCTCCAAAACCACTGATATACTCCTTCTGTACTGTCTGTATAACCCATATCTCTGCCCCATGCATGTCCTGCTGAGACTAAGAGTGTCTCCAGCCAGGCTTTGCATCCCTCTGCTCTTCTCATCAAAGACAGATAATAGGCTACAGTCTCTGGACCACACTCTGTCCAACATTTCCCAACTCTAATACAACCGTTGTCTGGCTTGGCTTTCAGGCTTATTCTGTCTCTGGCTAATGTCTATATACTCTTGGACATGAATGCACACACAGATATTTTATATTCTTTTCCTTAAACATTCTATGCAAAGAGATGTACTTTAAGTCACTGATGTAATATTCAACACGCGAAATGAAGTGAGTATAATGAGTAAGCATTTCACGTTAAAGTCTACACCTGTTGTTTTCGGCGCATGTGACAACTAAAATGTGAATTTGAGAGTGAGAGGAAAGGGAATCCACGGACTAGCCAGAGGGTCTATCAGATGCCGGTGACATACATCAATGAGCAGGACGGAGCAGGATTAGTTTGGAGGGAGTTTAACATCACCCTGGCCTGGCCCTAACATGATTACTGATGCTCTGTTGATCTGCATATTTCTCACTACAAAAGAAGTGCACATTTGGCTTCCAGAAATTTTTTTTTTTCTTCAGCCAATCTCTAATAGCTACTTCTGTGTATGTGAAGGGGGGGGGGGGGGGGGGGGAAAGAGCTTGGAGCTCAATTAAAGGGTTGGTTTGCGGTTGGGTGTTTGTGGTCGGAGCTGAAACGTCATATTGTATAACATCTCCTTCTTTACCCTGGAAACAATATAGCAAATGGATGAAGATCTTATGTGGAGGATATCTTGTCTTAACGCTACAGGCTAGCATTGTCGCTCCATACTCATACTGATAACACCAGCAGACAGAACTCGACAGCCATGTATAGTACACTTTGAGAGGTTGCGCGTGGACTTGAACAGGCCGTGCTGTGTTGCTCGAATGTTGTTTATAATTAATACGCTTTGACCTGGGAACTATGAGTATTTCAAAGCAAAGGGTTGTACATTACTGCATGCGATGTTTAGAATTTCTGTTGACGAAAAACAAAATTACACAGCAGTTTAGTCCCAAATATAGCATTCATGCAACCATTAGCACAGATATTTTACAAATATTTCTATAGAAAACCAATCACTTTTTTTTTAGAGACATTTATATACCGTCACTGTTTCTCTCCTGTTGACATTGCAACATAGAGAGAGTTTCCTCTAGCCAACCAGAACTCTCTCTGACTGAGGACTTGTTGTCCCGGGGGAAAAGTAGGTTACAGTTTGCTTTTAGGACATGCACAGTCACCCACATGACCCTGGCTAGGTTCCTAGTCCCAGACCCCCACAGCAGATTGGCCCCCTATCCCCTTTCTCCCCTACAGCCTGACTGGCCTGGCCTGTAGGCCAGAACGACCGGTCAGAGTGCACTGGCTGCCTAGAGTGGCTTTCACATAGCGACAAACTCAAACATGGACCCGAGCTGTCTTTATACAGTTGTGGCATGTTGTTTTTCTCCTTTTGAACCTAGACTAGTAGCCGTGCAGCTGGGGCTTGTCTCGAGTCCATGGCTTCCATCCGGTGGCGGTGAACAATCTCCATTTTGGAGGCACTGCCTGTCTGTTGTAGTCAATGATTCACTTCTCTGCATGAGTATGAGAGGTTTTGATTGGGTTACGATAAGGGCCTGTTGTTGTGAGCTTGGGACACAGTTAGTTGGTAACACGTCTGATGTGGGCCTCTTGTCCGGTGACCTATTTCAGGAGTTGACTAGCTTAGCTTACACAGCTTAGTAGACGTAGTACCTAAATATTCTACGGACAAAGTGTAATCATGTGGGAGAGAGGGATCTTCGTTATAACACTGGGAGGATATGTGAGAGTATAGATTATGTATATCAGTCATTTTTGGGGGGGAACTGCGCTTCCAATAACCAGAGAGATTTGCAGGGAACACTGTGTAAAAATGTTGATGTTACTTGCCAAAGTACTAGTGTTCTTTAGTTTACATAAGCCCTAGTATACACATGCCATGACACAGGAATATTTTTTTGTCAATAGACATATACAAAACACTTTTTAGCCCAGCACAATGTCCTATGAGAAAGTACCCAATGTTTGAAAGGGGGTCGGCTCTCTCAGCCTCTCTGTTAAAAACAATGGGCCAGTTGAAATCCGTCTTGAGTAGAAATATCCACTTTTTTTGTTTGTTGCCACGGCACCCAGGGCAGTGTGTTTACCCTTGTTCAGCTGGAGCCCTCAGACCTACCTCACTCTAAACCTGCGCCGCAGGACAAATAAACAGGGAGACCACAGGCATTTGGACACGAGCCACACATACAGCGCTCCACACCAGAATTTCACAATGCACTGGATTTATTGAAGCCCAGTCCGTGTGGTTGTGGGAGAGGTTCCAGAAAAAAGACATATTGGTTATATGATACACCACTTAGGTACCATTTGAAAAAGGCCTTAACATTTTATAATTTCTCCTTTTTTGGTCGATCTGGCCTTTAGTTTAATAGAAGTGTAAGAACAGAGTACTTAACAGTAGGGGTCGCATTATAAAAGAGCAAAGACATACTGCGTAAGAGACATCCATCTAAAGACATAAGACAATGTAGGTGGTTTCTGTGTCATTATCAAATCGATACAATCTGTTAGAAAACAGAGGGGGAAAAGATATGAATAATAAATACAAAATGACCAGAGACCAAGCTCTCCTAGAAAAATGAAAAACGAAAGACTAAAAGATGAGGCTCAGTATGCAGAATACTCTGTGGTGCATGTAACGACAACGAGCGGGTCTGGACTGAGAAACCTTTGTAAAACTATGCAAAAAGAATTTCACAAATCAAAAACAAATCTGCACTTGTGTCCTAATCCTGGATGAATTTTTCCGCACACACAAAAAATGAACTGCAATCCCATAGCTGATGGCATTTCTTTGGAATGAAAGGCGTGTCAAAAGGATCGTACTCCTTCTTCTTAATTGTGAAACAATTGTAGGAAATGCCATTTGAAATGGCCATTTGAAACGTTCTCTGTTTCCTGTGGCTGAAAATCATCCCTTTTGAAGAGAGGGCCAAATAACAGGCACTGGAAATCAAAATAGAACAAAACAACTTTAATATACCACATGATTGGTCTTCTGTGTTCTCCTACAACTGTTAGAAATGAATAATATAACGAGCATGAAATAATCAGACCCGCATCCCAAATGGCACCCCATTCACTTTATAGTGTACTACTTTGACCAGGAATCTGGTCAAATTTAGGGGAAAGGGTGCCATTTTGAGCACATCTTAAATCTTCAAAAGGTACCGTGTCTTTACCCCTATGCGTTTTGGAGCTACTGAAGTTACACAATGCATGTGGAAGTCCTGAAGATTACGTCTGAGCTCCGAGGAGATTAGGGAGATTACAGACTATGAAGAGTACAGAGGGGTCCATACATTCCATTACCATGTGCATCCTCCATCCCACTACTTTACCAACCACAGCTGACAGATGGACTAGCGACAGATACAGTGATAATAATTGAAAATGTACCATTTTCAAAGGACGCCCATTAAGGGGTTAAGATGAGAGTTACATGAGAAACCTGTCCCAGCGTGTTCATATGGTCGGAATTACACGGTACCGCGTCTAGAATGATTCCAACCAACCAATCAATATCAACACCAATGGACATTAATCTACGTGGAATTCCAGAACAGCTGCATCAAAATGAACCATAAATACAGATTTGATACAATGCTTAATAAATCCACACAATGTTGCATGCTGTTGAAATGGCTGTGACCCGGCATTAGGTGATTTATACAACTGCTTTGGACACACCAGCTTTGCCGCGAGGCAAAGGGGGAGAGAAATGTTTTACATTTAAATAAACACAGGGACAAAATCTTGTAAAATACGCTTCTTTTGGAAGATAAACAGGTTTTTCATGTAAACTCTGTACACATACAAAATTGTCTCAGCTGGAGCAGTTCAGGTCTTAGCTCTCTAATATGACAAACATAGCACTGATGTCGTTATCACTCACTCTGACCCCGGCGTAAATACTATCCGTGATTTCATAAAGGTAACAATTGAGGTTGTATATTATATGACAGAACAGCTTAATTTACACAAAAATACTCCATTAAACTTTTGCTCAAAATATTTACATTTCGTTCGGCGTGAATATAACACTTAGTCTCACAGCTTTGGAATTGTTTGGAGGAGGGAGAGAACTTGGTAACTTTATTAATGAGAGTTTGTGACAGGTGGCAATGCAAAAACTGTTAGAGTCCATGTACACAATGAATAGGGTAAGGTAAATACTATGTTAAAACAGCCTGGATATATGGATGCTTGGAAGCAGATCCCCAAAGATTGTGCAAAGTATCAACTGATTTCAGAACCCAGAAATGACTGGAGCTTTCACTTTTCAGTTAAACAACAGAGACATGTTGTATACTTCAACATTACTGCACGGACAGCAACCATGGAGGTCAGTCAGTGTAAAAAATGAGAGATTCCGCAAATGCTGAGAAATCATGGGTATGTTCTCATGCTCTTGTCTTGCAAACACGCACACACACACAGACACAGACACAGACACACACACACACACACACACACACACACACACACACACACACACACACACACACACACACACACACACACACACACACACACTGGACAGCAACATTTCTCCACCACTGCTGTATGTGGTGTAACTGTACATGAGCGTGGGCCGAGGAATAGGACTTGAGCCTGACACTGGCTTCATGGTGCCTGGTCTCTGTAATGAACATGGCTGAAAGTGACTTAAAACATGTGTGTGTAAGGCTGGTGGCTGTTGAACCTCTCACTAAGTGGAGATCAATACAGGGAGGCTTTGATAATTGCCCTGCGGTTCATTAAAAGCGCAGAGACAAGCTCATCATTGAGGAGGTGTGTGTGTGTGTGTGTGTGTGTGTGTGTGTGTGTGTGTGTGTGTGTGTATGTGTGTCGCTGTCACGAAAGGACCACATCAGAGCGCTGGCTACACTGCGGATTACACTCTAAACTTCTCTACCCGACGACCGTTCTGGTAAACATTCTGATTGGCTTTTGAAGGGATGAGCTTCTCAGAACCTTGGAATCAAAGCCTGTTAATTTGCTAGTTTGGAATCTGACAGCAGTAAAAAGGAGAGGAACCTGACAGAGGACACTATGGCGGTGTCAACTTAAACACTACGTGATGTGACACTATGTTGGGTTTGGATGTGGATAATCATCTCACATGGGCCTTCATTCAGGAAAATATTGTTTCTACCACAGTCTATGTCCCAAATAAGTTTGAGTAGTTAACGCGATTAGAATTAATCGCTTAGATCAGTCAAAAGCAGTTTTGTAATATGCCATTTCAAATCTTGCATCTAAATTGCATATTACAGTTTTTTTCTAACAGTGATTCTTGAAGCACTATCCATGAAACCATTAACACTTTTAGCCAATGCATTCACCAACAGTGCCAAACTGAATGCACGTTCTCTGCTTTAAGCTCAGTTTGTAATTCTATAACACACTTTTTCTTCAAAACGGTTAACACAACTCACTGCTTTACACGCAGTTTGCAATGTAATAACACACTTCTGGCAAAACCGTAAACGTTGGTCTCTACATTGCTACACCATTTTGCCTTTCCACATTGACACGTGTGTAAACCCCTTTTAGATAATGAGTTCACTTACAAACCAGAGCTGGAGCACTATAAATAGAGGGGTGAGAACTAGAGGAGGACGAGGAGGGGGGAGGGGGAAGAGGAGGACTAGTAGGTGAAGAAGTAAGAGGAGGAGGAGGAGTAGAAGGATGAGGAGAAGGAAGAGGTGAAGCAGGACGGGGGAGAAGGAGAGGAAGAGGAAGGGGAGTCAGGAACACAATAACTGATGAAATCAGGGCGACTGTGGTTGACCATGTTGTCAACCATGGGATGAGCATGAGTTAGGGTGGGCAACGGGTTCAACCAAATCTGAGCAGCTATACTGATGCAGGTATCATCTGGATATCTCGAAATGAGAACCGGTGAGTAACTGTAAGTGCTGTAGTCTTACTGATACAGTAATATGTACTGTACTTTCATAATGAGAAGGATCTTCACAAAAACCATTCAAATGTGTTTACAGAACTGCAAGAAAACCAGTATCTGGTGGAAGAGGTCGACTGTTCACCCCAGAGCAGGAGACCCACATTGTAAATATGGTCATTGCAAATAACTGCATCAGACTCAGAGAACTGCAGGACCACATAATTTCAGATAACACCATGTTCCAAAACGTCAACAGAGTGAGTCTCTCTGCACTGTCTCGTCCACTGAAACACAATAGAATTAGGATGAAGCAGCTGTACAGAGCCCCTTTTCGAAAGAAACTCAGACCGTGTAAAACAACTGAGATATGAATATGTAAGCTATACTATCCTATCATTGGTACTGGATCTGGGATGTATGGTGCTACGTCATAGTGACCGATCCCTGTTTTTTCCTACTGTGGTACATTGTTTTGTCTTGTCTCTTTCAGAGTGTCATGGAGCTAGAAGCAGATGCAGTGCATCATGGGGTAATATATGTGGACGAGAAAGGTTTCAACCTTGCAAAAACAAGGGCACGCAGCAGAAATATCATCGGTCACCGTGCCATCATCAACGTCCCGGGACAACGTGGTGGCAACATAACAATGTGTGCGGCTATTAGTCAAAACGGCATCCTTCACCATCATGCAATCCTAGGCCCATACAACACTGCACACATTATCACGTCTGGACACCCTGCACAACAGACTAATCCCTAATTGCCAGGGGCCCGAGCAGCCCAGGTACGTTATCATCTGGGACAATGTTAATTTCCACCGGGCTGCTGTGGTCCGCAATCGGTTCACAGGTCACCCACTTTTCATCGCACTCAATCTCCCCCCCCCCATACTCTCCGTTCTTGAATCCTATTGACAAATTCTTCTCTGCATGGCGTTGGAAGGTGTCTGATCGCAAGCCCCACCAACGCTTACCCCTCCGACAGGCAACGGAGGAGGCTTGTGGAGACATGGATCAGGGGTCATGCCAGGCCTGGATACGGCACTCTTCCCACGCTGCCTATGCCTAGCTCAAGACAACGTCACATGTGATGTGGAGGAAGTCTTATGGCCAGACCCACAAAGAAGGTCGAGAATTGTTTCTGTTCTTTTTTTTCCTAGCCCAAATGCTTTTCGTTTTCTTCTACCGTTGTTTGAGGAGTGTTAGAACATTTTGAGAAGAAAAAAATAGCTTTCCCTCGCTAATTTGTTTTGATAGTGTGTTCTGTTTGGAATACCATACTTCACACATTTGGATACCTGTGTGTATGTGTGTTTTCTACATGCATGACAAAACTTTATTGCAAACTGCTATGCTCTGCACACAGAAAAAGTGTTTTTGTTTGATATATTTTACATTTATACTGTCAGTGCGTAGTTGGTGCTTCGTGTGCTTATTCAAACGATGGTTTGTGTCTACTCTATTGACGCAAACGTTTTTACTTATTTTTTGAGTTTGAAGGGTTTTGCATGAGACGTACAATGTTTTGCTGGTTTGGTGTGAGGATTTGTGGTTAGTGTGTAGAGTTTTGAAAAAAATTGACTATAGTTTCAAAGACAAGATGAGATGAGCAATCAGAAAATACATATTCCATGACTGAGACGAAGTAAAAAAATCGAATAAAAATGGAAATTTGTTCTTTACTGACTTGCCTTGTTAAATGAAGGTGAAATAAAAAAGAAAACCAGGGAGGTGTCAACTAACCTGTAAAGTAAGATTTTCTGTAATACTTACAGACTGAAGCAGCCCCTTTTCAGAGAGAGAAGTGTAATGTCATGTATCGATCTGTGGTCGGGAGTTTTCTGTGTCAGCCATCATTGACAATTCTCTCATCTTACAGAGCTTACCTATTCCATCTGTTCACTGTGGCAGTATGGGGAGAATGTCTGTGTGTAGGTGTGTGCCCGTGTGTGCGTGTGTGTGGCCGGATGTGCCAGGAATAAAACGTCTCACAGACACCCAGGTTGATTTCCTCACTTTCTGGAAATGATTGTAACAGATCTACATGTCAGACAGCGTGGTGGACTGACTGGCTGTTGACTGTAAGCACTCATATAATGCATCCTTCATCCTCCCCTCGATCGCCCTCCCCGACCCCCTCTCCCACTCTCCCTCTCTCAAACTGACCTAACAAAACTGGTGTGTACTTCTGTCTGTCTGCTTGCCATCGACCGAGTGAGCAAACAGGCAAATAAGATGCAGTTTAGCATATGCCTTCCCACCTCTCCCCTCTCACCGGCATCTATTTGTCAGTATATAGCCTCATCTCATAGTGTGTACTCCTGCGTGTTAGCCTAAACTACTATTTATTCACACACTGTATTTTTCCAATGAATTCACGACTCTCAGTATTAGCAAACATGACTCTGTGTTAGGTGACAACACCCCCCCCCCCCCCACACTACACACATGCACACACACACACACAGAGAGTGCATGGTGACTGTATGTTATGTACCAGGGGTATGTCCCTGACCCATCGTCCACGACAGGGGTTATTGATAGTGACGTGCGCTTGCAGTGCACCTTCCCAGTCGCCTGTCAGACAGATGCGTGCTGGCAGGTCCGGTCCAGTCCCCCCACACACCCCCTGACAGCTATCACACAGCAGGGAGGTTGAGGGGGACACATTGTCAGACACCCCCCCCCCACCGCTTCCTTCCCCCAGCCCTGCAACGCTGCAATGTCACGGCAGACAGCTCGCGGCCTCGCTCCCCTCACCCCAGCCTGACTAGCAGAGGTGAGCCTGTGTGTGGTTTTTTTTTCTGACTGCTGTTGCTACAAGGTGAGTTGGCGTGCCTCCCCGGGTTAGCTTCTATTTCAGGATACCCAGATCTGTCACAATAGGTCTTTTTTCTCCATCCCCCTCTCCTCCTCCTCCTCCTCCTCCTCCTCCTCTCTCTCTCTCTCTCTCTCTCTTTCCTCTAGCCCCCAGGACCAGGACGAGCCATTTCACTGGGAGCTTTACATCACTGTCTGTTTCCACTGTGGCGTTTAGGAGACATATCTCCCCCTAAATAGCTTGTTTAAGCGTTTCCAGAAGGTGTTTCGGTGTTTCATCCCCCACCACCACTCGTGTCCTCAGACAGGTAATGAATTAGCTCATGGCTGGGGTGCTGCAGGGGAACAAGACTGCACACCATGGGTTTGTGGCTGTGAAATGACCTGACACAGCTGCGTGGCTTTTACAGAGATAGGTGCTCCCCTGTTTCCCTGTCTGTCAGTGGCAGCTCAGCTGTGGGGTTTTGTCATAGAAAGGGTCTGCTATCACAGTGGCGAACCAACATCGACCTGCTGTACACACACACAATTTTTGTAGCTTATGACTGACGTACCTACAACACAGTTGACAGAACCATTGGGATACAAAATATATATTATATATGGCATGACTCAGTGTTTGTGTGTGTCTGTGAGGCCAGAATGCTTTATCAGAAAAGTACGCCGGCTTGGAATCGGTTAGAGAGCAATTGCTAACGTGTGTCAGAAAGGCCCTGATGGTAAAAGGATCATAAGTAATAATCAGAGGGGTCTTCAAAGGGTTACAGACAATAAGGTCTGTATCTAGACCCATTCATCACACAGAGGAAATTACAGTGGGATAACATCTAGTCTTGTCCGCATCTCTCTGCTGTGGGATCATTTCCGCTGATATGGGCTGCAGTTTCCTGCTCTGTTCCATCCCTCATCGGGAGGCTGGCTGGAGGTTCCACTGGTCTGGTCTGGTCTACTCTGGTCACACTGTCTGTCAGGTGGTCCAAGGACTAACTGCAGCAGCTCAGTCCACCGTACCAGATGTCGTTTAAAGTAGTATTCGTTTCCATTTCAAACACGTTTGCAGCGCTTGATTGAGCATCCCTGGCTCAATGGAACCAATTCAAGAGTCCCAAAAAATGCAAACCTCTATGATGTGGCTCTTCAGGCAGACCCAATCAAACTCTAAAAGTATTTCAATGATAACAAATACTATTTGAACCCAGGACGGCACCCTTATCCATGCTCTGTGGCCTGATGGTTGAGCATGACGGTATCCTTGTTGTTAAAGCAGCGCCACAGTCAACCAGTCATCCAGTCACCGAATGTCAAACACATTTAAAAACACATAATAGACTTGTATTAGGCTTGAATGTGCATTGCAAATAAGGCCAGATAACATTTTAATAAGAGCTTAATAATAATTTAAAGATTTGCTCTACAACTAACTGGCTGATGGTAAAGTGTCCTGGGAGCTATCACGATGTTTTCTGTTTCTTGGGTATTATTATGACCCCAGAGTAACCTACTGTTAAAATGGGGACAAACATAGTTAGCTGTTCCTAATGAGAGAACAGCTAAGGGAACTCGGTTCTATACTAGGCTAGAACCAAGGACTGCAGGCGTGATGACTTTGCAATATACCCTCTCTCTCTCTCTCTCTCTCTCTCTCTCTCTCCCTCTCCCTCTCTCTCTCTCAAATGTGAATAATGCGCACGTCTCAATTCGATTCACGTCCCTGGCCCAGCATTTCAAAAGACACTTAATTTCATACTTGTTTACGCCTCTCTCCGGAGATCTAAAGTTCAAAATCGCATGCATTTTTAAAAATTCTGAATTAAGCCAGGAAAAATGTCATGTTCACTTCAGCTGGGTTTGACAAACATGACCACATGACCTACTTGGGTTCTGGGATTATGCTGAACAACAGTTAACGTACTGGAGATAGAGCTTAAGTCTATTGGGGACCAGATTAGAACATTTTACTCCTCTCAAGGAGATAAGACGCTCACACACCCCATCAAGAAGCAACGTAACAATTTAACAATATATTTGATGGTCTTTAACCTCACTGAAGAAACAAAAAATATGTTGAAATGGAGTAGAAACATTAAATCAAATTACCTTTAGAATGTATCATTTGTGTGGGAGTCTGAGGTTAAATGGTAAATTATATGACACTTCACATGGCTATTTAAATGTTCACACTAAATTAAGCATCTCTAACATATATAAATAATTTGTTGCATAACACAAATGGACATATCAGATAGATATATATATATATACAGTGGGGGAAAAAAGTATTTAGTCAGCCACCAATTGTGCAAGTTCTCCCATTTAAAAAGATGAGAGAGGCCTGTACTTTTCATCGTAGGTACACTTCAACTATGACAGACAAAATAAGAAAAAAAATACAGAAAATCACATTGTAGGATTTTTAATGAATTTATTTGCTAATTATGGTGGAAAATACGTATTTGGTCACCTACAAACAAGCAAGATTTCTGGCTCTCACAGACCTGTAACTTCTTCTTTAAGAGGCTCCTCTGTCCTCCACTCGTTACCTGTATTAATGGCACCTGTTTGAACTTGTTATCAGTATAAAAGACACCTGTCCACAACCTCAAACAGTCACACTCCACTATGGCCAAGACCAAAGAGCTGTCAAAGGACACCAGAAACAAAATTGTAGACCTGCACCAGGCTGGGAAGACTGAATCTGCAATAGGTAAGCAGCTTGGTTTGAAGAAATCAACTGGGGGAGCAATTATTAGGAAATGGAAGACATACAAGACCACTGATAATCTCCCTCGATCTGGGGCTCCACGCAAGATCTCACCCCGTGGGGTCAAAATGATCACAAGAACGGTGAGCAAAAATCCCAGAACCACACGGGGGGACCTAGTGAATGACCTGCAGAGAGCTGGGACCAAAGTAACAAAGCCTACCATCAGTAACACACTACGCCGCCAGGGACTCAAATCCTGCAGTGCCAGACGTGTCCCCCTGCTTAAGCCAGTACACGTCCAGGCCCGTCTGAAGTTTGCCAGAGAGCATTTGGATGATCCAGAAGAAGATTGGGAGAATGTCATATTGTCAGATGAAACCAAAATATAACTTTTTGGTAATAACTCAACTCGTCGTGTTTGAAGGACAAAGAATGCTGTGTTGCATCCAAAGAACACCATACCTACTGTGATGCATGGGGGTGGAAACATCATGCTTTTGGGCAGTTTTTCTGCAAAGGGACCAGGACGACTGATCCGTGTAAAGGAACGAATGAATGGGGCCATGTATCGTGAGATTTTGAGTGAAAACCTCCTTCCATCAGCAAGGGCATTGAAGATGTAACGTGGCTGGGTCTTTCAGCATGACAATGATCCCAAACACACCGCCCGGGCAACAAAGGAGTGGCTTCGTAAGAAGCATTTCAAGGTCCTGGAGTGGCCTAGCCAGTCTCCAGATCTCAACCCCATAGAAAATCTTTGGAGGGAGTTGAAAGTCTGTGTTGCCCAGCAACAGCCCCAAAACATCACTGCTCTAGAGGAGATCTGCATGGAGGAATGGGCCAAAATACCAGCAACAGTGTGTGAAAACCTTGTGAAGACTTACAGAAAACGTTTGACCTCTGTCAAGTATTGAGATAAACTTTTGATATTGACCAAATACTTATTTTCCACCATAATTTGCAAATAAATTCATTAAAAATCCTACAATGTGATTTTCTGGATTTTATTTTTCATTTTGTCTGTCATAGTTGAAGTGTACCTATGATGAAAATTACAGGCCTCTCTCATCTTTTTAAGTGGAAGAACTTGCACAATTGGTGGCTGACTAAATATTTTTTTTTTCTCAACTTGCTTAAAAATCGGGAAATCAAAAGCATTACTTACAAGTCGACATTCTCAGAACAAAAAGACAATCTAATCTGAACATAATCAAATATAAAACCTCAGAAGTTGTTCAATAATTACACAAACTGTCAGAAATGTCCTGATATGACACTTGTAGTAAATCGCACATAATAGCCCCCCAGCTAGCACATTTGGTTCCTTGGAAGTTGTGGAAAAGTATGTTTTTTTGGTTTCCCATTGGTTCTGGGAATGAAGCCATACATTTGGTAAATGGTAAATGTTCTGGTAAAACAGAACATTTTTAAAATGTTCTGAGAACAGAAATTATGGGTTATTTGGAGGTTTTTGAAAAAAAAACAACTTTCACTGAATGTTTCAATTAGACTTTTAATAACCCTGCTAGCTTAGGTTAACTGTTTTGAACTTTTGAAGTACAGATAGGACACATGGAAAGGAATTTGCTCTGGCATTAATCTTGCAAACACATACATGTTTTATTGTGGCACGGCATCAGCGATATTCGAAACTATGATCTTCTGTTCTCTATCCAGGGAATAAGTCCACTGTGGGTGGAGCTACTGTATCATGCCATGTTTTTTTTTTTACTCATACAAAGCTGTTCATTTTTAGTCTATTCAAAAAAGCACTTATTAAGATCAGTGTGCGCAGCCAACACACCTGAACACACTTAACAAGAATGAGGAGAGAGAGAGAGAGTTTGTTGATGTTGGGAGCGGAATGCATATGTTTTTAAATAACTTTGTTAGAAATGTGGTTTTGTGGAAAGTTTTCTGAGAATATGACTTTAAATAGAACCCAGAGAAAACGTGTAGGAAACATTATGCTGAATTACTAAAATTCCCACAGAATCTTAACATTCTCAGAACAATTTGAGAACATTCGTTTAAATAGAACCATGAGGAAATCTGTAGGAAACATTATGCTTAAGTATTGAAATTGTATTGAAGTTCCCACAGAAGAATGTTGTTTCTTAACGTTCGCTGAACTATTTGAGAACATTCCCAATGTCAAACCAGTTAGAGAATGTTCCTGGAACATTACTAAAAATGTAATTAAATGTAACCACGTTTGAACTTTTAGGAAAGGTTCTGTTAAGTCAATGAAATACCATGAAAATAAAGTTATTTTTGTCAAGTTCCTTAATTGTACTGAGAGCGTTCCAAAGCCAAGCAACTATGCTGGACCATTCCCAGAACGTGGGAAGGTTGTGTGCAAAATAACCATGCGAGAACCACGCTCTCACCAAGCTCTAAGAAACATATGTTCTCAGAGCGTTATGTGCTTGCTGGGACATTACCAAAGATAAGTAGAAATGACAAACTGGTGTATCTAACCACATCCAGTCTCAATTAGGTAATATGGCACTGGGTTAATAGAACATTTGATTGGGGGAAGTTCCAAGATCCTGGAGCCATTACACTACATTGCCCTTACAGGCGGAGAGCAACAGGCCTTACAGATGAAAGAACAGAGGTCAACCCCTTATATCTTGAAGAGAGGAGTAGCAACGGACCAGCCAATTTGCTCTCTATTTCTTTCTCTGAACCTGGCCTGCTGTTCTTCGGCTGGGATAACTCGGAGTCTGCTCTCCAGCTGTACTACTTCACAATTCACTATAAACATCAACATACTGTATTCTAGTGTCATGTAGGTTGAAATGTTTTCTATAGTTGTACTACTATGTGATCAACTAGTGCAGTATGCAATATAGTATATCTTGAAATGTTATTTTTCTCCCAAGGTTTGCGTCTTCCGAAACACGACCACACCAAGCCGCCCTGCTTCTTGACACCTCTTAACCTGGAAGCCAGCCGCACCAATGTGTCGGAGGAAACAACGTGCACCTGGCGACCGTGCATGCGCCCAGCCCGCCACAAGAGTCGCTAGAGCGCAATGGGACAAGGACATCCCGGCCGGCCAAACTAACTTGGACAATTGTACGCCACCTAATGGGTCTCCAGGTCACGGCCGGCTGTGACACAGCCTGGAACCGAACCAAGATCTGTATGGACACAGTTAGCACTGCGATGCAGTGCCTTAGACCACTGTGCCACTCGGGAGGCCAACGCAATTCATTTACCTGACTATGTATTACATTGTTAATACTAATGTTGCCCTTATCAAGAATTCCAAACCACAGGAACAAGGTGGTGGAGTCGCAATTCAACGGCTCAGATACGAGACGTATGTGGCAGGGTCTAAAACACTGCGCACTGCCCTATCCCATCTGGACAAAATAAATACCTATGTAAGAATGCTGTCCATTGACTACAACTCAGCATTCAACACCATAGTACCCTCCAATCTTATCATCAAGCTGGAGGCCTTGGGTCTCAACCCCGCCCTGTGCAATTGGGTCCTGGACTTTCTGACGGGCCGCCCCCAGGTGGTGAAGGAAGGAAACAACATCTCCACTTCACTGACCCTCAACACTGTGGTCCCACAAGGGTGCATGCTCAGCCCCCTCCTATACTCCCTGTTTCACCCACAACTGCATGGCCATGCACACCTCCAACTCAATCACCAAGTTTGCAGACAAAACAACAGAAGGGGGCTTGATTACCAACAACGGCGAGACGGCCTACAGGGAGGAGGTGAGGGCACTTGGAGTGTGGTGTCAGGAAAACAACCTCTCACTCAACATCAACAAAACAAAGGAGATGACCGTGGACTTCAGGAAACAGCAGAGGGAGCACCCCCCCTATCCACATTGAAGGGACAGCAGTGGAGAAGGTGGAAAGTTTTAAGTTCCTCGGCGTACACATCACAGACAAACTGAATGGTCCACCCACACAGACAGTGTGGTGAAGAAGGCGCAACAGCGCCTCTTCAACCTCAGGAGGCTGAAGAAATTTGGATTATCACAAGAAAAACCCTGATAAACTTTTACAGATGCACAATCGAGAGCCTCCTGTCGGGCTGTATCACAGCCTGGTACGGCAACTGCACCACCCTCAACCCGCAAGGCTCTCCAGAGGGTGGTGCGGTCTGCACAACGCATCACCGGGGGCAAACTACCTGCACTCCCTGACACCTACGGCACCCAATGTCACAGGAAGGTCAAAAAGATCATCAAGGACATCAACCACCCGAGCCCTTGCCTGTTCATACCGCTACCATCCAGAAGGCGAAGTCAATACAGGTGCATCAAAGCTGGGACCGAGAGACTGAAAAACAGCTTCTATCTCAAGGCCATCAGACTGCTAAATAGCCATCACTAACTCAGAGAGGCTGCTGCCTACATTGAGACCCAATCACTGGCCAATTTAATAAATGGATCACTAGTCACTTTATACAATGGCACTCTAAATAATGTCACTTTAATGATGTTTACATATCTTACATTCTCATATCACATGTAAATATTGTATTTTATTTCTAATGTTTACATATCTTACATTACTCATATATACTGTATATACTGTATTTTATATCATCTATTGCACCTTGCCTATGCCGCTCGGCCACTCTCATCCACATACTTGCATGTACATATTCTCATTCACCCCTTTAGATTTGTGTGTATTAGGAAGTTGTGGATTGTTAGATGACCTGTTTGAAATTACTGCACTGCGGGAACTAGAAGCACAAGCATTTCGCTGCACTCGCATTAACATCTGCTAACCGTAAAATTTGATTTGATTTGACAAAACAACTTTGAGAAAGCTTGGCATGTAACTTCACATGTGTTTGGCAAGAAAATACTATTTTGTTGTATTTGTTAATTCCTGAGAGGAGGATAGGATAAGGGCCAGAGTGGGCATCTGATTCTGCTTCCAGGACACACAGGCAGCTTCACAACATGGTCACAGCCCAGTAGCTGCTAAACATCCCCTGGCCTCATCTGTGAGTCTCTGAGCATGGCACCAAATAGCCCCAGGACATCGTCTCCTCTTCTTAAGAGCCCCTCGTAAGGAAATGCTTCACTTCAGTGGTCTTCGTTTTATAGTGTTTCCAGAGACGTTTGAGGCAAGGTGACAGACTAATATAGAAGAAACATTTTGTAATTTCCAACAGAGCTTTAGGTGGAATTACTTTGGCAACTATTCCTGACTCTCTTACCTAACTCACTGAAGGGAGAAGCCCTCCATGACTCTCCTGAGGAATAGCTTCCAAGAATCGAAAAATGCACTCTGACAATCCCGCATTCCCTCAAGGGGTGCATGCCAAAAACTCACAAAATTTCTTCTGAAAGCTCTTTTACCGAAGATGTTAAGGATTAAGCAAGAAAATCACTGCAGGACACTGCTGTGTCACCTACTATTAAACAGCCTTAATCTTTCTGTTAAGAGATACATCCTCAAAATAGGTCAGGGTATAGGAAGGGAGCTGCTGGGGAAGAAATTTTGTTTTATTTCCCCATAGCCGTCAAACACACACACAAGCACACTCTACTATAGAGCCGTCTCCTGTTTGCTGCGTACGACAACAGTTAAGATGGTGGATTGTGGGGTCATTTATCCGCTGCCAGGCTTGGCTGAGTTCCCCACAGTGTATCAGATTCAGGGGTGCTGGGTGAGGAGACAGAGGGGAAGAGGGATGAGGGGAGACAGAGGGGAAGAGGGATGAGGGGAGACAGAGGGGAGACTCAGCCTCTCCCCCCAGAAGAACAACGGTAAACAATATGACACTTTAACATAGACATTCAGGATTATTTCAGGGGCAAATAAGTTCTTAAAATAATCATATCAAATCAGTAAAACCACCTTCATGAAGATTTAGGTTGGTGGGGTAAAAGTAAAAATGTTCAATATTATGTATTTATGTTAGAGTGAAAATATGTTGCAGTAGGGAGACTGCAGTCGATACAAATAGGATATGCCATAATGCTCATATTAAATTATTCAGTACATAGCATTGTTTAATCCAACACGCTTTCACGGTGAAACAGCATAAATGTGACCAAAGAGTATCAAAATATATTATGAAAATGTGGGTCTCTCTGGTATATAAAATGATAGCTGGAGACAGCTTGTAGCCCTTAGTGGACAGTGACTTGCAGTTCGCCCACTAATGATTGTCTGGCCTGTCAGGGAGGGACTGTTAGAATTTTAGATCATGTTCTCTGTTGTACAAAGCGACTGTCTAACATTCTAAGATTCTATCTGTAGTTCTGTCGAACAGCCCAGGAAACAATAGCCGGATTTTAGCAGCTGCAAATTGCACATGAATTTCCAGCCTCTCTTTCAGTAAATTATTTATGAGTTCCTAACCAAAATCGGCAGCGAGCTTAAGCAATGGGAAATATTAGAGACATAATTGTGCAGGAGAGAGAAGAAAATAGACTACTACAAACCTTAGAGCTAAATTAAATGAGACACAGTCAAATCTGAGTGTTCAAAGCTATGGAAATGAAGAAGAATATACTGTACTTGTGAAAAAATATTCCCAGAGAATATTCAGAAAAACATTTTCAAAAATGTGTTACAGTGAAAGGCCAATGTATGAACCATGCCCCGATTAAAACACCATTATAGTAGGTCATTCATATAGATGACAGCATGGATGGGGTTCTTTTCCCACCACGAACAGCACCTCATCCACACGCTTCTGATGTCCACAGATTCACACCTAAATGTCCTCTCCAACACGACCTCCCTCACAGCACCACTGTTGTCTTTTGGAACTGTGCTTGTGGAACTGCCAAACAGTGTCCTAAAGACAGTCTCTCTCCACCACGGTGCAAGCAAAGGCCTGGCAACTGGCCTCACTCACAGGATGCAGCCTCTCCAGGGAACTATAATGAACCAAATATCTCAGAAAGAGAAGAGAGAGCGAGAGAGAGAGAGAGAGAGAGAGAGCAGTCTCTCACAGCTGGGGCTCTCCAGTTCTTGCTCTCATTCCCCTCCTGTTCTCTCTCGGTTTGGTGTAGTCGGGACTCCGACCTTACAGTTTCTGTAAGACTCTTATCTTATTAGGAGCAGATTTGACAGATTTTGTTTTTACAGTTTGCTTTAAATCATATACACTGAGTGTACAAAACATTAAGGGCGCTCCTAATATTGAGTTGTACTGCCCCCTTTTGCCCACAGAACAGCCTCAATTCATCGGGGCATGGACTCCACAAGGTGTTCGAAAGCGTTCCACAGGGATGCTGGCCCATGTTGACTCCAATGCTTCCCACAGTTGTGTCAAGTTGGCTGGATGTCCATTGGCTGGTGGACCATTCTTGATTCACAAGGGAAACTGTTGAGCGTGAAAACCCCAGCACTTCTTGACACAAACCGGTGCGCCTGGCACCTACTAGCCAGTGGAGGCTCCTCGGCAGAGGAAGGAGAGGACCGTCCTTCTCAGTGAATTTCAAAAAAATGTAAATAGTTAAATATTTTAAAAAGCATTATTTTTTGATAAAACTATACTAAATATATTCACATCACCAAATAATTGATTAAAACACACTGTTTTGCAATGGAGGTCCACAGTAGCCTCAGCAGAACTCTGTAGGGTAGCACCATGTTGTAGCTGGAGGACAGTTCGCTTCAGTCCTCCTCTGGGTACAATGACTTCAATACAAAACCTTGGAGGCTCATGGTTCTCGTCCCCTTCCATAGACTTACACTAATTATGACAACTTTCGGAGGACATCCTTCAACCTATCAGATCTCTTGCAGCATGTATTTAAGTAATATGTTGTCCACCCAATCAAAGGTTCAGAGAATGAATCTAGTACTGAAAGCATAAACTACAGCTGGCTAACACTGCAGTGCATAAAATTTGATTATTAGTTGACTCAAAGAGAAAGAAAATATTAAAGGGAAATTAAGGAGAAGCTAGAGAAAGATATCGAGAGAGAGAGAGAAAGAGAAAGAGAGAGCGCTAGCTACAGTTGAAGTCGGAAGTTTACATGCACCTAAGCCAAATACATTTAAACTCAGTTTTTCACAATTCCTGACATTTAATCCAAGTAAAAAATCCTTATTTTAGGTCAGTTAGGATCACCACCTTATTTTAAGAATGTGAAATGTCCGAATAATAGTAGAGAGAATGATTTATTTCAGCATTTATTTCTTTCATCACATTCCCAGTAGGTCAGAAGTTTACATACACTCAATTAGTATTTGGTAGCATTGCCTTTAAATTGTTTAACTTGGGTCAAATGTTTCAGGTAGCCTTCTAAAAGCTTCCCACAATAAGTTGCCCCATTCCTTCTGACAGAGCTGGTGTAACTGACTCAGGTTTGTAGGCCTCTTTGCTCGCAAACGCTTTTTCAGTTCTGCCCACAAATTGTCTATAGGATTGAGGTCAAGGCTTTGTGGTGGCCACTCCAATACCATGACTTTGTTGTCCTTAAGCCATTTCGCCACAACTTTGGAAGTATGCTTGGGGTATTGTCCGTTTGGAATACCCATTTGTGACCAAGCTTTAACTTCCATGTCTTGAGATTTTGCTTCCGTATATCCACATAATTTTCCTTCCCTCATGATGCCATCTATTTTGTGAAGTGCACCAGTCCCTCCTGCAGCAAGGCACCCCCACAACATGATGATGCCACCCCCATGCTTCACGGTTGGGATGGTGTTCTTCGGTTTGCAAGCCTCCCCCTTTTTCCTCCAAACATAGAAATGGGCATTATGGCCAAACAGTTCTATTTTTGCTTCATCAGACCAGTGGACATTCCTCCAAAAAGTACGATCTTTGTCCCCATGTGCAGTTGCAAACCGTAGTCTGGAATTTTTATGGCAATTTTGGAGTAGTGGCTTCTTTCTTGCTGAGCGGCCTTTCAGGATATGTCGATAAAGGACTCGTTTTACTGTGGATGTAGGTACTTTTGTACTGGTTTCCTCCAGCATCTTCACAAAGTCCTTTGCTGTTGTTCTGGGATTTGTTTGCACTTTTCGCACCAAGTACGTTCATCTCTAGGAGACAGAATGCGTCTCCTTCCTGAGCGGTATGCCGGCTGCGTGGTCCCATGGTGTTTATACTTGCGTACTATTGTTTGTACAGATGAACGTGGTACCTTCAGGCGTTTGGAAATTGCTCCCAAGGATGAACCAGACTTGTTGAGGTCTACAATATTTTTTCTGATGTCTTGGCTGATTTATTTTGATTTTCCCATGATGTCAAGCAAAAAGGCACTGAGTTTGAAGGTAGGCCTTGAAATACACCTCCAATTGACTCAAACGATGTCAATTAGTCTCTCAGAAGCTTCTGAAGACATAATTTTCTGGAATTTTCCAAGCTGTTCAAAGGCACACTCAACTTAGTGCATGTAAACTTCTGACCCACTAGAATTGTGATACAGTGAATTATAAGTGAAATAATCTGTCTGTAAACATTTGTTGGAAAAAATACTAGTGTCTTGCACAAAGTGTATGTCCTAAACGACTTGCCAAAACTAAAGTTTGTTAACAAGAACTTTGTGGAGTGGTTGAAAAACAAGTTTTAATGACTCCAACCTAAGTGTATGTAAACTTACGACTTCAACTGTATTTTGTTTCACTTTCACTGACTTAGCTAGAAAATGAATTTAGCTAGTTTAGCCTACTCAAACACCTGGCTCAAACAGAGAGGGATACTATGTTAGCTAGCTGGCTATGGCTATCCAACACTGGATCTCTTCCTAGTCAATGTAAGCTTCGGGTTTCATTAATTTATTGCCACCGGGGCCTGCTGGTGAAACTGCTAAACTGCTTGCTGTATACTGTACTGCATGATTGTATACTGTACTCAATGATTGGTTTACTAGCGCGTTAGTTCTAGTAGCTATGTTGACTATGACATATGGTGAAAACAATGTAGGCTGTGTGTAGCGGTTATGGTATGAATGTTTGGCTTGTAAAGGTTCTCGCCTGGTCACATGCAGCTGTTGTCTTGTGCACTGAAGGATTGTGGATGAGAGAAGGAATTATAAATGTAACGAGCAAAGTAACCATGCCCTTTATACGAGGCTGCTCGTTCTGTGTTTGTGTGTATTCATTCCTCCGATTAAAACTTATTTTAAAATAGAAGCAAATGGAACACAAGAAGGAAAACATACCTGAATTTGTCCAATTGAAACTTCCGTTGCAACTGTCAGACTAATGTTTACACCAAAGATCAGCAAGATACAGGCAAGAGTGTGCAAGGCGGTATTGAATGTGTCAATGTCTGTCACCGTTTCCCCCAAGTTGTAAACTTTCATTCGTTGGGCTAGGTTGTAGCCACATCATGATGGGTATAGGGAAAATGTTAGTATCATGTAGTAGCATAAACCTGTGGATGTTACATTGTGCTGGGTGAATGGAATATGAATGGCAGTCATCCAACATGCTGTAATAGAAATAAAAAGGGCATGCTCATAAAAATACAAACAATTGTCCTTCCTCATCTTAAACAGCACTGACCCGCCATTACTACTACCATGCCCCGTTCAAAGGAACTACAATATTTTGTCTTGCCCATTCACCTTCTGAATGGCACACACCCATTCCATGTCTCAATTATCTTAAGGCTTAAAAACCCTTCTTTAACTTGTCTTCTCCCCTTCATCTACACTGAATCATAGACTGAACAGGTGAATCCAGGTTAAAGCTATGTCTTTGAAAGAGAAGGTATTCGTAATGTTTTGTTGTCATGTTTAGTACTCAGTGTAGTTCACTATATGTATCAATCATGATATATATATATTTAACAAATATATTTGATATTTAACATATCTGTTTACAGCCAGGTCAGTTGAGACTTAGAATGTTAAACCCAACACTCGGTTTCTGAGAAACCCAATGTGTTTGTGGTCAGCCAAAATCCAGCCATTTTTTCCTATTTTTAACAGTGTTGGTCTGCCCTCTACTGTTCCCATGGCAAAATAATCAGTAACAGAATTGTCCTATTTTGCTCTGTGTGGTGTGTGTGCGGTGTGTGCTGTTGGGGGGGGTAGCGTGCTTGTGTGTGTGTGTCACTCCTCACTTCCTCTGTCACTCCTCCGTTCTGCTCTGAGTTCAAGGTCATAGTCCGGCTATTTCCAGCTCATCCTCTCTTTGATCTGTCTCGCAGAATGACAAGGTAACGCAATGTGGGGGTCAGCTGTATTACAGGAACACTTGTATAAAATGGGAAAGTGGAAATCAATCCTGCCTGACAGTGTCTTCAGGATACATACTCAGACCTGACTGGGCACTGACTCTCATCTGTTTCAAACACATACAGTATATGCAGAGACACTCACATATGGATGCACACACACACACACACACACACACACACACACACACAAATAAGCTTACACATGCATCCACTTATAGAACACACGCAAGCTCTCTCGCTATCTGTCTCCTTTGGACATGATCGCTGTCATCCCATATCAGCAGTTGTATCCTCAATCAATCCATGTTAAATTAACTGTAACTCTACACCTCCTCTGTGTGTACTGTCCACATAAATAATAACATCATACTAAGACATTTAGATTAAATGCAGTAAATGGCTTTGACAGACAGTCGTCAATAACTCTCTGTGTGTGTGTGTCATCAATAACTCAGTCCTCTCCTATGCTGACCTAGCTATTACAACACCATCACTATAAATAAGACTGTTCCCTTTTTAACTATGGGCTCATTTAACATTTTAATTATCCCAATACTTCTGTGGCTAAACAATGGCTGAATTGGCAGACGTTTGACTCTGGTGCAGGTCATTGAGCATTCCCCTACTAGTTAATTACTAGCTCAGATGTATGTGTGTGTGTGTGTGTGTGTGTGTTTGTGTGTGTGTGTGTGCTACAGTCTGAAAACGTTGAACCAAGTACCGACAGATCGGAGGGAGAGGAAGGGACAGGAAGGGACGGGGGTCTAGCTAGCCGACAAATGCATCATCTGCATAATTAGCTAGGAGGAAGCAGCCAGCCACGTATAAAACATTAAACATGCTATGCTCCGACCGGCGACAATCAAAACATTTCATTTGTTGTCAATTATTCAAGACTTTGAAGGTTCTGAGGAGGTTGTTAATATGGAAATCAGCTCAGATGCTAACAAGGTTATAGGATGTGATTTGGGATTGAAATCATTTGAACATGAAAAAAAGAAAAGCCAGCCAGCTTTCTTTTCTTAAGCACTCCCTTCCATTTAGCCTTATATTTCTTATTTCTCCTTTTCTCTTATTTATGAAAGCGGTTTCTTTTTTCTCTCTTCCCAACAAGCTACTTTTCTGGCTGAAAACAAGCCTTTTATCCACTTCTTGAAAAGTGTAAAGCCCTTTGATGGATCTCTTTGATAACTTAAAGCTGCAACTTATTGTCCATTTCTCACAGAGCTAGTATGGCTGCCGCCGGACAGAAAATGGACCTATATGAGTGGGATAAAAGTGCAATGCTTCAAACTGAATCGGGAACATGTAAGACCAGGTAAATTGGCATGATTTGAGATATACAGTATAGGGAAATCTTTATTTGATTTCCAAACCACTATGATGCTCAGAATAAGGTCACCAGCTTGAGACAGAATACCTAAGCTAGAAATGAATACCGGCAACCATTGCTGCATGTCATTTAGGAATACGACTAAGTAATCAGTCCACAGTGAAGCTAGCTACAATAGTGTGACCAGACCTTTCTGGAGAACTGTTCACTAAAGTTCCCTATCTGGGGTTGGCGGTCATGGTTTAGTTCCTGTACAATTAATTTATAGGCTGAAAAGTCTCATACCTTGCCTCTCTGGCTACCTTTTCAATCTGTCAAATCAGAGAGACACAGAGTGTAGAAAGAAGCCTGAGGGGCTGCTATTTAAGGTAATTAAGGTTGACGCATACAGCTCTCAATCCCTATTACCGTACCTGCAGTCTGCTGGCAGGACCACCGCTATGCTACTCACTGCCCTGAGCACTGACTGGGGAGCTAAGTTTAACATGTCCTTGTAGAAAGAGGGAGAGAGGGAGGAAGAGAGGGGGGAGAGAGAGAGAGAGAGAGAGAGAGAGAGACAATGTGACAAAAGTGACAAAATAGAAGTATTTCAAATCCACCACGTCTGTGCACACTGAGGCAGCGGTTGTCCAAATCAGTTGCTTAGTATCGGAACACAAACAGTCGGAGACGAAGTCTGCCATTTCAGTATCTTCATGCCAAGTGTCAGTGTGAATTAGTCAAGCTTTACATCTGTCACTTGATGTGAATTTCAAGCTCATATCACAGGCAGTCTATGTAATGAGCCCTGCAACAATACCCCAGGCCTAATCCAAGGACACGGATGGGTCATAACCTGGATGATGTTAGGTGCAAAAGGAAGGAGGTGTTTCTGAATTTTCTGACATAGACAATCTGAGCTAAACAGTCAAGGCTGATTAGATTTTTTTTTTTAAAGTACAGTATTAGTATATCATATTTATTCCATATGGTTAATAACCATTGTCTTATACGTCTTTGTATTTTGTCTAAAATATTTCACCCACTTCGGCAAGTGATAAAATATATACATTTCAACAAGGCAATCATTCCTCTTCTTTCAGCATTTTTAATGCTGCAACACTGCAATGATATCTCTTCTTCCAATACTTCTGTTTCCTAAAAGAAGAAAGTATATCCAGAATGAATCATGCAGTATGCTGCTACTTGAGCAGGTTGTCAGATGTGTTTCGGCGTTTGGCACGGTAGACGGATCGCTCTGCTAAAGCTGCCGGTATCTGAGTCTCCCTGGTGTCAGAGGCCAGATGTTTAACAAGACTCTTTGCTGATGGTGATTCAGCTGACACACACACACACACACACACACACACACACCTCCCCTCAATACGGGAATCTGGCAGAGAACACGAATCAATGCGTCCTCCTGGATTTTCAGGGTATATACAGGAACACCCACAAAGCATCATCCCTGCCAGCAACCAAACCCAGCACCACCAAGGCTGCTGCCGGTGATTAGATTACAAAGAGTTCTGAAAATGAATGCACGGAAATCAGGGTTAGAAGGTACTGAACACAGTCAGGTCGGTCGGTGAATATTCTCTGTAACTAATCAGCTAGGTAGCTAACGCTTCTCACTGGAGCAGTGCCCAAACTAGCAACTAGACTAGAAGGAATCAGGGAATCAGATATATTTCCAATGGCATAAGGATGTACAGTATACTGGTAGTATAGTGCTGTTAGTAGTATTGTAGCATTGTTGTGCATACCTGCTGCCTGTTTTAATATGTTACTGCATGAACCAATATTATCAACAATCCCTGTTACTTAGTAGAGTATCTCTACATTTAATACATATTTTTACATGCATACAATCTTGGGGTTAAGTTAACAAAGACAAAGAAAATACCCCCCTAACCCCTTATTAAATTATTTATTTCTATATTATCATCAAACCCCTAAAAATGACAAATGCTAATTCTGGTCCATTCCCCAGCTGGTCATGGGAGTGCTCATTAGTTTTAGAGAAGGTTAATCCATTTAGCTTCTGCATATTGATATGCCAATTATGTCTAATTGTGGGATAGACATCCATCAAGGTAATAGTGCATAAACACAGGAGCTACATTAGGAACAACCCAACATGTAATGAAGTGAGCGCTAATTGCTAGGAAGTGGACTGCAGGCTACTGAGGTGTGTAATGCAGGAAGGAGAAGGATGGTTCGTCAGAGTTTCTAAATCATGAAATCATGCCATTTGCACACCCCATGCTGGGGCGGGCTGGGATGCATATCTGCAAGGCAAGAATCACCAAAATATGAGAGGGGGGAGGCAGGCCTCAACCAAATATGGGGTTGGGGTGCATGGGAGGGCAGACACAAGCCTCAACAAAATATGGGGGAGTACATGGGAGGGGGGAGGCAGGCCTCACCAAAACACAGGGGGGAGTTCTATTTCTAAGTTATCTCTCTGGCAGACAAACACGCTCCCGTTAAACGCCTTAGAGTAAAAATATAACAAATCCTTGGTTCTCTACAGAACTTTCAGATCTTGTTATGATGATAAATCAGGCTTGGGCCAAGGCTAGAAAAACTGACTGGCAGTTTTTCAGGAAATTGAGAAATAGATGCATTTCCTCGATCACGAAAGCCAAACCTAGATACTTTTTCTAAGTTTTATCTCAGACTCTGCTGGTGATCCGTCTAAAGCGTGGAAATTACTCTCATTATTTGCCTAAGAAAGTTGTGTCAGACTGGCATCACTACTGAGATTTTTTTTAAATACATTTTGTTTTTAATCAGCATTTTATCTCGGCAAGGTCTGGAAGGCGGCCCATATACAGTGGGGAGAACAACAATTTTTAACACTGCCGATTTTGCAGGTTTTCCTACTTACAAAGCATGTAGAGGTCTGTCATTTGTATCATAGGTACACTTCAACTGTGAGAGACGGAATCTAAACCAAAAATCCAGAAAATCACATTGTATGATTTTTAAGTAATTAATTTGCATTTTACTGCATGACATAAGTATTTGATACATCAGAAAAGCAGAACTCAATATTTGGTACAGAAACCTTTGTTTACAATTACAGAGATCATACGTTTCCTGTAGTTCTTGACCAGGTTTGCACACATTGCAGCAGAGATTTTGGCTCACTCCTCCATACAGATATTCTCCAGATCCTTTAGATTTCGGGGCTGTCGCTGGGCAATACGGACTTTCAGCTCCCTCCAAAGATTTTCTATTGGGTTCAGGTCTGGAGACTGGCTAGGCCACTCCAGGACCTTGAGATGCTTCTTACGGAGCCACTATTTAGTTTCCCTGGCTGTGTGTTTCGGGTTGTTGTCATGCTGGAAGATCCAGCCACGACCCATCTTCAATGCTCTTACTGAGGGAAGGAGGTTGTTGGACAAGATCTCGCGATACATGGCCCCATCCGTCCTCCCCTCAATACGGTGCAGTCGTCCTGTCCCTTTTGCAGAAAAGCATCCCCAAAGAATGATGTTTACACCTCCATGCTTCACGGTTGGGATGGTGTTCTTGGGGTTGTACTCATCTTTCTTCTTCCTCCAAACACGGCGAGTTGAGTTTAGACTAAAAAGCTCTATTTTTGTCTCATCAGACCACATGACCTTCTCCTATTCCTCCTCTGGATCATCCAGATGGTCATTGGCAATCTTCAGACGGGCCTGGACATGTGCTGGCTTGAGCAGGGGGACCTTGCGTGCGCTGCAGTTTTTTAATCTATGACGGCGTAGTGTGTTATTAATGGTTTTCTTTGTGACTGTGATCCCAGCTCTATTCAGGTCATTGACCAGGTCCTGCCGTGTAGTTCTGGGCTGATCCCTCACCTTCCTCATGATCATTGATGTCCCACGAGGTGAGATCTTGCATGGAGCCCCAGACCGAGGGTGATTGACCGTCATCTTGAACTTCTTCCATTTTCTAATAATTGCGCCAACAGTTGTTGCCTTCTCACCAAACTGCTTGCCTATTGTCCTGTAGCCCATCCCAGCCTTGTGCAGGTCTACAATTTTATCCCTGATGTCCTTAAACAGCTCTCTGGTCTTGGCCGTTGTGGAGAGGTTGGAGTCTGTTTGATTGAGAGTGTGGACAGGTGTCTTTTATATAGGCAACGAGTTCAAACAGGTGCAGTTAATACAGGTAATGAGTGGAGAACAGGAGGGCTTCGTAAAGAAAAACTAACAGGTCTGTGAGAGCCGGAATTCTTACTGGTTGGTAGGTGATCAAATACTTATGTCATGCAATAAAATGCAAATTAATTACTTAAAAATCATACAATGTGATTTTCTGGATTTTTGTTAAAAATTACAGACCTCTACGTGCTTTGTAAGTAGGAAAACCTGTAAAATCGGCAGTGTATCAAATACTTGTTCTCCCCACTGTATTCCCCCTTCACAAAGGTGGTGACCAGTGTGACCTAAATAATTCTCCCCATTTTCAAACTCTCTACACTAGCGACAGTGGAGGCTCTTCAGAGGAAGAAAGGGAGGACCATCCTCCCCAGTAAATTGAATAAAAATAGTGTAACGTAAAAAAAGTTGGTAATTTTAGATACAATTATACTAAATATATTCACAAGACACACTGTTTTGCAATGAAGGTCTAAAGTAGCCTTAACATCACTCTGTAGGGTAGCACCATGGTGAAGCCGGAGGACAGCTGGCTTCTGTCCTCCTCTGGGTACATTGACTTCAATACAAACCTAGGAGGCTCGTGTTACTCAACCTCTTCCATAGACTTACACAGTAATTATGACAACTTCCGGAGGAGGTCCTCCAACATATCAGAGCTTTTACAGAATGAAATCAACTGACATGTTGTCAATCAAAGGATCACAGAATGAATCTAGTACTGAAAGCATAGGCTACAGCTAGCTAGCACTGCAGTGAATAAAATGTGGTAGTATTATGCTCAAAGAGAAAGACAATAGTTGAACAGTTTTGAACAAATTAATTTCTTCAAAAATTAAGAAGCGAGTGAGAGAGAGTGTTTTAATTTTTGTACTTTCGTTTTTCTTTTCACTTTTATTGTCACTTAGCTAGCAAATGCAGCTAGCTAGCTAGCTACTTTAGCCTACTCAAACACCTGGCTCAAACAGAGAGGGATGCTATGTTACCTGTGGCTATGGATATCCAACACTGGAACTGTTCCAAGTCAAGGTAAGATTTTGGTTTTATTAATTTATTGCCACCGGGGCCCGCCGGTGTACTGCAAGATATACTAACGCGTTAGTTCTAGTAGCTATGTTGTTAACTTGACATTAGCTAATATGGTGACAACAACGTAGTAGTGGTTACCGGTTATGATATGAAGGTTTGGCTTGGAAAGGTTTTTTCACCTGGTCACAGACACCTGATGTGTTGTGCACTGAAGTCCACAAGCAAAGGGAAAAGCTGAGAGGAGGAAAGTGCATAGATGCGAGAAGGATTTACACAATGATCTGTATGCTACGAAAGTGAACTGTGTTTGTGTGTGATCAGGGGTGTATTCATTCTGCTGATTCGGTTGAAAAAGGTTTCTTAAATGGAAGCAAACAGAACGAAACGGGGATAAACATTACTTGAATTTGTCAAATAGAAACTCTAGTATGCAACTGTTGGAATAATGATTGCACCCTCTATTGTGCAAGGTGGTATTAAATGTGTCAATGGCTGTCACCTTGACTACTCAAATTACTCTCAACCTGTTGTTTACTTTCATTCATAGGCCAGGTTGTAGCAACCTCATGATAGTTATATGGAAAATTTGAGTATCATGTAGTAAGTAGCCTAAACCTATCCATGTTACATTGAGCTTGGTGAATTAGTGACAGACATCCAATATGCTGTAATAGAAGTAAGACCATGCTCAAAAAATAAAAATAAATGCCACCGACCACCACTGACTAGCAACAATTCTAGAATCCTTGGTAAATACTCAACTTCGATCATTTTTAACTACAAAATGTATTCTAAATGTACACCAGTCAGGTTCCAGGCCAGATAAAAATAAACATTGTGTGGTCCTTTTCATTGACATGTCTAAAGCCTTCGACACTGTGGCTCATTCATTACTTATTCAGAGGCTTCATCAATTGGCCTGGACCAGGCTGCGTGTAGCTGGTTTGAAAATGATTTAAAGGACAGAACAGTGTGTTTTTACTAACGACGCAAAAATCTGTGTTTCTTGACATAACAAAGGGTGTCCCACAGGGTTCGATTCTTGATCCGGTTCATTTCACTATTTAAATGACCAAATATTGGTTTATCTGTAAAAAATATATATACTTTCACCTGTATGCAGATGACACTGTGGTGTATGCTATTGCCCCCACAGCTGACTAGGCTCTTTCAGAACTTCAAGCTGTCTTTATTGCCCTGCAGAAAGCCTTTGTTGAACTGAAATTGGTACTTAATGCAAGTAACACAAAGTATTTTTTTGTTTTTTGTTTATAAATTCTCGGACAACCCAAAGATTTCTAGATGCCCTTCCATACTCCCTCCTCCTACCCAAGGATGTCGGAGTACAAAAATCGGTTAACCACCTAAGGATCTAAACTTAACAATGCGTTATACCCTAGAAGCAGTCGCACCCCTAAAAACAAACAACATTTGTCACAAGAGGTTTACTCGCTGTTATACAGAAAATACCCAAGCCCTGAAGCAAGCTTCCAGAAAATTGGAACAAAAATGGCGCTCCACCAAACTGGAAGTCTTCCGTCTAGCTTGGAAAAACAGTATCGTACAATATCGAATAGCCCTTACTGCTGCTCAATCATCCTATTTCTCCAACCTAATTGAGGAGAATAAGAACAATCCAACATTTATTTTTGATACTGTCACAAAGCTAACTAAAAAGCAACATTCAACAAGAGAGGACAGGTTTCACTCCAGCAGTGATAAATTCATGAACTTCTTTGATGAAAACATAATGATCTTTAGAAAGCAAACTACAGACTCCTCGTTGAATCTGCATATTTCTCCAAAGCTCAGTTATCCGGAGTCTGCACAGAACTGCCAAGACCTAGGATCAATGGAGACACTCAAGTTTTTTAATCCTGTATCTCGACACATTCATGAATATAGTCATGGCCTCTAAACCGTCAAGCTGCATACTGGACCCTATTCCAACTAAACTACTGAAAGAGCTGCTTCCTGTGCTTGGCCCTCCTATGTTGAACATAATAAAAAAGTCTCTCTATCCACTGGATGTGTACCAAACTCACTAAAAGTGGCAGTAATAAAGCCTCTCTTGAAAAAGCCAAACCTGGAAATGCCTCAATTGAATCTTCCATACCTCAAAAAAAACGCTGTTGCACAGCAACTCACTGCCTTCCTGAAGACAAATAATGTATATGAAATGCTTCAGTCTGGTTTTCGACCCCATCATAGCACTGAGACTGCACTCATGAAGGTGGTAAATTACGTTATAATGGTTCGTCGGATCAAGGCTCTGCATCTCACCTTGTGTTCCGAGACCTTAGTGCTGCTTTTGACACCATTGATCACCACATTATTTTGGAGAGATTAGAAACCCTAATTGGTCTACACCAGGGGTGGGCAATTCCAGTCCTCGAGTGCCTGATTGGTGTCAAAGTTTTGCCCCAGTCCCAGCTAACACACCTGACTCCAATAATTACCTAATCATGATCTTCAATTTAGAATGCAATTTGATTAATCAGCTGTGTTTGCTAGGGATGGGGAAAAGTGTGACACCAATCAAGAGGACTGGAGTTGCCCACACCTGGTCTACACGGATAAGTTCTTGCCTGGTTTAGATCTTATCTGTCAGAAAGATATCAGTTCATCTCTGTGGATGGTTTGTCCTCTGACAAATCAATTGTACGTTTTGGCGTTCCACAAGGTTCCATTTTAGGACCACTATTGTTTTCACTATATGTATATATGTACACTACCTCTTGGTGATGTAATTTGGAAACAAAATGTCAACTTTCACTGCTATGCAGATGAAACACAGCTGTACAGTTTGATGAAACATGGTGAAGGCCCAAAATTGCACACCCTGGAAGCATGTGTTTCAGACATAAGGAAGTGGATGGAGGCAATCGTTTTACTTTTAAATTTGGACAAAACAGAGATACTAGTTCTAGGTCCCAAGAAACAAATATCTGCTGTTGGACCTGACAATCTTGATGGTTGTACAGTCGTCTCAAATAAAACTGTGAATGACCTCGGCGTTACTTTATACCCTGATCTCTCTTTTGACAGGACATATCAAGAATATTTCAAGGACAGCTTTTTTTTCTATCTTCGTAACGTTGCAAAAATCAGAAACTTTTTGTCCAAAAAGCTAATCCATGCTTTTGTCACTTCTAGATTAGACTACTACAATGCTCTAATCTCTGGCTACCCGGATAAAGCAGTAAATAAACTAGTGCTAAACATGGCTGCTAGAATCCTGACTAGAACGAATCATATTACTCCACTGCTAGCCTCTCTACATCGGCTTCCCGTTAAGGCTAGTGCTGATTTCAAGGTTTTACTGCTAACCTACAAAGCATTACATGGGCTTGCTCCTACCTGTCTCTCTATTTTGGTCCTGCTGTACATAGCTACACCTACACTACAGTCATAAGAAGTAGGCCACCTCTAAGCAAACAGCAGCAGGGCTTTCTCCTATAGAGCTACATTTTTATGGAATGGTCTGCCTATCCATGTGAGGGACTCAGTCTTGACCTTTAAGTCATTACTGAAGACTCATCTCTTCAGTAGGTCCTATGATTGAGTGAATTCTGGCCCAGGGGTGCGAAGGTGAATGGCAAGGCACTGGAGTGACGAATCGCCCTTGCTGTCTGCCTGGTCAGCTCCCCTCTCTCCACTGGGAATATCTGCCTCTGACGCTATTACGGGGACTGAGTCACTGGCTTACTAGTGCTCTCCCATGCCGTCCCTAGGAGGGGTGCGTCACTTGAGTGGGTTGAGTCAGACGTGATCTTCTTGTCCGGTTTTGCGCCCCCTTGGGCTCATGTGGTGGAGGACATCTTCGTGGGCTATACTCGGCCTTCTCTCAGGGTAGTAAGTTGGTGGTCTGTTTATCCCTCGAGTGGTGTGGGGGAAGTGCTTTGGCAAAGTGGGAGTGGTTATAAACTGCCTGGTTGGCCCTGTCCGGGGGTACTGTCGGACGGGACCAGTGTCCCCCGACCCACCTGTCTCAGTCTCCAGTATCTATGCTGCAATAGTCCATGTGCCGTGGGGCTAGGGATCAGCCCGATGACACCTGGCTGTCCCCAGTCCACCTGGTAGTGTTGCTGCTCCAGTTTCAACTATTCTGCCTGTGGTTAGGGAACCCTGATGTGTTTGCCTGATGTTACCTTGTCCCGGACCTGCTGTTCAACTCTCTCGGTCTACCGCACCTGCTGTCTCGACCTCTGAATGCTTGTCTATGAAAAGCCAACTAACATTTACTCCTGAGATACTGACCTGTCGCATCCTTTACAACCACTGATTATTATTTGACCCTGCTGGTCACCCATCTTTGAACATCTTGAAGAACAATCTGGCCTTAAATGGCAATGTACTCTTATAATCTCCACCCGGCACAGCCAGAAGAGGACTGGCCATCCTTCAGAGCCTGGTTCCTCTCTGGGTTTCTTCCTAGGTTCCTACCTTTCAAGGGAGTTTTTCCTAGCCACCGTGTTTCCACATCTGCATTGCTTGCGGTTTGGGGTTTTAGGCTGAGTTTCTGTATAGCACTGTGTGACATTTGCTGATCAAAAAATGGCTTTATAAATACATTTGATTGATTGACTTGACCCCTCTGACTGGTATCACTTCTTCTTTCCCAACTCTCTCGCTATCTCCCTCAGGACGATCTTCTTGACCCTATCCAGTCAGGCTTCAAGACGGGTCACTCAACCAATATTGTCCTTCTCTGGGTCACGGAGGCTCTCCGCACGGACTTTCTCTCCTCTATTCTCACTCTCCTAGATCTATCCACTGCCTTCGACACCATGAACCATCAGATCTTCCTCTTCACCCTCTCAAGGCTGGGCGTCTCAGGCTATGCACACTCTTGGAGGCTGTTCCTATCAGGTGACGTGGAATCTGTGTCTGCACCACATACTCTCACTACTAGTCCCCCAGGGCTCGGTTCTAGGCACTCTCCTCTTCTCTCTATACACCAAGTCACTCGGCTCCGTCAAATCCTCACATGGTCTCTCCTATCATTGCTATGTGGATGACACTCAACTACCTTTCTCCTTCCCCGCTTCTGACACCCAGGTGACGTCAAGCTTCTCTGCGTTGCCTGGCAGATATCTCAGCTTGGATGTCGGCCCACCACCTCAAGCTCAACAAGAAAGAGTTGCTTTTCCTCCCGGGGAAGGCCTGCCCACTCCAAGACCTCTCCATCATGGTTGACAACTCCAGTGTTCCTCTCCCAGAGTGCAAAGAAGTTTGGCGTGAGCCTAGACGACACCCTGTCGTTCTCTGCAAACATCAAAGCAGTGGCTCACTCCTGCAGGTTCATGCTCTACAACATCCGTAGAGTACAACCCTACACGCAGGTCCAAATCCAGGCTCGCTGTTGGCTGGGCTCCCCGCTTGTGCCATCAAACCCCTGCAACTTACCCAGAACGAGCCTGAAGGTAGGGAGGGGCATTTCCTCTTGCTGCTCCATAGGCAATTACCATGTTCTTGTAGTGGATGTGAGCTATACAGAGCTCATCTGGGAAAGAGACCTTGGTTTTAGCATGGACTCCCTTTCCAAAAATTGAAAAATGCAGAAGCTCATCTTGAATTGAGAGTCACAATAACTGACTATTTGCTTTTATTTCACATTGTTACTATACAAACCTGTCTCAAAGAATTTCGAGTCGGGATACAATTCCAACCAATTTAGTTTTACTGGGTAGCCTAAGCAAAACCTATTGCAATTCTTTGGGACAGTACTTCAGAAGACCTGTCAATGACTCCAGCACATTGCAGTAGAAAAACAACTCGTTTTTATTGACACGGTCAAAAATACTCCGAAAGGTGGGGTAACAATAAAAAAGACTTTCTATCATTGTTGTAGTTCTTTGCTGGCAGCCAGAGCTGATCCTAGAACAGTGATGAAGCGGTGAACGTCACTAAAGGAGTTGTAGAGCGGCACCGGAATGCGCAGAACGTTGGGTTCCCTCATGTCACACTGAGATGGCATGGAGAGAACAGATCAAAACAGCAACAGTCAATTACAAAACATAGATTCAAATCTATGCATGTACACTCATGCATAAACACATATACTGTCCAAATATATAAAACGCAACATGCAACAATTTCAAAGATTTTACCGAGTTACAGTTCATAGAAGGAAATCAGTCATTTGAAATCAATTAAATTATACCCTAATCTATGGATTTCACGTGACTGGACAGGGGCACAGCCCCTGGGGAGCCTGGCCCAACCAATCAGAATTCGTTTTTTTTCCCCCACAAAAGGGCTTATGACCGACATAAATACTCCTCAGCACCCTCCCTCTCCCTCCTCACGATCCTGCAGGTAAAGAAGAAGGATATGGAGGTCCTGGGCTGGGGTGGTTACACGTGGTCTGCGGTTGTTTAATCAGCTTCTTGACATGCCTCACCTGTCAGGTGGAGGGCTTATCTTGGCAAAGGAGAAATGCTCACTATAACAAGGACGTAAATACATTTGTGCACAAGATTTGAGAGAAATACGCTTTTTATGCGTCTGGATTTTTTTAAATTTCAGCTCATGAAACCAAGACTTCATATGTTGCGTTTATATTTTGTTCAGCATACATGATAAGGGCTTGTGTTTCATACCCAAATTAAATGTAAGCCCACATCTGGACTAAAAAGCATGGTCAATTAATTATTACATTTTTTAGTGAATTTGTATTTATTTTAGACAGCGCTTTTTTAGTCTAGGCTAGGCTTAATATGGATCTGGGGAAACTCACCAATACTGTGCTACTATTGTATATACATGAAGCCACTCACAGCGACACCCCTCTTCTCCAGCTCCTGGAACACGGCTGCGATGGGGACCGAGAAAGAGAGGGAGAGTTGGCATCCTCGTTCCTCAGGGTGGGAGGGAGTGATGATATGGACGTGGGGCTTGTGAGGTTGGGCCTCGTCCTTGTTGTAGTAGTGCTGGATCAGACACTCCAAGTAACCCGTCAGAAGGACTTCTTCCTCAGAGCTGCCATACTGGTCATAGCAAAGACCTGGACGTAATGGCAAAGATTGACAACTTAACAGTTATTGCCAGGGCTAGAGTCAATCCCATTTACTATCAGAAAGTAAACAAAATTCCAATTCCAAATTCTCCTAATTGAAAAGCATTGAAGATAATTTACATTTCAGTGTACTTCCTGGATTGACTGGAATAGAAATGGAATTGACCCCAACCCTGGTTATAACAACAGTTACAACCTTTTACAGGTCACTTGTGAAATTCCATGATTTGAGAGATGAATACGAACTTGTTCAAATATTTGCTGTATGAAATCGATATGAAAAACCCAAATTGGGTCCAGTCACCTCTAAACTAGCTTGCAGTGGACACACCAGCAGGATGGGTTGGTTTGATAGCCGAAAGCCACTTATACCAGGTAGATCCATTTCTATGGTAAGACAAAAACGTAGGATGTTCGTGATGAATTCATGTGGCTCGACTGAAAGGGTGAAATGAACACGGTAGAACCCATTTTCTGTAATACCCTAATATGACCAGGAGATGTCAGTGTAAATCAAGCTACATGGTCTCTGCTTAGAGACCCGGCAGCACCAACTTGAAGCAGCATTCTGCAATGTGTCCCAGTCTAGGGAACAAAATGAGAACATAATCACAAATATGTTGATACCATTATCCACGCGGAACCTTGTTTTCAAGTCATGTCCCCACCATCCCGTGAGCCTGAGAGAGAAAGTAACAAGTAGTTAAAACATAACAAGAGTCCACACGTAATATGAACACAAATCTGAGCTGTACTGCACCGTCATACTCACGCAGGCTTGACAGTACGTACGTGCATTCTTCTCATGGATAAAAGCTCCAGCCAGTCCACCAGCTCCAGAATTCACATACTACACGTGAATACAAAAATGAACTCTTATCTACAGTATTCAAGACCAAGGATAATCTACAATATTTGAAATGGGCATCGATAACAACTGCAAGACACTCCTTGTTGGCAATATTAAGCTAGAACAAGTCCATTTCTACCCCACATATTGTGTGGTCTTCCTGTGTCAGCAGGTGTTGGACAGGAAACAGAGTGAAGCCACTGCCAGCAGTTCATTTTGCCCTTGACTTCTCCACACAAATCCCAATGCTGACCTTGTAGGAGCACCAGCAGGCAAAGTCCACTCCCCAGTCATGCAGCTTCAGCTCTGCATTGCCCACTGCGTGTGCACAGTCGAATCCAACGTAGCAGCCCTGTGGGAAGAGCAAAAACGCACTGTCATGCCAGATGCTAAGGGCAGCAGGCCGGAGCTGTGCAGTCAGGACGCATCAGAGGCAGTTCATCGGCGTGTCTGTTTGTTTGCGTGTGCGTGTCTTTTTAAGATAAACTTCATAAATGATTAATGTACTCCTAGTGGGGGTATTATTGTGTGGATCATTAGGACTCTAAGTCTGGCTGTTTTGATTGCCCTGCTAAATGTGACAGAGAGGGAAGGCTTCCCCCTGTGTGTGCGTGTGTGTGTGTGTGTGTGTGTGTGCGAGAGAGAGAGAGTTGGTTTGACATCTCCTGAGTGTCATCATTTATATTTTCTTGTCAACACTTGCATGAGGTGAATGCAGACAAATCCTGCGAGCCAATCATGTCAAATTGTTACACATCCCTGACAACAGAGGACGCTGTTGGAGCAGCTGTTATCAGACAAAATGCTTTTTGGTTTTAAATAACATGATTCTTTACCTTAAAAGCCAATGTTAATAACAACATTATAGAATAGAAGCATGACTATACACAATGGATACAATGGCCATTATCCACTATAAATAGAGGTTGAATTAGGAATTCAGAGGAGCCCCTCTAAAACCTAATCCTAGCTTCATGTTCACATCCTGGTTCAACCCTAACCACAACCACAACCACAGCTTCATATCCACATCTTGGTTCAACCCTAAACCTAGCTTCATGTCCACATCCTGGTTCAACCCTAATCCTAGCTTCATGTCCACATCCTGGTTCAACACTAACCCTAGCTTCATGTTCACATCCTAGTTCAAAACTAACCCTAGCTTCATGTCCACATCCTGGTTCAACCCTAACCCTAGCTTCATGTCCACATCCTGGTTCAACCCTAACCCTAGCTTCATGTCCACATTCTGGTTGAACACTAACCCTAGCTTCATGTCCACATCCCGGTTCAACCCTAACAATAACCCTAGCTTCATGTCCACATCCCAGTTCAACCCTAGCCTCAACCACAACCCTAAGCCCAACTTTGCATAACCCTAACCTCAACGACACGTTCAATCCTAACCCTATCCTTGGTTTCTCCTATTTTTTTCTTCAAAACCTTAAAATTGCTGGAGTTCGGCTCCGTCCGTTTCTCCTTTTGACCCAATTTTTCATTTGGCATTTTTTATGATTCTACAGATAACAGACAGAACAAGTAGAGGGCAGAACACACACCAAATCAAACCCACCACATGCTCTAACAGAGCCCCACCCCAAAACCAGACATGATATACAATGAGTGATATAATCAAATCGTTAAAAAAAAAATACAAAAGAGCTAAGAAAAAAGTATTAAATAATTATACAAATTCTAATTTGGGTTGGTTTATGGAGTTAACTGGGTGAAATTAGCTGGTCCATGTCTTCTGCAAAAGATAGGAAAGGTTGCCAGATTTTCGAAAATGTAATTCCAGATCACCTAACGGAGTAGCATATTTTCTCTAGCTTGAGATGTGGCATGACTTCCTTTATCCAATGTTTAAAAGTAGAAGGAAACCCATCCTTCCACTTAAATAGTAGATGACGTCTAGCTAGAAGAAAAGTAATATAACTGTTTAGAGGGGCCTCCTGTGGTACCACTCCATAGAACTGTTTCGAGGGGCCTCCTGTGGTGCCACTCCATAGAACTGTTTCGATGGGCCTCCTGTGGGGCCTCCTGTGGTGCCACTCTGAATAATGCAAAAAAAGACAGGTTCTATAGGTCTCTCCAGTATCTTAGAAAATGTCTCTCAAATTGATATCCAGAAATGAGCCTGCTTACATCGGTCACAAGTGGGATCTATTTCTGGTCTAATCTTGGATGATTTTGCCTTTGACCAATGCAGCCGATGAACTGTTTTAAATTGAATTACAGCAGGTCTTAGACATATAGATAAAAAATGTATTCTCTTGAGGCATACTCTGCCAAGTTTTGTCTAAAAGTTGTTCACCTAAAGCCTCTTCCCATTGGTTCTTCAAAGAGTTCAGGAAATCCAGATTGTGCGAGTTTAATAACGTATAGACAAAGCTTATGCCTCCTTTGATATGAGGGTTTAGAAATAGAATCTAGAAGGGAGGTATGTGGGAGAGACTCCAGACCAATTTAACCACTGATTATAAACAAAGACTTCACTTCTCTGTCGCAATGTAGTGACAGTATCACAGTTGACGCCAGAGAGCAGTGTTACTCTCTTGACCATCTAAATTGAACCTTCATAAAACACCATCCAGATCATGTTGGAGTACCCTCTAAGAAGGCATGGGACCATAAAAGAGATTCAGCAGCGGGCCAATTTTTTTCTTGAGCGGAAAATAATTACAAATAATTTGTAGACTACAAATTGACCGCAAGAAGCCCAAAAATAGATCATATTTGACAAAAACATTAAAAGAATTGGGGCGGGTAGTGTCCTCCTGGCATCTGCCAAACCCAGATTAGTCCGTCGGACTGCCAGGTGGTGAAGCGTAATTCATCACTCCAGAGAACGCGTTCTCACGCAGTCCAACGGCAGCGAGCTTTATTTCACTCCAGCCCGACGCTTGGCATTGCGCATGGTGACCTTAGGCTTGTGTGCTGCTACTTGGCCATGGAAACCCATTTCATGAAGCTCCTGACAAACAGTTATTGTGCTGACGAGGCAGTTTGGAACTTGGTAGTGAGTGTTGCAACCAAGGACAGACGATTTTTTACACACTTCAGCACTCGTCGGTCCCGTTCTGTGAGCTTGTGTGGCCTACCACTTTGCGGCTGAGCCGTTGTTGCTCGTAGACGTTTCTACTTCACAATAACAGCCCTTACAATTGAATGGGGCAGCTCTAGCAGGGCAGAAATTTAACAAACTAGGCCTCCCGAATGGCGCAGCGGTCTAAGGCACTGCATCGCAGTGCTAGCGACATCACTACAGATGCGGGTTCGATACAAGGCAGTGTCGCGACAGGGAGACCCATGAGACGGCGCACAATTGGCCCAGCTTTGTCCGGGTTAGGGGAGGGTTTGGCTGACTGGGTTGTCCAATGGTTAAAAGGAGACTCCTGTGTCGGGACGGGCGCATGCACGCTGACACGGTCGCCAGGTGTATGGTATTTCCTCCGACACAATGGTGCGGCTGGCTTCCATGCTAAGAGAGCAGTCTTAAGAAGCAGTACGCCTTGGCGGGGTTGTGTTTCAGAGGAGGCATGGCTCTCGACCTTCGCCTCTCCCGACTCCATACGGGAGTTGCAGCAATGGGAGAAGACTAACTACCAATTGGATATCGCAAAATTGGTGAGAAAAAGAGGTAAAGAAAATATGACGGTGCCACGATGATAGTCATTGAGCACTTCAGTAAGGCCATTCTACTGCCAATGTTTGTCTATGGAGATTGCATGGCAGTGTGCTCAATTTTATACATGTCAGCAACAGGTGGGGCTGAAATAGCCAAATCCACTCATTTGAAGGGGTGTCCACATACATTTGTATATACAGCGGGGGGTGAGGGGGGCGTTGTGGAACCCTGCTCTCACTCAATTTGACTCTTTCTACTTCAATGTCCTTAGGTACCTTGAAAGATGCAAATAAAAAAAAGTTATTATTTAAGTCCTATTGCCCCAAAAGGGATTATAGAGAAGAAAAAAAATGAAGACTACTTTTACCGGTCTGGGCTTCATCAGCAGCATGCTCTGCTTAGGGTCATATCCTTTCAACTGGATCTGAGATTCCACAGCATACTGAAGAAATCACACATGAACATGGTTTAAAAAAAATAAAAACATAAAATAAAAAGTGGGGCAATTTACCCCCACCAACACAGAGACAACAGATACAATGTGGTGGGAATAACAACAATGGACTATTCTATTACAACAGGATAAATGATGAAGAGTAGGCCCTGCACACTCACGTATTATACAACTGTCAGAGATGTCTTTTTAGGGCAAAAACATTAATTATGGTTGAAACGCAGTTGAAGAACGCAAATGACTTTTGAACACAAAATGACCTGCAGTCATTACACCGACATCCTGTCGGTTGAAAACAAGTTATGTGTCGTTGGAATTACTCACATGGTCTGAGGGGAAAGCCTTGTCCTCAAGAAGGATTTTGTGACGTTTTGCTGTAGGTTTGTAAAAAGACAGCTGCAAAGCAAATATATAACATGTTGTTTATGTAAAGTCTCGGTATATAATGCGTGTTTACGTTGGAGATTTGTATAAAAGTTTGACATTATCTTACCAGCAGAATGTGCAGATTAACCGTTAACCCGTTCATCAAGGCAACCTCCTCAGCTTTAGCCCCTGTTCGTAAGCAAACACACAGGTGTGATTCAATTCCCATTGCTCTGACATAACTTCAGAAACACATTTTTACCTAATAGCATTTAAGCAATTATAAAACCTACATTTTCCACACAAAAAAGACATCCGAGGAGCATAACGGCCTTCGGTTGTTTGGTTTGGCTGTACTTTTGCTCACTGCAAAATATGGCACACTGCCAGGGTGCAATTACCCTTTAAAACCAGTCACAGATCGGAGGTCTCTGTCATGAATCATCAACAGCCAGACAGAACGATAGTTAGCTATCAGAATTACCTGACAATTTAACCATCAATGTTATGAGAGCTGGAGATTACAGGCTTTTAACGGTGCTGTGTGAAAAAGGGAACCATGATGACCGCGTCTTGGATCCCTTTGGTCGCACATCAGTGCAAAAAGCCTGTAAAGGTGCCGACCTGCATCGTTAAATAGCCCCATCTCAGCCCTAGCTCATGTTAACTGTTATGATCATACAACGAACATAGAATGTTGAATGGTAATGCATTGTATTTGATAATGCATTGGATGTGTTATTGTCTGAACTTACCAACCACATTAGCCATGAGTTCCTCTATATTGTTCTCTGCCCAGGCCCAAGGTCGAGAGCCTTGCACATGGCCATGAACCCCCCTGCAAAACAGAACAAAGAGGAACATCACAACAATGCTCACAGCTACAAGGATAGGATACACATTTCACAGATAAAAGCTAGGAGAATTACATTAAAAGAGAAAGAGGTTCGGGGGGGGGGGGGGGGGGGGGGGGGGGCTTGTCATCCTCGAATGACCATTACAGTACTTGAAATAGTCGACTAAAACTTTTAGCTGAGCTGATTCAGTGTCATAAAGGGGGGAACAACTTACATTTTATCCCATTTATCCAACTCCTCGTCGATGTACTTCTTGGCCATTTTGGGCTGGAGGCCAAGTGAGTTCCCCACAAAGTAAATGCATTCCTTGGTGCCATCCACAAGCGTAAGGTCAGCTAGGGTAACATTAACAGTGCATTAGCACAATCGATCCACACATTTTCACTAAGAAGCTTCCCTGCATTGTTCAAATCACGGCATAGTTCTTGGCCCCAGAAAGAGGCTTTGTTACACAGTTGAAGAATATGTCATTAAAATGATTCAACTTTCAAACACTTAGCTAAATGAAAGTGCTTCGTCATCTCCTTTATTCAGCTAAACCCAAATTTTGTAGGCATCTCTCTTCCGGCTGCAATATTTTCCGACCACATTATACCTGACCAGGCAGGCCGTTTCCTCACTGTGTGTAGGATCTTGTAGACCTACATGTATAGGCAGGGCAAAAACATTTTGGTGATTTCTGGTATACCTTATCATCAAAATAAATAAATCCCAGCACATTTTCGGACTCATTCAGCAGTTTTTACCTGATTAAGTACAATAGCATTGGAAATTAATTTAGAAATTTCCATTTACAATACTGTTCAAAAGTTTGGGGTCACTTAGACATTTCGTGTTTTTTTTTAAAGAAAAGCACATTTTTTTGTCCATTAAAATAACATCAAAATGATCAAGAATACAGTGTAGACATTGTTAAAGTTGTAAATGACTATTGTAGCTGGAAATGGTAGATTTTTTCTTTCAAAAACAAGGACATTGCTGATGACCCCAAACTTTTGAATGGTGTGTATATACCGAAAACGTACGTTGAAAATGACGCTGTCGCTGCTTCTTGATGACAAGACATTGATAAATAGCCCAATGTCAAGACAGTTTTAAAGTGTCCAAATCAATAACCAATATGCAGAAACAGTTTGTGATATATTGAAAACCTATAATGTACTATCTACACATAGTGCCATGAAAAATGATTTGCCCCCCTTTTAGATTCTCTATTTTTGCTATTTTTTATACTGAATGTTATCAGATCTTCAACTTCAACTAAAAACTAACATAAGATGAACATGAGTTTACAAATAAATACAAATATACACATTTTCTTTAATTAACAAAGTTATGCAACACCCAATTCCCCTGTGTGAAAAAGTAATTGTCCCCTTACACTAAATAACTACTCGTACTGACTAGAGGTAGACCGATTATGATTTTTCAACGCCGATACCGATTATTGGAGGACCAAAAAAAGCCGAAAACGATTAATCGGACGTTTTTTTTTACATTTATTTGTAATAAGGACAATTACAACTATACTGAATGAACACTTATTTTAACTTAATATAATAATACATCAATAAAATCAATTTAGCCTCAAATAAATAATGAAACATGTTCAATATGGTTTAAATAATGCATAAACAAAGTGCTGGAGAAGAAAGTAAAAGTGCAATATGTGCCATGTAAAAAAAGCTACCGTTTAAATTCCTTGCTCAGAACATGAGAACATATGAAAGCTGGTATTCCCAGGTAAGACATTTTAGGTTGTAGTTATTATAGGAATTATAGGACTATTTCTCTCTATACCATTTGTATTTCATATACCTTTGACTATTGGATGTTCTTATTGGCACATTAGTATTGCCAGTGTAACAGTATAGCTTCTGTCCCTCTCCTCGCTCCTACCTGGGCTTGAACCAGGAACACATCGACAACAGCCACCCTCGAAGCATCGTTACCCATCGCTCCACAAATGCCTCAGCCCTTGCAGATCAAGGGGAACAACTACTCCAAGTCTCAGAGCGAGTGACGTCACCGATTGAAACGCTATTAGCGCGCAAGCTGACGTATTTGAATTGTTTGTTCCCTTTTCCATGGTGGCAGCCTTCTAAAATCAACATCCGCCATTGCAAAACATAGGTATAAGCCTTGTACACGTTCTTGTGTAACCAACCATGTATAGGTTAAGTTTCCGTGTGGCCTTTGAGTCGTGTTAGTTTAAACAGCGCTACTCCCAAACGTTTGCCCCCTGTTCTATTGATTTCAGCGTGATATCGAACAAATTATTATTTACAATGACGACCTACCCCGGCCAAACCCGGACGACGCTGGGCCATACTGTACATACTGTCCACTTTTTTATTTATTTTTTACCTTTATTTAACTAGGCAAGTCAGTTAAGAACAAATTCTGTTCTGCAACTTTGGGTAATAGAAACTGTTCACGTAGATGCTTTAGTTCGTCGTGATTGTCCAGATATGTGGCTACTTCATTCGATGTCTGGCTGCATCCCAGCAGAGTAGAGATGTGCTCCAGAACCTTGCGCGGAGAGTTGGCGTCAAATGGGTCCATTACTGAAGTTGAAAAAAGGAAAATGGCAATTTACAAATAGTTCTCAAACAAAGCTAGTCCTACAGTATGTATATTATCGACACAGGCTATATACCCACCTCAAATGTTTTGACAAGTTGGCTAAATTACATTTAGGCACGCACGAAACCACTGCCTGCATTCCAAAGTTCAATACATTCAACTATGACAATTCAAAGTGGAGAAACAATTAAATAATTAGGTAATTACCAGATAAAGCAAGTATTTCCAATTTCAATTGAATATATCCCAGTCTCTTTCACCAGTTTGAGAGTTAAAATGGAAACATTCACAAGTGCTCTTCACCCCTCTGTAAATATCCGAAGTTATTTAATCATTGACCTCAAAGATAAACTCACTGGTGAGGTTGACTTCATTAATTCCAGCCTAGCCTACTACATGTCATTTTCTAGCTTTATTATCGATACTGTAAACAATATGGGTGAAGAAGAAGCACTATGTAGATCTACTTCCTTTAATGACTGTCATGTGTTATTTTCCATTACAGCCTATAATGTCTGTTCCTACTTTCGATTGGGCAGAGGTACGTGGTGACGGAAGGTCATTGAGGCGGGAAGAACACCGTTGCTTGTATCTAATTGGTTGACAGACCACGAGTCAACATGTCGGTAATAATGTTTAATAATAATGAAATGGCTATCACAACGTCTGAAATTAAATGAATAATATCCTAAGTGCAGCCACAACGAGAAGTGCAATGCATTTAGCCTATGCCTGTTAACTGTGCACACACTTGTACAACGAATTGGCTATCATCACAATCTTAGTGATTGTATTTCTATTGCAAACAAAAAAATTACTTGTTGGCCGACGATATATGCGTCCTGCTGTGCATTGGTTAAAATGTTACGGATTAAATGTCTATCACATCAGAAATTAAGTGAATAATACCCAGTGCAGCCAAAAGTGCATTTACCCTATGCCTGTCAACTGGCTGTCATCACAATCTTAGTGATTATATTTCTATTGCAACAATCCTTATTGGCCGACTGGAGTCTTCTTGTTCCATCCAGATCAGCGCGATTGAATCATGTTCGCACCACCGGACAGGCGCACTCTGTCAATAAATAAATAAAATGACTTTCAGTTACTCACCAAGTGTTGTTTTATAGAAGGACTGTTGTTGTGGTTCAGTGCAAACGAGTCGTAATCTTCTGGACATTCAGGGCCTTGGTTCTGTCTGCGTGTATGGACAAGGCAGTCGAGGGTTTAACCCAGTATTTCATTCTGTATATCATGATGCGTGTACTTAGTACTAGAAATGCTATCTGAGATTTTCTGTGAAACTGTTTTTGTCGAATTTGCCTATGACCTGTAAAAGTTCAAGGAAGTTTCCCTGGTTGACAGCCATGTAATATACTCTCTGTTCTCTCGGGCTAGTTTCGAATGTCCATCACTTAGAGCATTGCATATTATTGAGCCAGACTCTTTCTGAATAGTCCACTCATTCCACGCTGTCATTGCATATTTATGCTCCACACTAGCATCGTGTGTCAGGAACGAACTTGTCCCCTTCGTCCAGTTCTTCTGGTAGCCATCGTGGGTAAATACCGCCTTCTCTCCACCATGGTTTCCTGGACGTTGAAAGTGGGGGCATGCAAAGCAGAAAGCACGGTCCTTTGAAATAGAATATTCCAGCCATGTGTAATCCTCGTACCATCTACGATTGAAGTAGCGATCCTGCTGTCCAACTTGTGTGGCTGGATAACGCCGAAGAAGAGGGCGCCTTGGTTCTTCAACAGGTGACTGGTTTAAATCAGAGAGGTGGCTAGCAGCGACGAACTGCTCTGGTGCTCGCGCGTTTCTCTCTCCGACTCATCTTTCTTATCTCCCTCTTCTTCTTTGGGCCCCTCGGAGACAGGGTCTGTATTTTCATTTTCTACCCGCACTCTTCTCTTGATCAGAAAACGGTCCATCGCAACGGGGCGACTGGCTAGCTAGAAGTTAGCTCACATAACGTAGACTAACGTGCGCGAGCGGATAGAGAATGGAGTCAATAACGTGATCCACCTTTCTTGCAAGTTTACAATGCTTAATATTCCTACTTATTAGTGTACCATGGTATTCCATTGAAAGCTGGTGGAAGTCTCCTGATGGTGCCTATTTAACCTGTCAGTTTATAGGAGTTGAGTGTTACCTATTTCCCATCTTCATTCACAGTGGACATTTCCTCTGCCAGTCCTAATTAGTTAATGAATAGAAGGAATCAACACTGAGCCTACAGGGAGCTAGCTGCATTATCAATTTAGAGAGAGGAGTTTCAGCACCATGAAGAGCAAGACAGCGTTACTATATTGAATAATATCTCAACTCCAATCTTCACCACATTTCCCTAGCCCTTATCCATCTTTAAGATTACCACTGACATACAGTACCACAGGAGAAAATTGACATCAGACAGTAGCTATGTTGAAAGAGCTGATTTTCAAATTCACGGGCAGGAAACGTATAGATGTAACCCAGACTTAATCTATACTGATTTAGCTATTCAGAAGCAAAATACGAATAAAATGATTTAAACAAAAAATGAACACAAAATATTAAATATTTACAAAGGAGCTCTTTGCCTCGGCGACCTCACAGCGCCATGTCAAAATGTGCAGAACGGCATGAGATTAGCTATAAAACTGCAAAGATTTCTCTCTGCCTCATGGCCTTGCGCTACACCACTGCATGCATCCCAATGGTAGACCGCCTCAAACAAATCATCCCCTTTAATGCTGCAGACAGCAGGAGTTGATCCTTGGCTTAACAGTGTCATAGCAAATAACCAGTCTTCCGTTAAGTCACCAGTAATAAAGGGAGGTCGAACACAAACCCTTCAAAGCGTCATAATAAGCCTTTGCATATTTCTTTCACTTCTACATATTATAAACGGCACATTTTGGACGTTTGGTTTTGCTTTAGGAGGGATATCTGTCTGACAACTACATTTAAAAAGTCTCATGTAGGAAGTAGTCAATTCTGAAGAAGGAGAGGTTGAGCAAGAAGTTGGTTCCATCCCAAATGCCACCTTAATTCCTTGTAAATAGCGCACTACTTTTGACCAGAGCCATATGGGCCCTGGTCAAAAGTAGTGCACTGCATAGGGAATAGGTTGTTTGTTGTAGTATACAAAGGAGCTGTCCCAGAGGTAACCTTGCTGCTTTTGTTTTTTTTCACTACAAACAAAACGGCCTCTTCTTCAAACAAGCCCAAGCATCTCACATTGTAACAATATCTAAACTCACCATACATATGTATTGATCCTTTATCTATACATCTTCACAATACAATTGAAAGTAAATCTTGTACTTTTTTTAGAGCGCATCCACTCTCCTCTATCTCCCCCACTCCATTGCCGTCTACTCACACAGATAACTGTATTTTGTTTCAATGTCGGCTATATTTTGAAGGTCTTGGATAGCTTGTACTGTATGTTGGGATCTGACAAGTGCTGACCTCCATGGTTTTAATGGACTCTTCTGTGGCTCATTTGTAAGAAGAGGGGAGCTCTCTGCTGCTGCCTCTGCTTTGTGCTGGGACAGGTCTCCAGGGCCCTCTTCTTCAGAAACATGGAGGACAACACATCTTTATGGGCTACATGACCTCCTTACTGAGCACTATTGACTGGTTGTCAGCTAGCCTTCTAGACAATGATGCGGGAATTGGTCTCTCTTATTGCGTTTTGTCCTCTCCTTTTCATCTTCTCTCTCTCGCTCTCTTTCACTCTCTCTCTCAATTCAATTCAAGGGCTTTATTGGCATGGGCAACATGTTACCATTGCCAAAGCAAGTGAAATAGATATTAAACAAAAGTGAAATAAACAATAAAAATGAACAGTAAACATTACACTCACATAAGTTCCAAAAAGAATAAAGACATTTCAAATGTCGTATTATGTCAATATACAATGTTGTAGCGATGTGCAAATAGTTAAAAGTACAAAAGAGAAAATAAAATAAACATAAATATGGGTTGTATTTGCAATGGTGTTTGTTCTTCACTGGTTGCCCTTTTCTTGTGGCGACAGGTCACAAATATTGCTGCTGTGATGGCACACTGTGAAATCTCTCTCTCTCTCTCTCTCTCTCTCTCTCTCTCTCTCTCTCTCTGTGTTTGTGTGTACATGAAAAGAAAGCCCTGTAGGGGGCAGCGAAGTACCACACACTATTAATTTGGATGAACATGATCATAAGGAACCTAAAATATCACATAAGCCAAGCCAGGACAAGGGAGTGGAAATTCATCTTAGGGTGAGGATAAACTGCAAGTCTAGAGAAGCTGGGTACATTAGCCTTCCACAAGAGCGTCTGGTTGTGTGTTGGATGTCATTTCTAATTTCAGTACTTCATCTCTGTGATTGCCCAGGAGGGGGTGGAGAAGGCCCTTGCACTCTGGACCTGTCTGTCTTCTGACTGAGACTGTACTGTAAGCTCCACTGGTGTGGCTCTGGCTCCACCAGTGTAGTATAAGACAGTTAGCAAGGCAGGCAGCAGCTGCTTCTGTTCATCCACTATGCCAGGGGACTGGAACACTCAGCTAGCTAACTCCCTCCTAGGACACTGACCTCCTTTGTGGTGCTCGATTGAAATTCAGGAGCCTGCCCCCGTACCCGTACCCCAGGCCCAGCACAAGTCTGTAAACAATCAGGGGCATATGGGTGAGGAATGACAATCTCTGAAAACTGAAAGATGGGATGAGATGGGATCCCTGGCTATGATCCCACTCTGAGGGTGTCTCAAGGGGAGTGGGATATGCAAAGAACACATTTCCATGTCCTCACACTCGTACAGGTTATCCACTTGTGCATGCAGTGAAACAGGACAAATATAAGCACCCCCTATTTGACATTTGACATACACACACACATTGCATGGACATACAGTGAATGGTTTTGCAATTACAATACATTATTACATCCATATTGGGTGGGTGTATTTTATCTGTGTTGTTAGGCTGCCCCTGGCCCGCATATTCCATATTTGAAAAAGGGCATGGAGAGTTGGGCTGCCACAGTCTAATAGAGAGAATGGAGGGACCATCCGTTCTGCATCTCCTCAGGGGAAACCAAACCAGAGAGATCAGACAGTGGCTGAATCACTACAGTTTAAGATTTGGCAGGCACAATGGTGGGACTTGACTGAGAGGAGACGAAAGAAGAGGAGACAAATTATTACTTTTAACGGTCTAAAGAGGGTTTCATATTCACAGAGAAGAGAAGAAGCCCTTTGTCACTCAGATTGCTGGACTAAATCATAGTTTCCCAAACTTGGTCCTAGGTCGTTTTCATCGTCCCCTGTTCATGTTTTTTTGGGGGAGGGGCAAAGCCGAGTTTAGACAGTGGTGGAAAAAGTACTCAAAAGTCATACTTGAGTAAAACTAAGGTTACCTTAATAGAAAAGTGAAAGTCACCTAGTAAAATTCTACTTGAGTAAAAGTAAGGTTACCTTCATAGAAAAGTGAAAGTCACCTAGTAAAAATCTACTTGAGTAAAAGTCTAAAAGTATTTGGTTTTAAGTATACTTAAGTATCAAAAGTAAATGGAATTGCTAAGAATGTACTTAAGTATCTAAAGTAAAAGTATTAATCATTTCAAATCTCTTATATTATGCAAAACAGACATCACAATTTTCTTGTTTTTCATTTATTTACGGATAGCCAGGGGTACACAACAACACGAATTTAATTTACAAACAAAGCATGTGTTTAGTGAGTCCGCCAGATCAGAGGCAGTTGGGATGACCAGGGATGTTGTCTTGCTTGATAAGTGTGTGAATTGCACCATTTTCCTGTCAAAATGTAACAAGTACATTTGGGTGTCTGGGAAAATGTATGGAGTAAAAAGTAAATTATTTTCTTTAGGAATGTAGTGAAGTAAAAGTAAAAGTTGTTGAAAATATAAATAGTAAAGTAAAGTACAGATATCCCAAAAAACGACTTAAGTAGTAGTTTTACTTAAGTACTTCACACGACTGAGTTTAGGAAACCCTGGACTAAATGGATTACTCTTCTGGAACACGTTAACCCTTTAAAAATGCTGAGTTTTGTGTACCTCAATATTCTAAGAATTGTCAGTAATCTTACTGACAATTCTTAGAATACACTACTGTAGATTAATTTGAAGAGATATGCATGTATGCAATTCCCTACTGTCAATTAAATTATAGTCTCTCTCTCTCTCTCTCTCTCTCTCTCTCTCACGAGAAACATCGTCACGTTTACAAATGAGAGGACAAGCTATGTAATGTAGACCCTCAGTGTTGAAAAGTGATAGAAACATTATCTCCCTGTACGGATAGCTCTACCTCCCTCCCGCCTTCCTTCCCTCCTACCTTTTCTATCTCTCGCACGCTTTCACAGTGTCCTCCACTCGCTCACATACAGCTGGGAAGAGGTAAAGGTAAAACGCAAAGGTTTGCGTGACAAGCGAAGTGGCTTTCTACAGTTGACATTTCTCAACGTTATAACCGGACCAGGACGTGGGTGAATGAAGTGCTGCGGCCAGTTTTTAGATCCGCAACGATGTCTGACTTTATTTTAGCTTTTTTGACCATATCGGGATTATTTCAAATTGCTAAAATGTTGACGACTGCGGATGCAGATCAAGGTAAAAACAAGTTAATGTTGTGCTATTACTGTCGAAAAGCCATATATCTATTCGTATCAAATCATCATCATCACATCACAATCATAGATTTCCAAAAGCATTTTATGACCTTGTCCTTGGCTTTTTGTCACGTAGGCCTATGTGTTATGTTGTTTAGCAAGGCTTGTTACAAATATCTGAATTACAAATCTCTGAATTAAGTGTGTGATGTGCACTGTCGCTAATAATGCGAATTCTGATGGAAGTTACATGCCAAGTTATGCCATTATTATAGATAACATGCACGCTGCAGAAGATGAACAGAAGTCCGCTCTATTCATCCTGTGATTTAACCCAAATAACATGATTATTTGATATTGTATAATTGAGCATTAGGTAAGCTACCTCTTTCCTTTTGTTGTTTTAACTTTATAGCCCACCCACATTAAACATGTTGTTGCAAAGCCTGAACAATACGGGCTTGTTCAAATAGATTTATAACAGATGGGAATGAATTCATAATTGATTGATAATGTTTGGGGCTATATGCAGTTGAAAATGTATCAAAGAAAAAAAACTATCACGTAAGAAAAACAAAGGTATCAAATACTAAAATGCATGTATATCTGCTCAACATCAGTATGTCAACTGAGCTACTGGCTACTGGTTAATGAAATCCATCTGATCAGCTTGTTCATTACATGCTCATCTGTTTAGCCTGCCTGACCAATATAAACCTCTGAAATATGGGCTAGGCTAATGCGGGAAGAAGACCTTACATCCAATAAACACTAGATTGACCATAAATGACCAACGTCATTACAGTTTATCCACAATCAACAGTTTTATAAAGGTAATCCAATATTGACACCCCATTGCTGCCTTAGCAAATACAAATGGCATCTTAATGATAGAGAATATGGAGTAAACGTACTCAGACAGATATAGATGTGTTCGTTGCATACATGTTTTTAGTGGTTGGCAGAGGTGATACCACAGATTTTTTTTTAATGGAATGGCAAAAAAAAATAAAAACAATTCTGGGACATGGAGTTTTTCCTGGTCTCATGACCTGGTCAGGTAAAACTCTGGGTACTATTCGTAGGCTGTGACCAAATATTATTATTATAGATCGCTTCCCTTATCATCTGTGCTATGACTATAGGGTTGGGTTTTTTCTTGTCGGGTTATGTGAATTGGAAACACTCCTGGCCTAAGGTGGATCAAACCCGTTCTAACTACCACAAACAAGCCTTGCTATTTTTCATTCTGAATCTGATATCTAAAGAGCCAGAGACAAACAACTACATTGGACAACGACACGAAATCCCACAACAAAATGTGGAAAAAGTCAAGGGTGTGAATACTTTCTGAAGGCACGAGTACTGTGTAGTTGACTATAGCAGGGCTGTGTTATGCAACAACAAAAAAATTCACAATGTCTTTAAATGTTAATTTCGCTCTACACACACACAATGTTAATCAGTAGACTTTGAAAAATAAATATTTAAATTAAAAAATATTGTAATTTGATGTCATAAAACCTTTTATTTGTTCATCTGATTACAGTGCTCTTCTGCAATGATTCATTCTGTATGCTTTATGTAAGGCATGGTTCCATGTAACACTATACATGGTAGACTTTGTAACAAGGCAGGGAGGGTTACATTGAACACAATTCTTTATGTCATAAGTCATCATTTTGGGGCGGCAGGGTAGCCTAGTGGTTAGAGAGTTGGACTAGTAACTGTAAAGGTTGCGAGTTCAAGTCCCCCAGCTGATAAGGTACAAATCTGTCATTCTGCCCCTGAACAGGCAGTTAACCCACTGTTCCTAGGTTGTCATTGAAAATAATAATTTGTTCTTAACTGACTTGCCTAGTTTAATAAAGATAAAACAAATAAGCTTGTGTTGTTGTCCTGTCTCTGTCTGGCCCACCAAAGGTTGGTGCTCACTGTAGGAACTGATTGCATTTCAAATGTATATATTAAATCAACTACTTTCAACATTTTCATTGAAAATAATGTCCCCCTTTTGTATTGCACTCTATTCTAACCAAACCTGTATTACCAGTTCATAACAGCAGGTGCCAATATGCTCTAGCTATTTCAAAAAGGCCAATGTCATGATGCCAACTTTTCTCTATATTTGTGAAAGTTATGGTGGTGCTAGACATACAGTTGAAGTCGGAAGTTTACATACACTTAGGTTGTAGTCGATAAAACTTGTTTTTCAACCTCCACAAATTTCTTGTTAACAAACTATAGTTTTGGCAAGTCGGTTAGGCCATCTACTTTGTGCATGACACAAGTCATTTTTCCAACAATTGTTTACAGACAGATTATTTCACTTATAATTCACTGTTTCACAATTCCAGTGGGTCAGAAGTTTACATACACTAAGTTGACTGTTCCTTTAAACGGCTTGGAAAATTCCAGAAAATGATGGCATGGCTTTAGAAGCTTCTGATAGGCTAATTGACATCATTTGATTCAATTGGAGGTGTACCTGTGGATGTTTTTCAAGGTCTACCTTCAAACTCAGTGCCTCTTTGCTTGACATCATGGGAAAATCAAAAGAAGTCAGCCAAGACCTCAGAAATAAATTGTAGAGCTCCACAAGTCTGGTTCATCCTTGGGAGCAATTTTCTAACGCCTGAAGGTACCATGTTCATCTGTACACACAACCGTACCCAAGTATAAACACCATGGGACCACGCAGCCATCATACCTCTCAGGAAGGAGACGCGTTCTGTTTCCTAGAGATGAACGTACTTTGGTGCGAGAATTGCAAATCAATCCCAGAACAAAAGCAAAGGAACTTGTGAAGATGCTGGAGGAAACAGGTACAAAGTATCTATATCCACAGTAAAACGAGTCCTATATCGACATAACCTGAAAGGCATGAGGATGGAAATGATGTGGATATATTGAAGCAACATCAAGACATCAGTCAGGAAGTTAAAGCTTGGTCGCAAATGAGTCTTCCAAGTGGAAATTACCCCAAGCATACTTCCAAAGTTCTGGTAAAATGGCTTAAGGACAACAAAGTCAAAGTATTTGAGTGGCCATCACAAAGCCCTGACCTCAATCCTATAGAAAATTTGTGGGCAGAACTGAAAAAGCATGTGCGAGCAAAGAGGCCTACAAACCTGACTCAGTTACACCAGCTCTGTCAGGAGGAATGAGGCCTACAAACCTGACTCAGTTACACCAGCTCTGTCAGGAGGAATGGGCCAAAATTCACCCAACTTATTGTGGGAAGCTTGTGGAATGCTACCCGAAATGTTTGACCCAAGTTAAACAATTTAAAGGCAATACTACCAAATACTAATTGAGTGTATGTAAACTTCTGAATGTGATGAAAGAAATAAAAGCTGAAATAAATCATTCTCTACTACTTAAGATAAAGTGGTGATCCTAACACAGAACCCAAACCGGCTGCGCCTGCGCTATCGTGCATAAATGTTTATTCTATTATGAGGCAGGAAACCAGGCAGGCAGAAAAGGAGAGTTTCCATGAGATAACACAGCCACAAAGTCTGATTCCACAGACCAGAGAGGAGTGTGAGTAAAGAAAGAAACCAAGTCAAATCAAATCCAATTTTATTGGTCGCATCCACACATTTAGCAGATGCTATTGTGGGTGTAGGGAACTGCTTGTGTTCCTAGCTCCAGCAGTGCAGTAATATCTAAAAATTCACAAAAATACACACAGATCTAAAAGTGGAATTAAGAAATATATAAATATTAGGACAAGCAATTTCGGGGTTCAGAGTACAGTACCAGTCAAAAGTTCAATAAAAGTGTTAAACAAACCAAAATGTATTTTAGATTCTTCAAAGTAGCCACCCTTTGCCCTAATGACAGCTTTGCACACTCTTGGCATTCTCTCAACCAGCTTAATGAGGAATGCTTTTCCAACTGTCTTTTAAAGGAGTTCCCACATATGCTGAGCACTTGTTGGCTGCTTTTCCTTCCATCCTTCCCTCTGCGGTCCAACTCCTCCCAAACCATCTCATTTGGGTTGAGGTCGGGTGATTGTGGAGGTCAGATCATCTGATGCAGCACCCCATCACTCTCCTTCTTGGTCAAATAGCCCTTAAACAGCCTGGAAGTGTGTTTTGGGTCATTGTCCTGTTAAAAACGAAATGAAAGTCCCACTAAGCCCAAACCAGATGGGATGGCATATTGCTGCAGATTGCTGTGGTAGCCATGCTGGTTAAGGGTGCCTTGAATTCTAAATAAATCATTGACAGTGTCACCAGCAAAGCACCCCCACAGCATCACATCTTCTCCTCCATGCATCACAGTGGAAACCACACATGCGGAGATCATCCGTTCACCTACTCAAATTTGGACTCATCAGACCAAAGAACAGATTACCACCGGTCTAATATCCATTGCTCGTATTTCTTGGCCAAGCAGGTCTCTTCTTCTTATTGGTGTCCTTTAGCAGCAATTCGACCATGAAGGTCTGATTCCGACAGTCTCCTCTGAACAGCTGATGTTGAGATGTGTCTGTTACTTGAACTCTGTGAAGCATTTATTTGGGCTGCAATCTGAGGTGCAGTTAACTCTAATTAATTTATCCTTTGCAGCAGAGGTACCTCTGGGTCTTCCTTTCCTGTGGCGGTCCTCATGACAGCCAGTTTCATCATAGAGCTTGATGGTTTTTGCAACTGTATTTGAAGAAACTTTAAAAGTTCTTGACATTTTCCGTACTGACTGACCTTCATGTCTTAAAGTAATGATGGACTGTCGTTTCTCTTTACTATTTTGAGCTGTTCTTGCCATAATATGGACTTGGTCTTTTACCAAATAGGGCTATCTTCAGTATACCACACCTACCTTGTCACAACACAACTGATTGGCTCAAACACATTAAGAAGGAAAGAAATTCCACAAATGTACTTTTAACAAGACACGCCTGTTCATTGAAATGCATTCCAGGTGACTACCTCATAAAGCTGAGAGAATGCCAAGTGTGCAAAGCTGTCATCAAGGCAATGGTTGGCTACTTTGAAGAGTCTCAAATAAATTAAATATATTCAGATTTATTTTACACTTTGTTGGTTACTACATGATTCCATATGTGTTATTTCATCATTTTTATGTCTTCACAATTATTCTACAATGTTCAAAATAGTAAAAATAAAGAAAAACCCTGGAATTAGTAGGTGTGTCCAAACATTTCACTGGTACTGTATATGATGGGATGTACAGACAATATAGACATTATGGACAGTATGTGGATAAAATATTTAGTATATCTGTAGAATACGTAGGACGGAATATATACAGCAATAGTTGAATAGTATTTTTTTATTTTTTATTTAATTTAACCTTAATTTAACTAGGTAAGTCAGTTGAGAACAAATTATTATTTACAATGACGGCCTACCAAAAGGCGGGGACGGGGGCTGGGATTAAAAATAAATAAATAAATAAAATATAAATATAGGGCAAAACACACATCACGACAAGAGAGACAACACAACACTACATAAAGAGAGACCTAAGACAACAACATAGCAAGGCAGCAACACATGACAACACATTATGGTAGCAACACAACATGGTAGCAGCACAAAACATGGTATGAACATTATTGGTCACAGACAACAGCACAAAGGGCAAGAAGGTAGAGACAACAATACATCACGCCAAGCAGCAACAACTGTCAGAAAGAGTGTTCATGATTGAGTCTTTGAATGAAGAGATTGAGATGAAACTGTCACGTTTGAGTGTTTGTTGCAGCGCGTTCCATTCGCTAGCTGCATCGAACTGAAAAGATGAGTAACCCAGGGATGTGTGTGCTTTGGGGACCTATAACAGAATGTGACTGGCAGAACAGGTGTTGTATGTGGAGGATGAGGGCTGCAGTAGATATCTCAGATAGGAGGGAGTGAGGCATAAGATGGTTTTATAAATAAGCATCAACCAGTGGGTCTTGCGACGGGTATACAGAGATGACCAGTTTACAGAGGAGTATAGAGTGCAGTGATGTGTCCGAAAAGGAGCATTGGTGGAAAATGATGGCCGAATGGTAAAGAACATCTAGCTGGGGTGAGGTGCTATGTCAACTTGTCCAATAACTTGCCTGCTTTCTTTTCCATTGCAAAAATGTTTTCTATGACATAAACTAATGAATATGTCTGGTAAACGTGTTTGGTGAAAGTGGTGTGGCGGCGCAACACCAGATTGAAAAAAAACTGGGGTAAAGGCTGTCTCGCAACAAGTTTTCTGGCGGCTCTGGTGGCTGTAGTACATTACCTAATTCAGTGTACAGTGACGGTGCACGGCTGCATTTTGAGCCTCCACATTTTCAAGTGTGTAATAGTACATCATAAGTACATCATGCCACACATTGGCAACACTATCTATGCATCTCCTTCATGGTTAAGTGGAAGGAATATTTTTGTGCTCATCATCCCAACAGACCAGTTGGCCCAATCCAATGTAGCTGGACCAATGGAATGTCACAGCTCAGAATCTTGCAAATGGCACCCTATTCCCTACACACTGCACTACTTTTGCCCAGGGCCCATGTATGGAATAGGGTGCCATTTGGGACGAAGCCCCAATAATAACTTTTCTTCCAAGGACTCAGATATGAATTGAGGCACCGTATCCTCCAAAGAAATAGCAGTGGAGACTTTAGCCTATTAAATATTACTGTACCTCCTCTCTCCCCGATGAGGGTTGAAGCAAAGCCTGGCTATAGGCCTGTGTGTCTCTAAACTAGGAGGAATTCAAGGATCTCTCCTCTACAAAGGTTAAATGGTGAAATTATTTTTTTCTGACCTGCTTTTTCTGAGAGGTGACACTTTAAAATGAATCACAGAATGAATGTTTGTCTTGGAGGTCAGTTCCTGATAATTTGAATGTAAGGTGGTATAGGACAATTAATTGCACATTTGGGAAATTGTGTAAAGTAACTAAAATAGCTATATATATATTATATACCCTTTATTAATATACTCTTACTTCTAAAAGACAAGTTGTGACATACATTTACATTTATACCATTACTGTTACACATTTAACCCTCAAGCTAGTCCTATATTTTACATACATCGATTACCAACTGGGGTCATTTTGACCCCAAGAATAAACTTTTGGAAAAAGCAACAATCATCACAAAATATCAACTCATTTCTTATAAAAACATCATTAGACATGTAATTAATGTTATCTGAAATAAAAAAAATGACCAAAACAGACTTATTTTAGGCAAATTACATTTAATTAGCATATTCTTTAGAAAATGCACAGCTGTTTTCCATTGTGCAATACACAACAGTAGTAAAAAAAAAACATACTTACCATCATTTCATTAAATTATCATTTCATTTTCAGAATTTTAAAGTAAATATTTATTTTATAATATTTATGTGGTACCGCATAAACGACTGCCATTTAAAGGGGCAGTTGAACAACATTCAAAATATACAGAAGTTTACTGACAAAAAGTGATTAAATTCACCAAAAAATTGCTTCGTTATTTAAATGTAACTTACCCCACAGTCAGCATTAGAATTGCTGTTATTGAAACAATGCTGGTACAGCCTATGACAGGATGTTTCAAAAAGCATACCCAAATCCTCAAATTCACTTACAGTGCCTTGCGAAAGTATACGGCCCCCTTGAACTTTGCGACCTTTTGCCACATTTCAGGCTTCAAACATAAAGATATAAAACTGTATTTTTTTTGTGAAGAATCAACAACAAGTGGGACACAATCATGAAGTGGAACGACATTTATTGGATATTTCAAACTTTTTTTAACAAATCAAAAACTGAAAAATTGGGCGTGCAAAATTATTCAGCCCCCTTAAGTTAATACTTTGTAGCGCCACCTTTTGCTGCGATTACAGCTGTAAGTCGCTTGGGGTATGTCTCTATCAGTTTTGCATATCGAGAGACTGAATTTTTTCCCCATTCCTCCTTGCAAAACAGCTCGAGCTCAGTGAGGTTGGATGGAGAGCATTTGTGAACAGCAGTTTTCAGTTCTTTCCACAGATTCTCGATTGGATTCAGGTCTGGACTTTGACTTGGCCATTCTAACACCTGGATATGTTTATTTTTGAACCATTCCATTGTAGATTTTGCTTTATGTTTTGGATCATTGTCTTGTCAGGTCTTTTGCAGACTCCATCAGGTTTTCTTACAGAATGGTCCTGTATTTGGCTCCATCCATCTTCCCATCAATTTTAACCATCTTCCCTGTCCCTGCTGAAGAAAAGCAGGCCCAAACCATGATGCTGCCACCACCATGTTTGACAGGGGGGATGGTGTGTTCAGCTGTGTTGCTTTTACGCCAAACATAACGTTTTGCATTGTTGCCAAAAAGTTCAATTTTGGTTTCATCTGACCAGAGCACCTTCTTCCACATGTTTGGTGTGTCTCCCAGGTGGCTTGTGGCAAACTTTAAACAACACTTTTTATGGATATCTTTAAGAAATGGCTTTCTTCTTGCCACTCTTCCATAAAGGCCAGATTTGTGCAATCTACAACTGATTGTTGTCCTATGGACAGAGTCTCCCACCTCAGCTGTAGATCTCTGCAGTTCATCCAGAGTGATCATGGGCCTCTTGGCTGCATCTCTGATCAGTCTTCTCCTTGTATGAGCTGAAAGTTTAGAGGGACGGCTAGGTCTTGGTAGATTTGCAGTGGTCTGATACTCCTTCCATTTCAATATTATCGCTTGCACAGTGCTCCTTGGGATGTTTAAAGCTTGGGAAATCTTTTGTATCCAAATCCGGCTTTAAACTTCTTTACAACAGTATCTCGGACCTGCCTGGTGTGTTCCTTGTTCTTCATGATGCTCTCTGCGCTTTTAACGGACCTCTGAGACTATCACAGTGCAGGTGCATTTATACGGAGACTTGATTACACACAGGTGGATTGTATTTATCATCATTAGTCATTTAGGTCAACATTGGATCATTCAGAGATCCTCACTGAACTTCTGGAGAGAGTTTGCTGCACTGAAAGTAAAGGGGCTGAATAATTTTGCACGCCCACTTTTTCAGTTTTTGATTTGTTAAAAAAGTTTGAAATATCCAATAAATGTCGTTCCACTTCATGATTGTGTCCCACTTGTTGTTGATTCTTCACAAAAAAATACAGTTTTATATCTTTATGTTTGAAGCCTGAAATGTGGCAAAAGGTCGCAAAGTTCAAGGGGGCCGAATACTTTCGCAAGGCACTGTATAACCAAATGGTTTAGCACCCAGAATAGCATAATATGTTACACATATAGAATATTGGAGGATATAATAGGAATTCTGGTATTTATCAAACATTTTCGGTATAATATTTTTTTCTTCTGATAATACAAAACAACACAGCATTAATGCTGCTTTTCAACTGTAACACCAGTGTGACACTAGCGTATACACCATCATGTTATACCAGGGAAATTGTGTTTCCATAGCTAGGGCTGACAGTGAGGACTTATGAAGAGCAGAATCAACAACCGCTGCATCAAAACAGTTGCTTTGTGAGAAGGTGTTAAAGTTCACAGTCAGCCATTGTTATGTAAATGCGAGGTGAAAAGTACCAGTGGCCTGGCTTTGGTCCCAGGTAAGAGCAGGTCTGCCGGAGCCATGGCCCACACTCCTAGAAAAAAAAAGGTTCTGGATAGAACCAAAAAGGGTTCCATGCTTGCTTCACATATGGCACCCCTTAAGGTTCTATCAAACACCAACATTGGTTCCTATATATGAAGCAAGAAAGAGAACCCTTTTCTTTGTTTAGTTATAAGAGTGCAGTGAGACACGGGTGCTGGCCAGCATGGAAACAGGAATGTTTTTGCCTTTTGGGTAAACCACTAGGCTAAAACCTGTGTGAAAATGCACTCCGTATGTGTACATTTAAGGGTAGGCTTCTGTATTACAGTTTTACCAAGTATGCATACCACTGACATACCTTTATGAGCTGTACTGACTGCAACTAAGCACATATCCGAGGTCATTTAGATTTTGTACATGGCCAATCAATCAATAAATAAAATGTATTTATAAAGCCCTTTATACATCAACAGATGTCACAAAGTGCTATACGGAAACCCAGCCTAAAACCCCAAACAGCAAGCAATGCAGATGTACAGTAGAAGCACGGTGGCTAGGAAAAACTCCCTAGAAAGGCCGGAACCTAGGAAGACGCCTAGAGAGGAACCAGGCTCTGAGGGGTGTCCAGTCCTCTTCTGGCTGTGCTCGGGTGGAGATGGTCCAATGCCAGATTGTTATACAGTTATATTCATAGGCGAGTACATTAAGGTTCTCCATCTCTGCAGGTGATCTGTCTATCTGGTCAAAATCATTGATACAGGTCCCCCTCCGTCCTCTGATGACATCATCTGTCTTTCGGATGGGACATTAAACTCTCTGCTGTCACTACCGTCGTATGAATAATTAGACCAAGGCGCAGCGTGAGTAGAGTTCCACATTTTAACGATAGTGAAACTTCCAAAAACAACAACGATATACCGATCGTGAAATACGTAGCGCACATAGGCACTCATACACAACAATATCCCCCATAGCAGGTCGGAAAATCACACTAAGTATGATCCCCAATTAGAGGTAACGATTATCAGCTGCCTCCAATTGGGAACCATACACACACACACACCAACATAGAAATATAATACCTAGAAATCCCCCTAGTCACGCCCTGACCTATTACACCAAAGAGAACCCCGAGGGCTCTCAATGGTCAGGGCGTGACATCTGCACTGTTTTACTCATTTCATGTGTACAGTATATACTGTATTCTAGTCAATGCCATCCTATTCAACTGGCTAAATTCCCAATCTGACACCATCATGGCCAACTAATCATCCCCAGCTTCCAATTGGCTCATTCATCTCCCCTCTTCTCCAATGTAACTATTCCCCAGGTCGTTGCTATATTGATGAGAATGTGTTCTCAGTCAACTTAGCTGGTAAAATAAGGGTACAAAAGTATAAACAACTTAATAGTATGTCTTGAAACAAAACCTGGATCCAAATAAATACTTTTTTTTAGATTTGCCCCGGGATAACTACTTTTCTGAGCATACACACCAATACAGCTATATACTGTACAGTATGTATATGCAGAGCATATCAGAGTTCTGAATTGCAAGTATTTATACCATTGTCATACACTTGGAATATTTTATATGCACAAAAATAAGGTGATTTTGGTTTTGTACAGGTTTTGTATATGATACAGAAAAGTACAATCTTAGGTGAGTACATATGGTCTGTCTAATTTTGTTTATTTTTTTACCTTTATTTAACTAGGCAAGTCAGTTAAGAACAAATTCTTATTTTCAATGACGGCCTAAGAACGAACAGTGGGTTCACCTGCTTGTTCAAGGGCAGAAGGATAAATTTGTACCTTGTCAGCTCAGGGATTTGAACTTGCAACATTTCGGTTACTAGTCCAACGCTCTAACCACTAGGCTACCCTGCCACCCCTGGTCAAGATCACTGATACAGGTCCCACTTCACCCTCTGGGGGTATGGATAACTTGTAATTATGTCTCCAGAGAAAACTAGATTTAAGTAAAGGTGCTATTTAAAAAATTACTATAGGCAGAATTGGGTGTTTTTGGCTGGGGTCTAAAATACCCTAAAGGACATTAATTAAAAAAAATCTAAATTGATACCGAAACACTAAGCTATGATTTAGATTTGTTGGGAACAAATGACAAAGTCATTGCAACATGAATAAACCACCTTTGGGCTCTGATCAAAAATATGCCTCTGGGGTCAAAATGACCTAGATGGTAGCTTGAAGGTTAAATACTTGTTTTATGCAATTGTAGGACAGTATAATACTGTTTTTGTGTGACCTTATGACCTCTTCTAGCAGGTGTCATCGTCGATCTGACTTTGGTTAATATTTAGCAACAAAAAAAACAAAGTAATCACAGTTATAGAAGGGTAAAAGAGGGTAAACATTGATGATGTTGTGTTTCATCCCATATCTAATTATTCTCCAAGTGGGTTGCTCTGTTCCCCAGTCAGACTGTAATAAATCATCACTGCATCACAATATATTCTCGTGCTTAATAGCGGCATCCTGTGTGTGTGTGTGTGTGCATGTGTGTGCGTGTTCTGGATTTCATGTATGCGTGTGGGCCATCTCCACTGCAGAAACACAAAATATAATTTCTTTGAATTGTACCTCTTTATATGAAAAGTCATTCCTGACGGACCCCTTAAAAGTCTGTACTGTGCTTCTGCATGGGCACACATCCTCCTGAGTGCCCGGAGTGAAAAAGAAGGAAAAAAGATGAGAGTGAGAGAGGGATATAGACAGAGAGAGAGAGAGAGCGCGAGAGAGAGCGAGCAGTAAGCTTAGGTTGCATCAGGTTGCAATGAATTAAGCCCACATTTCTTTGTAACACTACAATGCACATTTGCTCTGTAATGCACCATCCCTGAATCCATAGTTAGAAAAGGGGATATTTCATCGTTCCTTTGTTAGAAAATGGATAACAACCAGGAGAAGTTGATACTGTATCCTCCTTGTCCTTGAAATGGTAATTAGCCTACTTAAATGTGTTGAGATAATGAACTCTGAAACCTAGATATTCACAACAACACCCCAGATCAGTATTCCATTTATGTCGTCAATCACCAGGATTCTTCTTTAATTTGCTGCTAAGTGGTCTTTATCCTTACTGCCTCTCTTGTCTCTCCTCTGCATTAATAAAATAAAGTTAAGGTACAGAGTGCAGACCGAGCACCGCCACTCAAATAAGCAGGGAGAACCTACTGCTCAAATAAGCAGGGAGAACATACTGCTCAAATGATGCCCATGCACATAATGTCAAATGATTGAACCTGGAATTTAATATTGATCAGATCAAAAGCAAAGAGAAAGGTTGTGCTTAATGCCTTTTGTGATTTTCTAGATTTAAAGTTCAATTCCAGGTTTTATTGAGACATTTTAACGTGTTTAGAGCATAGTCATAAAAAAAAAATGTTGCTTAAGAGCACTTCGCTTTCACAGCTTTAATCCCAAGTGTGTTTATCCAAATATCAAAAACCATACGTTTGTCCTATTGATGCCATTTTCGTCTGTAATCTGTAACCTGCCTTGATCAGTCCTGTATATTGCTACCTTTGGACTTTAAAGTCAGTTCAAATCAAATTGTATTGGTCGCATGCGCCGAATACAACAGCTGTAGACTTTAGTGCAATGCTTACTTACAAGCCCGCTCCCAACCATGCCAGAGTTAAAAAGTAAGCATTTGCTAAATAAAATAGGAAAGAGTAACACAATAAAAACAGTAACGAGGCTATATACGTACAAGGAGTACGAGTACCGAGTTCATGTGCAGGTGTCACGCCCTGACCTTAGAGAGCCTTTTTATTTCTCTATTTGGTTAGGTCAGGGTGTGATGTGGGTGGGCATTCTATGTTTTCTATTTCTTTGTTTTTAGGCCAGTGTGGTTCCCAATCAGAGGCAGCTGACTATCGTTGTCTCTGATTGGGGGGGGATCAGACTTAGGCAGCCCTTTTTCCCCACATTTAGGTTGTGGGATCTTGTCTTTGTTTGTTGTGTGTGGTGCACGGCGAAGCTTTACGTCCGTTGTGTTGTTTATTGTTTTTTTTGGGGGTGGAATGTTTAATAAAGAAAATGAACGCCTACCACGCTGCACCTTGGTCTTGTCATTCTACCACTAACCACGGATGTAACAGCAGGGGTATGAGGTAGTTGAGGCGATTGAGGAAATAAAGGATGCACATGTGGGTTGGTGGTAAAAGTGACTAGGCCATCAGGATAGATAATTAACAGAGCACCAGCAGTGTGTGTGATGTGTGAAAGGGTGTCTGTGTGCGAGTGTGTGTGTTTTGTGTAGTATGTATGAGTGTGTGGGTAGAGTCTAGTGAGTGTTCATACAGCCAGTGCAAGGGAGTCAATGCAAAACTATTAAGATAAATAAATAAATAATGAAGGGTGTCCATGCATATAAATTGTCTGGGTAGCCAACTGTTCAGCAGTCTTACGTCTTGGGAGTAGAAGCCGATCAGGTGCCTTTTGGTCCCGGACTTGGCGTTCCAGTACTGCTTACCGTGCGTTAGCAGAGAGACAATCTATGACTGGAGTCTTTTTAGGGCCTTCCTCTGAAAGCGTCTGATATAGAGGTCCTGGATGGCAGGGCGTTTCGGCCGCAGCGATGTACTGGGCCATACACACTGCAGCCAATCAAGATGCTCTCAATGGTGCAGCTGTAGAACATTTTGAGGATCTGAGGGCCCATGTCAAATATTTTCAGCATTCTGAGGAAGAGGAAGAGGCATTATCATGCCCTCTTCATGACGACTGTGTTGGTGTGTTTGGACCATGTTAGGTCCTTAGTGATGTGGACACTGAGGAACTTGAAGCTCTCGACAAGCTCCACTACAAAATGGTTGAGTGGCTAATCTGTCTGATTGTTTAAACCTAAACTCAACATCAATATCCTTTTGTCGGTACCAGCCATCTGCTGTATCTACTCTGTTTTATATAAATTATTTAGTACTTCGATACAATGGTATTTCTTCATGTTTTTCAAATGACTGAGTTGACCTTTCACAGTTTACTGGTCAAGCAATACATCCAATTGATATTATCAAAAACAAACAGTAGTACACATGTTTTATTAAGTGGAGAACCAAATTTTCTGCATGGAAGCTGTGTGGCTGTTTGTTTGTGACTAAAACACAGTTAGGGCACAGTTGGGAGTTGCACAACAAATAGACACTGGCCTCATGAAGCATAACAGTCACAAAAGTCAATGATTTAGTTCAAAGACTTTACACAGTCTGTGGTAATTCAACTGTATTATAATCTAATTTCACAACTCAATACTCTGTGGAGATTAGATTTGTATCTTCGCCTAGCTACGTAATGTCACCTCTGGTGACATAATATGTCAGATTGGGTGACATTTAACTTCAGCGGTTAAATGTTGCTATTTCCACATATTCTAATGACACCATATACAGTATGCAGCTACATGGTTTCATTGCATTTTCAAAACCATACATTTGTATGTGTTCTGTTCGGTCGTGAAGTGGTTTGTGATGGCAGCAAATGGCTCATATAGACAGTTAGACAAACCCAATGGCAAACAAACCAGCGGAAAGATGTGGTGACAATATGCTGGAACGGTTGTCTGTTTCTGCCTCTCGGCCACCTGTGAGCTTTGTGGGCATGTCATTTTACAGACTGAGGCTGGTCGGTAGCCATCTAACGATGCTGGCTCATGCCTGCAGGCGGTGAGAGTCTGTGTGTGTGTACGTGTACATGTGTATACGTGTGTGTCTACATGTGCGTGTGTGTGTGTGTGAGGGTATGAGTGTGCCTTTATGCCGGCATGCCTCTGTGTGTGTGTGTGTGTGTGTGTGTGTGTGTGTGTGTGTGTGTGTGTGTGTGTGTGTGTGTGTGTGTGTCTGTGTCTGTGTCTGTGTCTGTGTCTGTGTATGCATGTGGTCCCCAATCCTCCTATTAAACAGACAGCTCCAAAGTGTCCACAGCACTGAAGACTTCACTAATGGCCATGTCCTCACATTGTATCACCATCTGCTCCCAGCAAGCCTTCAGAGGAAACATCACATCACCACTCAGTGTGAAACAAAGAACATTTTTCTCTGTTTAGCATTCAATTCCGTTCCACATCACCATGTGACGTTTGAAGTTTGGCTGTTCAGTGTCCAGACGTTTTTTGGAGAAAAAGCTTAAAGCTTGTGTTTATAGAGACGTTTTGCATGAGAAGTTTAGTTACTACCGTTTGGTTTTAAAATGTTGTGTTTTGATTGTCAGGACTTCCACAAATGTAGCAAAGATATTTGGTTTATTAATCAAACATCACAACCATTTTGTCTGGCAGACCTGCCAGCCAACACTTTTTTCAGAGAAATAAGATAGACCTTTCATTTGATGCAATTTGACTATTGACTTATCCTAGCTAGCCTTAAACTTAAAATGTGACTGTCAGAACAAAACAGGACTGTTAGAGATCTGTGTAAACTGCAGTGTTTTTTGCTTATGTGCAATATTTACATATTCAATAGATTACATGTTGGGGACACCACACAAGGAATTGGCATTGTTTAGTCAGGGGAGATGTGAGCACCGAACAGCAAGCTTTGTGCTTTGTTGATGAAAAGAGGTTTAGGGAGGAGGTGTAGGGAGAAGATGAAGGCAGGAGCAGTAGGGGTGGGCTCGGATGTCTGCAGTAGTGCGTTTCTTAGCATTGTTCCTAAAGGGGCTTTACCCCGATTGCAACAAATGTCTCATTTCCTGGATTTGTCAAGCTGTGATGCATTAAAACTGGCAGTGAATAGGGCAGACAAAGCTATCTCATCACAATAGGATATTATGCATATCCCCTCTGACAACATTAACTAAAATACCAATACATGCATACATGGCATGACTGCCAAGTGCCAACTCAGTGCATTTGCATTCGGACACACTATTTACCATACTTTGTTTAGTCTGCATGATCATTTAGCCTTCTTATTTACCCTTAATGGCAGTGTCAGACAGAGTTAGTTACATGTTTTAGGATCCACTATTTGTACATTTCCTGGACAGGCCATTTTCTAGATAGACTTTAGATCGACTGATCAGTCTGCAAAGAGGGAAGGTTCGATAATTTCATCTAATTCAATCTAATGAGTGTTCAAATTATGTGTTGTGTCAGGACGGTTTGATTAATGTAGTGTAATTTAAACCTTCATCCCTCCATCACCTCTAGTTGTAATTAGCCTCTGGATTAGGTGCAGAGAGGGGGGGGGGGGGAATGTAGAGAGAAAGCGAGAAGGAGAGAGAGTGGAGGGTGGGAGAGGTAGAGAGAGAGAGACAGGAGTGAGGGGTAGAGGGTGGGAGAGAAGGAGAGAGGGAAGGATAAAAAGAGAGGGAGAGTCAGAGAGCGAGAGAGGGATATATCTATTTATAGAGAGCGAAATAGAAAGAGAGAGAGAAATAGAGAGAGAGAGAGCCTGCCTGGGGTACAGAGACAGAATGTGAAATTGAATGGCACCGGCGGGCTAGCTGAACAGAACAGGATCGCGGTGACTAGCCAAATTTGTCATCTGGAAGGGAAGATTGATGTCTCAAACTGTTACCGCTAAATTAGCCGCGATGGGCTGCAAACTATTGGTAATAGATTCATTTATGTTCTTGACATTGGATGGAGGGCTAGAGGGATGAGGGGAGGAAAATATCTACAGTATGTGACAAGTGGTGAAACAGATGAATAGGGAAAGGATGGAAGGACGTAAAACATACCCTCTCTTCGCTCATGATCCTTTTAAACGATGGAAATGACGAGGACATATGCACTGTAACCATTGTCTCTAGATTCCTTCTCCCATGAATCCATATGCTCTGCTCAAGATTTCTCTGCTCAAGACTGTCATAGACGGTGGAATTTTTTAATTTCTTCTTGAGGAAAGTTCATTCGTATGGAGATTGTGTGGGGCCTAAATCCAGCTTTAAAGACTGTCATTACAGCTACTTGTTCCTGCATTTGGTAAATCAGTCAAAGGTATAATTTACATACTAATGACATATTTCCCATGGAAATGTGTGGACAATTCTGCCATAGCAATGTGCATGATAAGAAGTCCCGCGTGTGTGCTTTGCTACTTGTTTAATCTCTGTAGTACAGCATATTTGTGTAATGTCAGATGATTTACCCGTTTTTGACCGTTTAGATGGAATCTGCAGTCGGGGGAAACAGCAGCACTGGCCTCCCCACCACCATTGTTATTGTTTTTGTTGCTGAGCTGAGGAGCGTCGCGCAGGATGATAAAAAAGAAAAAGTGCTCTTCTATCGCGCAATGATGTCCGACGGGGAAAAAAACATGTTCATTGTTTGCAGTCACTTCCTTGTTGTTGTAGTGTCGCAAACGACGTGGTGTAACCGGTGTGAAGTGGCTAGGTAGTTAGCGGGGTGCGCGCTAATAGCGTTTCAATTGGTGACGTCACTCGCTCTGAGCAATAGGTAACAATGCTTCGTGGGTGTCCGTTGTTGATGTGTGCAAAGGGTCCCTGGTTCGGGGCGAGGAGAAGGACGGAAGCAGTACTGTTACAGTGGCAGTTTCACTGTTAAGGATTTCAGCTTTAGGTGTTGCACCAATATCTGTATTCATGCTCCATGAAATTAATTAGCAATTTTTACTTTTTAACCATGCAATAATTTCTCCTATAGCATAATTGATCCAGCTAATGCGATGGATGCCAAGCAACAAACAAGTTGCTTTCAAAATATTGTACATTATGCAATCATTTAAAGTAACTTCCTGATTAGAGGATATTACACTCGTAGAAAAAAAGGTGCTATCTAGAACCTGAAAGGGTTCTTCAGCTGTCCCCATAGGAAAACCCTTTTAAGAACCCTTTTTTGTTACATGTAGATCTTTTTGGGGTTCCACGTAGAACCCCTTCCACAGAGAGTTCTACATGGAACCTAAAGGGGTTCTACCTGAAACCAAAAAGTGTTCCACCTGGAACCAAAACAGGGCTGTCCTATGCAAAATGTTATTTATCCATTGTTTAGCTGGAATGGAATGTTTGTACACTGTGCATTTGACTGTGATAATGAGGTTGTCTCACCTAGCTATCTTAAGATGAATGCATTAACTGTAAGTCGCTCTAGATAAGTGCTAAATAACTAAAATGTGAAATGTAAATGTTTTACATACATATCTTATATAACACTCTTAGACAAAAGGTGCTACCTAGAACCTAAAAGGGTTTGTCGTGGAAGTTCTACACAGGGACAGTCAAAGTCAATCTTAAATTAATCATTGTTTATTATCAGTGCCCTGGAGAGGTTCCAAACAACTCAATGCACCAAGTACACATGTCGATCAGGAGATCTACCTGGGGCAGTCCCGTTAGTTGTCTTATGGACAGACAAGTTATATTTGCATGATTTAGCTTATTCATCATTCATAATTTATTCATCATTTATGTTTGCTTCCTTCATGTGACCGACCAATACTGGGTCATGCATGTGACAGACCAATAACTCACGAGGCTTCTTCTCTAAGCTGAGACCTTGAAACTGAGATATCCCTTTCTCAAAACAAGTTCCTGGGCGTACTGCCAAATTGCAGATGCTGATAGTGAGGATTTGTTCAATCAGTCACTTGCATAAACACAGAAATTGGTTACTAGAAAAGCACAAACCTAAAAATGTCCATCACAGGTTATTTTGCTGGCCCCGTAGGAGGACCCTTTGAAGAACCATTTTTGGTTCCAGGTATAACTTTTTGGGGTTCCATGTAAAACCCTTTCCACAGAGTGATCTACATGGAACCCAAAAGGGTTATCCTATGCAAAATGCTATATATTGTATCCATCCAGCTAACTTGACACAACTTTGGGAAGAATTGAAGTCTACACGGCCTAGCATCCCTGTATAATGTTTTCGACATGTAGTCCATGCCCCAACGAAATGTCTACAATGTTCTACATGGAACCCAAAAAACATTTACATTTGACATTTTAGTCATTTAGCAGATGCTCTTATCCAGAATGGCTTACAGTTAATGCATTCATCTTAAGATAGCTAGTTGAAGGGCCTCCCGGAGGGTACAGTGGTCTAGGGTACTGCATCGCAGTGCAAAAGGCTTCACTACAGACCCTGGTTTGATTCCGGGCTGTGTCACAACTGGCCGTGATCAGGCGGCACACAATTGGCCCAGCGTTGTCAGGGTTATTGCACTCTAGCGACTCCTTGTAGCAGGCCGGGTGCCTGCAGGCTAACCTCGGTTGTCAGTTGAACAGCGTTTCCTTCGGCACATTGGTGCGGCTGGCGGGCGGGTGTTAAGAAGCGCGGTTTGGTGGGTCATGTTTCGGAGAACGCACTTGACCTTCGCCTACCGAGCCAGTTGGAGAGTTGCGGCGATAAGACAATATATATATTTTTTAATAAATATCTAGTTGAGACAACCTCATTATCACAGCCAAATATACAGTATATGCACATTCCATTTCAGCTAGACAATTGATATAGATTTTAATACACACCTAAAATCTACGAATATAAAAAAATCTGAGAACAGTTCTATTTTACTGAGTACCCACAAGCAATCATTCCTGGGGAAAAAACACAAATGTGAAAAAATGGGTGGATATACATTTTGGAAATAAACTTTTTCTGGGGTGGGCAGTGATTGTGTATGTGTTGTTGGGGGCAGTGTGTGCGTGGGATGGCTGAAGAAAAATGTGATTAATGTTTCCGCTTTTAAAGGATAAAACCATCCTATGGCTCCCAGGGTTACGAATGATGATTCTAAACCTTCGGTCACACTTTGCCCATTGGTGCTGTCTAACAGTATTAGGTTTGAATGGTTCCTTAGAAAACCACTGCATATACAGAAGTATCTTTTTTTTTGTTTAAGCGACTCTGGAACCAGTGCCATGAAAAAGTATTTGCCCTCTTTCTGATTTTCTCTGATTTTCTCTGACTCAAGTTTTCCAAAAAGCAACTGGCTGATCATCAAGACTTTTGGAAGAATGTTCTATGGACAGATGAGTGGAAAGTATAACTTTTTGGACTAAATGGGTCCCATTTTGCCCGGTGAAAACTAAACACTGCATTTCACAGTAAGAAGCTTATAGCAACGGTCTATCATGGTGGTGGTAGTGTGATGGTTTGCTTTTTTAGGAGCAGTGGGTTAACTGCCTAGTTCAGGGGCAGAACGACAGATTTTTTTTTACCTTGTCAGCTCGCAACTCGATCTTGCAACCTTCCAGTTACTAGTCCAATGCTCCCACCACTAGGCTACCTGCCGCGTTGCTGCCTCAGGAGATGCACGGCTTGCCTTAATAGAAGGAACCATGAATTTGGCTCTGTATCAGATAATTCTACAGGAGAATGTCAGGCCATTCGTCTGTGAACTGAAGCTGAAGCTCAGCTGGGTCATGCAGCAAGGCAATGATCCAAAACACACAATCAAGTGCACATGAAAATGGTTAAAAAGCAACACATTTGAAGTTTTGTTATGACCTGGTCAAAGGCAAGACCTAATCCCAATTAAGATGTTCTGGCAAGACTTGGAACGAGCAGTTCATGCTTGAAAACCAACAAATGTGGCTGAGTTAAAGCAGTTCTGCATGGAAAATTGGGCCAAAATTCCTCCACAGTGACGTGAGAGACTGATCAACAACTACAGGAAGCGTTTGGTTGGAGTCATTGCAGCTAAAGTTGGCACAACCAGTTATTCAGTGTAAGGGGGTCAATTACTTTTTTCACACAGGGGTATTATTTTTTCACTCAGGTTCCCTTTATCTAATTTTAGGTTTTGGTTGAAGATCTGATAACGTTCAGTATCAAAAATATGCAAAAGTAGAGAAAATTAGAATGGGGGCAAATATTTTTACACAACACTGTACTTCTCTACCTAATAATTACATAGGTAGTTAAACTTCAATGCCATACAGTACCAGTCAAATGTTTGGACACACCACCTCATTCAAGGGTTTTTCTTTATTTTATACAATAGTAGAATAATAGTGAAGACATCAAAACTATGAAATAACACATTAAGGAATCATGAAGTAACCAACAAAGTGTTAAACAAATCAAACTATTTTAGATTTTAGAATTGACAAAGTAGCCACCCTTTGCCTTGATGATAGCATTGCACACTCTTGGCATTCTCTCAACCAGTTTCACTTGGAATGCTTTTCCAAGAGTCTTGAAGGAGTTCCCACAAATGCTGAGCACTTGTTGGCTGCTTTTTCTTCACTCTGCGGTCCAACTCATTCCAAACCATCTCAATTGGGTTGAGGTCAGGTGATTGTGGAGGCCAGGTCATCTGATGCAGCATTCCATCACTCTCCTTGGTCAAATAGCCCTTACACTGCCTGGAGGTGTGTTTTTGGGTCATTGTCCTGATGAAAAACAAATGATAGTCCCACTGAGGGCAAACCAGATGAGATGGCTTATCGCTGCAAGATGCTGTGGTAGCCATGCTGGTTAAGTGTGCCTTGAAATCTAAATAAATCACAGACAGTGTCACCAACAAAGCACCCCCACACCCTCACACCTCCTCCTCCACGCTTTACAGGGGGAACCACACATGCAGAGATCATCCGTTCACCTACTCTGCGTCTCACAAAAACACGGCGGTTGGAACCAAAAATCTCAAATTTGGACTCATCAGACCACAGGACAGATTTCCACTGGTCTAATGTCCATTGCTCGTGTTTCTTGGCCCAAGCAAGTCTCTTCTTATTATTGGTATCCTTTAGTAGTGGTTTCTTTTCAGCAATTAGACTATAAAGGCCTCTGAACAGTTGATGTTGAGATGTGCCTGTTACTTGAAATCTGTGAGCATTTATTCTGGCTACAATCTGAGGTGCATTTAAAACTTGAATGAACGTATCTTCTGCAGCAGAGGTACCTCTGGGTCTTGCAATAATATGGATTTGGTCTTTTACCATATAGGGCTGTCTTCTGTATACCACCCTTACCTTGTCACAACACCACTGAGTGGCTCAAAAGCATTAAGAAGTAATGCAATTCTATGAATGAACTTTTAACAAGGCACACCTGTTAATTGAAATGCATTCCAGCTGTTTGAGAGAATGCCAAGAGTGTGCAAAGCTGTCATCAAGACAAAGGGAGGCTACTTTGAAGAATCTCAAATATAAAATCTATTTTGATTTGTTAAACACTTTTTTTGATCCTACATGATTCCAAATGTGTTATTTCATAGTTTTGATATCTTCACTATTACGGTACAATGTAGAACATAGTAGAAAATAAAGAAAAACCCTTGAATGAGTAGGTGTGTTGTAACTTTTGGTACTGTAGGTGTTTTTATTTTGAAAAGTTGTCTCAAATAAACCCCAAGGATGGATAACAACACCCTAGGATGCCACTGTGTTTGTTTTCCCTTTGAATAGTGCCATACAGGTTCAACGGTTAATAAAGTTCTGGACATGATCACTGGCTGAAAGTAATACAAGCCATCGCAAGGTCAACAACAACAACCATGGCAAAGTTGTTTGTTTGTATTTGTTGAACGTGATGTCAGCAGAGAACCAACGAGAATTGGATCAATGCGGAGTCGAAAGGTCCAGGTATATGTTAAATCAATTCTGCTCTTACTGCTGTTGTGCAGGGCAGTCATTGATACTTTGTCTTACAAACAAATAGCAACCTTTTACCTTCGCTTCGTGACTACACAAAATTAGTCATGTAGCAGAGAGAAAGAGAGACTGAGAGATTTGTTAAGATCCGTTTGTGATCCCATACTCTATAGCAGGTATTCCCAAACTGGGGTACGCAATGCCGTCGGAGGTCCGCCAAATAAAACATACAAAATATATAAACAAAGTATGCCAATTTGAAAAATAAGCCAAAGGAGTTTTTTGAATAAGAATTATGACGACTTTCAAGTAGTAAGACATGTATAAAAGCAACAGATACCATTAATAAGAAGGGGCTAAAAGTGTCTTGTAAGGTGATCTACCGAGTGGCTTGGACTACCGAGTGGCTTGGACAGGCAGGCCCCATACTATTGTGGAGGACTTAATATGGCTGGGACAATGGATATGGCTGGGAGAAAAGGCCCAAAAAACTATACAGACAATTTCCTCATCAAACAATACCGTTTCACGACACATTAGTGACATGGCAGGAGACGTTTTGAAACAATTACTGCTTCGCATACAAGCCAGTGAATTCTATGCATTACAGCTGGATGAGTCAACAAACGTGGCGGGCCTGGCACAGCTCCTGGTATATGTCTGTTGCGTTTATGGGGGGTCAATTTGTAAGGGATTTCCTCCTCTTCTTCCGAAGAGGAGAGGCGAGAAGGATCGGAGGACCAATATGCGGCGTGGTAAGTGTCCATGGTTCTTTTAATAAGAAATACTACACATGAACAACTGAATACAAAAAACAATAAACGTGGAATGAACAAAACCCAAAACAGTACCGTGTGGTGAAACACACAGACACGGAAACAAACACCCACAAACAAACAGTGAAACCCAGGCTACCTAAATATGATTCTCAATCAGAGACAACTAATGACACCTGCCTCTGATTGAGAACCATACTAGGACGAAACATAGAAATCCCCAAATCATAGAGAAACAAACATAGACTGCCCACCCCAACTCACGCCCTGACCATACTAAATAATGACAAAACAAAGGAAATAAAGGTCAGAACGTGACACAATTAAGGAAGACATCCTCTTCTGCAAACCGCAGGATATTCTGCGCTCAAATCATGCTGTTAAGACTCTGATGCGCTTTACAGCCACATACCTATGTGAGAGTGGATTCAACTAAATACAGGCACAGACTGTGTGTGGAAAATGATTTAAGATTGAGACTCTCCAATACAACCCAACATTGCAGAGTTACAGTGCCTTGCAAAAGTATTCACCCCCTTGGCATTTTCCTATTTTGTAATTTAAATAGATTTTTTATTCGGATTTAATGTAATGGACACACAAAATAGTCCAAAAATTCAAAAAAACTAAAAACTGAAAAGTGGTGTGTACATATATATTCACCCCCTTTGCTATGAAGCCCCTAAATAAGATCTGGTGCAACCAATTACCTTCAGAAGTCACATAATTAGTTAAATAAAGTTATAAAGTCCACCTTTGTGCAATCTAAGTGTAACATGATCTGTCACATGATCTCAGTATATATACATCTGTTCTGAAAGGCCCCAGAATCTGCAACACCACTAAGCAAGGGGCACCACAAGGCAAGCTGCACTATGAAGACCAAGGAGCTCTCCAAACAGGTCAGGGACAAAGTTGTGGAGAAGTACTGATCAGGGTTGGGTTATAAAAAATATCCAAAACTTTGAACATCCCACGGAGCACCATTAAATCCATTATTAAAAAAGGGAAAGAATATGTCACCACAACAAACCTGCCAAGAGAGGGCCGCCCACCAAAACTCACGGACCAGGCAAGGAGGGCATTAATCAGAGAGGCAACAAAGAGCATAGATTGGAATATATGTCCATAGGACCACTTTAAGCCTTACAGTCCACAGAGCTGGGCTTTATGGAAGAGAGGCCAGAAAAAAATAAGCAAACATGTTTGGTGTTCGCCAAATGGCATGTGGGAGACTCCCCAAACGTATGGAAGAAGGTACTCTAGTCAGATGAGACTAAAATTGAGCTTTTTGGCCATCAAGGAAAACGTTATGTCTGGCGCAAACCCAACACCTCTCATCACCCCGAGAACAATATCCCCACAGTGAATCATGGTGGTGGCAGTATCATGCTGTGGGGATGTTTTCATCGGCAGGGACTGGGAAACTGGTCAGAATTGAAGGAATGATAGATGGCGCTAAATACAGGGAAAATCTTGAGGGAACCTGTTTCAGTCTTCCAGAGATTTGAGACTGGGATGGAGATTCACCTTCCAGCAGGACAATGACCCTAAGCATACTGCTAAAGCAACACTCGAGTGGTTTAAGGGAAAACATTTAAATGTCTTGGAATGGCCTAGTCAAAGCCCAAACCTCAATCCAATTGAGAATCTGTGGTATGACTTAAAGATTGCTGTACACCAGCAGAACCCATCCAACTTGAAGCAGATGGAGCAGTTTTGCCTTGAAGAATGGGCAAAAATCCCAGTGGCTAGATGTGCCAAGCTTATAGAGACCCAAGAGACTTGCAGCTGTAACTGCTGCAAAAGGTGGTTCTACAAAGTATTGACTTTGGAGGGGTGAATAGGAATGCATGCTCAAGTTTTCCGTTTTTTTTGTCTTATTTCTCATTTGTTTCACAAATAAAAAATATCATGTGGTAGACATGTTGTGTAAATCAAATGATACAAAGCCCCCCCAAAATCTATTTTAATTCCAGGTTGTAAGGCAACAAAATAGGAAAAATGCCAAGGGGGTGAATCATTTCGCAAGCCAATGTATGTGCATCCTTTCAAGCACACCCTTATCATTAACCTGTGGTGAGTTATTCACAATTTTCGATGAATATTATATTATTATTTGTGCCCTGGTCCTATAAGAGCTCTTTGTCACTTCCCACGAGCTGGGTTGTGTGAAAAACTCACACTCATTCTTATGTTTAATAAATGTAGAGTATAGTGTGGCAGGCTTACAATGATGGTTAAAAAAAAACATTTGAGAGTGCGCTGACCCTGGTGCTAGAGAGGGTACGCAGCTGGAGGTTGAATGTTTGAAGGGGTACGGGACTATAAAAAGTTTGGGAACCACTGCTCTATATGAACAAATCTATCGGAAACACTGAACGTCCCACAGCCAAAAACAAAACTCATAACCTGGCACTCAGCACTCCTGCTTTAAAGGTGTTTCAGTCCATGCCAAGGGAAATAATATTAAGTAGCATGACTGTGAAATCCACTCAGAGTTTTTTAAATGAGCCCAATAAATTATTCATGTATTCTTAGTGGGAGAATTATTCAGAGGATCAGGACTCTGACTCTAACAGACTGTGTGTGTGTGTGCGTGTGTGCGTGTGCGTGTGTGTGCGTGTGTGTGTGCGTGTGTGTGCATGCGCGTGAGTGTGTGTGTATGTGTGTGTGTTGATAATTGCTTGATAGACGGCTGTTGTAGAGGGAAAAATACCTGACCTTCTGCAGAATGGAAGGTTGCATTAGGTTCCTAATGAAGGTTTGCTCATTTAAAGATGACATCGATTTGTCTCCTGTTAAGTTTGCCTGCACTGCTTTGCATCCTAAAAGATTGAAAGATGAAGGATTTATTGGAGTTTCTAATAGTCAATGATATGAGACATGTATCCAATAGCTACAGAGGTGTACAATATGAACATGACCTGAGAAAGTACTGGGAAAGTCAGAAAGTGTTTGTTTTTTTATGCATCTCTTGGCCATTATTATTTGATGTGTTTCTATATTGGCTATGCTTTTGTAACCAGGAGCCACAATGTTCCAAGACAGATGACTCAATCCTTTTAAACCAGTTTGAGCTAATGAGAACGTGAGCTACAAAGTCGTTTTGTTATTGTGTGGCTATGTGTACCGTGGGTCTCTAAGCTATCAAACAACAACACTATTCAACATCTGACTTAGAGGTTGCAGGATGATTTTTTTTTTTACAAAGCAACGGTTTCACCCTGGGATGGTAAGAGACAGCAAAGTGGAGCAGCTCCTTTTGAACCGCTTCTGCTGAGGCAGTCTCTCTTCTTCTTTTGTTTTTTTCACAAAGCAACGGTATCACCCTGGGATGGTAAGAGACAGCAAAGTGGAGCAGCTCCTTTTGAACCGCTTCTGCTGAGGCAGTCTCTCTTCTTCTTTTTTTTTTTTTTACAAAGCAACGGTTTCACCCTGGGATGGTAAGAGACAGCAAAGTGGAGCAAGTCCTTTTGAACCGCTTCTGCTGAGGCAGTCTCTCGTCTTCTCTTGTTTTTTTCTCCCCCGACACAAATAATTCATTTGTTGTGAAAGCAGATGAATGTATAGTGACTCTTGCTTTTATGGGGTGAGGTGTCCTGCCCACTATCTCTGCGGGGCGCAAGGAATGAAGCTCATAATAAAACAATCATGAAGGTACCACAGAATATATCCTGCTGTTATGGTAGTATGCTTTCCTCTGGTTCGCCCTCAAATGCAGGTGATGCAATGCATCATCTTGCCTTGGAAAGTGAGACGTGAACTACAGTTGTGTGTAAGGAATAGATCTCAGGTTCTCACGGTCTTGTTTCTATGTTTGTTAAGATAGCCGACATCAAGTGGATAGGCATCAAAGTTATAGCTAGCTCTGTGAAGACCCACAGCCATTCTTTTGAATGGAAGTGCCAGTGCTGGAAGTTGCCCTTAAGACATAAGAGCTGAGCTCCTCTTGAAAATGGCACTCAATTGGGCCCCATGGGGGATAGCTACAGCTTAATATAGTTTAAATTCTGCCCGGCAAATTTTTCACGACTAATTATTTATTCATCTTCCATGTGGACAGACTATCATTTGGAGCTTTTAAACTGCTTGAGTCTTTGTTCTGTTATTTTTCTGATATTTACCAGCAGAAATTATTGATAAAAAAGCAGGGTGAACAATTTGAGAAAAAACACGAGATTATGAGAGGCCACTTTCATGGCAGAACAATGATCCCGGTGAAGTACTAGACTGTAATTGAGAATCCAGTAATACATTATACTGAGCCGTCTCCATTCAGTATAAACTGTAGTACACTATAAATATGAGATGCGGAAAACGCGGACCGAATCACGGAATCCAGACATTTTGAGCAATATATACATTATTTTTTTTTTAACTTAGTAGAACATTAATTAATTGTGCTTATTAGAAAAGTAGTTATTAATTGCGGTAGTTTATCATCATTCATGAAAATAATGCATCGGGGATATGTATGTCCTGCAACTTTCTGAAGAAGTAACAGCACGATGGGAATGTGCCTGTTTATGTTGTAGCCAGTTAGCTTTCCCAAAAACCGTCCCAGTTAAATGTTGCCTGCAAAATAGGCCTACCTGGCAAAATTATATCATGATGACTTTTACCAACTCTGCCATCACATGTGCAATAGGCTACAAAAACACTGCTAGCCAAACACAACAGTCTCTGCACACTTTAATTAAAGTGTGCAGAGTGTGCAGACTTTCCAAAAAAGTGGACTCCTGATGTGATTTAAGCATTTTTGTGGACTTAGAACATCCAAATTCGTTTAGCGAGACAATTACATGTGGCAAAAAAATGGATTGGGCTAAATGTAAAACAGATTTTATACGGCCCTTGTCGGGAATTTAATAAAGTTTAGAAATTGTTGTTCACCAAAGCATAAAACGTTCCCTTTCAGCTCGTTCTAATGTATAAAACTTGACTTGCCCTTGATCTAGTTATTGTGAAGGTTTGAAATCTTGAGTGAAGCACATCACTTCTCCTAGTGATCACAGACTGTGAGTCTGACAGGCACATGGAGGTGGTGAACTTGTCAACGTTCTCAGCAAAGTTTCCTTTTCAGGAACAGGGTGTAGAATACTTAAACATGCCTATTGGGTCTGTTTCTATGAGCCCATGCAGTTATTTCTAGCAAATCGATTAAAAAAACAAACCAAAGTAATATGTTTGTTCACCTCTGATAAATGATTATTATAATATTACAGACTTCATTTGTTTGATTGTAGGAAAGCCATTTAAAACACATTGTTTATTTATACATTTCTTTATTTACAGTATAGTCTATTTACATAGTTTGTTGATACTCAAGTTGAGGAGTATACTATTACCTCAAATGTTTGATGACCAATGTAATTGTCAATGTACAATTCTGCCATGTATTGTTGTAGTGTTATACTATGTTTTTGGTATAGTGCAGGTGTTCTAAATTGTTGATCTCCAAAGGGGTACAGACAGACACATTGAAGACGTTTCTTGGCTGTCAGGCACTTGAACTTCTGACAGCATCTTTTCTACTGCTCTGCTAGGCCTTCAGAGAAGCTGGTTGTTTATGTGTTTTAAACTTTGTTTTGTCTTCGATCCTTTTCTCTCCAAAAATAAATAGACCTCGTTTTGACAGCCACTTCTAAACTGACACTCCCTCAGCGGGCTTTGGCGCGACTTCAAAATGTGTGTATTTTCAGAATTTGATCGTTTCGTTTTTAATGACTTGATCCATTTATATTGTAAATATTGAATTGATGTTGTTTTGGGTGAAATCTGATACTCTGTTTTGAAAGCTAATTATAATAACGGCGCCGGAAGGCAGCCTAAACAGATAACTTTGTTCATTTTGTACATATATATGATTTTTAATTCACTTTTTTTGTCATTGTTGATTGGATATACAGTATCTGGTTGTTTTTACCCATGATGGCAGGTTGACTCTGGTTTGGCTAGCTAGCTGGCTTTAAAAAAAATGCACTTCAGCTCCGGCTCCTTTTTGATCACTGAGACTAGACTTCCTTATGGAAATCATCTGGCATGACCATTATCTGGCATCAACTGGAATCACCATCCTCAACAATCATCTAACTCAATTTAGGAGCTTGAGATCGCTAGTCTACTGAAGGAGTCCTGCTCTTATCCGCCAACAATGGGGCGGCAGGTAGCCTAGCGGTTAGAGTGTTGGACTAGTAACCGAAAGGTTGCAAGATCAAATCCCTGAGCTGACAAGGTAAAAATCTGTTGTTCTGCCCCTGAACAGGCAGGTTAACCCACTGTTCCTAGGCTGTCATTGAACATAAGAATTTGTTCTTAACTGACTTGCCTAGTTAAATCAAATAAAAATGCTGTCCTTTGTTGTGTTATACAGTGCATTTGGAAAGTATTCAGATTTGAAGAGGATGTGAGTCATGACCATTGTAAGGACTAACCCTTACACACTACTTGATGTAAGGGCCTTGTGTTAATGAAAACATGTTTACTAAGGGGTGACTTAACCAACACAGGCTCATCAAATAAAACTCAATGGCTTATCTTTCCCCCTGGAGGATTGGCACCTGCAGGAGAGAGGTTTGTCAGAGTAATGTAGCATAGCGTAGTGGTATTAAACTGCAGGATATGCAGTTTTTATTAAATCAACATTAAAGGCCATGTTGTCATTGTTTGTCTTTGAACCTGGACTTGTGCTGTATGTTAGTGGGTCTGTCCTGAGCTAGCCTGACTTGCCCACGTCCTAACTAAATAACTATTATAAGCAAATCCTTTAATTCATTTCCATTTGTTTGTATCCGTGCAATCTGTGGTTTGGAAAAGCAGGAAAAGCTAAATTGACAAACAAGTAAGGAAGAATTCTTGATTGAATCCTAACTTGCTAAGATTATTCATGCAAACATCTGACATGTAAGTTCATGCAAACATTCTGTGTAAGTTGTTCATCATGGGATATTTTCTAAGAACACATTAATTCTGTGCAACACAACAAGCGTATTGTATTCACTGTTATTATTATACCAAAGTTTACTGAGGGAAAAACACATTCATTTGATGAAAAGTGCATATATACAGTGCATTCGGAAAGTATTCAGACTCCTGGACTTTTCCCACTTTTTGTTACGTTACCTTATTCTAAAATGGATGAAATACATGTTTTTCTACACACAATACCCCATAATGACGAAGCGAAAACTGTTTTTTAGAATTGTTTGCAAATATATTACAATTTTAAAAACAGAAATACCTTATTTACATAAGTATTCAGACCCTTTGCTATGAGACTCGAAATTGAGCTCAGGTGCATCCTGCTTCCATTGTTCATCCTTGTGATGTTTCTACAACTTGATTGGAGTCCACCTGTGGTAAATTCAATTGATTGGACATGATTTGGAAAGGCACACAGCTGTCTGTATAAGTTCCCACAGTTGACAGTGTATGTCAGAGCCAAAACCAAGCCATGAGGTTGAAGGAATTGTCCTAGAGCTCTGAGACAGGAATGTGTTGAGACACAGATCTGGGGAAGGGTATCAAAACATTTCGGCAGCATTGAAGGTCCCCAAGAACACAGTGGCCTCCATCATTCTTAAAAAGGAAGAAGTTTGGAACCACCAAGACTCTTCTTAGAGTTGGCCGCCCTGCCAAACTGCCAATCTGGAGGAAACCTGGCACCATCCCTACGGTGAAGCATGGTGGTTGCAACGTCAGGCTGTGGGGATGTTTTTCAGCGGCAGGGACTGAGAGACCTGTCAGGAGGGAAAGATGAAAACCTGCTCCAGAGTGCTCAGGACCTCAGACTGGGGCGAAGGTTCAGACAACACAGGAGTGGCTTCAGGACAAGTCTCTGAGTGTCCTTAGGTGGCCCAGCCAGAGCATGGACTTGAACCCGATCGAACATCTCTGGAGAGACCTGAAAATAGCAGTAAATTGACGCTCCCCATCCAACCAGACAGAGCTTGTGAGGATCTGCAGAGAAGAATGGGAGAAACTCCCCAAATATAGGTGTGCCAAGCTTGTAGTGTCATACTGATATCGAGGCTGTAATCGCTGCCAAAGGTGCTTCAACAAAGTACTGAGTAAAGGGTCTGAATACTTGCAGTGCCTTGCGAAAGTATTCGGCCCCCTTGAACTTTGCGACCTTTTGCCACATTTCAGGCTTCAAACAGAAAGATATAAAACTGTATTTTTTTGTGAAGAATCAACAACAAGTGGGACACAATCATGAAGTGGAACGACATTTATTGGATATTTCAAACTTTTTTAACAAATCAAAAACTGAAAAATTGGGCGTGCAAAATTATTCAGCCCCCATTAGTTAATACTTTGTAGCGCCACCTTTTGCTGCGATTACAGCAGTAAGTCGCTTGGGGTATGTCTCTATCAGTTTTGCACATCGAGAGACTGACATTTTTTCCCATTCCTCCTTGCAAAACGGCTCGAGCTCAGTGAGGTTGGATGGAGAGCATTTGTGAACAGCAGTTTTCAGTTCTTTCCACAGATTCTCGATTGGATTCAGGTCTGGACTTTGACTTGGCCATTCTAACACCTGGATATGTTTATTTTTGAACCATTCCATTGTAGATTTTGCTTTATGTTTTGGATCATTGTCTTGTTGGAAGACAAATCTCCGTCCCAGTCTCAGGTCTTTTGCAGACTCCATCAGGTTTTTTTCCAGAAAGGTCCTGTATTTGGCTCCATCCATCTTCCCATCAATTTTAACCATCTTCCCTGTCCCTGCTGAAGAAAAGCAAGCCCAAACCATGATGCTGCCACCACCATGTTTGACAGTGGGGATGGTGTGTTCAGCTGTGTTGCTTTTACGCCAAACATAACGTTTTGCATTGTTGCCAAAAAGTTCCATTTTGGTTTCATCTGACCAGAGCATGTTTGGTGTGTCTCCCAGGTGGCTTGTGGCAAACTTTAAACAACACTTTTTATGGATATCTTTAAGAAATGGCTTTCTTCTTGCCACTCTTCCATAAAGGCCAGATTTGTGCAATATACGACTGATTGTTGTCCTATGGACAGAGTCTCCCACCTCAGCTGTAGATCTCTGCAGTTCATCCAGAGTGATCATGGGCCTCTTGGCTGCATCTCTGATCAGTCTTCTCCTTGTATGAGCTGAAAGTTTAGAGGGACGGCCAGGTCTTGGTAGATTTGCAGTGGTCTGATACTCCTTCCATTTCAATATTATCGCTTGCACAGTGCTCCTTGGGATGTTTAAAGCTTGGGAAATCTTTTTGTATCCAAATCCGGCTTTAAACTTCTTCACAACAGTATCTCGGACCTGCCAGGTGTGTTCCTTGTTCTTCATGATGCTCTCTGCGCTTTTAACGGACCTCTGAGACTATCACAGTGCAGGTGCATTTATACGGAGACTTGATTACACACAGGTGGATTGTATTTATCATCATTAGTCATTTAGGTCAACATTGGATCATTCAGAGATCCTCACTGATCTTCTGGAGAGAGTTTGCTGCACTGAAAGTAAAGGGGCTGAATAATTTTGCACGCCCAATTTGTCAGTTTTTGATTTGTTAAAAAAGTTTGAAATATCCAATAAATGTTGTTCCACTTCATGATTGTGTCCCACTTGTTGTTGATTCTTCACAAAAAAATACAGTTTTATATCTTTATGTTTGAAGCCTGAAATGTGGCAAAAGGTCGCAAAGTTCAAGGGGGAGGAATACTTTCGCAAGGCACTGTATAAAACTGTATTTTTTTTGTGAAGAATCAACAACAAGTGGGACACAATCATGAAGTGGAACAACATTTATTGGATATTTCAAACTTTTTTAACAAATCAAAAACTGAAAAATTGAACTTTTTGGCAACAATGCAAAACGTTATGTTTGGCGTAAAAGCAACACAGCTCATCACCCTGAACACACCATCCCCACTGTCAAACATGGTGGTGGCAGCATCATGGTTTGGGCCTGCTTTTCTTCAGCAGGGACAGGGAAGATGGTTAAAATTGATGGGAAGATGGATGGAGCCAAATACAGGACCATTCTGGAAGAACCTGATGGAGTCTGCAAAAGACCTGAGACTGGGACAGAGATTTGTCTTCCAACAAGACAATGATCCAAAACACAAAGCAAAATCTACAATGGAATGGTTCAAAAATAAACATATCCAGGTGTTAGAATGGCCAAGTCAAAGTCCAGACCTGAATCCAATCGAGAATCTGTGGAAAGAACTGAAAACTGCTGTTCACAAATGCTCTCCATCCAACCTCACTGAGCTCAAGCTGTTTTGCAAGGAGGAATGGGAAAAATGTCAGTCTCTCGATGTGCAAAACTGATAGAGACATACCCCAAGCGACTTACAGCTGTAATCGCAGCAAAAGGTGGTGCGACAAAGTATTAACTTAAGGGGGCTGAATAATTTTGCACGGCCAATTTTTCAGTTTTTGATTTGTTAAAAAAGTTTGAAATATCCAATAAATGTCGTTCCACTTCATGATTGTGTCCCACTTGTTGTTGATTCTTCACAAAAAAATAGTTTTATATCTTTATGTTTGAAGCCTGAAATGTGGCAAAAGGTCGCAAAGTTCAAGGGGACCGAATACTTTCGCAAGGCACTGTATGTCAATGTTATATTTCAGTTTCTTATTTTTAATAAATGATTAAACATTTCTACAAACCTGTTTTTGATTTGTCATTATTGGGTATTGTGTGTAGATTGACATGTGAAAAAAAAACCGATTGAATCCATTTTCGAAGAAGGCTGTAACGTAACAAGGGGTCTGAATACTTTCCGGAGGCGCTGTAGGTGTTAGAATATCAAAGCCTTCATCAAAACCCCACTCTCACATTTATCTCACATTTGAATGTGTTACCTGAGGGTAAAAAGTAACACTTAAAATGTATGAAAAGGTGAATTTTTCTGTGAAGAAACCATTTGACTACAGTTGGTTTTTGAGTGAATTCAGACCAGGTTTAATGTTGGCCTTTTGTGTCCCACAGAATGACTTGTTTGTTTGCCGTGTTGCAAAATTATTCAGGGGTGGTTCAACGGATCGTTTCTCTCTCCTCAACAGTAAACAGGCAGCACACCTTGCCAGGAGTCTCTCTAATATGTTATGTGTCATGTTCAGTGGTGAGCAGCAAAGTAGGTGTCCAACTCTGACTGTCACAATATCAAGAAGTTCCACTGCTGATTTTAGCTGTCCTTTTTGTCAACATTATGATGTTTGAATTTGAGTCGATTTCTTGAGGTGTTAGCTTCAATCTAATTTTTGATTTATGACACTTTGCTGAAGACTTCATTCAGTGATATCTACCTAACTGGTGGCAACCTAACAGGAGTTCACATTATAATCTATTTGACATTTTAGTAATTTAGTAGACTCTCTTATCCGGAGCAATAAGGGTTTCATGCCGTGCTAAAGGGTACAACAACAGAATTTTCACCTGGTCGTCTCTGGGATTCAAACCAGCAACCTTTTGGTTACTTGCCCACTGCTCTTAAGTGCTAGGCTACCTGCCACCCCATATTTCTTGCACGCTTACTATTCACTGCCTGTGTGTTTTGGGTTGGTGATACAAATTTGTTAGGCTGAAATTAAGGCCATTGACATTCCGTGATGTTAACAGAATGTGACTGATTTGTTTTTAATAATTGTTAGAATATCAAAGCCACTCACATTTAAAAATACAATTCTGGGAAGAAACAATGTGATATTTTTTGCAGTGACAGTTTTTAGCGCCTGTAATTGTATTTAGACATTTACCCTGTTTAAAACAAGTTGTTTCGTTTTAGGAGAATTTGATCGGAATTACTCATGTCCATACTCAGCCATAATGCAATTTACAGTAAGCCTAGCCCATATCTTAGTGCGAATGCTACACTATGCATCACAGGAGGCTGGTGGCACCTTAATTGGGGAGGACAGGCACGTGGTAATGGCTGGAGTGGAACCGTATCAAATACATCAAACACATGGTTTCCAGGTGTTTGATGCCATTCCATTTGCTCCGTTCCGGCCATTGTTATGAGCCGTCCTCCCCCCGTCCCTCCCTCCTGCGGTATGCACAGTGCACTCTGAAAGTATTCAGAACCCTTTACTTTTTACACATCAATCCACACACAATACCCCATAATGACAAAAACAAAAAATGTTTTTTAGAAAATGTTTCAAATAAAAAACTGAAATATTACATTTACATAAGTATTCCGACGCTTTACTCAGTACTTTGCTGAAGCACCTTTGGCAGCGATTACAGCCTCGAGTCTTCTTGGGTATGACCCTACAAGCTTTACACACCTGTATTTAGGGAGTTTCTCCCATTCTTTTCTGCAGATCCTCTCAAGCTCTGTCAGGTTGAATGAGGAGCATTGTCGCATAGATATTTTCAGGTCTCTCCAGAGATGTTCGATCGGGTTCAAGTCCGGACTCTGGCTGGGCCACTAAAGGACATTCAGAGACTTGTCCCGAAGCCACTCCTGCGTTGTCTTGGCTGTGTGCTTAGGATCGTTGTCCTGGGTGTGTGCTTAGAATCGTTGTCCTGTTGGAAGGTAAACCTTTGCCCAAGTCTGAGATCCTGAGCGCTCTGGAGCAGGTTTTCATCAAGGAACTCTCTGTACTTTGCTCTGTTCATCTTTGCCTCGATCCTGACGAGTCTCCCAGTCCCTGCTGCTGAAAAACATCCCCACAGCATGATACTGCCACCACCATGCTTCACCGTAGGGATGGTATTGGCCAGGTGATGAGCGGTGTCAGATTTCCTCCAGGCGTGATGCTTGGTATTTAGGCCAAAGAGTTCAATCTTGGTTTGAAGAGTCTTTAGGTGCCTTTTGGCAAACTCCAAGCGGGCTGTCATGTGTGTTTTACTGAGGAGTGGCTTCCGTTTGGCTACTCTACTAGAAAGGCCTAATTAGTGGAGTGCTGCAGAGATGGTTGTCCTTCCAGAAGGTTCTCTCATCTCCACAGAGGAACTCTAGAGCTTTGTCAGAGTGACCATTGGGTTCTTGGTCACCACCCTGACCAAGGCCCTTCTCCCCCGATTGCTCATTTTGGCTGGGCGGCCAGCTCTAGGAAGAGTCTTGGTGGTTCCAAACTTCTTCCATTTAAGAATGATGGAGGCCACTGTGTTTTTGGAAACCTTCAATGCTGCATATTGTGCCTCGACACAATCCTGTCTCAGAGCTCTACTGTTAACTGTGGGACCTTATATAGACAGCTGTGTGCCTTTTTAAATCACGTCCAATCAATTGAATTTACCACAGGTGGACTCCAATCAAGTTGTAGAAACATCTCAAGGATGATCAATAGAAACAGGATGCATCTGAGCTCAATTTCGAGTCTCATAGCAAAGGGTCTGAATACTTACCTAAATAAGGTATTTCAGTTTTTTTTATTTTTGATGCACATTTTTTGAAAAACCTGTTTTCGCTTTGTCATTACGGTGTATTGTGTGTAGTTTGCTGAGGATTTTTTTAGAATAAGGCTGTAACGTAACAAAATGTGGAAAAAGTCAAGGGGTCTGAATACTTTCCAAAGGCACTGTACATATTTCAACATGGAAGCCATACAATTACTTAGAACAATGTGGACTGCAAACAGCTTCACGTTAACATATTTAGCAAAGATGGGATAGGTCTACATTTGGTTATTTTTATTCTATAAGCTGTCTAACAAACTATAATGGACTAACATTGGAATCGGAGTTGATTCAATACATAAAAGACCGTAATATGCAACCGCATATTTAGCCGTGGAGCAAGTCCTGATTGGCCAGTGAGGTTCCAAGCTTCGACACACCGACAACTTGTTTATTCATCAAGACCCAGCCCCTTCTCCCTACTGCCAGCCACTGTTCCAATAATTGTGCTTGTGAAAATAGCAAACATATTTCTGACACACCCCCGAACCTATAACGCCACTGCCCAGCACTTAGCTCATTGTATATCATTTCTGCTTTAATACGTCTGGTTTTGGGGTGGGGCTCTGACAGAGCATGGGTGGGGGGGGGGGGGGGGGGGGGGGGTTCTGGTGGGTTTGATTTGGTAGGGGATCTGTGTGTGTTCTGCCCTCTACCTGTTCTGTCTGTTATTTGTAGAATCATAAAAAATGGCACATTTCTATAATGCATGAATAGTAGTGAGGTAATGTTGCTCTGTGATATATTTGTATAGCTGCAGACTATCAGGTTAGATACGATTTACAGTCAATTCTTTTTTTGTATTGCAATAAGCCAGTAATGGTTCGCCGAGACATTGCTTTCTGCTCCCTTCTCAAAACCTATTCATAAGTATTGCGTTAGTGAATATAATAGATGTTGAGTAGCCCTGTGGGATATAATAAATGAAACGTTTCTGTGTGATTTAATTACAAACTGATTCTAGACTGCTTTAAAAATATATATGAAAAATACTTTGTACTGATATATATGTAAAGAATTGGGAAAAATACTTTGTACTGATATATATGTAAAATAAATATGAAAAATACTTTGTACTGATATATATGTAAAAAAAAATAGTGAAAATAAAGAAAAACTCTTAAATAAGTAGGTGTGTCCAAACTTTTGACTAGTACTGTATTTATATATTTTTTCACATTTTCTAAATTATATATGAGCCTCTTGCTGGGATCATAAAAATGGATCCACAGGGAATGGACCCACGGGGAATGGATCCACAGGGAATGGACCCAAAGGGAATGGACCCACAGGGAATGGATCCACAGGGAATGGACCCACAGGGAATGGATCCACAGGGAATGGATCCACAGGGAATGGACCCACAGGGAATGGATCCACAGGGAATGGATCCACAGGGAATGGACCCACAGGGAATGAATCCACAGGGAATGGATGCACAGGGAATGGACCCACAGGGAATGGATCCACAGGGAATGGACTCACAGGGAATGGATCCACAGGGAATGGACCCACAGGGAAAGTCAATTGAGGGAAATCTTGGGTGTTAACCATGAAGCACCAACTCTAAAGAAAACATTCACGGTATATGTTTGACAAGACTGGAGCAATGGTGGGGTGAACATGTGGGGATGGTAAAAGTATACCACCAACACAATAGTCTCGTTAAAGACAGTCTAGCATAGACCAAATACACCTGTGTGTCTTTTGTCATGTGAAAGACAGCTAAACTTTACTGGCTCTCATAAGCCTACAATGTCTTCATGTTGATGACCAAATCAAGAATATTACTTTGAACTGTTGATGTTTTTTTTATTTTTTTATCCTCGTTTTAGGTACAAAAGCGGAGTTGGCGAGATGTCCGCCGAATCACATGCAGTGCATTGGCTCCAAAATGTGCATCCACTTCAATAAACTTTGCGATGGAGCGAGAGATTGTGAGGACGGATATGATGAAGGAGTACACTGTCGAGGTGAGTGTGTCGTTGAACGAAATGATGTTGAATATGACAATAAACGACATTCACCAATCGGACTTCATTACCATGTGAATAAATGCAGCAGGCCCTGTACATTTCCCGGAGGATCCAGCCTTACATCACCTCTCAGTCGGACTATAATGAACATGTGTCTATTTTGCGGCGTCATGCAGTTATTAAGAGACTAGATACAAATAGCTTCAGTAATCCTGGCGACCAATGCTCTAGCGTTCATCTATTGTGTCATGTAGAGATGTCAAAGTGGAACCCCAGCACATACTATGTCTAGTGTAAGTTATATTTACCAATAGACCTACTAATTACTCTGTAAGACGAGGAATGCATTTACTCAATTCAACTAATAAGATTAATTAGTCACAACAGAATTAACACTCAAACAATTCCAGTGTGCATGGAATACATGAGACGCTACAAAGTAGATGACTATCAGCTACGTACGACTTAGCGTGGTTACATATATCTTCAATTCGAAAGAATCTCTAAGAGAAAATACTACGTGTGTGATACACAGAGGAGCCTACTAACAAGTTCTCAAAGTATGAACGAATTCACTGACTTTTAAAACATTCAAGCAGAAACTCACACCCAGCCTGAATGAACATTTCTTTGCACTTTGCTAGTTAAAACAATAGGCAGGAAATCATACCAAGATTCTAATCTAATCAACTACATTCAAATAATAAGAGCACACCCGCGTCGCTCCTCTTTCAACTATCCGCCTTCAGCATAACACAGTGTCCCTGTAACAATGCATCCAGAGCACTTACCGTACAATAGAATATATCAGAATGCATAGCTCTTTATGAACTCTTGAAACAATCCAAACATGACAATTTATTCTGAACAAAATTATACATGTAACATGTAAAGTGTCGGTCCCATGTTTCATAAGCTGAAATAAAATATCTCAGAAATGTTCCATATAGGAAAAAAAAGCTTATTTCTCTCAAATGTTGTGCGCAAATTTGTTTTCACCTCTGTTAGTGAGCATTTCTCCTTTTCCAAAATAATCCATCCACAATTAAGAAGGAAAGAAATTCCACAAATCAACTTTTAACAAGACACGCCTGTTCATTGAAATGCATTCCAGGTGACTACCTCATAAAGCTGAGAGAATGCCAAGAGTGTGCATATTTATCATCAAGGCAGGTGTGGCATATCAAGAAGCTGCTTAAAAGCATGATCATTACACAGGTGCAGCTTGTGCTGGAGACAATACAAGGCACTCTAAAAATGGGCAGTTTTGTCACACAACACAATGCCACAGATGTGTCAAGTTTTGAGGGAGCTTGCAATTGGCATGCTGACTGCAGGAACAACCACCAGAGCTGTTACCAGAGAATGAAATATTAATTTATCTACCAAAATCCGCCTCCAACATCGTATTATAGAATTTGGCAGTTCGTTCAACTGGCCTCACAACCTGAGACCAAGTGTAACCATGCCAGCCCGTCGTCTTCATCTGCGGGATCGTCTGAGACTGGACAGCTGATGAAACTGTGGGTTTGCACAACCAAAGAATTTCTGCAAAAACTGTCAGAAACCGTCTCAGGGAAGCTCATCTGCGTGCTCGTCGTCCTCACTAGGGTCTTGACCTGACCTCAGTGGGTAAATGCTCACCTTCAATGGCCACTGGCACGCTGGAGAAGTGTGCACTTCACGGATGAATCCTGGTTTCAACGGCACTGGGCAGATGGCAGACAGCGTGTTTGGCATTGTGTGATGTCAACGTTGTGAACAGAGTGCCCCATGGTGGCGGTGGGGTTATGATATGGGAAGGCATAAGCTACGGACAATGAACACAAATGCATTTCATCGATGGCAATTTGAATGCAGAGAGATTGTGTGACGAGATCCTGAGGCCCATTGTCTTGCCATTCACCCGCCGCCATCACCTCTTGTTTTAGCATGATAATTCACAGCGTGAAATCGCAAGGATCTCTATACAATTCCTGGAAACCTGAAAATAGCCCAGTTCTTCCATGGCCTGCATACTCACTAGACATGTCATCTATTGAGAATGTTTGGGATGCTTTGGATCGACGTGTACGACAGCGTCTTCCAGTTCCCGCCAATATCCACCAACTTCACACAGCCATTGAAGAGGAGTGGGACAACATTCCACAGGCCACAATCAACAGCTTGATCAGGACGGGCTCATAGTAATGGCTGGAACGGAATGAATGGAATGGTAGCAAACATTCCATGGACTCCATTCATCCTCTCAGCAGCCTCCTGTGGAGTCATCATGCCGGGTCTCAGCGCCTGCAAGTCTCTAGTCACGAGTATCACCTTCTCAAATGTTTACACCACAATTTCCCCCCTGTGGATACTCTGCATTGTAGAAAACAATCAGAGGAACCAGAGAACGATGTGGAGAGAGGTGATTAGACCTTAAATAATAACAGCATTGAGTCCATGTAATAGTTACCACCCAAATGCTTGCCAGGACAATGTGGAGACTCAAGAAGATGGTCGCCGTCTGCTTGGCCTGCATGAACTTCTTGTCCATGGTCATGAGAGACTCGGTGCTCTCCTCGTAGAAGGTATCCTCCCACCAGGGTGTGACGTCAGTCTCCAGGAGTACCAGCTGTCCCATCGTGGAGTCCTCCATCTCATCCATCAGAAAGTGTGTGACTTGGCTGGACAGGTCAGGCCCCATCATCGTAGGCCGTTTCACAGTTGATGACACATCACTGTTTGTGAAACACTTGGAAAGCATTCCAAATAGCAATACAATGAAAGTACACACATTAACATGATATCATACTCTGCAATGTATGACAAATACAGATGACAAAATAAATGTCTCATGGCAACAATTATAAGTTGTGAATACATTTTCACAATCACTAATATGAAAACTAGCCAAGAAAGTTATCCCATCAACTACCTGATCCAAACAGAGGATGAATTAGTTACCTAACAGTAAACTGGCAATTTTGAGGGGGTCCTGGGTGCCACCGCGGTCAAAAGCACAGCACCACAGCTGATGCGGCAATACAGCCTGAGGTTCAGTCCTCATAGGACGGCGCACAATTGGCCCAGCGCTGTCCGGTGTAGGAGAGGGTTTGGCCAGTGGGGATTTCCTTGGCTCACCGTGCTCTGGCGTCTTCTTGTGACAAGGGCGGTTGCATGCAAGCTGACTCCGGTCGTCAGTCAAACAGTGTTTCCTCCGACACATTGGTGCAACTGATATCTGGATTAAGCGAGCAGAGTGATTAGAAATAGGCGGACAGGTGGGTCATGTTTCGCAGGATGCGTATCCCAATCGTCGCATCTTCCGAGCCCATTGAGGAGTTGCAGAAATGACCCAAGGGACCTGATTTTGGGTGGAAACAGGGTTAAACAATAGCACTGTGACAGGAGACCCCCCTGGGAATACCAGGTGCAGTAACAAACAAAAAAACATTTAAATAATAAATAAAAAAGTTAACTGGTGATTTAGGTGATGATTGGGGAAAATAATTATGACCATGTGGTATGCTGGCATAGTTACATCCTCCAAATCAGTCTGGAAGTTACTTCTATTCTGAGGACATTGAAAATTGGTGCGCTTGGTGAGAATTTGGTAACTAATAATTTCTTGATTCTTTATTTTGTATATATATATATATATATAGTATATACAGTTGAAGTCGAAGTTTGCATACAGTTTGCATAAACTCAGTTTTTCACAGTTCCTGACATTTAATCGTAGTAAAAATTGTCTGTCTTAGGTCAGTTAGGATCTCCATTTTATTTTAAGAATGTGAAATGTCAGAATAATAGTTGAAATAATTATTTATTTTAGCTTGTATTTCTCGCATCACATTCCCAGTGGGTCTGTCACGGCTTCTATGAGTAGTGGGTGGAGAAGTCAGGCGCAGAGAGCAGGGTAGTTCACAAGATGTGGATTTTTATTTTCCAAAAACCCAGAGAGACGGTCACGCCACACACACAAGGGTGCGTATGTAACAGTACAAATTTAAACCGTCCCCTCGCCCATACCCGGGCGCGAACTAGGGACCTTCTGCACACTTCAACAGTCACCCTCGAAGCATCGTTACCCATCGCGCCACAAAAGCCACGGCCCTTGCAGAGCAAGGGGAACTACTACTTCAAGGTCTCAGAGCAAGTGACGTCACTGATTGAAACGCTATTTAGCGCCCACGCTAACTAAGCTAGCCGTTTCACATCCGTTACACTCACCCCCCTTTTGACCTTCCTCCTTTTTCCGCAGCAACCAGTAATCCGGGTCAACAGCATCAATGTAACAGTACAAATTTAGACCGTCCCCTCGCCCATACCCGGGCGCGAACTAGGGACCTTCTGCACACATCAACAGTCACCCTCGAAGCATCGTTACCCATCGCTCCACAAAAGCCGCGGCCCTTGCAGAGCAAGGGGAACTACTACTTCAAGGTCTCAGAGCAAGTGACGTCACTGATTGAAACGCTATTTAGCGCCCACGCTAACTAAGCTAGCCGTTTCACATCCGTTACACTCACCCCCCTTTTGACCTTCCTCCTTTTTCCGCAGCAACCAGTAATCCGGGTCAACAGCATCAATGTAACAGTACAAATTTAGACCGTCCCCTCGCCCATACCCGGGCGCGAACTAGGGACCTTCTGCACACATCAACAGTCACCCTCGAAGCATCGTTACCCATCGCTCCACAAAAGCCGCGGCCCTTGCAGAGCAAGGGGAACTACTACTTCAAGGTCTCAGAGCAAGTGACGTCACTGATTGAAACGCTATTTAGCGCCCACGCTAACTAAGCTAGCCGTTTCACATCCGTTACACGTAAAGACCCAGTCCAAATAACAGGACAAAACTGACCGGAAAAATAAATACCACAAAAAATAATCACACACCATAAACAGAAAAACAAGCCCGCACAAAAGCCGAAGCGCCGCCCAAACAGGAAGAGGCACCATCTTCGGCGGGATTCGTGACAGGGTCAGAAGTTTACATACACTCAATTAGTATTTGGTAGCATTGCCTTGAAATTGTTTAACTTGGGTCAAACGTTTTGGGTAGCCTTCCACAAGCTTCCCACAATATGTGAATTGTATGTGAATTATGTGAATTCTGGCCCATTCCTCCAGACAGAGCTGGTGTAACTGAGTCAGGTTTTCTATAGGATTTTCAACAGGATTGAGGTCAGTGCTTTGTGATGGCCACTCCAATACCTTGACTTTGTTGTAATTGAGCCATTTTGCCACAACTTTGGAAGTATGCTTGGGGTCATTGTCCATTTGGAAGACCCATTTGCGACCAAGCTTTAACTTCCTGACTGATGTCTTGAGATGTTGCTTCAATATATCCACATAATTTTCCTTTCCTCATGATGCCATCTATTTTGTGAAGTGCACCAGTCCCTCCTGCAACAAAGCACCCCCACAAAATGAAGCTGCCACCCCCTTGCTCCACGGTTGGGATGGTATTCTTCAGCTTGCAAGCCTCACCCTTTTTCCTGCAAACATAACGATGGTCATTATGGCCAAACAGTTCTATGTTTGTTTCATCAGACCAGAGGACATTTCTCCAGAAAGTACAAACTTTGTCCCCATGTGCAGTTGCAAACCGTAGTCTGTCTTTTTTATGGCAGTTTTGGAACAGTGGCTTCTTCCTTGCTGAGCAGCCTTTCAGGTTATGTCGATATAGTACCCGTTTTACTTTGGATATAGATACTTTTGTACCTGTTTCCTCCAACATCTGCACAGGGTCCTTTGCTGTTGTTCTGGGATTGATTTTCACTTTTCACACCAAAGTATGTTCATCTCTAGGAGACAGAACGTGTCTCTTTCCTGAGCGGTATGACGGTTGCGTGGTCCTATGGTGTTCATAATTAGCCTATCAGAAGCTACTAAAGCCATGACATCATTTCCTGGAATTTTCCAAGCTGTTTAAAGGTACAGTCAACTTAGTGTATATAAACTTCTGACCCACTGGAATTGTGATACAGTGAATTATAAGTGAAATAATCTGTCTGCTAACATTTGTTGGAAAAATGTCAGAACCGACTTGCCAAAATTTGTGGATTGATTAAGTTTGAATGAATCCAGCCTAAGTGTATGTAAACTTCTGACTTCAGCTGTATTATATATATATATATATAAATAGGTGCTATATACGGTACATCTATACAGTGCCTTGCGAAAGTATTCGGCCCCCTTGAACTTTGCGACCTTTTGCCACATTTCAGGCTTCAAACATAAAGATATAAAACTGTATTTTTTTTGTGAAGAATCAACAACAAGTGGGACACAATCATGAAGTGGAACGACATTTATTGGATATTTCAAACTTTTTTAACAAATCAAAAACTGAAAAATTGGGCGTGCAAAATTATTCAGCCCCCTTAAGTTAATACTTTGTAGCGCCACCTTTTGCTGCGATTACAGCTGTAAGTCGCTTGGGGTATGTCTCTATCAGTTTTGCACATCGAGAGACTGCATTTTTTTCCCATTCCTCCTTGCAAAACAGCTCGAGCTCAGTGAGGTTGGATGGAGAGCATTTGTGAACAGCAGTTTTTAGTTCTTTCCACAGATTCTCGATTGGATTCAGGTCTGGACTTTGACTCGGCCATTCTAACACCTCGATATGTTTATTTTTTAACCATTCCATTGTAGATTTTGCTTTATGTTTTGGATCATTGTCTTGTTGGAAGACAAATCTCCGTCCCAGTCTCAGGTCTTTTGCAGACTCCATCAGGTTCTTCCAGAATGGTCCTGTATTTGGCTCCATCCATCTTCCCATCAATTTTAACCATCTTCCCTGTCCCTGCTGAAGAAAAGCAGGCCCAAACCATGATGCTGCCACCACCATGTTTGACAGTGGGGATGGTGTGTTCAGCTGTGTTGCTATTACGCCAAACATAACGTTTTGCATTGTTGCCAAAAAGTTCAATTTTGGTTTCATCTGACCAGAGCACATTCTTCCACATGTTTGGTGTGTCTCCCAGGTGGCTTGTGGCACACTTTAAACAACACTTTTTATGGATATCTTTAAGAAATGGCTTTCTTCTTGCCACTCTTCCATAAAGGCCAGATTTGTGCAATATACGACTGATTGTTGTCCTATGGACAGAGTCTCCCACCTCAGCTGTAGATCTCTGCAGTTCATCCAGAGTGAACATGGGCCTCTTGGCTGCAGCTCTGATCAGTCTTCTCATTGTATGAGCTGAGAGTTTAGAGGGACGGCCAGGTCTTGGTAGATTTGCAGTGGTCTGATACTCCTTCCATTTCAATATTATCGCTTGCACAGTGCTCCTTGGGATGTTTAAAGCTTGGGAAATCTTTTTGTATCCAAATCCGGCTTTAAACTTCTTCACAACAGTATGTCGGACCTGCCTGGTGTGTTCCTTGTTCTTCATGATGCTCTCTGCGCTTTTAACGGACCTCTGAGACTATCACAGTGCAGGTGCATTTATACGGAGACTTGATTACACACAGGTGGATTGTATTTATCATCATTAGTCATTTAGGTCAACATTGGATCATTCAGAGATCCTCACTGAACTTCTGGAGAGAGTTTGCTGCACTGAAAGTAAAGGGGCTGAATAATTTTGCACGCCCAATTTTTCAGTTTTTGATTTGTTAAAAAAGTTTGAAATATCCAATAAATGTCGTTCCACTTCATGATTGTGTCCCACTTGTTGTTGATTCTTCACAAAAAAATACAGCTTTATATCTTTATGTTTGAAGCCTGAAATGTGGCAAAAGGTCGCAAAGTTCAAGGGGGCCAAATACTTTCGCAAGGCACTGTATATATATATATATATATATATATATATATATATATATATATATATATATATATATATATATATATATATATATATATATATATATATATACAGCATATAGCACCAATTTATACTGGCAGCTTAAGTGATTCAAATCCAATCCTGCATTCTGAACAGCCAAAAAGCACATGGAATTGGATATTTCAAAACACATTTCAAACCACCTCCATAGGTGGTTTGAAAACAGATATAAACCTGATTCCTAATCAGATTTAAATCAGATTTATTTGCCCTCAAGTGTTTTTTTTACTGTTATTTGGCATATCTTGTTGCTTTCTAGTTCTGTTGACAGTTTGAAAAGTACACGTGGCAGCTATCTAGCTAGGTTATTGTTTACAAACCCATTAGTGAATGTGCTAGAAAGTTAAACAGCTACCTAGCTATCTAGTTGACTGCTGTGGCTAGCCAAAAAGGACTTGTTTTGAAAGTTGGATCATTTTATCCTTTGAGGCTTGAAATGTGTTCTTACACTATGATGTTGAACATTCAAAGTAACTTGTAAATGTCCATGGCAGCCATTGTTGTCACCTTAGCTTACTACATAACTTCTGAGTGATAGGAAGCGCAAGCTCCACCACCAATCAGCCTACACCAGTGTTCACACACCCGTATTTTCTAAGGCAACTAGTGTAGACAAGTCAGCAAATAACTGCTGTCTGAACACACACAAATCCGATTTGGTTACTTGTAACTTGCTGTTTGGACAGTCAGTATTCCAAAACTGATTTGAAAAACAAAACGGATTTGAGCATTAAGGCCTGCAGTGTGAACAAGGCTTAAGAGTCCTCAGTCAACCTTAGTGTAAAAGACTGTTCTTCAAACCTGAACGGCATCTTTGATCGTTTGAATGATTCATCATGTGCTATGACACTGCAATCACATTACCATATTCATGATACTGAGGATTATTTTTAGCTAGGACTAGGCGACTTCTTTCAAGGAAACATCTTTATCGTGACTTTGTTAAGCAGAATGGTGCAGTAATTGCAGGAAACTATGATACGTGTTTCATAAATAGCTATGGCTATTGTACAAAGCCTACAAAGGATACCATTTTTTTTACAACTTAACCTCGAAGGTTGCCATATGTCTTACTTGTTCTGTGAAACACTTAAAACACCGCAGCAACAACAACAACAAAACCGTTGCAGGTGTTGAGGAAAAGAGATGTATAGAAAGCCTCACTGTGAACTCTTTCATCTCCCAGTGGAAATAATCAACTACAGTATTCTGCTCTGCCCACTTTTCCCCGTTTCTCCTCTGATGAATACAAAAGAAGTTGAATAAATACTGCATTCGCAGAATAGAGTTAAGAATAGGAATGTACAAAGACAGAATAAACTGGCATTTTCTTTAAAAAAAAGACATAGAATAAACTGCCAACTTAAAAGAGTAAGTGAGGCTACAGAGAGAGCACTTAATGGATCCTGCCGTGTAGAGTAAGTGAGGCGGAGGAAAATATCTCCATCTATTTTGTTAAGGCACGACAAGCAGGCGGCGACAAGTAGAGAAGTTGGTTTACTGCTTTATGCTGTATCGTTAGAGCAGAAGACGTGATAGAAAATACATCCAGATTGACCAATTATCTGTGAATAATGGTCCAATAAGCCAAATTGTAACTTATGTAAAGGGATGAGGATGCATTGTGTTTAAGTTACTCCTTAAGTCTATGGGCCCTAAACAGTCTCTAAAAAGAGCATACTGTACAAACACTGTGATTGGATACAAAAGTGCATTAGCTCCACTCAGCTCCTCATCTTCGGTCGTTTCTGTTGGCATGAGTGGCTTATTTATGGTCTGAGGACGACAATAGCAGATGGGACATTAGCAACTAATCATAAGAGATCAGTGAGTGAGTTAAGAGGTTTTACTCAAGAGTACAGCCATGCACTCCCAATGAAAGGCAAAGCGGGAGAGATGCAATGCACGTTTCCAAGGAAACATGAGACATTACAATGCACTGAGAATATCTCATCACCCTAATGTTACTTTAGATAGTTGTAATGTGTTTTTTTATTTTTAAAAATGTATTCAAATTTTACAAAATGTACAGTCATGGCCAAACGTTTTGAGAATGACACAAATATACATTTTCACAAAGTCTGCTGCTCCAGTGTCTTTAGATATTTTTGTCAGATGTTACTATGGAATACTGAAGTATCATTACAAGCATTTCATAAGTGTCATTGGCTTTTATTGACAATTACATGAAGTTGATGCAAAGAGTCAATATTTGCAGTGTTGACCCTTCTTTTTCAAGACCTCTGCAATCCGCCCTGGCATACTGTCAATTAACTCCTGACCGATGGCAGCCCATTCATGCATATTCAATGCTTGGAGTTTGTCAGGTTCTGACCTTAGTTCCTTTGTTTTGTCTTTGTTTGAGTATGGTCAGGGCGTGAGTTGGGTGGGAAGTCTATGTGTGTTTTTCTATGTTGGGGTTTTGAGTTCGGCCTAGTATGGTTCTCAATCAGAGGCAGCTGTCAATCATTGTCCCTGATTGAGAATCATACTTAGGTAGCCTGGGTTTCACTTTTGGTTTGTGGGTGTTTTGGCCACACGGTACTGTTTCGGTTTTCGTTTTGTTCACATCGTTTATTGTTTTGTATTTGAGTGTTCAGTTCGTTTTGAATAAATCATCATGAACACTTACACGCTGCGCTTTGGTCCGATCCTTCTTCCACCTCTGAATGCCGTTACAGAGTTTGTCAGAATTTGTGGGTTTTTGTTTGTCCACCCGCCTCTTGAGGATTGACCACACGTTCTAAATGGGATTAAGGTCTGGGGAGTTTCCTGGCCATGGACCCAAAATATTGATGTTTTGTTCCCTGAGCCACTTAGTTATCACTTTTGCCTTATGGCAAGGTGCTCCATCATGCTGGACAAGGCATTGTTCGTCACCAAACTGTTGCTGGATGGTTGGGAGAAGTTGCTCTCGGAGTATATGTTGGTACCATTCTTTATTCATGGCTGTGTTCTTAGGCAAAATTGTGAGTGAGCCCACTCCCTTGGCTGAGAAGCAAACCCACACATGAATGGTCTCGGGATGCTTTACTGTTGGCATGACACAGGACTGATGGTAGCGCTCACCTTGTCTTCTCCGGACAAGCTTTTTTCCGGATGCCCCAAACAATCGGAAAGGGGATTCATCAGAGAAAATGACTTTACCCCAGTCCTCAGCAGTCCAATCCCTGTACCTTTTGCAGAATATCAGTCTGTCCCTGATGTTTTTCCTGGAGAGATGTGGCTTCTTTGCTGCCCTTCTTGACACCAGGTCATCCTCCAAAAGTCTTCACCTCACTGTGTGTGCAGATGCACTCATACCTGCGTGCTGGAATTCCTGAGCAAGCTATGTACTGGTGGTGCCTCGATCCCGCAGCCAAATCAACTTTAGGAGACGGTCCTGGCGCTTGCTGGACTTTCTTGGGCGCCCTGAAGCCTTCTTCACAACAATTGAACTGCTCTCCTTGAAGTTGTTGATGATCCGATAAATGGTTGATTTAGGTGCAATCTTACTGGCAGCAATATCCTTGCCTGTGAAGCCCTTTTTGTGCAAAGCATTGATGACGGCACGTGTTTCCTTGCAGGTAACCATGATTGACAGAGGAAGAACAATGATTCCAAGCACCATCCTCCTTTTGAAGCTTCCAGTCTGTTATTCGAACTCAATCAACATGACAGAGTGATCTCCTGTGTTAACGAGAGAATCACTGACATGATGTCAGCTGGTCCTTTTGTGGCAGGGCTGAAATGCAGTGGGGATGTTTTGGGGGGATTCAGTTTATTTGCATGGCAAAGAGGGACTTTGCAATTCATCTGATAACTTCATAACATTCTGGAGTATATGCAAATTGCCACCATACAGACTGAGGCAATAGACTTTGTGAAAATTCATGTGTGTCATTCTCAAAACTTTTGGCCACGACTGTATATCAATGTAAGTACAAAGATTTGACCATATCCCAACCACCCTTTTTCCCTCCCTCCCTCCCTCCCTTCCACCACATAACATATCCACCCGACCCCCCCCTAGTCCCTTCCCTACCTCTCCGCCCTACCCCTTCCACCCACCTCAATTCCTTCCTTCCTTCCCTCCCAACCACCCACCCCCAACCCCCTCCCAACCACCCACCCCGATCACCCCATATAGCCAACCCACCCCACACCCTCCCTCAATTCGGTCCTAGAAAACAACAATTCTACAGAGATATCACAACAAATAAACAGTCGAGAATACAGGGGGGAAAAAATATACAAACAACTCAATACAGTTTCCAAATACAAAAACAGAAATAAATAAATGATCAGTAAACCTTAGACAAACGTGCTTGGACTGGATAGTATTCTATTGATGACTGTACCTATTATGTAATGACGACTGGTAAATGCCTTCTGGGAAACCTTAAAGCATCTCATCAGAGGGGAGACTCTGCAAGCCTTTAACGTATGATATACAGTGCCTTGCGAAAGTATTCGGCCCCCTTGAACTTTGCGACCTTTTGCCACATTTCATGCTTCAAACATAAAGATAAAACTGTATTTTTTTGTGAAGAATCAACAACAAGTGGGACACAATCATGAAGTGGAACGACATTTATTGGATATTTCAAACTTTTTTAACAAATCAAAAACTGAAAAATTGGGCGTGCAAAATTATTCAGCCCCTTTACTTTCAGTGCAGCAAACTCTCTCCAGAATTTCAGTGAGGATCTCTGAATGATCCAATGTTGACCTAAATGACTAATGATGATAAATACAATCCACCTGTGTGTAATCAAGTCTCCGTATAAATGCACCTGCACTGTGATAGTCTCAGAGGTCCGTTAAAAGCGCAGAGAGCATCATGAAGAACAAGGAACACACCAGGCAGGTCCGAGATACTGTTGTGAAGAAGTTTAAAGCCGGATTTGGATACACAAATATTTCCCAAGCTTTAAACGTCCCAAGGAGCACTGTGCAAGCGATAATATTGAAATGGAAGGAGTATCAGACCACTGCAAATCTACCAAGACCTGGCCGTCCCTCTAAACTTTCAGCTCATACAAGGAGAAGACTGATCAAAGATGCAGCCAAGAGGCCCATGATCACTCTGGATGAACTGCAGAGATCTACAGCTGAGGTGGGAGACTCTGTCCATAGGACAACAATCAGTTGTATATTGCACAAATCTGGCCTTTATGGAAGAGTGGCAAGAAGAAAGCCATTTCTTAAAGACATCCATAAAAAGTGTTGTTTAAAGTTTGCCACAAGCCACCTGGGAGACACACCAAACATGTGGAAGAAGGTGCTCTGGTCAGATGAAACCAAAATTGAACTTTTTGGCAACAATGCAAAACGTTATGTTTGGCGTAAAAGCAACACAGCTGAACACACCATCCCCACTGTCAAACATGGTGGTGGCAGCATCATGGTTTGGCCTGCTTTTCTTCAGCAGGGACAGGGAAGATGGTTAAAATTGATGGGAAGATGGATGGAGCCAAATACAGGACCATTCTGGAAGAAAACCTGATGGAGTCTGCAAAAGACCTGAGACTGGGACGGAGATTTGTCTTCCAACAAGACAATGATCCAAAACATAAAGCAAAATCTACAATGGAATGTTTCAAAAATAAACATATCCAGGTGTTAGAATGGCCAAGTCAAAGTCCAGACCTGAATCCAATCGAGAATCTGTGGAAAGAACTGAAAATTGCTGTTCACAAATGCTCTCCATCCAACCTCACTGAGCTCGAGTTGTTTTGCAAGGAGGAATGGGAAAAAATTTCAGTCTCTCGATGTGCAAAACTGATAGAGACATACCCCAAGCGACTTACAGCTGTAATCGCAGCAAAAGGTGGCGCTACAAAGTATTAACTTAAAGGGGCTGAATAATTTTGCACGCCCAATTTTTCCTTTTTTGATTATGTTTGATCTTTATGTTTGAAGCCTGAAATGTGGCAAAAGGTCGCAAAGTTCAAGGGGGCCGAATACTTTCGCAAGGCACTGTAAATGGTTGCCATTTTCTAACAAATGTATCATTGGAATCCCTAAGAGAATCATTCATTTTCTCAAGCTTTAGGAAGAACATTACATCGTTGAGCCATTGAGAAGTAGAGGGGGGCTGAGCAGACTTCCACGGGAGAAGAGTTCTACGTCGAGCTAGTAAGGATGTAAAAGCAACAATATGGGCATGTTTGGGGTCCAAGGAGAACAAGTCTTACGCAATACCAGAAACAGCTATTAAGGGACACGGCTGCAGGTTCATTTCAAGCACATCAGACATAGCTATAAAAATAGAATCCCAGCAATCTTGTAGTTTAGACCATTGAATGCACATGTGACTACGGTCACATGGTGAGACATGACATCTATCACACTCATCATTTTCATTTGGATGTATTTCAGACAATCTGGATTTGTAAAAATGCACTGTATGTAAAACCTTCAATTGTTTTGAACTGCCAAGACTCTATCAATCGCCTCATCCCACCACTCCTGTGTAAATTCAACACCCATTTCCCATTGCCAAGCAGATTTAGTTTTGTTGGTGGAGTGTTTGTCCAATGACAAAATCCGCAGATATATCTGAGAAATGACTGCTTTCTATCGAGGTAATAGAGTCAATATGCTATCCCAGGGTTGGCAAGGGGGTGGAGCAGGGAAGCCAGAAAATTGGGAGGAGACACAATGCCTAATTGGAAGGTAACGGAAAATGTGAGATGGAGGCAAAGAGTATTTAGAGGCCAGGTTGGGAAAACTAGAAAAAATACTATAAAAGTCTTGGAAGGACTTAATACCTTTCCTTTACCAAAAAACTTTGGTAAAAGCAATGGGATAGATTGAAATAAATAAAGGAATTTGGGTGAACTGTTCATTTTTACAGCATCAATCCTTCCTATAAGTGATAGTGGTAAGCTACCCCATCTCTGAAAATCAGTTTTAATTTGAGCAAATAGGGGATCAAAGTTTGCAGAAAAAAGAGCATGTAATGAACGAGTTACGTTCACTCCAAGGTATTTGAAACCAGAGTGGCTAAGCTGAAAGGGCAAGTCTGCCTGCTGGAGCTGTTGCGCTTCTGGATTGATTGGGAAGCACTCATTTTTCTGGAGATTCAGCTTGTAACCGGAGAAGGAGCCAAAGTTCTCCAGAATAGAAAGGATAGAAGGTAAACTGGTTACAGGGTTATTTACATAGAGTATCAATCATCTGTATATAATGATAACCTACGTTCAAATCCTTCCCGTGCTACACCCTGGAAAGAGGAGGATGCCCGTAAAGCTACTGAAAAGGGCTAAATGGCGATGGCAGATCATAAAGGGGACAGTGGGCAGCCTTGGCGTGTCCCACATCCCAGGGCAAAATAATCAGAATGGGCGTCACTGGTACAGGCACTGGCCTGGGGAGAGGTATACAATAGACGGATCCTTGAGCAAAAATGTGTCCCCAAATCCACATTTTTTAAGAACAGCAAATAGGTACTCCCATTCAGTTCTATCGAATACCTTCTCTGCGTCTAGGGAGATTACCACCTCAGGGGAGTTGGAGAATTGTTTACAATAAATAATGTTAAACAGCATTCGAATGTTAAAACATGAATATCTGTCCTTTATAAAGCCGCTTTGTTCCTGTGATATGAGTCTTGGTAAAACTACTTCCAGACGCCTCGCTATCACCTTCGCCAGCACCTTTACATCCACATTAAGGAGCCTTAGGGGCCTAATTGAAGAACAGGAAGTGGGGTCTTTCCCCTTCTTAAGGAGAAACCTGTGTTAGGGTAGGTGGCAACGAGCCACGTTCAAGTGATTCATTATACATAGATAAAAGTAAAGGGGCTAACTTGGTATAGCATTTCTTGAAGAACTCAGTTGGAAACCTATAAGGCCTTGTAGCTTTGCTGCTCTACATTGACTTGATAGACTGAATAACTTCTTCAATGCCCGAGAGGGGAATCAAGGTCATCTGCAGTTTCAGCCTCAACAGTGGGAGTCTCCAGTTCACCCAAAAATGTAGCCATATTGTCAGTATCTGATGGAAATTCAGACATATGCAGGGAGGAATAGAAAGATGTGAAGGTGTCATTGATCCCCTTAGAGTCAGAAATCAAGCTATGAGAGGAATCTTTAATTTGGGGAATCAGACATGTAGCAGCTCTGCATTTTAATTGGAGTGTGAGCAGACGACTTGCCCAGTCGCTATGTTCATAGTAGGTTCCACTAGCAATAGTAACCGTTCTGCATCTGTAGTAGACAAGAGATTGAATTCAGATTGTAAATTCAAGCTTTATTCCAAGATAAAAACTTTATAGGACTAGGACTACCTATTTCCATATACTATTATTCGTGTTGTTAGCCATCTAAAATATTGAAATGAAAAAGGTGTGAAAACAGACCAAGCATTTGCAAAGATAACAGAAGATAACAGAGACAACTGATGAAAAAAGCAACGATAGAAACCAAACCAAACCAAAAAATATATAAAAAAATGTGACCAAACAAATCACTCCCCCTCCACTCCCACCCAAACCCAAAGTCTCCTTCCCCAGCAAATGGAGACGGCAGGATGAAGTTGGCACAGCATCGGTGCATATAAACAGAAAACCTTCCTATCCTAACGCGGAGAGGCTCCATAGCACCAGTAGTGAAATACATTTGAAAAGGCATTCACAAAACGGTAAAGTAGGTCAACCAAAACAAAGACCCCATAACAGTGGATCGGAACTTTCCTGACTCAGCGAGTCTTCAATCAGTGCAACAAGTACAATGGAAGGCCAAATAAGTGTCCCACAGTATGTTACCCTATTACAAAAAAGAAAAGGGGCCAAGTGTCTGTACATGTACGAATGATCAATAGGGCGTAATAAAGTGGTGAAAAGTCCTTCAGTAAGTATCGAGAAAAAAAAAGAACAAATTAAACAAAGGAAAGCTCTGCTGAGTGGCAATGTAATTTCCGAGACCAGAAACGTACGGAGGTTCAGAAGAAGTCTGGGGAGTGTGACCGCATGAGTCTCTGTAACGGTTGGACTGAAGTCGGCGCCATTACCATTCACATTTGCCATCGCAGTTGAAACGTTAGTTACAGGTCTTCTGCTCCTCAGGTCGTGTGACATTTGAATCAAAAAAGTTAACTCATGAACTCACCAATCAAATATCATATATAAGAAAGTGGAATGCAAAATACAAATTTGGCAAAATTAACCATTGCGTAAGAGCCTCGTCCACGAGCTTCTTGTCCATTCACATGCTAAACCGGAAGCCATAGTGGTGTGTTGGCATTCTATCCAATATATACAAAACATCTTGACTAGTTTAGATTTACAGATTATGTTCTTAATGTATAAATTAATCTTAAGTGAAAATATAGTGAAAAGTTAAGTAACGCTAGGCATTATTTGCCTCTCTGATTCCTGATAATGTAGCTTGGCTGTGAAACAGGCCATTAAACAAGACACCTGACAGGGTGTGAGCCTCCCCTGCGCTCCGCTGCCATGGCGCTGTGGTAAATTTACAGCCACATAACTCACACAGTGAATCCTCAAGGTGATTCCGCCATTGTCGTGCTCCACTAACCAGAGACCAGACACAGGACCAGACACAAGTGTTTGCTATGGGAATCAGTAAACAAGATATAGAGCTGTTGGGGTTGGGGTTGATGGGGCTGCCTGGGGTTGATGGGGCTGCTGTGGGGCTGAGGTCTAGGACGCTGGCCCCCTGAGGTGATCCATCTCACCACCTAGGAGAGGGTCACTATAAACTACAGTACTTTATTTTTTTATTTTTTTTCACCTTTATTTAACCAGGTAGGCTAGTTAAAGCACAGCAGTTCGACACAAACAACAACACAGAGTTACACATGGAATAAACAAAAAAGAAAAGTCTATATACAGTGAGTGCAAACGAGGTAAGATAAGGGAGGTAAAGGCAATAAATAGGCCATAGTGGCGAAGTAATTGCAATATAGCGATTAAACACTGGAATGGTAGACGTGCAGAAGATGAATGTGCAAGTAGAGATACTGGGGTGCAAAGGAGCAAGATTAATAAATAAATACAGTATTGGGATGAGGTAGTTGGATGGGCTGTTTACAGATGGGCTTTACAACAACACTCTGAGCAAAAGCTCCCCAGTCTCCACAAGCCTGCATACAATTCCTCACAGCAGTGGAACCCTTACCCACATCCATGTCCATCCATGTGGGGGACCATCACCATCTCTGTGGGGAGTACAGACAATGGGAATTGGGGAACAGCCATATTACTCAAACACCACCAGAACAGCCATATTACTTTTCATAGAAGGAAAAGCCGCTATGACTTTTGGTCGACTCCCTAGTGGTGGTGTCCTGGTGAGGCATCATGGGAGAATGAAGAGACTGCTTGTAAATCAGTGGGAGATGGGATGGAGCTGGCCTGGAAATGTTTCAGTACAGAAAGGTGATACTTGTATCAAAGTGAATGCATGTAAATTAAAGTGAAGTTCACTGACAGTAATTGATTTATAAACGCTGTGTGTGATAGCGTTCTTGCCTGCTTGACATAAACAGATATAACTCTGCTTCACACTCCCAAGGTCAGCCACTGACAGGTTTATGAGGAAATAAACGCTTTTGAATGATAATTTGGGTATTGAAGTCATTGCAATTTGTGGCAGTGGCACATGTTGTGCAAGAATATAAATCACTGAAATTTTACCACCAATTTGTGAAACAATAAATACAAGGTAGGTGTAGAGAGATGCTGACAGAACAGCAGGAAACCCCTGTGTGTCCCAAATGGCACCTTATTCCCTATATAGTGCACTACTTTTGACCAGGGCTCTGGTCAAAATTAGTGCAACACAGTATATAGGGATTAGGGTATATGGTGCCATTTGGGATGTAGCCTTGGACAGCTCTCTGACTGATGCATGTGATCATGAGCAGTTATTGCTGTTGGAGGAAGTAATGAATTACATACAATGGACCTTACATTTGTACTTAACTGATTTCCTGTTGACAGCAACCTTGAAGTGGCGTCTAATTCGGAGAAATGTATCAACATAAGCAGCTTTTAAACAGCAATTCACTTTCTGAAATCGCTGTGAAATAAATCATGCACACCAAATGATAAACAGCTAACAAAGAGATCGGAATAATTAATTTAAAAAGGGTTTCTATGTCCTCTTTCGGGGGGGGGTTCAAATCTTTAACACCTCTTCCCTTCCCTCACACCTCCCTTCTGCTGGCAGTAAGAAAGGAAATGACATTTCAACTTCAAGTCTGAAAGCCCAGAGACATTAGTGACGTATTAACATAACATACCACCAGTCATTGCTATTTCCATGGCAATGTCAACCACCTACACACGACAATGTTTTTTTTTTTAAACTTTCTCTTCCAGAGCTCCAGCCAAAGTGCCAAGAGTTGTTGTGTCAGTACGGCTGTGTCATAATGAGAAACGTGACGTTCTGCTTCTGTGCAGACGGCTTCGAGGTGGAACAGGATGGTCGAGCCTGCAGAGGTAAGGACCGACAGCCAACAATTCATCTAAATCAAAGGGATGAGTGTCGGATATTAACAAACTGATGACAAAAAAAGAATGGTCGCGCTTTTATGTTCGACAACACAGTAAGTCATATTTGGATCATTCTGGAATAACTGCTAAATGGACACACATATATTGTACTCTGTATGTGTGAAGGTGACACTTTTGAGATTTTTGGGCCATATTAAACCAGATTTATGTACCGGAAAGTATTCAGACCCCTTCCCCTTTTCCACATTTTGTTACGTTACAGCCCTATTATAAAACTGATTAAATTTAAAACAAATGTCCTCATCAATCTACACACAATACCGCATGACAAAGCGAAAACAGGTTTTTAGAAACAAAAAAAACAGAAGTACTTTATTTACATAAGTATTCAGACCCTTTGCTATGAGACTCGAAATTGAGCTCAGGTGCATCCTGTTTCCATTGATCATCCTTGAGATGTTTCTACAACTTGATTGGAGTTCACCTCTCGGGTAAATTCAATTGATTGGACATCATTTGGAAAGGCACATACCTGTCTATGTAAGGTCCCACAGTTGACAGTGTATGTCGGAGCAAAAACCAAACCAGGAGGTCAAAGGAATCGTCCATAGAGCTCAGAGACAGGATCGTGTTTTTGCTTTGTCATTATGGGATATTGTGTGTAGATTGACGAGGGGGAAAAAACAATTCAATCCATTTTAGAATAAGGCTGTAACGTAACAAAATGTGGAACAACTCAAAGGGTCTGAATACTTTCCGAATGCACTGTATTTAGCTCATGTTTGAACGGCACTTAGCTTGTAACAACTTCCTGCCCTCTCACTGTAGATCACGACGACTGCACAGTATACGGTACATGTAGCCAGACCTGTATGAACACCTTTGGATCATATAGATGTAGCTGTACAGATGGATACATCCTACAACCCAACAGAAGGTCCTGCAAAGCCAAGACCGGTAGGATGAAGGATGTGTATCGTGGCTTTAGTATGCAGCATGTCTTTGATGGAGAGCTTTTACCTCTAGAATGTGTTGTTTCATGAAGTAAACCAAGGGGTTACCATCTAATCAATAGGAATTATACTCTATGTTGGAGACTCATCTGGTGAACATGTATGTATATCCGAACTGTAACACGACCTGAGCTATTTCATGTCTACTTGTCTTTGCTGTTCTGTGTTACTTTGCCCCCTTTAGGGCCACAGCATAATGTGATGATTCAATCAGGTAACTTTACAATTGTCGCAGATAATACAAGAGGGGTGTTAAAAGGGAGACTACGGGATTTTTGACAATGAAACCCTTGATCTACTTCCCCAGAGTCAGATGAACTCATGGATACCGTTTTTATGTCGCTACATCCATATGAATGAGGTTAGAGGTAGTTTTGTGAGCCAACGCTAACTGGCGTTAGCGGAATGACTGGACGTCTATGGCATCTGATAGCATGCTAGCACTTACAATAGACTTCCGGGCACTGCGCTAATGCTAGTTAGCAATTGTGTCATTGTTAGTTAGTTACTTATTTCAAACTGCACGCAGATACATTAAAAATGGCATCCACGAGTTCATCTGACAAGGGGAAGAAGATAAAGGGCTTCATTGCCAAAATCCTGAAGTGTCCCTTTAAGACATAACCATTAAAGGAAAGGATTTAGCAAGAGAGGGAACCCTGATTTATGACTAGCATTACTTCCATTACTCAAGTACCGTGTGAGCTAAACTTTCCTTGGACTGGTAAATCACACTCTTCATGGGTGAATAGAAGTCCAGGCCACGCACACACGCACCCACCCATGCTCACACACACACACCTCCTGACATTCCCATGCTTTCAGCACCCATATGTCTCCTAGGTCAATAACAGTTGTAAAACACCTGGTGACAATCCTTTGTTTACTTTCCTGCTGGATATACAGTAGTGGGCTATCCCTTAGAAAGAGATCTACAGTAGTGGGCTATCCCTTAGAAAGAGATCTACAGTAGTGGGCTATCCCTAATAAAGAGATCTACAGTAGCGGGCTATCCCTTATAAAGAGATCTACAGTAGCGGGCTATCCCTTAGAAAGAGATCTACAGTGGCGGGCTATCCCTTAGAAAGAGATCTACAGTAGTGGGCTATCCCTCAGAAAGAGATCTACAGTAGTGGGCTATCCCTCAGAAAGAGATCTACAGTAGTGGGCTATCCCTCAGAAAGAGATCTACAGTAGCGGGCTATCCCTTAGAAAGAGATCTACAGTAGTGGGCTATCCCTTAGAAAGAGATCTACAGTAGTTGGCTATCTCTTAGAAAGAGATCTACAGTAGTGGGCTATCCCTTAGAAAGAGATCTACAGTAGTGGGCTATCCCTTAGAAAGAGATCTACAGTAGTTGGCTATCCATTAGAAAGAGATCTACAGTAGTGGGCTATCCCTTAGAAAGAGATCTACAGTAGTTGGCTTTCCCCTTTGAAATAGTCCATAAATAATGGAACCTAAACAGTGACTGGACATTACCAGTAATTGTGAAAGTGGCTGTAAATTCAATGTCCCAAACTAGTTGAATAGTGGAATACTACCATTTTAGCATGCTACTTGCACTGTAATGGTCAAAGCTATATAGACACCTGTAAAAGCTTGTCTATATCAACTTGTTACAGATAATTAATCAGAGATTTTTGGAAGCAAATTAATGTTTGCCTGATGGGTCATTAGCAGCAAACAAGTGCTTATTATAACCTCATTCAGATGCTCTGTTTTGAAGTGTCTGTTGTTGGATTATATGCCGTAAGTATCCTTTAAGAATGTATGGATGGATACTAATTTCAGTCTCTCTCTCTCTCTCTCAGATCCTGGGGACAGACCACCTGTGTTGCTGATTGCGAGTACAGGACACATCACAGTCACACACCTCAATGGGTCGTCTATACCCAACCTAAAGCCATTGGATACTAATCAGACGATTCACACGTTGGATTTCTGTTACAAGGATGAATCGTTATGTTGGATCTCCTTTGCAAACTCCAACGGTCAGCTTTGGTGTGCCACCATGACAAAGTTAAAAGGCTTTTCACAGATGCGAAGAGTACGGATAGGAGAGAATCTAGAGAGTAAGTTTCGTTCCAAATGATGTAGAAATATCTATCATAAGGGTTTGGATGTTGCTGCTCTAACAAAAAAGTTTGCTCTAGTCACAATGTACTTTTTTTCATTTGGTTGTAGATGTGGAACATTTTGCCATTGACTGGCTCACAAGAAACATTTACTTTGTGGATAGAGTAAGTGAAAGAATATATGTCTGCAATGAACAAGACGACGCATGTGTCACAATAGTCGGTCTCGATCTTCAAAACCCTGGTGGAATTGCTCTAGACTCATTAATGGGGTAAGTTGAGAAATTGAGAAATGTATTTTATGCAAGGTTTTTCCCGTCTAAATATGCCTCAGCTTGCCATCAGCTGTTGTACTGGTACCAACACATATGTTTCTGTTTGATTTAAGGTTCCTTGATAGTTTTAAGGTTTTGATTTCAAGTTTTTTTATTTTTTACTTGAAATCAAACTGACTCAGCTCACAACATTTGACAACTCAATTTGAGTAGACCTGTATCTGTATGTGATGCAGAGCTGTACCAGTTATCAAAACCCGAGTGCTACCTCCAGCTGATAAAGAAGCTACGAGGTGCGTCCCAAATGGCACTCTGTTCTCTATATAGTGCACTACTTTTGACCAGAGCCCTATGGGCCTCGGTAAAAAAAAAAAGGTGCACTTTATAGGGAATATGATGCTGTTTGAGACAGTCTATTTTAAGGCTTAGACTTCCAAACCTGTGGTATTCCTGACTCGGATTTAAGTGGCTCCTGCACCTTAGCAGTCAGTTGCTGTTAGGAGATTGTGTTATCTTCCTGTGCCACTCACTGCACTCACACGCAACAAAGCTGCTTTGACAACATCACAGTGAGAGGGGTAATATTCCAGGACCAATGTGTTCAATTATTGATGCGATATCATCGGCAATACATTAGTTTCCCCCTTCAGGGGAAAATGACTCCCTTTCTACTCCCATGATATCTGTCAGATGACAAAAATGAATGTAGACAGGTACTATCTAAGGATTCCATGTGTTTTCAATGGATTTCACTTAGTTCACTTAAAATGTTTTAGTGTTCTGCTTAAAATGGAGTTGGATTGTCGAAATGAATGGAAAGCGTAGAGCTGATATTGTCTCAGTCTGATACGATCTGATACATTTGTTTTGCGTAGACCGATTTACATTTTTCAAATTAGTAATTTTAGGTTTGATATGTTTTTAATAGATGAATCATACGGGATCTTATCAAAAATAAGTGAAGGGTGAAGGTGAACTCTACATGCAGTCATACTTCTGTTCTGAAGCTCATTGTTGAAAAGAGCCTTGATGCTGAAATAAGTCATTGGCGTGTTGCATTTGGTTGACTGCACCTAGAATAGCTTTCTGATTGGTGGCATTGATTTATTTAATTACAAAACACTACTTAACTGTTCGAATGAGCTTTCAAATATGGTTGAATGAAAACCATCAATTTGCAGCACAACATTGCATGTGATAAATTCTGTATGTGACTGGCGTGTGAAATAGGAGTTACAAGGACGATTGTGATTCCACAGTTTATTTCTCCACAACACCCTTTTCCCTACTGTTTATGGGACCGTGCACATTACTCAATGTTTCAGGTTCAACGTGATAATGTCAAAGTGTCGGAGTTAGCGACAAAGCTCATTCCCATCCGTAGTCCAAACTGTAGGCCTACTGCACATTGATTCTCAATTGTGGTTGGATTCTATTAAAAACAGTTTTATACCCTGGGATTCAACTTGCTTTTCAGGAAAATGTTCTTTACGGATTCGGGGAGTACGGCCAAGTTGGAACGGTGCAATATGGACGGCACCAACAGGACCAGGATAGTGGAGAACAGAATAGAGAAGCCCACAGCTGTTACTCTGGACCTGGTTAGAAAGCTGGTCTACTGGGCAGATGCTGTCCTGGACTATATCGAAGTGGTGGACTACAATGGGAGCAACCGGCACACTGTTATCCATGAAAGCTCTGTAAGTACAGCGTGTGACAGTTGTTATCCTATGATCTGCCCATTTCCAATGTTCAATCGAGCTTTGCTTCAGAGAAACCATATACGATTTTTACCAACGGGCATGCCCGTTGGTCTCACTTTAGGGGTAGTTTGTGAGGACTCAATAAGATAGTCCAAGTGACAGAGCCTTTGGTTAAGTCGTGGAGTAGATACTCTGCCGAGTGTGGACATTCTTTGACCCTCCCTTTTTTTACATAGAGACAGCGGTTACGTCCCAAATGGCATCCTATTCTGCTCTACAGAGAGAGGGAGTAGGGTTGAAAGAGATGCAACCGATGCTACTGTACATTTCTGCTGCTGCTGTATCCCCTTGTCACAGCCTTTTCCAATGGATTTACAATGGAGTGGAGGAGCAGGCCCAGCTAGCACATTTGGCTTCCAATTGGTTCTGGGAACGAAGCCATAAGTGAAAATGTTTCCTCTTCTGGGGACACACATTTGCAGGTTGCCGGAAGGTTCCCGAGAATGTTTTATTATGGTTTTCTAAACGATAGGTTATTTGAAGGTAATTAAATCATGTTCTGAGAACGTGTTTCAAATAAGACTTTTAATGACACTGCTAGCTTAGTTTTGGGTTAACTGTCTTGAACTCCAAGCACAGATAGGACATGCAAACACACGTCTTTTTTCTCATCGGTGACATTCAAACCTTCTGTTTTCTATCCGTGGAATTATTCCACTGTGATAAAACAGCTAGTGTAGCATGCCGTGTTTTATTTAACTCAGACGAAGCTGTTCATTTTAGTCGAATCAAACAGACCCCGTTTCAAAGGAAACAATCACTTATTAGGATCAGGTTGTGGCCAATTACACAGCTGAACGGAATGTATATGTTAAATAACATGCTCAGAACTTTCTTTGAATACTACTCATGTTTTCTTGGGGGTTTTATGGAACGTTTTCTTAATGTTCTGAGAACATGACTTAAATACAACCACGAGGAAACCCGTAGAAAACATTAGGCTGAAGTACTGAAATTCCCACAGAGAAACATGGTTTCTTCACATTCTCTGAACAATTTGAGAACATTACTTTAAATAGAACCACGAGGAAACGTTACGCTGATTGTACAGAAACTCCCACCTAAGAAACATATGGTTCTCAGAATGTCATGTGCTAGCTGGGTATCCTGCGCCATTCCAAGAATATTGTTGGAATCAGTGGCGGCTGCTGAGGGGAGGACAGCTCATAATAATGTCAGGAACGGAGTGAATGGAATTCCACCTATTCCACTCCAGCCATTACCACAAGGCCCCCCCCCCCCCCCCCCCAATTAAGGTGCCACCAACCTCCTGTGGTTGGAATATTGTATGTAAAATCAACCATAGGACAACCACTTTCTCACTGAGCTCTAAGAAACATATGATTCTCAGAACGTTATGTGCTTGCTGGGGGCAAAGGTGTTTACCTGGGGATTAAGTTGAGATGAATGAAACATGTAAATGCAGCCCAGCGTTGCTCTATAGCACCGTGCCTATCCTTCCTCTTGTCATACTGCTCTCTTTATCTCCCAGTTGCTGCACCTCCTCGGATTATCACTCTTTGAAGATTATTTGTTTGCAACTCGCACCGAGCCATCTAAAGGGACAAAAGCGGACATTTTACAGATAAATCGGTTTAGCGTAGCAGAGGTTCAAACTGTAACCACCGTGGAGAATTCCGTGGGAATACGTGTTTACCAGAAACTCACCCAACCAACAGGTAAAAAGAAAATATAGTGTTTCTTGCATGTGTAGAAGATATCTGTGTGTGTGTGTGTGTGTGTGTGTGTTTGTGTGTGTGTGTGTGTGCACGTGCATGTGTGTGTGTGTGTGAGAGTGTGTGTGTGTGTGTGTGTGTGTGTGTGTGCACGCGCGTGTGTGTGTGTGTTGTGTGTCTGGTATCTACCCTCGTCTCCTATCTCTCTCTGCAGTCAGGACTCATGCCTGCGATCCCGATCCGTCCGGAAGAAAAGGAGGATGCTCTCACATGTGTCTGCTCAGCGGAAGTTACAAATCCCGATCCTGCCGCTGTGGAACAGGCTTTGTACTGGGAAGTGACAGACAATCCTGCAAGAGTAAGTTCATATTAGGGCATATTATGTCATGTGTTGACGGCCATAGTGTCAGTCAGAGGCAAAGTAGCTTCTATAATTAGTGACAGCGCCCGCGCGACCCAAACGCCTGCACTCTTTGCTCCAGCCTGCTCCTCTGTCAGGTCTCCTGAACATCATATCTAGTCAACCCAAACAACATCGCTAATGACTGGTGAAAAGCCCAAATTCATCTTTGTTTTGGTCGGCTCCAATGCGTCCCATTAACTTTGTCTCAAGCGTTGCTTTGGCACAGGCTCGGTTTTGGAGTAAGGGATTGATTGATTTGACGAGGTCTAATCAGCCGACCGAATTCTTGCTTTAATTTAGGTCATTGTAATTACCTTATTATTCTTGTCTTAGGATACCATTTTTAATTTCCTGTGTCGGTTGGAAGAAAAGCGAATCATGTAAATGAATTACACACGGGCAGTGTTCAGGGTAAAGAAGATTAGTCGCTGGTGGTTTGTTTATGTAATATTCATAACGCTTCCTATAAGCACCCTCTTCATAATGTATTATAACCTCCCTCTGCAGAGCCTATGAATGAGGTATTCCTGTTCTACGGACGAGGGAGACCCGGTGTCATCCGAGGCCTGGACCTGAATAGCAAGTCGGAGGCCGAGCACATGGTACAGATTGGCAATCTTGTAAACCCTCGGGCGATCGGCTTCCATGCAGAGACCAGCCACATATACTTTGCCGACACAACCAGCTTTCTGATTGGCCGACAAAGACTGGATGGGACCCATCGAAAAACGATCCTTAAAGATGGTCAGTGCATTCAGATGGTTCTGTTTGTTAGGTAACAACTTCAAGTGACCTTGAGATGAGATATTCCAGATGTTGACAAAAAATAGCACCTTTTAAGTTAATGAATTGAGAATCATGCCAATCACGTTATGTGAGGGTTAAACACATGTGGACAGACGCAGGTCACATAAGATTGTGTCACAGCAGTCGTCAACAGACTGTGAGATGCGACGACTAACGAGGAACTCTCTTCTGGTGCCCAGATATTTTGGACAAATCACAATTTCACAGGAGTTTGCATCTTTCAAATTTTGGAATGGGCTCCCGAGTGGCGCAGCGGTCTAAGGCACTGCATCTCAGTGCAAGGGGCATCACTACAGTCCCTGGTTCAAATCCAGGCTGTATCCAGCCATGATTGGGTCCCATAGGGCGGCGCACAATTGGCCCAGCGTCGTCCGTGTTTAGCCCGGGTAGGCCGTCATTGTAAATAACAATTTGTTAACTGACTTGCCCAGTTAAATATATATATATAATTTGGCCCATGCTTTGGTTGAGTTTCCATTTAGAGGGGATGGAAACTTCTCTAGTCTCGTTAGTATATTTTCTCATACAACTCCCCCAGAACATTATCGAGCATCTGAAGAAATTAGGCAAGATTTTAGTTCTGGGATTATGTGAGTATAGAAGTCCTTTGTCTTCTTTACATCCCTGGCATGTACCTGTACACAAACAAATCATAGGTTATTCATACTTAAATCACAGGTTATTCATACTTTCAAAGGTCTTAAAGTTGGGTCCCCGAATTAGGTCAATCTCTAATACCCAAAAGCTTTCTGTGTAAGCAGCACTATTTTGCATGACTTTTGTGTTGTGTGTGATTAATATATCTGCTACAATAGATTCTAGAACAATGCTTTGGGGTTTTGATTCCATTAACGAGGATCTGGAGACAGTGATAGATTACGCTCCTGCAGGGATGATCAAGTAGAGGATAACAACAGCATACTCTATGCATTACATTTTTTTTTTGACTCACATCCTGTCCTAGACCTTGATAACGTGGAGGGGATCTCAGTGGACTGGATAGGGAACAACTTGTACTGGACAAATGACGGCTACAGGAAAACAATCAACGTTGCCAGATTGGAGAAGGCTGCACAGACAAGGAGAACTCTGTTAGAAGGAGATATGTCTCACCCCAGAGCGATCGTGGTGGACCCTCTGCACAGGTGAGTGTGTCTTTTACAGTTGACACCCTGATAAGATCTCCTTATGAAGTGACGTGTCAATAGATATTGGTTTGTACGTACGTAAGATGCCAGGACCCAATTTTGGTACTGTTTTGAGTAAATCGACTCTGGCCGGGATTGAATCCGATCAGTGGTAGATCCGCGTTATAGCACGCTTGACATTTAAAGGTCATTTTCACTTGAGACGACATATGCAGCATTTACCTGAATGCGGTCTCTCCGCAAATGCTGAAACATTGCCTTGAAAATGTGCATAGCCAACAAAGTGCGACCTAAATCTCCATCTGAGGAAAGGAGCTGAGTTTGGACACATTTTTCGGTCAGTTAATTATAAGAATGAGCTTAAAGGTGAAATGTAATGGCAAAAATGTAAGTAGTGTGTTGCTCTCTGGTATGAGAGGCTTAACAGTTTCAGAGCAGACTAGAGTGTCTGCTGCTTTTCGGGAACTTTAGAGTGATTTGATATTCACACATTTGGTGTCATGTCTAAAAAATATATATACACTGCTCAAAAAAATAAAGGTAACACTAAAATAACACATCTTAGATCTGAATGAATGAAATATTCTTATTAAATACTTTTTTCTTTACATTGTTGAATGTGCTGACAACAAAATCACACAAAAATTATCAATGGAAATCAAATCTATCGACCCATGGAGGTCTGGATTTGGAGTCACACTCAAAATTAATGTGGAAAACCACACTACACGCTGATCCAACTTTGATGTAATGTTCTTAAAACAAGTCAAAATGAGGCTCAGTAGTATGTGTGGCCTCCGCGTGCCTGTATGACCTTCCTACAACGCTTCGGCATGCTACTGATGAGATGGCGGATGCCCCGGATTATTTGGGCTAACTTATCTATCTCTCTATGCTAGACCATCACATTGATAATTAATTTATTCTGGTTTTCAGCTGGATGTACTGGACAGACTGGGAGGAGGATGAGGTGAACGATAGTGTTGGCAAGATAGAGAAAGCCTGGATGGATGGATCCCACCGGCTGGACTTTGTCACTTCAGGCATCCTGTGGCCTAACGGACTCACCCTAGACCATGGTTCCAGTAACATGTACTGGTGCGACGCTTATTATGACCACATCGAGAAAATCTCCCTCGATGGTACCCACAGAACGGTTAGTAAATGAGTGAGTGTTCTTTTCTACTGATCAACAAATATGCATAGTATCAATTGAATATGTACATTTATTTTCAACATTTGTATGGTTGCAAATACATGACTCCATCAAAAAAAAGTCACTTTCAACTGCGAATTATTGTCCAACATGTTCTTTGTTTCTTTTATCCAAAGGTGGTGTATAACGGCAAAGAATTAAACCATCCCTTTGGAATTTCCCTGCACCAGAATTCTGTTTTCTGGACAGATTACATGAATGCCTCTATTTTCCAACTGGACTTGCAGTCAGGGCAGGTTGCTCTTATGAGAAGCGAGAAACCCCCTCTTTTTGGGCTATCTGTGTACGATGCTCAAAGGCAGCAAGGTAAATACACCCTCACACTATCATTGTCATGTCACCAAAACTATTTAAATACAAGACTGGCTCACTTTTTTGTCATATAAACATATCAGAGACTAGGGGACATACTCATTATGTACAGGATCCCTGTGAATCTCAACCCTGTCAAACCAGTTTTTTCAGTATATCAACCCTGATGAGATGGTGAACTGAGAGGACCTTTGATGAAATTACAACACTGAGAATGGCTGAAGTACTAAACTTGGACTTTGCTCCAGCCAGGGGGTTTGAACTGCATGACAGTAAATACATCAGAAGATTCTCTTTTTGATTTTCCCCTTTTACGCCGGACAAAGTTGAATGACTCTTTAACGGATGCACCACCGCCTCACCTTTCTCCACACGGCCGGGAAAAAAAAATCAGGTGTTATTTTTTGGCCAATATATGTGTCTCTTTGCTTATAATGCACTGTCCGCTCTCTAGTGATGGGTCGTTCACTAAAATAAATAAAAAAATAAAAATAAGATCTGAATAATCAAAAGATTTAAATTCATAGAATTAACTAATTCAAAGAATGAAAAAATAACTAAAATAATATAGACCTAAATGCTCAAGCGCACACACATGCGTTCTGACTGTCTGCTCAGACTAACAGCCTCACCTGTTGTTTCTGTCAATCAGACAAGCAGTGTCAACCAATGAACCAAAGATGCGTGAGGGAGGGCCGAGCCAACTCACTCACAGTCACACACTTAGCAGCCGAGGAAAGAGAGGAAGGACAGCTGTGAAAACAACAGCTGGAAAATGAGTCGGAAGCACAGTAGCATTTGGATGCATTTTAGTAATGTAGACAATGTTAGAGCACAGTGTAGAATTTGCCAAAACAAAGTCTCACATGAAGTCGGTTCTACGCACAACCTACACCGCCGTATGAGAACTGTGCACCCAACTGTGAAGCTAGCTGTAGTGGAGCTTCGAGAAACTAGCGGGCCTGCTAGTGATAGTGGTGGAGCCAGAACCTCCACACGTGGAGATGTATCCACTCAGTTAAGTAGGCCTACTCCACGACCCACAGCAACGCAGTCGTCTATGGACCAGTTTATGCCAAAGTCTGTCTGTAGCAAAACAAGGACAAATTGATATTGCATTGGCTAAAATGATTGCCACCGATTTTCAGCCATTTTCGATCGTGTAGGACGGAGGTTTTAGAAATTATAGCAATAGTCTAAATCCAATGTACACAATTCCAAGCGGGAAAACACTTTCAAAATCACTTATTCCACAACTGTATGAGAGCACACAGGCTTCAGTGTGGGAAAGAGTCCAAAAAGCTTCTGCAGTTTGCCTTACCACTGACTGCTGGACATCAAGGTAACCACTTCTTACATGTCAGTTACATGTCACTTCATTGAAGATTTTTCAAATTTCTAGCTGTCTTCTGGACTGCTTTGAGTTCAGCGACAGACACACCTCAGAGAACTTGGCAGAGGAACTGTTGAGAGTGGCCAGAGAATGGCAAGTAGATGGAAAAGTGGTCTGTTGTGTTAGCGACAATAAAGTTAACATAACTAAAGCCATGAAAATGTTCAAATGGACCAATCATCCATTGATTGTAAGAGATGCTCTGAAGGTGATGAAGCCCACTGTGGACAAAGTGAAAGCAGCTGTGGAATACTTCCACAGGAGCACAGCAGGTGCTGAAAAACTGTAGTCTACACAACACCAGATGGGGATGACTGAGCTGAGGCCTAAATAACACTGCACTACAAGGTGGAATTCAACATTTTATATGTTGAAGCGGTTTCTTGAGTCAAAGGATGCCATCATCTCTACCCTGGCCATTGTCAATGCACCTGTTGATGCTCTGACCCAAGAAGAATGGGAGGTGGTGGAGGAGGTGTGCAGAATCCTGGAACCCTTTGAGCAGGTCACTGTGAAGATCAGTGGAGAGAGGTACAGTAAGCAGTTATTACTACATCATTATTTAATCCAGTATTATATATGTGTATGGGCAGTAGATGAGAATGTAGTATCAGTAGACAGAACATGAACCTGAACTAATAAGTCACTGTTCTCTCTTTTCAGCTATGTGACAGCCTCAAAAATGATACTCCTGTGTCAGGGTCTGCAGTGAATCACAGCCAGCCGCCAGAGAGAAGCAAATGTAACCACAGGACATGTGACAGAGTTGATGGACACCCTATGTTCACAAAAGGACAGAAATGGAATATAATCATGTGCTATCAGAAACCGCTGCACATGACTCCAGGTTTAAGAAGTTAGCCTTCGGTGATGCCAGAGCGATTGATGAGGCTCTTCAAAGAATAACCTCAGCAGCAGGGAGGGACAGCCCCAGCAGTCAGCTGGCTCAGGCAGCAGGGCAACAGGAAGAAGGGGGATCAGATGTAGGAGAAGCACCAGCAGCAGTGCCACAAACGTCTGCTGTTTGGATGCTGTTTGACGAGAGAGCAACTGGGGATGCAGCACGAAGGAATCCCTCAGCAGATGCCATAATAGAGGTCCGATCCTTTTTTGGAGAAGATCTGCATTAGGGGCCACATCCGTTCCCTCTGAGAGGGTCTTCTCGAAAACGGGACAAATAATTACTGAGAGAAGAAACCGCATCAGCCCCTCGAAAGTGAGGCAGGTGGCATTTCTGAATGCAAATCTCTCATAAAAGCTAAATATGGTCAGCATTGCTGTGTGCTGCTGGTTATAACATGGCAATAAAGAAGAGAGAAAAGAAGGACCAGTTTAATGTTTTAACTAGGATGCTGCAGTTTTGCACATTGTTATTTATTTTTCTTTGATGGTGCAATATTCTATTATTATGTTGTTCAGATTGTATTCGTTTTGAATTGTTACATTTATATGCACTTTGTTTAAATACATTTAAAAAAGTTATACTTTAAATGCACATGTGTAATAGCATCCTTTTTTACATTTATTTCAATTTGTGGGATGCTGCAGTTTTGTAAATTGTTATTTATTTGTCTTTGATATGGTGCAATATTCCATTATGCTGTTCAGATTGTATTCATTTTGAATGGTTGTTGTTTTAACACCAATCATAGTCAAACTATCGAAAACATTTATTATTTAAAGAGCCGTTTGGGAGCCAAAAGAACCGGCTCTTTTTGGTGAGCTGAGCCGAACTAGCAGGTTCACTAAAAAGATCCGGAATGCTCATCACTATCGCTCTCCCTTAATTCTTTCCCAAATTGACGCCCAAGAGACCAAACAGTTCTCAGATCACACGCTCAGATCATGTTCAAGCCTCGGATTGGACAGTGAAACACACACGCTCGCACCTGCAGGCGACGTGCAGATGTTTCATTTCTCTCTCATACAGTCATGGCTGAAGCCAGCACAAATTCCTACTAATTTATGTGTCCAGGTTAAACGTGGGACGTCCCTCATTATATACAAACAGTCGGTTAAATTCATGGTTATTGCATCATTTTCAGATCTATTAGAAGCGAGTAATAGACGAAACAACAATGTAATTTAACCAATTGACTGGCCAGAGATCAGGGCATTCATCAGCAAAGACGCAGTGCAAGCTGATAGTATTTTGGACAACCAAATTGAACTCAAAATGATTGATGAAATCGAAGTGTGTCAGCTGTATGGTGATTTGCGATTCATAACTTACATTTTACCAGTACTGCCAGTAGTAGTAAGGCCAACCAATAACACCGCGACGGAATGCGTTTGAAGTGGTGATGCGCCGCCGAGAACAGCTAGCGTGTCCAGCAAAGTACATCGCCAGTGGTACGCACGCACTGCGCAGATCCGCAGGCGTGGGCTTTTCGTGGCAGCCAGACGCGACAATCGAAGGATGATGCGGTGAACAAAGTTACTGGGCTTGAATTCAGTCACGCTTGCTCTATGTAGGTTGATGCTTCTAATTGTGCATGTTTTCGCTCGCTCGCCTCACTTTTCTTGGGAGAAAATCCGTTCAACAGTGAATCAATTTTTGTCTGGCCTTAGCATATTTTACGTGCCACAACTCCGCCACTCAGGCTCCTAACAGTAGGGGGTCAGGCATATTTTAGTCGTGTCTGGTGCTATCCCTCTCTAACAACCAAACCTCTTCATAGCCACCGAGGGCGAGCCATGAACAAAGACAGAGACCAACGATTGATTCAATGAGAATTGAAGCTGAGACTGTCCGCAAATGTACACCGACTCTAATCCGTTAACAGCTACTTATAGTAACCCCGGGCCATGTTTTCAGACTCTGCGCGGGGGTTGTCATGATAACAGTCATTGGTTGGCACATTGATGCACCTGTCTGTACTGTCTCTCACTACCTCGAAAGGAACGCTGAACTCAGCTGGGTGCCACCCACCCTCAGCCTTTACAGCGTGTTCATATGCCTTGTTTTACCTCAGCCTTCCTCCTCCCCTTTTTTTTATATTTTTTTTTTACAAACTCTTCATATCCCTACCTCGCCAAATACAGTTTCATCGACATCAAGGAGGACGTCAAATGATCCGTCAGACACAGTGTTCCGTTTTCATCTGATGTCGTCGCTCTCGACTTTTTATAGCAGCGGGGTTTGGATGATTCTGCCTTTGGCTGAGTCATGTAAACAGTCGCTCTGACTGGCACGCGGATAGGAATACAGACATTAAGCCCTTTTAATCTATGAAAGTTTTGAATATAGTATTTGGTATAATAGCATCATTGTAACTAGGATTATATATATGTGTTACAGTTTTGAGTCATGTTATTGTCTTCCTAATATGTTTCATTGTAAAGGCTGCAGCTGCAAAAACAGTGATTGGATTTAGCCTACTTTGGTTTATCTAATTGATCTTTAGGTGACAATGCGTGTGGGGTTAATAATGGTGGCTGCGGTAGCCTGTGTCTGGCCATTCCCGGTAGCAGAGTGTGTGCCTGCGCTGACAACCAGTACCTGGACACGAATAACCTCACCTGCTCCTGTAAGCCCTGTCGAATACACTCTTGCTCAAACATACAAGGCCCGTTCAGCCTGACACTCCACATCAATGACCAAGGCAATCAATAGGAATAAATGACAGCAGATAAGATATGCCCATGTAGAACTCAATATGCCAGTACTGATTTTCAATGCCAGCATATAACATAAAATAAATGTTTCATCAGTTGTGGCTCTTTTGAGGAATATGTTCTGCGGAGTGTGAAGGTGAGCCAGCAAGTGGATGTGTGTGTGTGTGTGTGTGTGTGTGTGTGCGTTTGCTTGCAGCCACATTGGGTGATTCAGGGGACCACGGGGAGCCACAGAGATGTGGGAATGGAGAGTTCCAGTGTAGGAACCGGCGTTGTGTCCAGGCCTCTTGGAAATGTGATGGGGACGATGACTGTGTGGACGGAAGTGATGAGGAACCGCACATCTGCTGTAGGTCTTATTCTGCGTGTTAGAAAACATATCATTTGGCATTTATGGAAAATAGGACATGTCCCAGAGACTGATTCCAAAGGAATAAATCATTAAGTTGAAATTAACAACATACATCATCTATGCAAGACTGAAATTGCAAGGCTGACTTTTTCTGTCATGCTTTCTAGCTAGCTATCCAATATCTATGATCAAAATAAATTGTATTTGTCACATGCGCCGAATACAACAGGTATTACAGTGAAATAGACCTTACAGTGAAATGCTTACTTAATGCTTACTTACAAGCCCTTAACCAACAATGCAGTTTTAAGAACAATACCTAAAGAAAAATAAGAAGTTAAAGTAACAAATAACGAACACATTAATATGATTGCATTTTTGCCCATCATCACAGATAATCGTAGTTGCCCTGCGGATCAGTTCAAGTGTCTGAACAACCGCTGCATCCCCAAGAGGTGGCTCTGTGACGGGACCAACGACTGTGGGAGCAACGAGGACGAGTCCGACTTCACCTGCTCTGGTATGCCGCTGTCTGCTCTACTTAGAGGCCCATCTAGCTCATATGGACCAGGATGCAACTGCCAGATTCCATGTTGTAGAACAAACTTTAGTGATCTCCAAGTTTCTCCAACCAGAGAGTCATTTGGGAGAGGTTCTGTCAGAGCAGAGGCCATTGGAGAATACTCAGAGAGGAGGTGACAACTCTTACACGACTTAAACAAGCACTACTGCATGATTTCCCGTGCTGGTGAGGGACGCGTATGTCAAAGATTCCCAATGGCCTCCGTGCTACTGCACATCATGAATGTATCTATACACTGGGATAATTCATCATCTTCTCCATCCAGAAGACTTGACCAGGATATGCACACCTCCTCTGGGGGTTTTGTTAGGGGATGTAGATGAGAAATGTAGGTGTTTCAGTTGCCAGATGTTGACACAATGCCGATCCTGAACACGGATAGGATGATCCCATAAGAAAGAAAATGGCGATTTATATATGAATGATATCCTGGTTTCACGTTTTTTTTTTTACGTTCACTTTTTGATCTCTGTGAATAAATAGATTACTGTGAGTAAGATAGCGAGCCAATTCTCTAGGACGACCAGTCACGGAGAAACCAAATCCAGATCTTTTAGCACTAAAGGGCTCCCAAGTGGCGCAGCAGTCTAAGGCACTGCATCTCAGTGCTAGAGGTGTCACTACAGACCCTGGTTCAATTCCAGGCTGTATCACAACTTTCCGTGATTGGGAGTACAATAGGGCGGCGCACAATTGGCCCAAAGTCGTCCGGGTTAGAGTTTGGCCTGAGTAGGTCGTCATTGTAAATAAGAATTTGTTCTTAACGGACTTGCCTAGTTAAATAAAGGTAAAATAAAAAAATGAAATATATGCAACACACATGGCCTGCTAGCTCTCTATGCGGAATCAAATGTTACAGAACAGTAAATGTAAAAGATCAGACATTACTCAAAAATGTCCCGTACTATAATGGTGTGGATTCACTCACTGAAATAGGCTAGGCCTAGTCAATGCACTTTATTTAAGTACTCATTAAGACCATACTGGTAATGAAAAGCACTATATTACTGTTGCATAATAGAATAGAAAAACATAACTTTTCTAATGGGAACTTCGGTGTAGTAAAGTAATGTTATAAAAATGCTATTTTATTATTGCTATTAATGTTTTCAGCGGGATCATGCCAAGCTGACCAGTTCTCTTGTGAGAACGGGAGATGCATCCCAGAGTCCTGGCGTTGTGACAGGGATGACGACTGTGGGGACCACTCTGATGAGACCGCCTCTTGTGGTGAGCTTCTGGACAAGTTTCCAATAAAAGGTTCAATAAAATGAAATAAAGTCACAGCTGTGTTGAGCTATTCATACTGGCATACTACTTAGAATGAAGCAGTCCATTGGACAAGACATTCTTCGTGATATGTTAGCCTGGGCATTTTCTTAACACTCCAGCCGTGACAAATCAATGGGTTTTTCCCTCCTTTGGTTCCTTCCACTTGAATAGGTTGACTTAAATCGAAATGATATCAACATTAGCCTAACATTTCGGAAATCATTCGCAATGTTTTTGAGACTTTTTCTATCGTTGCATTATGTCATTCCACTGTGAGCCTTGTATTTTACCTACCCATCATGTTAATTCAATTTAGTATGTAGGCTACCCTCTGGGCACGCTCTGACAACCTCTGGAGCAGACAACACAACATGACGATGGAGAGAAAGGCTTTTAATATTTAAAATATGAAATAGCTGGGACTCTCCCTGTCATTAGAGGGATAATTATGTCTTCCTTCTCTGAAACAATAGCATGCATGGGCTTTCAAAGATGTAGATCAGGGATTGGCACCTGGCTCAACCCCCCCGTCCTTGCTGTTGAGAGTTAGTACACAAGATGCAATTTTGAAATTTGGTTGTATGCATCAGCAGCTTTTCTCTTGTTATGTCAGTCACTGACAGTCACACAGTTGGCCATGTCGGGCTAATCTTTTTATATTAGCCCCTTGTCGTGATCATGGTCAAATTACAGACCCGGGTACCCCCATGGATTTTGTTAGTCACTCTCACTCAGATATCATATTCAAAACAGGAAACATTTCTCTCCAAACGTATGGTGAAATGTATAGATGTGCAGGAAATTAGCAGTAAATCTGCTGATGCTGTTGATGTAGGCCACGACCAGCCTTTCAACGCATTTCATGGCTACAGATGTGAGTGCTACGGGGTCGTAATCAATTTGGCGTGTTACCTTGGCATTCTTGGGCACAGGGGCTATGGTGATCTGCTTGAAACATGTAGGTATTACAGACTGGGTCAGGGAGAGATTGAAAATGTCAGTGAAGACACAAATGCAAGTTCAAACAGACTCAAAGACAGCCACGACACATGCGCACAAACTCCAAATGACCCTTTCCCCAGGTCAGGTATCCCACAATGTGAATACACCCTCTTCTGGCGAGGATACATCTAAAATGACTGTAAATCACCATCACCACAGAGTTGTTAAACCAAAGTAATGTAATCGGATATCACCTCTCTACACTTGTTTTAGATAAGAGGGAAAAGTAACAGGCAGTCGGACACAGTCTGCAAAACAATCGGCAAGGACAATTTGAACCTTCTGTTACAAAATGTAGCTGTGAATTATACTTTTCTGTTACCTCTGGTGCTACTTAGAAACTGCTTCACAAGTACAAACAGACACAGACAGTGTTCACAGTCATTACAGTTCCTGCCTGGCTTCCTTAAATCTAATTCAAGCCTGCGCTGAAAAACACTTTGCGCACTCCAATTTTTTAAAACTTCAGAATTCAAAGGCAATGCCAACTCACATAACTGTGCCAATGTCTCCTGCATCTAATGTGTAATAATAACAGATGTTCACCCACACTGTTTCAGAGGTTTTAAGTGCATGCATTGTGTAAATTACTGGCCTATGTGATTCTGGACAGTCGTAATTGATCAATTCCTGTCATCAAAAGTGCTTTGTTAGAAAAAAATCCCAAATTGAACCTCTTTGTATTATGACAATAACACCAATTTTTCTTCTTTCTTTCTTACCAGATTTCGCCACATGTGAGCCCCTCACACAGTTCAGCTGTTCCAATGGAAGGTGCGTTAGTGTGAAATGGCACTGTGACTCAGGTGAGTGGCATTTTTCTGTGAACACTCTCTTTTTACAGTTCAATTTTCTACCTCAGTGGGAAAAACTGCCTGATTTTAAATGGCGCCATTACAACAACCAGTGTACTACCAGAATTGGTTGTAATCTGGTTGTAACAGCATCATTTCAACCAGTTTTCCTTACTGGGAAAACGCCATGGGATGGAACTGCACTCTCAGGAAGCAGCTTGCTGGATGATTACATTTCACCTTCTCTGAACCACGCTGTGACTCTCACACTGTTTCTTAATCTCCCTTCTGTCCTCCCCCCCTTCCATCCATTCCCCCTCTCTCCGTTCGTTCTCCCTCTCTACCGTCTGTTCCCCCTCTCTTCCGTCTGTTCCCTCTCTCTTCCGTCCATTCCTCCTCTCTTCCGTCTGTTCCCTCTCTCTTCCGTCCGTTCCCCCTCTCTTCCGTCCGTTCCCTCTCTTCCATCCATTCCCCCTCTCTCCGTTCGTTCTCCCTCTCTTCCGTCCGTTCCCTCTCTCTTCCGTCCGTTCCCCCTCTCTTCTGTCTATTCCCACTCTCTCCGTCCGTTCCCCCTCTTCCGTCTGTTCCCCCTCTCTTCCGTCTGTTCCCTCTCTCTTCCGTCCATTCCCCCTCTCTCCGTTCGTTCTCCCTCTCTTACGTCTGTTCCCCCTCTCTTCCGTCCATTCCCCCTCTCTTCCATCCATTCCCCCTCTCTACGTTCGTTCTCCCTCTCTTCCATCCGTTCCCTCTCTCTTCCGTCCGTTCCCCCTCTCTTCCGTCCGTTCCCCCTCTCTCCGTTCGTTCTCCCTCTCTTCCGTCTGTTCCCCCTCTCTTCCGTCCATTCCCCCTCTCTTCCATCCATTCCCCCTCTCTCCGTTCGTTCTCCCTCTCTTCCGTCCGTTCCCTCTCTCTTCCGTCCGTTCCCCCTCTCTTGTCTATTCCCACTCTCTCCGTCCGTTCCCCCTCTTCCGTCTGTTCCCCCTCTCTTCCGTCTGTTCCCCCTCTCTTCCGTCCGTTCCCTCTCTCTTCTGTCTATTCCCACTCTCTCCGTCTGTTCCCCCTCGTCCATCTGTTCCCCCTCTCTTCCATCTGTTCCCCCTCTCTTCCGTCCGTTCCCTGTCTCTTCCATCCTTCCCCACTCTCTTCCGTCCGTTCCCTGTCTCTTCCATCCTTTCCCCCTCTCTTCCATCCTTTCCCCATCTTTTCTCTTCTCCCCCATATCTTCTCCTTCTCCCCCTCCTTCACCCCTCCTTCCCCCATCTCACCATCCTTTCCCCCTCTCTTCCATCCTTTTCCCATCTCCCCATCCTTTCCCCCTCTCCCTTTCCACCTCACCCAGATGATGACTGTGGGGATGGTAGTGACGAGGTGGGTTGTGTCCATGCCTGTTCCAGTGCCCAATTCCAGTGTGCCAGTGGGAAGTGTATCCCTGACCACTGGGCCTGTGACGGGGACGATGACTGTGGGGACAACAGTGATGAGAACACCACCTGCACTGGGACAGGTGAGGGAAAAACACACTAACTTCTCATTCTTCTATCTGCCTTACGGGAATCACACCCTTCGGATTCAAGTCTTAGATCTGTGAAAGTATAGTGTAGTCAGAGGATATGCTCAATATAGTCTTTGAAATGGGGATGCTATTCATCACACTTCAGGGGATGCGGTTAGGAATGTGGGTTTGAGATGCACAGTATCTGTCCTTGTAAAAATAGCCCTTACCCAAGAAAGAAGTACTTTGTTTGCTGAAGTGCGTAGCCCTACCTGAACTCCGTATTTGTCAATGTATGTTTATCTCTCTGAACCTCTGTCTCTCCTATAGCCTCGGTATCAGCTGATGACTGCAGCGGAGATGAGTTCCATTGCCGGGACGACGGTGGCACCTGTATCCCCGAGCGCTGGAGGTGTGACGGGGACAAGGACTGCGAGGACGGGAGTGACGAGGCAGACTGTGAAGGCACCAGCAGAATGTGTGACCCACACGCAAAGTTCACCTGTCAAACCTCAGGTACGGCACTGAAGCTACTGTGAAATCACTTTAGGAAAGAAATGCTGCGCACTCTGTGGCTCCGATGCAGTGCATACAGTATCATTAAATGCCCATGTTTAGCTGTAGAAAGCTACACTGCTTTCATCAAAGTGTCATCTGGACTGTAGCTACTGTGACCGACACAAAAAGCTCACCTGTAAAACCTCATGTGCTGTAGCTACCTCTCCAGATGTTTTGTGTACCATGTGTACTCTGCATACAGGACTGTACACTATGCCCCCAAAATGAACCCCCGAGCGGCCATGTTTTTAATGTCAACCTCTCAGTTATTACCATAGACATAAATCAAATGAATGTATCTCTGATTGTTACCCTCAAATGGTCTTAATCTGTGTCCTTGGTGTACAGGCACACATTGGGTAAACTGATATAAGCCTACAGGGTTAGAATTCACACACAATGGTGAGGAAAAAGCCAGAGAGCCTTTCAAGTCTTTTATGATACCTGCAGGGCATCTTATAGACGTCTCCACACTTTATCATGTAGCCATGCCAGTAAAATGGGAATAGTTTGGATACTTTATGTGGCCCCTAAAACAGTTCCACATGGTTGTGGTAAATTAAATCGGCCGAGGAGTTGCAGATCTCCCAATGTAAGTTGGTCATATTATTGGGCCAATAGTTCCATGAGGTTGATATATATCATCTGTGCGGTGCACTGCATTATGTATGATTGGTCTTAAAGTGGGGAATTCACACGAGAAAAGCCTCTAGCTTAGTTCACTGATCTCGTGCTGTTAAAAGGCTTAATACACATCATTCACTTACCATGCAAAATTCAGCAAAACGTCATGAGGAGTTTTAAGATTCACAAAAAGCAGGTCTTAACGGTAACACAGTTGATAATGGCAAGGCTTTTGAGAGGGGAAGCACAGCCTATCCAGCCATGAAGCACAGTGCCAATGGAAGAGACATGCCTTTTTGGCCGGTGAATCTCGTATTTCAAATCAAATCAAATCAAATTTTATTTGTCACATACACATGGTTAGCAGATGTTAATGCGAGTGTAGCGAAATGCTTGTGCTTCTAGTTCCGACAATGCAGTAATAACCAACAAGTAATCTAACTAACAATTCCAAAACTACTGTCTTATACACAGTGTAAGGGGATAAAGAATATGTACATAATGATATATGAATGAGTGATGGTACAGAGCAGCATAGGCAGGATACATTAGATGGTATCGAGTACAGTATATACATGAGGTGAGTATGTAAACAAAGTGGCATAGTTAAAGTGGCTAGTGATACATGTATTACATAAGGATGCAGTCGATGATATAGAGTACAGTATATACATATGCATATGAGATGAATAATGTAGGGTAAGTAACATTATATAAGGTAGCATTGTTTAAAGTGGCTAGTGATATATTTACATCATTTCCCATCAATTCCCATTATTAAAGTGGCTGGAGTTGAGTCAGTGACAGTGTCAGTGTGTTGGCAGCAGCCACTCAATGTTAGTGGTGGCTGTTTAACAGTCTGATGGCCTTGAGATAGAAGCTGTTTTTCAGTCTCTCGGTCCCAGCTTTGATGCACCTGTACTGACCTCGCCTTCTGGATGATAGCGGGGTGAACAGGCAGTGGCTCGGGTGGTTGATGTCCTTGATGATCTTTATGGCCTTCCTGTAACATCGGGTGGTGTAGGTGTCCTGGAGGGCAGGTAGTTTGCCCCCGGTGATGCGTTGTGCAGACCTCACTACCCTCAGGAGAGCCTTACGGTTGTGGGCGGAGCAGTTGCCGTACCAGGCGGTGATACAGCCCGCCAGGATGCTCTCGATTGTGCATCTGTAGAAGTTTGTGAGTGCTTTTGGTGACAAACCAAATTTCTTCAGCCTCCTGAGGTTGAAGAGGCGCTGCTGCGCCTTCTTCACGATGCTGTCTGTGTGAGTGGACCAATTCAGTTTGTCTGTGATGTGTATGCCGAGGAACTTAAAACTTGCTACCCTCTCCACTACTGTTCCATCGATGTAGATAGGGGGGTGTTCCCTCTGCTGTTTAGAAACATAAAAAGCAATTGCCCCCCCCCCCCCCCCCCCAATTTAGTTTAATTTGATTCAAGACCAAGCGTAGCCTACCCTCCCCTTAATCTAGGCTGGTTTAAAAGTGGTAGGTGCGTATAATAGGTGCGTATTTTATCCCGGCCGTTATCTAACTAGCTTATGAGTAAAGGGTTGAAATGGTCTACTGAGAGTGCTTGAATGTATTTTGGAGGTTTTTGCCCTCATGCTTTTTCAGCATTCACAATTCACATACCTGCATACTTCATTTTGCTTTTTCAGTTGGCTATCCATCACCATTTTCAAAGAGCGCCTCTCGTCCGAACTATTCAATCCTCCCATAATGCCATATCAACTGCACATTTTTTTTTTGGGGGGGGAGAATCTTCTTTGCACATAAGCCACGATACAATTGACAGGAGCCAAGTATTTTGTATAGACGTGCGAATGTTATGCTTAAAGACATTTAGGCCTACGTGTGCACACGGTACCATGGAACGAGAGAAGCGATTTCTGATATCATGACCCGATCCTATTTAGAAATATTGCTGTTGGTTTAAAAAGCAGATATATTGTTTTTTTGTTTCATTGGATTAAAAACAAAACGCGTTAGAAAGATTCATCGTCCGTGGGTCTATGGAGAGAACGTACATGACCGAGTGCAATGCAATGAAATCTTCCATTTCTGGAGAAGTGCAAAAAGGATCTGTAAGATGGTTCCATGATGTTTCTAAAACGTTACGTTTGCGAGCAGTGTAACAGTGAGTGGACCCCCCCCCCTTCTCTTTATATTGGATCCTGTGAAAAGTTTGGATGTGCGCAAAACCGGCTGTATTACACGTCCACGGGGAGCAATTATGGTGCCTGTAACTGTGTTCAGACTTAGCCTATTTAAAACAGGTTGTTTTGTTTTCATTCAAATTTGATTATGCCCTGTCTTTTCAGTGCTTATTAATAGCCTAGTGAATTGAATCTAGTTTATTGACTACGCTTGGCATGTCCATGTCCAGACTACAACTTACAGTAGGGCTAGCCCCTATATCTGTGTGAATTCTATAGAAAATGTTTAACAGGCTATTTAACGAACTAGGCTATTTCGGAGTCCCGCCAGCGCTAACATTGACCATTGCGGTAGGTTTGTTAAAAAATGTCCCTCAGCGTGGATTCTGAAACAGCTTCATTAGGATGCCCGGTTGGAATCGCATTATTTTGTCAAACACTCCCAAATTAAAGCGAACAGAAAGAACATACCTCCAACAATAGATCAACCCACTGTTGTCTGAATTGAAATAATTGGCAGACTCAGCTCTGATCTGTATTCACTGTGTCTGTCCAGACTAAGCTGACTGCCTTACGCTGAGGCTGACAAAGTATAGCCTTTGAAAATATATATGAGGCACCCCAAATGGAACCCTATTCCCTATACAGTGCACTACTTTTAACCAGAGCCATATGGGCCCTGGTCAAACTAGTCCACCATATAGGGAATAGGGTGCCATTTGGGACAAATAAATAGCCTTTCATTAGGCCTTGTTGCAAGCCACGTAAACAGGATTTATTCCAGGGTTTCCTCATCAATGCCACAGATTAAAGCTGAGGTGGGCTGCCTCTCTGCTAGCACCATACACTTTACTTTCTTCTGATGCCTAAAGCGCTTTTATTCCTCAGCTTTTCAGGATTCCTCAGAGACTGTGCTTTTTACCTCGCTGCTTCCAATAATTGCTTCCTATTTCCTGCAATTGTTTCTAAAAGCTTCTATTTCCAGTCACTTTAGAGGCATTTGACCAACTACCTAGAATCAGCAGAATTGCTTCATTTGATGGTATTGACAGTTTAGGTTTAGGTATCACTATGACCATTTTCTCACCAGTTTATATCTGATAGTTTCTGTTCTCTCCAAGAAAATGGACAATCAATTCTTATTTTTGTACTTACGGTTGAAACGTGGGTTTGTTATCATTCACAATATCTCTTATAAGGACTTTTTTTTTGCAATTATGTCCCTCTCCTCATCACCTGATCTCTCTCCGTTTCTCCCCTCACAGGCAAGTGTATCAGTAAGAGCTGGGTGTGTGACGGGGACTATGACTGTGAGGATCTGTCCGATGAGGAAAGCTGTGAGATGTCGCCATGTAAACCTCCCAGATACCCCTGTGCCAACGACACCTCCGTCTGCCTGCCTCCCGAGAGCATCTGCAACGGGAGATACGACTGCTCTGACCACTCTGACGAGGGACACTTCTGTGGTACTTCTGTTCAGATCACTTCTAACCAATTCTCTTGGTCCTATTTCTCTCACTTGAGTCAATTCTCTCGGTCCCCACTTCAATTAATTATTAAATATCATTCTATTTTTTTTTCACTTCATTCTATATTTTCTTTGTCTTCCTCCTCTAGCCCAACCAGCAAATGTATGTTGACAGACAGTGTTGAGCTGTTGTAAATCAGCAGCAGTGCTTGCTTTGGCATCGTCCATCTGTCCTCGTATTCCCTGCTGAACTCAGGGAGAAACCCGGGGAGAACAAGCTGTTGAGACTGGAGAGGATATAACTCTTGCTGACCAAGATCCTTAGTTTTCTTTGGAAACACTCCAAAGACGGCAGGGAAGAGACAGAGGAGACATATTAATAGTGAAGGGGATTAAGGTTTATAACAGAGACAATCCTTTTGTTTGGACCACATGGGCTAGATGATCGTAGCAGTGGGGTCAGGCTTAGGCAATGGGGTTAGGTCCGATGAACACCTTATGTTCACATGAATGACCTGCCCAGGGATTACCACATGACACTTTGTCCATAGAAAAAAAAGATGCGTGACAGATATGACAGGACAGTTGTGTTCACTTCCTTGTGGGGTATTGAGCCCCTATGTCACTAGTCGACGAGGACGTGCAGAACATCGGTCTCCATCCATCACTGCTCTCTGACTTTCCTTCCATACACCTGTCTGTGTTCTCTGAGTCAGTCTGCTCACCTCTCATCACCTTTCTTTGTCTTCTTCTCTTGCCATGTCAGCCGATTGCATGTTGGGTAACGGCGGCTGTAGCCACCAGTGTGCAGTGGCTCCTGGGAGGGGCGTGGCGTGCTCCTGCCCGCCGGGGCTCAATCTAAGCCCAGACAACAGGACGTGCCAGATCCTGGACTACTGCTCCAGGCACCTCAAGTGCAGCCAAGTGTGTGAGCAGTATAAAGCAACCGTCAAGTGTTCCTGCTACCCAGGCTGGAGGCTGGAACTAGATGGGGACACCTGCCAGAGTACAGGTAGCTGGTGTTAAGCTCTGTGTGACATGGCTGATAAGTCTTTCCGACACATACCTGCGCTCTGTGGAACTGCCCAAGACCGCCCATAGAAACGAGAATTCTGATTCTATTTCTGTGTACCTGTGTGTCTCAGTCAGTAGAGCATGGCGCTTACAAAGCCAATGGTTGTGGGTTTGACCTGCTGGGAGCACCCATAAGTAAAATGTATGCACGCGTGACTGTAAGTCACTTTGGATGAAAAGCGTTTGCTAAATGGCATATATTGTTATATTCTATGGGACAGCCATCCTTACCCTTGTGCCTTAAATCCACATATATAAAGCAATGTGATAGATTGGTTATATTCCTAGCTGTACATTCTATTCCAAATTCTAAAGCAGTTATTTGGGACATTCCATTGATATAGTAGTTAAATACCTTTTGGAAGAATCAGTACCCATTTGAATATTGGCCATTTATACACCTGTGGCTTTATAGGCCTTTTTTTTCTCTTCATCAATGTCTCCCAGTTATATAATGTAACATCTGGTAATTGTATTGAATACGCTCGTTTATTCCCATCTAAAATGCTACACTGTCGGTTGGAGATGAATCCGCCAAAGGTTTCTGTACTCGTTTTATGACAAGATGAGCTAAACGAGATAATGTGATAGGAAAATGAAAGATGACTTCATTAATGAAACGACAATCTATTCCATAATTATTGACTTCAATATAACCTCACTCACAAAATAAACTAACACGAGTTGCTATTCTAGCAGACGAACAGCACCGTTTCTTTTGTGTATCTGCGTGAGAATCTGCATTAGCATGCAATATTTATTATCAAAAATGTATATCTTGACTTATTTCTTGTTTCCTTCCTCAGATCCCTTTGAGGCATTCATCATCTTCTCCATCCGCCATGAGATCAGGAGGATCGATCTCCACAGGCGAGACTACAGCCTTCTAGTTCCTGGTTTGAGGAACACGATCGCCTTAGACTTCCACTTCAATCAGAGTCGACTCTACTGGACCGATGTGGTTGAGGATAAGATATACAGGGGGAAGCTGCTAGACTCTGCTGGTAGGAACACATACACATTTGGTTGGACATTTGTTTTTATTTTTGGTTAAGCTGAGCTGTTGATGTTTAATTGAGGTCATAGGGAAAGTGTTGTATTGGCTATATTTAGTTCTCCTCTCAACTCCTATTCTCCTATTTTACCTGTGTTTCAGCACGTCCTCTTGCCCTCTTATGTGCTAGTGTGTTGGTCCTTTACTGTTATTGGTTCCTTACAGGTGTGACAGGGATTGAAGTGGTGGTCCAACATGGACTTGCTACTCCGGAGGGTCTGGCTGTTGATTGGATAGCAGGGAACCTGTATTGGATCGACAGCAACTTAGATCAGATAGAGGTGGCCAAGCTAAACGGGAATCTCCGGACCACACTGATCGCCGGAGGGATGGAGCACCCACGAGCCATCGCTCTGGATCCTGAGCAGGGGTTAGTTATCTCTGAGTGAGTGAGTGAGTGAGTGAGTACTCTTTAACAAGGATATGCATTTCTTTGATATGAATGACCTCAGGGTGAGGTAGACTTGATTCTGATCAATTCCTTAATCAATTTCACATGGATGACTATTCTTATTTGAGTATTTTGTGGTTTAGAATTATTTTCTGGACAGACTGGGATGCCACCTTCCCTCGGATCGAGGCTGCTTCTATGAGCGGAGGAGGACGCCATGTTGTCTTCAGAGACATGGAGATAGGAGCCTGGCCTAATGGTCTTACTCTGGACCTTATGGAGAAGAGGGTTGTGTGGACTGATGCCAGGTGGGTTATATGCCTGTACCTGTCTATATAGGGTCAATTCCCCATCAATTCTATTTCAATTCAGGTAGTCAACTGAAATTCCAATTTAGATGAGGATTTCAGTTGACTTCCTGAATTGGCTGAATTGAGTTGGAATTCACCCCAACCCTGCTGGTAGAATCAAATGATTCTAATAGACAAACATCTATCTTCATCTCAACAGGTCTGATGCCATATTCTCTGCTCTGTACGATGGGACTGGTGTGATAGAGATTCTGAAGGGACATGAGTACCTGTCACATCCCTTCGCTGTCTGTCTCTACGGAGGTAGTGTCTACTGGACAGACTGGAGGACCAACACTCTGGCTAGGGCTAACAAGTGGACAGGAGCCAATGTGACAGTCATCCAGAAAACCAGCGCCCAGCCATTTGACCTTCAGATATACCACCCCAGCAGACAACCACAAGGTAGGCTACCACACTCTCTCAAACATTAAGATAGCAAGGTTGAAAAGAGAGCGAATGTTTTGAATTAAAGACAACCTTCTCAGCTGGACAGGTTGAAGAGTTTTGTTTTCTTAGATCATAATGAATAACTTGTTGTATGGTTGTGTTTTAAATTTGTTGTTACATCTGTGTCTCACAAAATACTTTTCACTTTCTATGTCCAAAGTTCTCTGAGAGATAAGAAAGTGCCATAGTGTCGCCCTAAAGTGGTGATAAGCCCAGTCATTCTGGACGGAGGCTACTGTTTAGTCTAAATTACACTATAGTGCCTGGAAATACGATGACGTTGCTAAAGTAGTCAAATATTTAGTAGGAAACAACTTTGCCAGCATTATCATGTCGTCAAATTTACTTTAGACATATGGCAAAGTTGTCATTAGCTTGCAAAGTCTGTCAAAAATAGCTATCAATGCTAATGCTAGCTAGCTACATTCTGTTGGCCTCCCCTCAATCTTAACTAGCTAACTAACATTATACAGCATCTAAAGCCAATCTGGCAACTTAAAATGATAACAAAAGATTTCATACTAATTATTTGTCTCCTTTTGAATGTCATTGAATTTCCAAGCCACTGCAATACACTTTGGATGAAATCTTGACGATGCATTGAGTAGAATACTTAGTCAGGCATCAGTCCAAAAAAGAACGTTCAAAACAATATTGTGACTAAACATGCAACCCATGAATTGGTTCATCAGGCTTCATTTTCTATGTCTGGACTTTTGGCAGTAGGGTTCATTTCCAGGACTTCTGCCTTTCACAAATCAAATACGTTTCCTTCCAAGAGTATCCGAATCTTGTATTAAAATAAACCACACTAGTTGATTATTGAAACCACATTTAGTTGATTATTGAACAACTTCCTCTCCTCTCCCCCTCTCTCGACGATAGCCTCAAATCCCTGCGAGGCGAATGGCGGTCGTGGACCCTGCTCCCATCTATGCCTTATCAACTACAACCGCACCGCATCCTGTGCCTGCCCCCACCTCATGAAGATATCTGCAGACAACTTTACTTGCTTCAGTGAGTGAAGCTCACCCCTTCATCCGTTTGTCAGTCAGTCTGTCCTTACTTCAGTCTCTCTGTCCAGCCATCGCGCCATCTATCTATCTAGCCATTCATTCATTCACACAATCCTCCACATTCATACACTATAGTGCAAGTCATTTCAAAACACAGCAGGTTTCTACTGTTTTGAGTTAACACCCGCTTGATTCTGAACTTTGAAAGCAGGCTACACGAAGCACTGTCAACGTCCAGTTTTCTCTTGTCCTTCAACAGCACTGAAGAGATTCCTTCTGTATGTGAGGCGAACCGAGATCCGTGGCGTGGACATTGACAACCCTTACCTGAACCTGATCACAGCCCTGACGGTCCCAGATATAGACGAGGTCACAGCGGTGGACTACGATGCATCAGAGGAACGAATCTACTGGACTGACGTCAAAACACAAACCATCAAACGGTCCTCCATCAACGGAACCACAATAGAGACGATCATATCCGGAGGTAGAGAAAGATGTTCACCTCTGTGTTCTGAAACGTACCGCTTTTCTGACACTTATGTAACTGAACCAAAATGTTTGTTGTAAAATGTTTTCTCGGACTGTTACACTGTTTTGCGTCCTTTTCATAGGTAACCCGTTCTAATTTTCACAGTGCACCTGTCAGGTTGTTCAAGCGATAGACTCCGTACATGACTTTATTGAAGAGATGAGCGTGACCATATTGATGTTGTCTTCTGCATATCATTTTTTTTTGTAGGTATTGTTAATGTTAGAGGGCTGGCCCTGGACTGGCTCTCCAGGAACCTGTATTGGATTAGTTCAGAAAGTGACGAATCACAGATAAACGTGGCGAGGCTAGACGGGTCCCTGAAAACCTCTGTGGTTCACGGGATTGAGAAGCCTAAGTGTCTCACCGTACATCCGTCTAAAGGGTAGGATTCCATTTTTGTATGTACTTTTATACAGTTCAATGTCTGATATTGATTAGGTATAACAAGATATAGTCAAATTAATGCTAGTTGCATGATGTGATAAATTAGGCACTTTTGTGTTGGTGTTCTGTATGCAAAATATTGTTTTCCTATTGAGTTTTTACCTTCCAGGAAAATGTATTGGACAGATGGCAACACAATCAACGTGGCCAACATGGATGGAAGCAATAGCAAGATCATTCAACAGAACCAGAGAGAGCCAGTTGGTAAATGTCACATGTACAATACAAAACATCCACATTTAGTGGCCAGTACCAGTTGTCTTCTGCCATTTTATATTGCATGACAACAGTAGTGCTACTATCTGGTAACAAACGATATTGCAAGATTGAGTGAGACGATTGGTAGAACAGCAACCCAATAATATGCCCGGTCACAACTCTAATCGATGATGTCTCTCCTAGGCCTGTCGATAGACTACACGTCAGACAAGCTGTACTGGATCAGTGGAGGCAACGCCTCCATCAACAGGTGTAGTCTGGACGGTAGTGGTCTGGAAGTGCTGGAGACCATGAAGGAGGAGCTGGTTAAAGTCACGGCTCTAGCTGTTATGGGTGAGTGGCGAGAGTTTAGAGCATGGGCCCGTGTTCATAAAGTGTCTCAGAGTAAAATGTGCTGGTCTAGGATCAGTTTTGCTTGTTTTAGAGAGCATGGTTCTATGGATGAGCACTACTACCCTTTTGTCTTAGAAAGTGCCTGATATAAATATGTTGTGCCCTTCCAGCTCATAAAAGTATTTTCTGCCCAAGTTGTGTTTTGTTTTAAGTACTAGTCCATTGATTTGGGGTTTGTTTTTATCTGGAGTAAAAGGGTTTTTGACAGCGATGAACCTTTGCTGTCTTCTTGCATTTTATTACTTGTCCGTTTCCCCATTTCTGTTTATGTCTGTCTCTGAAACTATTCTAATTCACGTTTAAAATTGCATCCCGTCTGATAAAATGCCTCACCCAGACAGAATACTTTAGGGAAGTTTCTCTGGCTTCAGTGGGACTTGTTTAGCCTCTACAGTGATGGGCGACAGAGCTGCCTCCCGCTACACAAACAGAACACAGTAACCAGGCTTTCTGACTTAGTGATGGGAAACCTGGGCTTTCGATCCGTCCGGCTCACCGACTGTCTGTTCCAGGTTTACTTATAGCTGTAGTGGTGATTGTATAATTTTGTATTGTATTGCGTTTTAATAGTACAGATCATTGAGGGAGAGTTTCTCTCCGCGCTCTACAAGACAGTTGATCATGATGCTATTAACAGGGTGGAATGATTATTTTTTCAAATCGATTAGATGGTTGTATTCATTTGTTTAGTATCGTATTATTTCATATTGTAGTGGTTATTCCCCATGAGTAACCCTACAGGGAGTTAGACAGGGGAGAAACATCATTATGGATGGGCTTCTCACTCTGGTTTTGTTACGATTCCTTAATTTAGAGTATCTCTCTTATCTGCTTGGGATATTGAAATAGCCTCTGGCATATTAAAGTGCTATCTATCTATCTACAGTATGGTCTGCCGTAATTCTGTTGGGAACACTGTTTGATTCTGATGTAATTCACCTGCAGAGGGACTGCTGTTTATATTCATCCTACCTGTGCTTTAACCACAGAGAGACATGTTTTTTAGTTTTTTTTTTAATCTCTGCGGTTTTAACACGCCGTCTTTTTGTATGCTCTCCAATCCTTCCCGTCATTCGAGGAGATTATGTTCTTTGTTGATAGCTGTAGTCCAGCAGGCCAAAAGCCAAGAATGGTCTGGCGTAAACCCACTGTACTGTAGCCCATTCAAGTCTGCAGACAGATTCCCCCCCAAAAAAAAGAAGAAGAAGAGAAAGTTAAGTTCCCTGTCTACAGGCACAGGATTGGTCTTGCTTCAGAGGTTTTCTGACTGCTGAGCCGCTATCCTACGTCCTTTGTGCCGGGCTGACTGTACCTCAGCGTTGCCTGTTTGCTGGAACTGGGCTCATGCATAAACATTCGCCTTTTTTTTCCCGGTCAAGGGTGCAAGTACAGTACACGGGCTTATATTAGAAGAAAAAAATATGTCACATGGCCCAGTTCCTTTGTTTCCTCCCTGGGACCCGTGCCCCTAAGATTTATGGGTAGGGGAATGAACTTAAGATCCTGTCTCTCTGTCTCGTATCACCCGATTCTCCGAGGAAGAAATCTGAAAGTCCTCCTTTACACAGCTCCCTCCTTGCCCCTTCTTTTACGAGCGTCCCAGGAGTCCGCCCCGGCCTACTGTATTCATCAGCGAGGGAATACTGTACAGTGAGAGCTATACATACCTTATGGATTATACAGTATTCTACCGTTCCTAGAATGTATTCAATTCAGTTACAATTGTATGTTACAGTTCCTAGGAAAGCGATCATTCAATGTTGTTATTTGGGTCCAGTGATATTTGTCGTGCTCTGTGAACATGCTGTATAGCCTACTATCGATGAACAAATGGGCCGTTAGCTTTTGATTGAAGGGTCACTCGCAGAGACGGCATAGAACCACTATTGCTACTGCACAGTATTCATGACCTTTTTGAATAGCTCTGATTTATCAATATACTTGTCAATTCAGTCATGAACAATCATTGATTTTTCTGTCTTCAGGTGCCAAGCTGTGGTGGGCTGATGACAGTTTGGCCCAGTTGGGGACCGTCAGTAAGAGAGGTGGGCTGGACATGGTGGTTTTACGCAACAAGACCACGGGGATTGTTCACATGAAGGTGTATGACGAGGACAGCCAGACAGGTAAAGAGTATGACTGCTAACTCAATGCTTTCACTCAGACGATGTTCGACCTCCTTTTAAAGCTTTGTTGTAGGCTTTTGACTTGAAATTGCTAAGTGTTTTTGATCCTCTCTTGAGAATGCACCGACATTTTTCTTTAATCCTATTGGCCCAAAAATAATGGTTCTTCATTGAGACACAGCTTTATTGAAATTCCACGTAGCAGTTTTGTGAGTCATTGGCAGTATCATCCATTTCATTGACATGTCCAATATCAGGATTGCTCTCAATCTCTGTTAGTATTAAAAATGGCAATTAAGGTGTCTTAAAAATATAAATCTTTCAACTTCCTCCTCAAACTTCCTCTGACCGATTAGCTACTTCATTTATCTTTTTGACACCGACCACATGGGAGTATGGCCATGTCTCATTAGTCTTCTCTCTCTCCCCTTCTCCTTCCTCTCTCTCTCTCTTTCTGTCTCTCTCGCTCTCGTCCTCTCTCTCTCTCACACACTGGAAGTACTGTAATCTCATGAAAATAACTGGAACGTAATGCAATGCAGATGTACTCTGCCTAACTCTGCCCCCCCCCCCATAATGCTCAGTTAAATAATACGCATGCTGTCCTACTGTGTCATCACTGTGTTGCTTCCTGAATGAATACACAAGCAACAATGACCATGCCTAGGTGTTAAATTTACAGTGTAATGTTCCACTGCTGTGCAGGGAGGAATCTCTGTCAGGACAACAATGGTGGCTGCTCTCAGCTTTGCTTCCCAACATCAGAGAGCACACGGAGTTGTTCCTGTGCCGTGGGCTACAACCTCCACTTCGATCGCATGTCATGTGAAGGTACTGTACCCGCTTCTCGTGGGACCACACTGAACAGGGAACACAACATATGAAAACCGACATATGAAAACATATGATCTGAATCTGATTTTGACATCTGCCGTTGTCTATGAGTGTTGCTTTGTTGTGTTTGAAGGACTAGGGTCTTTCCTGATGTGATGTGAAGGTTAGAATCACATTTTACATGTACAGTAAATGCCATATAGTTGATTGGGTTGGCTTTGTGTTTGAACTTGAAGGCATTGGGTCTTTCCTGATGTACTCAGTTCATGAGGGCATCAGGGGGATATCCCTGGATCCCAGTGATAGCAGTGAAGCCTTGATGCCGGTGACCGGCTCAGTGATGGCTGTGGGGATTGACTTCCATGCTGGTGAGTGTATTGGCATTGTTTTTTTAGTGATTATTTTGACTATTCTTCATGCTTCGGATTGCAAATGAATCATTATCATTTCAATGTTTTAATTGTTATTTTTAATTATAGTTTGTAGAAAACAAATGAACGGAAGAACATTAATCCTTTTCAATTAATTGATTTCCCTAATAGGAAATGACACGTTATATTGGACAGACGTGGGCTTGAACAGAATATCCAGAGCCAAGCGAGATCAGACGTGGAGAGAGGACATTGTCACTAGTGGTATCGGCCGCGTGGAGGGGATTGCAGTGGACTGGATTGCAGGTAAGTAGCCGAGCTCTCAAAGTTAACCTTTACTTAAGAGAATACAATGTCAAGTGCAAAGGAGGACATACAAGTACCGTTGCAGTCAAATACAGCGCCTCCGGAAAGTATTCAGACCCCTTGACATTTTCTACATTTTTGTCAAGTTACGGCCTTATTCTAAAATTGATTAAATTGTTTTTTCCCCTCATCAATCTACACACAATACCCCCATAATGACAAAGCCAAAACAGGTTTTAGACATTTTTGCTAATGTATTGAAAATAAACAACTGAAATATTACATTTACATAAGTATTCAGACCCTTTACTCAGTACTTTGTTGAAGCACCTTTGGCAGTGATTACAGCCTTGAGTCTTCTAGGGTATGACACTACAAGCTTGGCACATTTGGGGTGTTTATCCCATTGTTCTCTGCATATCCTCTCAAGCTCTGTCAGGTTGGATGGGGAGCGTCGCTGCACAGCTATTTTCAGGTCTCTCCAGAGATGTTCGATCGGGTTCAGGTCCGGGCTCTGGCTGGGCCACTCAAGTCCATTCAGAGACTTGTCCCTACGCTATTCCTGCATTGTCTTGGCTGTGTGCTTAGAGTCGTTGTCTTGTTGGAAGGTGTGTGCTTAGAGTCGTTGTCTTGTTGGAAGGTGAAACTTCACCCCGGTCTGAGGTCGTGAGCTCTGTGGAGCATGTTGTCATCAAGGATATCTCTGTACTTTTCCCCGTTCATCTTTGCCTCGATCCTTACTAGTCTCCCAGTCCCTGCCGCTGAAAAACATCCTCACATCATGATGGTACCACCACCATGCTTCACCGTAGGGATGGTACCAGGTTTCCTCCAGATGTCACGCTTGGCATTAATGCAAAGAGTTCAATCATGGTTTCATCAAACCAGAATCTTGTTTCTCATGGTTTAAGAGGCTTTAGGTGCCTGTTGGCAAACTCCAAGTGGGCTGTCATGTGCCTTTTACTGAGGAGTGGCTTCCGTCTGGTCAGTCTAGCATAAAGCCCTGATTGGTGGAGTGCTGCAGAGATGGTTGTCCTTCTGGAACTCTAGAGCTCTGTCAGAGTGACCATCGGGTTCTTGGTCACCTCCCTGACCAAGGCCCTTCTGCAGATTGCTCAGGTTGGCTGGGCGGCCAGCTCTAGGAAGAGTCTTGGGGGTTCCAAGAATTGTGTTCTTGGGGACCTTCAATGCTTTAGATTTTTTTTTGGTACCCTTCCCCATATCTGTGCCTCAACACAATCCTGTCTCGGAGCTCTAAGGACAATTTCTTCGACCTCATGGCTTGGTTTTTTGCTCTGACATGGTGTCAACTGTAGGACCTTATATAGACAGGTGTGTGCCTTTCCAAATCATGTCCAATCAATTGATTTTACCACAGGTGGACTCCAATCAAGAAACATCTCAAGGATGATTCATGGAAACAGGATGCACCTGAGCTCAATTTCGAGTCTCATAGCAAAGGGTCTGAAGACTTACGTAAATAAGTTATTATTATATATATATTTTTATCAGCAAAAATGTCTAAAACCTGTTTTTGCTTTGTCACTATGGGGTATTATATATATGTAGATTATTCAGGATTTTTTTTGTCCATTTTAGAATAATGCTGTAAAGTAACAAAATGTGGGAAAAGTAAAGGGATCTGAATACTTTCCGAAGGCACCCATGCACGATTCACTATTTCTTCTAAAATAAGTTGAAGAAAAAAAAAAAAAAAAAAATATATATATATATATATATATATATATATATATATATATATATATATAAAAAGTTTTTCACACATATATTTGTTTGATTTACAACCGCACAGGACCAAGAAAAAAAAATCAAAATTATATTTTTCGCTTCAAAGTATAAAACAAATTGCCTGAACTAAATTATACAGAATTGAAATTAATTTGGTTGGAGGCAGGTGATTCTCATTTACAGTGCAACATCTTACTGGTAAAAATATCAGTTCAACCATAAAAAAAGAGAAAACAGAACATTCTGCTCCATTGCGCTCCATTGTAAAGTGCAAGTGTGCCAATATATTTGACTTCAACTGTAGGACACACAGAGAGACAAGAGCCAGAGGACATACTTCTCAAGTAAAGACATACATAAAATGTAATGAATTGACTGACTTGTAATGCAATGGTTGAACACTGTACAAAGTCATGTTTGTGTTGTTTACTAGGTAATATCTATTGGACGGACCATGGCTTCAACATCATCGAGGTTGCTCGACTCAGTGGCTTGTACCGAGCCGTGGTGATAGCTGAAGGACTTGACCAGCCCAAAGCCATTGCTGTGCACCCGGTGAAAGGGTGTGTACAGTTTTTCATTTCAGTCAACACTTTGAAGTCCACCTGCTTGGTATGTAATGAACACATCCTATCTACATAACGTATTCCCTAGAAATGACCACCAAATAACCAATGTTTTAATTCAATTTGATAGCCAGTGGTAATGAACGTCATAAAACGATCTTTGCGAGGTTATATAGTAGAATTATATAATTACAGTGCTGTTAGAAAGTATTTACACCCCTTGATTTTTTCCACATTGTGTCAGAATCCAAGGGACGGCCGACTCAGGTCTACTGGCCGTCTCTCTCTCGGGGGTAAACCCTTGTGTCCCCTGGCATACTGGCCTTTTCTATGAAGTTTTTTCTGTCGGTTACTTTAATTATATTTTAATACTATAGAATTTGTATGCATTCACAAATGTCGACTGCACGATCAAGTTGGGGTTTTATGTCATGTTTTTATTTTATGCGTCTGTCTCAACAGTATTTCTATCTCAGCTCTGTGCAAAGTGTTTTCAAATCTCAGGCTCTTGGATATATTTCCATCTCAAGCTAACTCATGGATAGACTAACCTGTTCCCCCGCACATTGACTCTGTACCGGTACCCCCTGTATATAGCCTCCACATTGACTCTGTACCGGTACCCCCTGTATATAGCCTCCACATTGACTCTGTACCGGTACCCCCTGTATATAGCCTCCACATTGACTCTGTACCGGTATCCCCTGTATAAAGCCTCCACATTGACTCTGTACCGGTACCCCCTGTATATAGCCTCCACATTGACTCTGTACCGGTACCCCCTGTATATAGCCTCCACATTGACTCTGTACCGGTACACCCTGTATATAGCCTCCACATTGACTCTGTACCGGTACCCCCTGTATATAGCCTCCACATTGACTCTGTACCGGTATCCCCTGTATAAAGCCTCCACATTGACTCTGTACCAGTACCCCCTGTATATAGCCTCCACATTGACTCTGTACCGGTACCCCCTGTATATAGCCTCCACATTGACTCTGTACCGGTACACCCTGTATATGGCCTCCACATTGACTCTGTACCGGTACACCCTGTATATAGCCTCTACATTGACTCTGTACCGGTACACCCTGTATATGGCCTCGCTACTGTTATTTTACTGCTGCTCTTTAACTATTTCTTATTTTTTACTTAACATTAATTTTTGTTAAACCTGCATTGTTGGTTAAGGGCTTGAAAGTAAGCAGTTCACTGTAAGGTCTACACCTGTTGTATTGAGGGCATGTAACAAATATAATTTGACTTGATTAGTCTTAACTAGCAGAGCTATTTGAAAGCCACTGATATCAATAGAGTTCAGAACACGTTTTATAAGATACTAGCCTACTCCTGTGCCCCAAACAAAACCAAAGGTGCTATGATTGTACTGAAGAGGAATATTAATCTTAATATGAAGGTGGGGGTCTCTGGGGGAGACACTGATAGACATAATTGTTATACCTCGGTTACTATTAATGGCACTACATTATGTTTGTCCTCCATGTATGCACCAAATGCTTTTGATAAATAATTTTTTGAAGACCTGAAGCTTAACTTGTTAGACTTCCCAGACTCAGTGACCATCCTTGGTGTAATGAACCCGATGGGTGACAGAGAGCTGGTTTCAAGCGCAGGGCGCAGCAGGTGTTTATTGTAAAGGACCACAGGAGGAGGCAGGTAGCTGGGTCCAGGGGCAGGCAGAAGGTCATACACAGGGGGTCCAAAAAGGCAACAGTACAGGCAGGGAAAAACCTAGTAACGTCGTCCGGGAGATCAGGCAAAAGGTAGATAACAGGAAATCCGATAGGCTTACAGACAGGGAATAGGCAAAAGGTGTCGTTAGTGAGGCAGGCCAATACTATCATACACGGGATGATTACGGTACGGGAAAAACAGCACTCTGAATAGAAGAGTGTAACAAAACAAACAATACCTCACAGTGATGGTGTGCAAAGACTGAACTAAATAGTGTGTGATAATGACATGCAGGTGTGTGAACAGGTGATTAGAATTCAGGTGATTGGGATCTGGAAAGTGAGCTGCGTTCAGGGGATCTACGTGTTTGAGAGTGAGCTGGAAAGTGAGCTGGAGAGTGAGCTGCGTTCAGGTGATTTACGAGTTTGAGAGTGTGAGTTGGGCGCAGACGTTACACTTGGGGGAGATTTTAACTTGACTCTAGATCCTACAATTAATACCACCAGTGATATCCTCTTGGCACTCCGGGCACCTTCCAATTATATTAAACATATATTGAACATTGTGGATGCCTGGCGCCTAACAAATCCTAGTATTAGAGATGATCTTATTTTCTGCCCCATCATCAGTCTTTCTCACAAATTGATTGTCTTCACCTCCCCTGTTTCTCTGAAATGTACATCCCCATGCAGAGATTTGAACTATGCTGTTATCTGACCATTCTCCATTATTGATTTATTTTGAGATTTCTCCAGGATTCACAGGTTTTAAGAAATGGCGTTTCAATGTTTTTCTTTTGCCGGATAGGGAAATCTCAAACTACATTTTTGATATCTTACAAAGTGGGATTAAAATGGATTTAATTATAATTTTGGGAGGGAAGAATTTTTTTTTTTTTTACGTTTATGAAAATCATGAATAATAAAACACTAATATAGAGTGCATTCGGAAAGTATTCACTTTACAGACCTTTTCTAAAATTGATTAAATTAACTTTTCCCTCATCAATCTACGCATGATATCCCATAATGACTCATTGAAACAGGTTTTCTTTAAATTGTTGCATTTATAAAATAAAACCCCCCAGAAATACTTGTTTTACATGAGTATTCAGACCCTTTGCTATGAGACTTAAAATTGAGCTCAGGTGCATCCTGTTTCCATTGATCATCCTTGGAGATGTTTCTACAACATGATTGGAGTCCATCTGTGGTAAATTCAATTGATTGGACATGATTTGGAAAGGCACACAGCTGTCTATTTAAGGTCGAAGGAATTGTCCGTAGCGCTCCGAGACAGGATTGTGTCGAGGCACAGATCTGGGGAAGGGTACCAAAACATTTCTGATCCATTGAGGGTCCCCCATTGAGGGTCCCCAACAACACAGTGGCTTCCATCATTCTTAAATAGAAGAAGTTTGGAAGCACCAAGACTCGTCCTAGAGCTCGCCGCCCAGCTAAACAGAAATCGGGGTAGAAGGGCCTTGGTAAGGGAGGTGACCAAGAACCCAATGGTCACTCTGACAGAGCTCCAGAGTTCCACTGTGGAGATGGGAGAACCTTCCAGAAGGACAGCCATCTCTGCAGCTCTCCACAAATCAGGCCTTTATGGTAAAGTGACCGGACGGAAGCCACTCCTCATTAAAATGCACATGACAGCCCGCTTGGTGTTTGCCAAAAGGCACCTAAAGGACTTTTAGACCTTGAGAAACTAGATTCTCTGGTCTGATGAAACCAAGATTGAACTCTTTAGTCAGAATGCCAAGCATCACATCTGGAGGAAACCTGGCACCATCCTTACGGTCAGGCATGGTAGTGGCAGCATCATGCTGTGGGAATGTTTTTCAGCGGCAGGGACTGGGAGACTCGTCAAGATCGAGGAAAATATGAACAGAGCAGATCCTTGATGAAAATCTGCTCCAGGGCGCTCAGGACCTCAGACTGGGGCAAAGGTTCACATAGCCAAGACAAGGCAGGAGTGGCTTCGGGACAAGTCTCTGAATGTCTTTGAGTGGCCCAGCCAGAGCTTGGACTTGAACTCGATCGAACATCACTGGAGAGATCTGAAAATAGCTGTGCAGTGACACTCCCCATCCAACCTGACAGAGCTTGAGAGGATCTGCAGAGAAGAATGGGAGAAACTCCCCAAATACAGGTGTGCCATGCTTGTAGTGTGTCACGTTCATTGTAAGAAGGAGACCAAGGTGCAGCGTGGGTTGGGTACATTCTTCTTTATTATAAGAACGAACACTGAACAAACTAACAAACTAACAAAATAACAAAACGAATCGTGAAGCTAATATGAGTAGTGCAGACAGGCAACTAAACATAGAACAAGAACCCACAAACACAAAAGGGAAAATGGCCACCTAAATACAATCCCCAATCAGAGACATCAGAACACCATATACATATACAGTGGGGCAAAAAAGTATTTAGTCAGCCACCAATTGTGCAAGTTCTCCCACTTAAAAATATGAGAGAGGCCTGTAATTTTCATCATAGGTACACTTCAACTATGACAGACAAAATGAGAAAATAACATCCAGAAAATCACATTGTAGGATTTTTAATGAATTTATTTGCAAATTATGGTGGAAAATAAGTATTTGGTCACATACAAACAAGCAAGATGTCTGGCTCTCACAGACCTGTAACTTCTTCTTTAAGAGGCTCCTCTGTCCTCCACTTGTTACCTGTATTAATCCAATTTAATTCAACTGTAACTAGGCCACTCAGGAACATTCAATGTCATCTTGGTAAGAAATTACACTGTAGATTTTCACCTTGTGCTTTAGGTTATTGTCCTCCTGAAAGATTAATTCATCTCCCAGTGTCTGTTGGAAAGAAGAGTGAACCAGGTTTTTCTCTAGGATTTTGCCTGTGCTTAGCTGTAATTCCGTGTATTTTTATCCAAGAAAACTCCTTACCGATGACAAGCATACCCATAACATGATGCAGCCACCAACATGCTGGAAAATATGAAGATTGCTACTCAGTGACATCTTTTGTTGGATTTGTCCCAAAATAACGCGTTGTATTCAGTATTACTTATTAAGTGCCTTGTTGCAAACATGATGCATGTTTTGGAATATTTGTATTTTGTACAGGCTTCCTTCTTTTCATTCTGTCATTTAGGGTAGTATTGTGGAGTAACTACATTGTTGTTGATCCGTCCTCAGTTTTCTCATATCACAAACTCTGTAACTGTGTTAAAATTACCATTGGCCTTGTAGTGAAATCGCTGAGCAGTTTCCTTCCTCTCCGGCAACTGTGTTAGGAAGGACGCCTGTATCTTTGTAGGGACTGGGTGTATTGATACACCATCCAAAGCCTAATTAATAACTTTACCATGCTCAAATGGATATTCAGCGTATCCTCTTTATATTTTTACATCTAAGGGCGGCAGGTAGCCAAGTGGTTAGAGCATTGGTCCAGTAACGAAAGGTTGCTGGATCGAATCCCTGAGCTGACAGGGTGAAAATCTGTCGTTCTGCACCTGAACAAGGCAGTTAACCCACTATTGTAAATAATAATTTGTTCTTAACTGACTTGCCTATTTAAATAAAGGTTTAAAAAATCTTCAAATTATTTTCTTTGCAAGGAATTGAAATACTTCCCTGGTCTTTGTGCTTGAAATTCACTCCTTGATTGAGGGACTTTACAGCTATTTGTATGTGTGAGGTACAGAGATGGGGCAGTCATTAAATATCATGTTAACCACTATTATTGAACACAGAATCAGTCCATGCAACTTATGTGACTCGTTAAGCACATATTTACTCGTGGACTTATTTAGGCTTGCCATAACAAAGGGGTTGAATTATTATTGACTCATGATATTTCAGATTTACATTTTTCATTAATTTCAAAACATTTCAACAACAGAATATTCCGCTTTGACGTTATGGGGTATTGTTGTGTAGATCAGTGACAAAAAAATATCAATTTAATCCATTTTAAATTCAGGCTGTAACACAACAGAATGTACATACAACATCAAGCAATTACCAGCCAATAAAATCTAAACTCTCCACCCTTCATCCAAAGCAAACTATAAAGTTGAAATACAGTATTTCCCCACTCTCTGCATTCATAACTGATTACACTGTCTCACATGTTCAGCTTCTCAATCATTAATAACAGGGAAAGAAAGGGTCCATTTTCCCACATCAGCTTAGACTGCAGGGCACTTTCCTATTGATTCCACCCCTGATGAGAGATGCTAATGAACCAGGATAAGCAGCTGAGGAGAATAGAGATGAGTCTACTGGCACTGAGTGGGTCTACTGTCACAGCTTGTGCCTCACCTGCGCCGGGCTAATTAATGTTGTCTCCCTCTAACCCCTATTATTCATAGCATTGTATGCATGCATTACCCGGAGATCTCGTGTAGAGAGCGATAACTTTATGTGGCAATCACGCTGATTGCTTAAATTAAAGCCAATATAGAAATATGTCAACAACTGGCCCCCTATGGATATTAGAGTTTGTGTGAGGGGATTTGGAGCCAGAGCATACTGTCATGTTATTTTTCATTATTTATAATTGGTGCGTTCACAGTTAGTATGTCATAACCGTTGGAACATTGATCAGCTGCTTGCCTCACTATTAGTATTATGAAAGGGAGTTTGAACATGTCTACTCCACTGTCTATCCATACCAGCATGGAGTTCAAGCCTCCTTGAATTATGCATCGATACCGTTATGGCCCTGCGATTTCTTTGCAAGCTCTGTGCCGTGTACATGTTTGTTACTGACGTGCTGCTTATAGTATTGATGTCATTTTCGTCATGTGCCTGTGTGTCTAATACTGATGTGTTGATGCTGCTGACTTGGTCCAGTTCCCTCTTGAAAAATACATCTTTATCGCAACTAGACCCAAAGAAAAATGGTCTACCGATTATGAACAATACACGTTAGATCAACCCAAAGCATTTCCTGTCAGTGTAAGAGGTGACTGTAAAGTATGAGCATTGTTTGGTGGTGGTGGCTGTGGACTCTTCTTACCCTTCTGTTGTCCTCTTGGCCAGGTTTCTGTTCTGGACAGAATGGGGACAAAGCCCCTGCATCGGTCGGGCCCGGCTGGACGGATCAGACCAAGTTATTCTGGTCAACTCTGGAATAGCATGGCCCAACGGGATCTCCATAGACTATGAGGTATATTTAAGCAATAAACCCAGAGGGTGTTTTGTACATGGCCAATATACAGCTAAGGGCTGTTCTTAGGCGAGGCGCAACGCAGAGTACCTGGATACAGACCATAGTCGTGGTACACCACAACCCTCCCGATCTGCCTTATTGCTTTTTAGAAACTGCTTACCAACGTAATTAGAACTGTGAACAGTCATTTTTTGTCATACCCGTGGTATACGGTCTGATATACCACGACTGTCAGCCAATCAACATTCAGGGTTCGAACCACCCAGTTTATAAAATATAATAATGAATGCCATTTAGCAGATGCTTTCATCCAAAACAGCTTATAAACATTCATCTCCAAAAGTTATTTGGCACCCTTGCTAAAGATTAGCAAAAAAAGACTATGAAATAAATCAAACACAAATACCGAGCTATGTTATATGGTATTATTTTGATTTTATTATTAGATTATTTCAAAGTAATACAATTGCCAAAATAGATTTTGTTGAACAAGTTCAAAAAGAAATAATCTCAAAAAGACCGGCGTCAAAGTTATTGGCAATCAGTGGGTGCAGGCATTGTATTATTTGTGACCCGAGAGGGAATCAAATCCATGGCGTTGATGTTGCTAGCTCCACACTCTTACCCACTGAGCCAAGCAGGAGGACCAGGTGTTTTTGTCCCCCAGAGTGCACACACAGCACTTTAGCCTCCCTCTGATCTTCCTGGCTGAAGTGGCATTACACTCTGCTTTGTGTTATCTTTTTTTATAATGATACTCTTCCCACCATCATATACCTGAAGTTTATTTTCTCAACATTGTATTCTAGGAAAATAAATTATATTGGTGCGACGCCCGCGCCGACAAGATAGAACGGATCAGCCTTGAGAGCGGAGAGAGCCGGGAGATAGTACTGTCATCCTCAGCCAGCAACGCAGCGGATCTCTTTTCAATGGCCGTCTATGGGGCTTACATATACTGGGCTGACAGGTAATTTATTCTTCCAGAAATGTTATAGTATAGTACAGTCTCTCCAAACAGGCTCCATAGAAGCCTTCGCCAGCTGCTCTACCCTTGTTGGATTAACTACCTGCACCACAAGGTCACTTTAAATACCAATCTAATTGACAGAGAAAAAGGCAGAGCATTTAGAAAAGACACCTTCTCTCTATTTAAATTGTGCGTACCTACCTCAATGTCATCCACAAGGGCAGCTAGGTCCCGTCACCTTCTGTCAGACCAGCTGTCGAGCATATTTTAGCTTCTGTCTAGTGTATTTGGATGAGTTCTTCTGTTTTAATTAGTTGAGGGCCATTGATTATCCCTGTGTCGAACTTCCTGTCACCTGGTGTCAAGCTCCCTCCTCTTCCTGTTGTGTGTGTGTGTGAGTGTGTGTGTGCGCGTGTCTGTGTGTGTATGAATGCGTGTGTGCGTGCGTGTATGAATGCATGTGTGCGTGCGTGTGTGTGTGTATGAATGTGTGTGTGTGTGTGTATGTGTGTGTGTGTGTGTGTGTGTGTGTGTATGAATGCATGTGTGGGTGCGTGTGTGTGTGTGTATGAATGCGTGTGTGCGTGCGTGTGTGCGTGTATGAATGCGTGTGTGCGTGCGTGTGTGTGTATGAATGCGTGTGTGTGTGTGTGTGTGTGTGTGTTTGTGTGTGTGTGTGTGTGTGCGTGTGTGCGTGCATAGGGCTCATGCCAGAGGCTCCATTCGCCGAGGTGTTAAGAGTTATCCAACGGAGGGAGCCACGACTCTGAGGAGTGGTCTGGGAGTCAACTTGAACGATATCAAAGTCTTTAACCGAGGACGGGAGAAAGGTTGAGGTTTCAACTTCCTTATCACTTCCTTATTATTTCATGTTCTTACCTGGCTGTCAGTACCTGCGGTTGTTAAGTGTTCTAGAATAGACCTGAGATTAATAACCTCTTGATACTAGCCATCCCGGATCCGGGATTGTGAGTACAGCCTCAAGCTCATTACCATAACGCAACGTTAACTATTCATGAAAATCGCAAATGAAATGAAATAAATATGCTAGCTCTGAAGCTTAGCCTTTTGTTAACAACACTGTCGTCTCAGATTTTCAAAATATGCTTTTCAACCATAGCAAAACAAGCATTTGTGTAACAGTATTGATAGCTAGCGTAGCATTTAGCGTAGCATTGAGCGGGCAACATTTTCACAAAAACAAGAAAATAGGTAAAATAATTTACCTTTGAAGAACTTCGGATGTTTTCAATGAGGAGACTCTCAGTTAGATTGCAAATGTTCAGTTTTTCCAAAAACATTCTTTATGTATTAGAAATTGCTCCGTTTTGTACATCACGTTTGGCTACCAAAAAAAAAACGAAAATTCAGTCATCAAAACGCCGAACTTTTTTCCAAATGAACTCCATAATATCGACTGAAACATGGCAAACGTTGTTTAGAATCAATCCTCAAGGTGTTTTTCACATATCTCTTCGATGATATATCGTTCGTGGAAGTCTGGTTTCTCCTCTCTATCAAATGAAAAAATACTTGCACCTGGCGTTTGCGCACCAATTTCGACGCAGGACACCAGGCGGACACCTGGTAAATGTAGTCTTTTATGGTCAATCTTCCAATGATATGCCTACAAATACGTCACAATGCTGCCGACACCTTGGGGAAACGGCAGAAAGTGTAAGCTCATTCCTGTCGCATTCACAGCCATATAAGGAGACAATGGAAAACAGCGCCTCAGAAATTTTGCTCACTTCCAGTTTGAAGTTTCATCTTGGTTTCGCCTGTAGCATCAGTTCTGGGGCACTCACAGACAATATCTTTGCAGATTTGGAAACGTCAGAGTGTTTTCTTTCCAAAGCTGTCAATTATATGCATAGTCGAGCATCTTTTCGTGACAAAATATTGCGCTTAAAACAGGAACGTTTTTCATCCAAAAATGAAATACTGCCCCCAGAGGTTCAATTAAAGGGCCAATCAGCAGTTGAAACAATAACATTGTTCTTCCCACCACTGTTTCAGTAAAAAGCTGAAGGATGGGGCTGGAAAAATGTAATCACTCTCAAATGCATAAACAGAGGTATGGATGCAAGGATATCCATGATATTAAAATTGGAGTTTAACCATGTTTTGTTAACATTTACTTTGTTTTCAAACATTGGAGTTAAACAAGCTTATATTTGGGGTTCTGTTGGGGTACAACAGTTAAACTAAGCTTATGAGGCATTTATTTCTAAGTTATATTATTCAAGAATCAATAGGTACAAATAATGTATTAATATGTTCAAAAATGGATGCAGCAACTGCTGATTGCCCATTTTAATGTGAAGGTATTTCAACCTCTTGCAATACAGAAACGTAATATCTGAATATTGACTAACATTGATGCTGCAACTTCATAATGGAATCTTATTCCTTATGGTCAACACAATACATTTCAGATTGACACCCAAAAAGACTGTGGGGAACCTGACTTGATCTCTGACCTTTGACCCTGTCGTTGACTTCCCTACAGGAACCAACCCGTGCGGCCAAAACAACGGAGGCTGCCATCAGCTGTGTTTCCACCAGGGCAGTGGGAGGAGGACGTGTTCCTGTGCTCACGGCTACCTGGCTAAAGGTCATCAGTAATCTTTTGTGTTTTGATTCATCTCTTTTATTGCCTCTTGTTTGCCTTTTCTTCTTACATGTATTTATTTTTACTGTAAAGTGTGTAGCGATTTTACATTTTTTTTCCACATCAAATAGTTCTGATTTCAATTAATCACAGTTTTAAAGGCTCAATTACGTAATCATTGTTGCTTGATTAGACGGTCTCAGCTGTCACCAGTACGATGGCTACCTTCTCTACTCTGAGAGGTCGATCCTGAGGAGCATCCACCTATCAGACGACAGCGACCTCAACTCTCCCATCAGGCCCTATGAGAACCCTGCCTACTTCAAGAATGTGATAGCGCTGGCCTTTCATCACCAACAACAGAACTCTGGAGTCACCAACCGGATTTTCTATAGTGACGTTCACTTTGGGAATATACAGGTTGTCAATGACGACTGGACTGGACAGAGAGTGATCGTTGAGAGTAAGTTCACTTTGATAAAGTCTTTGTCTGCTCATTTATCCAAATACTAAGTTAATTACTAACTGTTCGAAAAGCTGGAAAATGTTTGGTGTATCATATCTACAGATGTAGGATCTCAATTTGAGTCAATTTGCTACAGCAGGAAAATAATCTTGCAGCAACAAGAAATGTGAATTTTTGTAGGGACAAATCAAATCTGAAATTTCTATGTGCTAATGACAAACTGTAGAGGCCTTTTAAAACCTCAAATACACTGCTGTGCAGGAAAATTCTCAGCAACCAAAGAGTGATTAAGATTCTACATCTGTAGCAAAGAGAAACGGGGGAAGTGGAAATCCTTGTAGAATGCACTTGCGTTCTCTTCTCACCTCCTTTCACATTGAAAGCGTTCATTGTTTCATTTCTGCACCATACTGTAGCTTCCTCCCTGCCTTCAGAAAGATGAGAGAGAAGACTGATGAGCAAGTAAAGCTGCTGTTTCAAGTAGTGAACATTTCTTTCCCCCAATTTCAAAAGTCTTCAACTCTCCATTGACAAGAGCTCAAACTGTTACTTGTAGTGTGAAACCAGGGGGATCCCACATAATCTGACTGCCTTTCATGTCCCACTGATGTCAACACTTAGAGGCCGACTCAAGCCTCTTTTGTACGTCTGACAGAAACTCTGATCTTTTGCCACTTCTATTGCTTTCATTTTGTCGCTGAACGAAATAGCAAAACTATCAAAGACGGCGTTGTACAGCAAGATGAGATGTCAGTTGCAATGATTTTAGAAGTGATACATTAAATTCCGTTTGCTTCCATTCAAGAAACGTTTTTCAACAGAATCCGCAAATTGAATTGACCGCTGATCACGTGTTAACACAGTTCACTTTCATTCATGTTGTATTCCTTCTTGCATCTATGTGCTCTCCTCCTCTCACCTTGTCCCTTCGCTTGAGGACTTCAATGCACAACACATCAGATGTATGTGACCAGGCGAAAAAACAATTCCAAGCCAAACCGCTACACACAACCTACATCATTGTCACCATATTAGCTAAAGTAGCTAATAGAACTAATCCGTTAGTAAACCTGTACGATCATGCAGTAACGGTAGTGTACAGTCAGTAAGCAGTTACACCGGTGGGCCCCGGTGGCAATACATTTGTCAAACCAAAAGCTTACCTTAACTTGGAAGAGTTCCAGGGCTGTGTTGGAAAGTCATAGCCAGCTAGCTGACACAACATCCCTCTGTTTGAGCCGGGTGTTTCAGTAGGCTGAACTAGCTAGCTGCATTTGCTAGCTAAAAAAGTGAAACTGAAAGTGAAAAAAAATACTATCTTTTTTCTCTCTTGCTTCTCCTTCATTTTTTATTTTATAAAATTCACTTCAGTCTTTTTCTCTCTTTGAGTCATCTACTCACCACATTTTATGCATGGCAGTGCTAGCTAGCTTATGCTTTCAGTACTAGATTCATTCTCGGGTCCTTTGATTGGGTGGATAACATGTCAGTTCAAGCTGCAAGAGCTCTGATAGTTTGGAGGACGTCCTCCAGAAGATGTTATAATTACTGTGTAAGGCTATGGAAGGGGTTGAGAACCACGAGCCTCCTAGATTTTGTATTGAAGTCAAGGTACCCAGAGGAGGACAAAAGCTAGCTGTCCTCCGGCTACACCATGGTGCTACCCTACAGAGTGCTGTTGAGGCTACTGTAGACCTTTTTAAATGGTCAAATTATTCTCTATCCCTTTACACTTGTGTGTATAAGGTAGTAGTTGTGGAATTGTTAGGTTACATTACTCGTTGGTTATTACTGCATTGTCGGAACTAGAAGCACAAGCATTTCGCTACACTCACATTAACATCTGCTAACCATGTGTATGTGACAAATAAAATTTGATTTGATTTGATGTTTTATAATTTTTTTATTTTATGAAATTTATGAAAGTAAGGCGGTCCTCCCCTTCTTCCTCTGAGGAGCCTCCACTGATAGACAAATAGTGAATATCAATGACAATAGATGGATATGACATTTCTTCTGTATGCCCATCTGATATAGTGTTTTAGGGGGGATCAGCTGAACACACACACACACACACACACACACGCACACACACAGATGCCTCGGAGGTGTTGCAGTATAGTTCCCTAATGCACATAGACAGCAGATCCCCGTCACCCCATAGCCCCTGTAGCGTCTGTGTAGTAGGCTAGGCTCCATGCTGACTGGACTCAAATATATCTGACTGACCAGGAACGGGGAAGGAAGATCCATCAAAATCACAGAGGGGGGTTGGTTGTTGGAGAGGAAAGGCAATAATGGTTGCATCTATAGGAGGCCAGCTCATGGAGAAAGCACCAGCACTACTCCCATATAATGATTAATGAATATTATAATGAAGTATCTCCTAAAATATTTTTTTGTCAACTACAGTGCCTTGCGAAAGTATTCGGCCCCCTTGAACTTTGCGACCTTTTGCCACATTTCAGGCTTCAAACATAAAGATATAAAACTGTATTTTTTTGTGAAGAATCAACAACAAGTGGGACACAATCATGAAGTGGAACGACATTTATTGGATATTTCAAACTTTTTTAACAAATCAAAAACTGAAAAATTGGGCGTGCAAAATTATTCAGCCCCTTTACTTTCAGTGCAGCAAACTCTCTCCAGAAGTTCAGTGAGGATCTCTGAATGATCCAATGTTGACCTAAATGACTAATGATGATAAATACAATCCACCTGTGTGTAATCAAGTCTCCGTATAAATGCACCTGCACTGTGATAGTCTCAGAGGTCCGTTAAAAGCGCAGAGAGCATCATGAAGAACAAGGAACACACCAGGCAGGTCTGAGATACTGTTGTGAAGAAGTTGAAAGCCGGATTTGGATACAAAAAGATTTCCCAAGCTTTAAACATCCCAAGGAACACTGTGCAAGCGATAATATTGAAATGGAAGGAGTATCAGACCACTGCAAATCTACCAAGACCTGGCCGTCCCTATAAACTTTCAGCTCATACAAGGAGAAGACTGATCAGAGATGCAGCCAAGAGGCCCATGATCACTCTGGATGAACTGCAGAGATCTACAGCTGAGGTGGGAGACGCTGTCCATAGGACAACAATCAGTCGTATATTGCACAAATCTGGCCTTTATGGAAGAGTGGCAAGAAGAAAGACATTTCTTAAAGATATCCATAAAAAGTGTTGTTTAAAGTTTGCCACAAGCCACCTGGGAGACACACCAAACATGTGGAAGAAGGTGCTCTGGTCAGATGAAACCAAAATTGAACTTTTTGGCAACAATGCAAAACGTTATGTTTGGCGTAAAAGCAACACAGCACATCACCCTGAACACACCATCCCCCCTGTCAAACATGGTGGTGGCAGCATCATGGTTTGGGCCTGCTTTTCTTCAGCAGGGACAGGGAAGATGGTTAAAATTGATGGGAAGATGGATGGAGCCAAATACAGGACCATTCTGGAAGAAAACCTGATGGAGTCTGCAAAAGACCTGAGACTGGGACGGAGATTTGTCTTCCAACAAGACAATGATCCAAAACATAAAGCAAAATCTACAATGGAATGGTTCAAAAATAAACATATCCAGGTGTTAGAATGGCCAAGTCAAAGTCCAGACCTGAATCCAATCGAGAACCTGTGGAAAGAACTGAAAACTGCTGTTCACAAATGCTCTCCATCCAACCTCATTGAGCTCGAGCTGTTTTGCAAGGAGGAATGGGAAAAAATGTCAGTCTCTCGATGTGCAAAACTGATAGAGACATACCCCAAGCGACTTACAGCTGTAATCGCAGCAAAAGGTGGCGCTCCAAAGTATTAACTTAAGGGGGCTGAATAAATTTGCACGCCCAATTTTTCAGTTTTTGATTTGTTAAAAAAGTTTGAAATATCCAATAAATGTCGTTCCACTTCATGATTGTGTCCCACTTGTTGTTGATTCTTCACAAAAAAATACAGTTTTATATCATTATGTTTAAAGCCTGAAATGTGGCAAAAGGTCGCAAAGTTCAAGGGGGCCGAATACTTTCGCAAGGCACTGTATATAGGCCTATCCCTTGTCCAAGCAAGTGTGTGATATTACCCTATTTGCAGAATTTATTCAGAATACATTTGGGCAGATGAAGAGAATAGGATTTCTTTCGCCTGTTTAAAGATTTCTCAGTGGTGTTGCCTGCTTGTACACTGGCTGTAATCTCAATTATTTGTATTACTTTTCCTTTTTTTACTGGTCGTGAATGTTGATTTGTATGTCCTAGTTTGTGCGATTGTCCTGTCTGAATGTGAAACAGTGAACAGTCTTCTATTGTTCATCTCTTAGCACAGTGGGACATCTTTACACCTGCCTATGCTCGTTAGGTTCCATTCAAAAGAGTTTGGCATTGATTTATCTTTTTGGAAGAAACTCTACTGTTCGGTACAGCGAAATATTAAATATATTCACTGGGATATCCAGGTGTATCCCGATGAAGATTATCCACATATGGAACCAACCAGTGTTGATCGCTACCCAGTACAGCTGAACACTGCATTCATGCATGTCTAAATGCATTATGTGGAAACCTCCACAACACCACCACATGAGACAACCTGTGCCAGATATCTCTCTCTCTCTCTCTCTCTCTCTCTCTGTCTCTCTCTGTCTCTCTCTATCTATCTATATGTATGTATATATATATATATATATATATATATATATATATATATATATATATACGTAGTTGAAGTAGGAAGTGTACATACACTTAAGTTGGTATCAGTAAAACTAATTTTTCAACCACTCCACGCATTTTTTGTTAACAAACTATAGTTTTGGCAAGTTGGTTAGGACATTTACTTTGTGCATGACACAAGTAATTTTTTTCACTGTTAATATAATTATATGTATAATTCACTGTTTCACAATTCCAGTGGGTCAGAAGTTCACATACACTAAGTTGACTGTGCCTTTAAACAGCCTGGAGAATTCCAGAAAAATATGTCATAGTTTTAGAAGCTTCTGAAAGGCTAATTGACATCATTTGAGTCAATTTGAGGTGTACCTGTGGATGTATTTCAAGGCCTACCTTCAAACTCAGTGCCACTTGCTTGACATTATGGGAAAATCAAAATAAATCAGCCAAGGTCTCAGAAAAACAAGTGTAGACCTCAACAAATCTGGTTCATCCTTGGGAGCAATTTCCAAATGCCTGAAGGTACCACGTTCATCTGTATAAAAAAATAGTACGCAAGTATAAGCACCATGGGACCACACAGCTGTCATATTGCTCAAGAAAGAGACATGTTCTGTCTCCTAGAGATGAACGTGCTTTGGTGCGAAAAGATCAAATCAATCCCAGAACAACAGCAAAGGACCTTGTGAAGATTCTGGAGGAAACAGGTACAAAAGTATCTATATCCACAGTAAAACGAGTCCTATATCAACATAACCTGAAAGGCCGCTGAGCAAGGAAGAAGCCACTGCTCCAAAACCACCATAAAAAGCCAGACTACGGTTTGCAACTGCACATGGGGCAATGATCTTACTTTTTGGAGAAATGTTCTCTGGTCTGATGAAACAAAAATAGAACTGTTTAGCCATAATGACCATGGTTATGTTTGAAGGAAAAAGGGGAGACTTGCAAGCTGAAGAACACCATCCCAACCGTGAAACAAGGGGGTGGCAGCATCATGTTGTCGGATGCTTTGCTGTAGGAGGGACTGGTGCACTTCACAAAATAGATGGCATCATGAGATAAGAAAATTATGTGGATATATTGAAGCAACATCTCAAGACATCAGTCAGAAAGTTAAGGCTTCGTCGCAAATGGGTCTTCCAAATGGACAATGACCCCAAGCATACTTCCAAAGTTGTGGCAAAATGGCTTAAGGATAACAAAGTCAAGGTATTGGAGTGGCCATCACAAAGCCCTTCCCTCAATCCTATAGAAAATTTGAGAACTGAAAAAGCGTGTGCGAGCAAGGAGGCCTACAAACCTGACTTAGTTACACCAGCTCTGTCAGGAGGAATGGCCCAAAATTCACCCAACTTATTGTGGGAAGCTTGTGGAAGGTTACCCGAAACGTTTGACCCAAGTTAAACAATTTAAAGGCAGTGCTACCAAATACTAATTGAGTGTTTGTAATCGTCTGACCCACTGGAAATGTGATGAAAGAAATAAGAGCTGAAATAAATCATTCTCTCTACCAATATTCTAACATTTCACATTCTTAAAATAAAGTGGTGATCCTAACTGACCTAAGACAGGGAATTTTTTACAAGGATTCAATATCAGGAATTGTGAAAAACTCAGTTTAAATGTATTTGGCTAATGTGTATGTAAACTTCCAACTTCAACGGTATATATACATACTTATTTTCCACCAAAATCTGCAAATAAATTCATAAAAAATCCTACAATGTGATTTTCTGGATTTTTTTCTTCTCATTTTGTCTGTCATAGTTGAAGTGTACCTATGATGAAAATTACAGGCCTCTCTCATCTTTTTAAGTGGGAGAACTTGCACAATTGGTGGCTGACTAAATACTCCCCCCCACTGTATATATATATATATATATTTATATATATATATATATATATATATATATATATATATATATATACAGTGCCTTGCGAAAGTATTCGGCCCCCTTGAACTTTGCGACCTTTTGCCACATTTCAGGCTTCAAACATAAAGATATAAAACTGTATTTTTTTGTGAAGAATCAACAACCAGTGGGACACAATCATGAAGTGGAACAACATTTATTGGATATTTCAAACTTTTTTAACAAATCAAAAACTGAAAAATTGGGCGTGCAAAATTATTCAGCCCCATTACTTTCAGTGCAGCAAACTCTCTCCAGAAGTTCAGTGAGGATCTCTGAATGATCCAATGTTGACCTAAATGACTAATGATGATAAATACAATCCACCTGTGTGTAATCAAGTCTCCGTATCAATGCACCTGCACTGTGATAGTCTCAGAGGTCCGTTAAAAGCGCAGAGAGCATCATGAAGAACAAGGAACACACCAGGCAGGTCCGACATACTGTTGTGAAGAAGTTTAAAGACGGATTTGGATACAAAAAGATTTTCCAAGCTTTAAACATCCCAAGGAGCACTGTGCAAGCGATAATATTGAAATGGAAGGAGTATCAGACCACTGCAAATCTACCAAGACCTGGCCGTCCCTCTAAACTTTCAGCTCATACAAGGAGAAGACTGATCAGAGATGCAGCCAAGAGGCCCATGATCACTCTGGATGAACTGTAGAGATCTACAGCTGAGGTGGGAGACTCTGTCCATAGGACAACAATCAGTCGTATATTGCACAAATCTGGCCTTTATGGAAGAGTGGCAAGAAGAAAGCCATTTATTAAAGATCTCCATAAAAAGTGTCATTTAAAGTTTGCCACAAGCCACCTGGGAGACACACCAAACATGTGGAAGAAGGTGCTCTGGTCAGATGAAACCAAAATTGAACTTTTTGGCAACAATGCAAAACATTATGTTTGGCGTAAAAGCAACACAGCTCATCACCCTGAACACACCATCTCCACTGTCAAACATGGTGGTGGCAGCATCATGGTTTGGGCCTGCTTTTCTTCAGCAGGGACAGGGAAGATGGTTAAAATTGATGGGAAGATGGATGGAGCCAAATACAGGACCATTCTGGAAGAAAACCTGATGGAGTCTGCAAAAGATCTGAGACTGGGGCGGAGATTTGTCTTCCAACAAGACAATGATCCAAAACATAAAGCAAAATCTACAATGGAATGGTTCAAAAATAAACATATCCAGGTGTTAGAATGGCCAAGTCAAAGTCCAGACCTGAATCCAATCGAGAATCTGTGGAAAGAACTGAAAACTGCTGTTCACAAATGCTCTCCATCCAACCTCACTGAGCTCGAGCTGTTTTGCAAGGAGGAATGGGAAAAAAATTCAGTCTCTCGATGTGCAGAACTGATAGAGACATACCCCAAGCGACTTACAGCTGTAATCGCAGCAAAAGGTGGCGCTACAAAGTATTAACTTAAGGGGGCTGAATAATTTTGCACGCCCAATTTTTCAGTTTTTGATTTGTTAAAAAAGTTTGAAATATCCAATAAATGTCGTTCCACTTCATGATTGTGTCCCACTTGTTGTTGATTCTTCACAAAAAAATACAGTTTTATATCTTTATGTTTGAAGCCTGAAATGTGGCAAAAGGTCGCAAAGTTCAAGGGGGCCGAATACTTTCGCAAGGCACTGTATATATATACATATACATATATATATATATATATATATATATATATATAATATTCTTACTTTACCATGAAAGAAAAGACAAATCCATTCTCTGCATTTCAAAGTATCATGTGTGTTTGTTAAGCTCTTAACCAAAAGTCAGATAATGTTATTCAGTGTGTCAATGTTATATTCAGTGTTATAAACTGGGTGGTTTGAGCCCTGAATGATGATTTGCTGAAAGCTGTGATATATCAGACCGTACACCACAGGTATGACAAAAAAATACTTTTAACTGTTTTGATTTTGTTGGTAACCAGTTTATAATAGCAATAAGACACCTCAGTGTTTTGGTATTTGGCCAACATACCATGGCTAACCACGGCTTACTCTGTGTTGCATCGTGCCTAAGAACCGCTCTTAGCTGTGATATATTGGCCATATACCACACCCCCTCATGCCTTATTGCTTAATTATATAAGTGTTATTGTTCCTGTGTAGATGTGGGGTCAGTGGAGGGCCTAGCATACCATGGAGCCTGGGACTCACTTTATTGGACCAGTTCCACCACAGCCACCGTCAGCAGGCACAGCCTGAACCAGAGCCTCCCAGGGGCCTTCATCAGAGAGGCTGTGGTGACACTGGCAGAGGACGACCACCCACATAACCTGGCTCTGGAGGAGTGTCAGAAGTAGGTGTTAAAACTTCCTTCCTCCTATTGTCTTATACACACTTACATACCCTTATTGGCCTTCAGTAGATGCTCACTTGGGTATATGTGTTGTGTTATGTATTCAGTCAGCAAATCTATTGAAAACTTCTGCTATCAGGGGAATGAGGTTTATAACTGCTCTGGGGGAGTGTCAGAAGTGTTTTATCATCATTTGTTACTGATCATAATGTCTTACGGTTCTTTTATGTTTTCTTTGCCTCCCTTTTATACCCTGTTTTCCTTCACAAGAACACGAGGCAGTCTTAAAAATGTGTCAATTATTTTGCTTTAGAATGTGAGGATCGAAACCCATTTATATCTTTAGAAAATCGAGATAGAAAAAGCCTGTTTGCGTTTTCCTGGAAACATGTTGTTGTTTTTGTTTTTTTATGGAAATGATCACGCAGTGCAGACTCTGATGCTTGATGGATGTTTGCAATATATTGAACGGAGGTGCATCCCACCCGTTTGCTTCGGTGAAGGTCTCACTGGTGTTTTTGTTTTCGCTGCTGACGCAGCCTGATGTTCTGGACTAACTGGAATGAACTGCGCCCCAGCATTATGAGGTCCACCCTGTCAGGAAACAACATCCAGAGTGTCATCACCGCGGACATCCTCACACCTAATGGACTCACCATCGACCACACCGCCGAGAAACTCTTCTTCTCCGATGGCAGCCTGGGAAAGATTGAACGATGTGAATATGATGGCTCACACAGATATGTAAGGAGAAGAAACAAAATAGATATACTGTATATATATATATATATATATATATATATATATATATATATATATATATATATATATATATATATATATATATATATATATACTGTATGTTGTTCGGAATAGAATGATTAAGTCATATCTTGTACAACCTTAGAAAAAAAGATGCTATCTAGAACCTTAAAAGGTTCTTTGGCTGTCCCCATAGGAAAACCCCATTAAGAACCCTTTGTGGTTGCTTGTAGAACCCTTTTGGGTTCCGTGAAGAACCATTTGTACAAAGGGTTCTACCTGGAACCAGAACGGGTTCTACCTGGAACCAAAATGGATTATCCTATGGGGACAGTTGAAGAACCCTTTCGGGAAACCTTTTTTCTAAGAGTGTACCATCAGATTTGGAAATGATTCCAGCTGTCTCATACCTCTTCTCATGCTTGAGTATGTGACGTCCAAGGTTCTGTTGATGTATTTCAACCAAAATTATGACTAAACTAATGACTAAAACATGAGCATAAAACCAATGTAACACCATTTTCTTATTCCGTTCATTCTGTAGGTGATTGTGAAGTCAGGTCCAGGAACCTTCTTTGGCCTGGCTATCTATGGGAACTTCCTGTTCTGGTCTGATTGGGTACGGAGGGCGGTGGTACGCTCCAATAAGTACACAGGTGGCGACATCAAGGTCCTCAGAGCCGACATCCCCAACCAGCCAATGGGTATTGTTGCAGTTTCCAACAATACCAACAATTGTAAGTGAATTCTATACATTACATCAAAGCAAAACTCACTTGTCAACATGGGAGTCTTCTATACATCGCAGCCTGTGATGGTTTGCATGTGGTTTACAACCCGGTGTAACTGAGTTTGACCATTTGGCATGAACATTATACAAGACTTCCTATTGCCCCACCTGCCTCCCTGATTAATTACCACTCAATGTAAATATTACATTATTGAATAAACAACTCCAAAAATCCCAACCTCCAGTGCCGCAGGCTACCCCATGTTGCCTGGCCTGTGCTTCACCAGAACCCAAGCTTGGCACAGTGCTTCAGCTGAATCTGTACCATCTGAGCTCTCTCTCTCTCTCTCTCTCTCTCTCTCTCTCTCTCTCTCTGACTGACTGAAATGAGCAGACATGTGGGTACTAAGGGGGCAGCATGATGGCATGGTTCATAGCTTACCTCTCCATACCACTGTACGAGCCAAACACAGTTCAAAGTGGGTCCCCAACAGAGAAGTCTACCTTTCTACCACAACACTGACCTTGAAAAGTTTTCAGTGCTTGAGTTCAAATATTTGGAAGCTGAAACTCTTTATGGGAGGCACTGCAAGTAGGAAGTAAAGCATGGCATCTGGTGTGTTTTCTGTAAGATGATGTACTACAGTACCCATAATGCTCTGTTTTCCCAGGTGAACTGTCCCCTTGCACAGTGCTGAACGGTGGATGTCATGACCTTTGTCTTCTGACCCCTCACGGCACAGTCAACTGTAGCTGCAGAGGAGAGAGACTACTACTGGAAGATAACAGATGTGTATGTAAGTCTAGTACCTTGTCTTTTTCCCCTCTAATTCATTGGGAAACAGCATCCGGCTCAAAGGACCATGTGAATGTCTTGCTAATAGACACGTAGACAATAGGCATCGGACAGTGCTACTGTCAGATGAAGCAATGTGAGGGGCATTGAAGAAGCATGTTTGTTGGAGACTGTCTGGGATGGATATAGCAGAAAGCAGACCCATCTGTTTGGATGAGGAATCAATCAGAAAAATATTGATTCTCTCTTCTTTTTGCAGCTGAGAACTCCTCCTGTAACATCCACATTGAGTTTGAGTGTGGGAACGGGGAGTGTATCGACTATCAGCTGACGTGTGACGGAATAGCACACTGCAAAGACAAGTCGGATGAGAAAATGCAATACTGCGGTACGTAAACACCAAACATGTGTTCCTGTACTAGTTCACCAGTGCTCAGATGAAAATCCCTACCAAGCCCCGGGTTCTTGTCCAGTAGAATGAGTTCAGATTCGCTCACTTCCCGAAACCCACGAAGGAGAAGAGGAACAGTATTAAAGTGGATGTCATGTAATCCCTTTGGTCGAATCTCTTCCTAAAGTGTCTTTTTTTTTTTTTAAATGTCTTTCGTTTTTCTCCCTCTCCCTCTTTACTCCTCTTCCTCTCTTGCAGATAACAGAACCTGCAGACGGGGCTTCAAGAGCTGCTATAACCAGCGCTGTGTGGCCAATAGGCGGGTTTGTGACGGGGTGAACGACTGTGGAGATAATTCCGACGAGGTTTATTGTAACCGTGAGTAATAAGAATCTGATGAGAATGTACATGCCCAGTCTGACAGACAACATCATCTGTACTACATTACTACTGTATAAACAAATAAATAGCTTTAGGGTGAACTCCTGCCTCTCCTGTTAGATTTCATAGAGGAACATTTCTCCAAGCAGGGATAATATGGTCTATTCTTTCTATCATCTCCTTCTAGTCCACCTGACGATGAACCAAAGAGATGGGATTTCAAATTTCTTTCCTCTTTTTCTTTTCGGCTCTGTATTTTCTCTCCAGATTCCACATGCTCTCCCTCAGACTGGCGTTGTCTGAACGGGGTTTGTATCCCGGCCTCGGCCCGCTGCAATCAGATCATCGACTGTCCCGACGCCTCAGATGAGAAGAACTGCAGTAAGATAAGCCTTTGTTAAAGCGCCGTGCCGTATCTTTGTTCAGGCGACCCACTATCTTTGTTCAGGCGACCCACTATCTTTGTTCAGGCGACCCACTATCTTTGTTAAGGCGCTACACTGTATCTTTCTAAGGTGCGACAACATTACCTTTCCCACGTAGCAGGTCTGTAGGCTAGCCTGGTCATGTGTGTCATTAATGTTAGAGAAAAGAGAAGAAGGAAGATCCGCTCCCCGGAATTTCAAGTTATTTTTTTAGTTGTTATTAATATCAGGGCACTACACTATTATAGATAAGACGATGTATAGCCAGGAATATCAATCGCTAACCTTAGGCTTTGGATATGCCGGTCGACTGCCCATTTCCTTTAGGCAACACAGGCTGCTTGGGTTACTACATGCTGGGGGTGAAGGAGACAGTGTTCGTCAGCTGCAACTCTACCTCCCTCTGTGTCCACCCCTCCTGGATGTGTGATGGAGCCAACGACTGTGGGGATTATGCAGATGAAACCAACTGCCAGAGTATGTTTTTATCCTTCCTTTTTTCTCTTCTGTGACGCCAGTTCTGTCGGCTACTGTTGATGTGGCCGTGTACCAGACAGACACCAGGCCTAGTGGGATGCATTTTAAGATATTTGGAAAATTAGTCGGCCTCGTAGTTTATTGTTCTGAATGTACCTTGGCTTCTGGTTTCTCCCCAGCTCCTTCCCTCAGAAAGAGATGTGAGGAGGGCCATTTTGCTTGCCCCAGTGGAAACTGCATCCACGCTGTCTGGCTGTGTGACGGAGTGAAAGACTGTGAAGACGGAGCAGATGAATTCCAGTGTGGTGTGATAGACATATTTCTAGAACATTTATTTACATGGCATTTATTTTCGCCAGCACATTGCGCTGATTTGTATCCACTGACACTGATGAGAGAGGGAGTCTAAATCGTTCAAAGGAGTGATTGGATCATTATGTTGTAGGGTACGTCCCGCATGAAGTGTTGACAAAGCTCGCGGTGGCCAAATATAATGGAGAATTTCTAAGTTGAACAATTTCCCCTTTTACTCCTGTAACCCTTGATGTGTCTGGTCAATACATTCGGTCAATACGGCCAGATAAGAAGATAAGATAACCCAGTGTTGGGGGTTCGTTCATGTGGGTCATTAAAGGAAACAGCGAAGGGGTGTCTCCCGCTGAGGCCAATGTTTCCATCCCTGATTTGACCCCTATGTGGAAATCTCTGTTCAAAGCCCCTCCTGAGGAATACTGACAGAAGGAGATGTTTCACTCCTGCGGTTGGTTCCTCAGGGCAGAGCAGTAGACAATGCTATCGTAACGCAAACAGAATAGCAATAGCAAATATCCTATTTATATTTGTTGTGGATTTGCTCATCGTCTGTGTATTTGAACGAGTCCCAGCCAGTAGCGGTTGGATGCACACACAGTGTTGTTGGCGCCCGCTGTTTGTGTGGCTAGTTCACACTGACCTTGTCCATACAGCCACACAGTCATTGCTAATGGTTGCTCTCTGAATGCCCAAGGAGCAAAGGAAGCAGCTCCGCAGTGTCATCATAAAATTGATGTGGAATGCAAACAAATAAACAGACAATTCTTTCTCTCTCTTTCTTTGTGTCTCTCCCTCTCTCATCTCCCTCCTCTCCATCTCTCCCTCTCTATCTCTCTCCTCTCTAACTCTCCCCCCTCTCTCTCTCTCTCTCTCTCTCTCATCGCCCTCCCTCTCTATCTCTCCCTCTTTCTTTCTCTCTCTCTCTCTCTCCCTCTTTCTTTCTCTCTCTCTCTCTCTCCCTCTCATCTCCCACCTCTCTAACTCTCCCTCTTTCTCTCTCTCTCTCTCTCTCTCTCTGCTTGCTAAGGCTGAATTATGTTTTACCTCACTTGGCACTCCTTTGTACACGGTTTGACTGTAAAGACAAGCATTACTTTGAAAGTGCTTACGACTGAGAGAAGGGTTTTGCCATGTTGGTGTATCTAATTTCACAGGTGACATTGATAAAGTGATATAATTTGCCACCTTCATTAGAATAATTTGCTTCAAAATTGGTTACCTATGCGATATTATTTTCTTCACCTCTTCTGCACAAAGGCCTACCTTCTTTCTTGTATGTGACTTGACTGCAATGTCATATTACTCTATAACAGTTGAAACCTGGGCTCATTTGGACTTTACACACATACACTACCGTACTAAATCACACGTTTATCACTGCTCTCGGCATGGTTAATTGTGAAGACGTTTACATGCTTCCTGTCCCAATGAAATACCATATCATATGTTATATTGCCTTCTGTCTAGACTTGTCCTGCCTGTGGAACCAGTTTGCCTGCTCTAAGAACAAGTGCATCGCCAAGCAGTGGCTTTGTGACGGAGAGGACGACTGTGGCGATGGATTGGACGAGAGCGCAGAGATCTGTGGTAAGAAAACACGCCTGAATTGATTTACATTATGTTGACTCAAATGTGTGTAGAAAATGTAGAGAACGGCCATAAATCAGCATCAAAGGGACAGGGGAAAGGGGCCTCCCGAGTTGCGCTGCGGTCTAAGGCACTGCATTGCAGTGTTTCAGACGTCACTACAGATCCGGGTTCGATCCCGGGCTGTGTTGCTGCCGGCCGCGCCCGGGAGACCCATGAGGCGGCGCACAATTGGCCCAGCGGCGTCCGAGTTAGGGGGAGGGTTTGGCCGGCTGGGATGTCCTTGTCCCATCATGCACTAGCGACTCCTTGTGGCAGCCTGGCGCCAGCTGTACGGTGTTTCCTCCGACACAATGTTGCAGCTGGCTTCTGGGTTAAGTGGGTAGTGTGTCAAGACGCAGTGCAGCTTGGCGAGGTCATGTTTCGGAGGACACATGGCTCTCGACCTTCATCTCTCTCCAGAGTCCGTACGGGAGTTGCAGCGATGGGACAAGACTGTAACTACCAATTGGATAAAAGGGGACAGGGAGAGATTCATTTGACATTTTATGAGATAAAGTCTCGTTGGATATCACGAAATTGGGGAGAAAAAGGCATAAAAAGTACAACAACAAAAAAAGAGACAAGGAAAGATTAATTTAATAGATTTTACATTTTAGGAGATACATCCTTGGTGGAGATATATGGATGAGCAATTTGCTACAAACAGCGATATGGATTTCCTGTTTTTCAGTCATATTTGCACAGACCTCAGAAAGTCTTGTAAACATCTATATTTCTATTACTGTAATTGTGCAGATTCTGTAGCCTGAGTGCCAGTCTGTTTCTGCTGTCTTTGCCAAATCCTTGTCACTCATTATCATACCAAACATGTTTGGCGTGACAATTTCTTAAGGAGTTGGTAAGCGAGCTAAAACAGACTGCCACTCAGGCTAAAGTTTCTTCAGTTCGGTAAAATAATATTTTGACCACGATTCCTATTGTACATATCCAGGTATGGCTACCTGTGGCCCAGGGTTGTTTAGTTGCCCAGAGTCGTACGCCTGCGTCCCCAAACACTGGCTTTGTGATGGGGAGAGGGACTGTCCAGATGGGAGTGATGAGCTCTCTGCTGCTGGCTGTGGTAATAATATTGTTCTGAAGTTCTCCAACAGAAATCACAGTCATAGTGTAGTCACTCCCTTTTCTAAAGCACATATTATAATGATAATAATGATGATATGTGTCTAACAGTCTAGTCCAAGTCCCTTTTGTAAAGCACAAACGTCTCAATACATGTTTGTCATAGTGTATTGTCCTCTGAAGGCCTCTGGACAGAAAGCACACAGTCATAGTGTAGTCACTCAGTCCCTTTTTTACAGCACAAATATCTCAATATGTGTCTGACAGTGTATTCCCGAGCCCCTTTTTCTGAAGCTCAAATGTCTCGATACATATTTGTCATAGTGTATTGTCCTCTGAAGGCCTCCGAACCCGAAAGCGCACAGTCGTACTTTAGTCACTCAGAATCCCCTTTGTAAAGCACAAATGTCTCAATATGTGTCTGTCATAAGGTATTGTCCTCTGAAGGCCTCCAGACAGAAACCAAACAGAAAACAATCATAGCACAGTCAGACTCAGTCCCATTTATAAAGCAAAAATGTCTCATTACATTTGTCATTGTGTGTTCAGAATCCCCATTGTAAAGCAGAAATGACTCAATACGTTTCTGTTATAAGAAACAAATATAAAAATAATCGGCCCTCCATCTGCAGTACTGTAAAACCATATTTCCCCCTGACACGTACACTACATTGCCAAAAGTATGTGGACACCTGCTCGTTCAACATCTCATTCCAGAATTATGGGCATTAATATGGAGTTGGTCCCCCATTTGCTGCTCTAACAGCCTCCACTCTTCTGGGAAGGCTTTCCACTAGATGTTGGAACATTGCTGAAGGGACTTGCTTCCATTCAGCCACAAGAGCATTAGTGAGGTCGGGCACTGATGTTGGGTGATTAGGCCTGGCTCGCAGTCGGCGTTCCAATTCATCCCAAAGGTGTTCGATGGGGTTGAGGTCAGGGCTCTCTGCAGTCCAGTCAATTTCTTCCACATCGATCTCAACAAACCATTTCTGTATGGACCTTGCTTTGTGCACGGGGGCATTGTCATGCTGAAACAGGAAAGGGCCTTCCCCAAATCGTTCTCCTGGCATCTGCCAAACCTAGATTCCTCCGTTGGACTGCCAGATGGTGATTCATCACTCCAGAGAACTCGTTTCCACTGCTCCAGAGGCCAATGACGGTGAGCTTTACACCACTCCAGCCGTTGCTTGGCATTGGGCATGGGGATCTTAGGCTTATGTGCGGCTGCTCGACCATGAAAACCCATTTCATGAAGCTCCCGACTAACAGTTATTGTGGTGATGTTGCTTCCAGAGGCAGTTTGGAACTCGGTAGTGAGTGTTGCAACCGAGGACAGACACTTTTTACGAGCTATAAGCTTCAGCAATCGATGGTTCCGTTCTGTGAGCTTGTGCGGGCTACCATTTCGCAGCTGAGCCGTTGTTGCTCCTTGACGTTTCCACTAAACAATAACAGCACTTACAGTTGACCGAGGCAGCTCTAGCAAGGCAGAAATCTGACAAACTGACTTGTTGGAAAGATGGCATCCTATGACGATGCCAGATTGAAAGTCACTGTGCTCTTCAGTAAGGCCATTCTGCTGCAAATGTTTCCCTATTGAGATTGCATGGCTGTGTGCTCGATTTTATACGCCTGTCAGCAACGGGTGTGGATGAAATAGCCAAATCCACTAATTTGAAGGGGTGTCCACATACTTTTGTATAGATAGTGTACCCTGTTAATAATGTCCACATTCCTATACAAGTTCAGATCCTTTTTGAGATTGAATATCTCAGGTATTTCATTAACAAATTGGCCCTCCCTCCACATATTTCTCATCACAGCCCCCAACAACACGTGCATGGAGGGAATGTTCCAGTGTCGTAATCAGGTCTGCATCCCACAGCGGTTCGCTTGTGACCGTGATGATGACTGTGGAGACGGCTCCGATGAGACCCCGGAGTGTAGTAAGAACTCTCTCTCTCTCTCTCTCTCTCTCTCTCTCTCTCTCTCTCTCTCTCTCTCTCTCTCTCTCTCTCTCTCTCTCTCTCTCGTATTTCCTCTTGTTGTGTTCTGACTGCACATCCCGCCTCCTGTGTCCTACAGAGTACGGGTCCTGCAGTCTGGGGGAGTTCCGCTGCACAGATGGTCGCTGTTTACCCAGAGTCCAGTGGGAGTGTGACGGCCATCCCGATTGTCTCGACCAATCAGACGAGCTGCCACACAACCCCAAGTGTTCCGCTGCAGGCAAGCCTTTCATCTGATACAACACACGTGTGTGTGTGTTTATGTGTGTGTGAGAGAGAGAACAGAAGAGGTACAGACCACCCCAGTCTCACCATGTCCCGGCTGGTTTGAGCCTATTACGAACACGTTATGCTCATAGACCTGCTGGGAACAGGGCTGATACAAATTGAGTTGATAGCAGGGCCGTGCTCAGACATTTCAGGGGGCAGGTGCTCAAAATGAACCCACCGGCTCCCAGTGTACTGATTGTGATTTGTCTTCAATGCTCTTTATAATATAATATCTATGATCTTCTGACTCATGATATATGGGCTGGCTGGCTAGTAGCTTGTGTGGATATTTTTAGTATATGGTAGTTTGGTCTGGCAGGTCATCCGTGATACAAGTCATTATCCGACGTCCATCCGTGCCTGAGGATGTCGGGAGATGCCGTGGAAACCAGCCACTAGGGGCAACAGCGAGCTCTGTTACCTTCAAGTAGACATTGGAGACATGGATGGCAGATGGGCCGAAGCATCCGCATCTGGTTCCTAAGTGCCCAAAGGATGCATGTTTAAATCCACCGATCCACCAAGGTTATTTTTTATATTTTTGTTTTACACCTATCCCAAACCTTAACACTTACCTTAACCATTCGGAGTTAATGCCTAACCTTAAGAATTCGGAGTTGATGCCTAAACGTAACCTAAGTAGTCAAACACTTCGAAATGTGTTCTTTGGAACAACTTCGAAATTTGACATTTGAGAAACATGGATGAACATCTTGACCACCTCGGTTGCTGCTGCCATGACACTCGTTTCCGACTGAAGAAGGGATGGAGTTGGGTCGTAGATGGAGCCGCTCCTTTCTGTCTTTCTGCCTCTCTCTGCTGCACGCCGGCTATCAGCCAACCAAGCCGAATATTGACGATGATGTAAATCAAGTGTTATCAAGTGGGAATCAAATGTTATGCTGTTGTATCAGTACTGTTGCTTGCGCCTCCCGAGTGGCGCAGCGGTCTAAGGCGTCACTACAGACCCAGGTTCGATCCCGGCCTGTGTCACATCTGGCCGTGACCGGGAGACGCATGAGGCAGCGCACAATTGGCCCAGCGTCGTCCAGGAGGGTTTGGCCTGCCGGGATGTCCTTGTCCCATCGCGCTCTAGCGAATCCTTGTGGCGGGCCGGGCACCTGCAAGCTGACTTCGGTCGCCAATTGTACAGTGTTTCCTCCGACACATTGGTGTGGCTGGCTTGGCAGGGTCGTGTTTTGGAGGATGCATGGCTCTCGACCTTCGCCTCTCCCAAGTCCATAGGGGAGTTGCAGGGATGTGACAAGTCTGTAACTACCAATTGGATATGACGAAATTAGGGAGAAAAAAAAGAGTAAAAGTGCCAAAAATATATATAACAATTATAATAATAATAATTGGTAGCTTGCTACACACACTCGACCTGTGACTGCATCTCAAGCCGTACGTTTGGAATCCGGGCACGAACTCCATACAGGGCCGACAAACAGGCGCAACTGATGGGGTGGCGAACTTGACGACATCACAACCAATTTCGGACAGTGAGTTCAGAACAACAACGTGAAAACCTGTGTACAAAAACATGTACAAATACCACCACCCAGAAGGGCAGTTGGCGAGTAGGAGGGCAAAGGGGCAGGTGCTCTGGCACAGGTACACCCCTATGTGTACACGTTCCTGGTTGATAGAAATATGTTTAATTGACTGTTATGTTGTATGTTGGCCGGTTCCCCAGACCCAGATTAAGCCTAGTACTTGACAACAACAACAACAAAAAATGTTTTTTATTTTTATCTAGGACAAGGCTTAATCTGGTTCCGGGAATTCAGGAGTCTTGCATTCCTGGCTTTCACAGAAAGTTCAAATCTAACACCTACCACTTTGTTCTGTAGAAAGCTTGTGCAACGGCTCTTTCTTCATGTGTGTCAACGGCCGCTGTGTCTCGCTGGCCAGCCTGTGTAACAGGAGGGACGACTGTGGGGACGCGTCAGACGAGAGGAACTGTCACGTCAATGAGTGTCTGAACCGTCGAGTCAGTGGATGCACACAGGACTGTGAAAACCTGCCTGTAGGCTACAAGGTAGGAAGGTACCCCTGCTCGCTTTCTCAGAATTGCGCACACAGACACACAGACACATACACACACACACACACACACACACAGAATCACAAGTCATGAACTGTACAAGGTTATTTCTCAGAGTCACACACACACACACAATATAGCTCTAAGTATGGTAAACCACTAAGCTCTTACAACATAAAACTAAGGCTTAGTGGAAACTGTTTATTGATGTTTTGCAAATTTCTCTATAATGATAGGATTTAACACCGGAGTTACTATATTATCATGTTTAACAATAAAACAAACAGAACCTAAATCAACATACTATGTGGACTTACCATATGTGTTTGTTTGTGCTACTCATACTTAATAACCATGACCCCGGTACATACAGTACAGTTTATATGTTGGGATCTGCCTGGTTGCTGTAAGCCATAGGTTGTCAGAGAAAAATCGATTTAAATCCATACTCTGTAAGAAGTGCATACCAGAGTGGCTCGCCAACAAAACAAACCATGGATTTTGCACTCAGAACCTACTAAATCCCTTTGTGTCATAGTATCCCTGTATAGTCAGTAGTCATACCCGATGGCGACAGTACCCTGTGACTTTTCTATTGATTAATTCAGTGCCTCCGCACATGGATTCTGAAAAATAATGGCTCTCAATTTCTCCCTCACGTCTGATCCAGTGCAAGTGTTGGCCGGGATTTCGCTTGAAGAACGATGGCCAAACGTGTGTTGACATTGACGAGTGTTCATCCGACTTCCCCTGTAGCCAGCTCTGCGTCAACACATACGGATCTTACAAGTGTCTGTGTGCAGACGGCTACGAGGCGCCAGCTAAGAACTCGCACAGCTGCAGGTCTCTCTCAGGTATACCTCTGTCTCTACCTCCATCATTTACTCTTCTGTTCTTTTTTTTGTTCTCTCTCTCTCTCTCTCTCTCCTCTTCTCCCTCTCTCTTCTCTCTCTCTCTCTCTCTCTCTCTCTTCTCTCTCTCTCTCTCTCTCTCTCTTCTCTCTCCCCTTCTCTCTCTCTCTCTCTCTCTCTCCTCTTACCCATCTGTTCTTGTATCTGTGCCTCTGCTGCTTGAGCTACCACTTTCTCCATCTTCGTTCGTCCATTCCTTCTCTCCATCTTCTCTCTCTTCCTTCTTACACATCTTCCCATGTGTCTGATCCTCTGTCACCCACCTTCCTGGTTGATTTTTTTTTTTTGAAATCAGGGACTTCGGGAAATCACAAGGGAATTATCTTGCCGTCAGAACAAGTATCCTGATTAGTTAAAAGAGGACACTAGAATATGTATGACGTAAAACCACTTGTTCTATCTCTTTGGGAAGGTACCTGTAGTGAGACCAGTCAAATAATAGCCTGTGATGGTGATACATACTAGGGCTTGGAGCCAGGGAGGAAATCAGTGGTTGTATAAGATTGACACCTCCAGAGCCTCTGACTGTAACGTTACTGCACCCGCAGTAGGATAATGAGACGATGCATTAAAAGTAATGACTTTATGAATAATGATGAGCTACAGTGCCTTGCAAAAGTATTCACCCCCCTTGGCATTTTTCCTATTTTGTTGCATTACAACCTGTTATTTAAATGGAATGTTATTTTGATTTCATGTAATGGACATACACAAAATAGTCCGGAATTGGTGAAGTGAAATGAAAAAAATTACTTGTTTCAAAAAATTTGAAAAAAATAAAAAACTGAAAAGTGGTGTGTGCATATGTATTCACCCCCTTTGCTATGAAACCCCTAAATAAGATCTGGTGCAACCAAGTACCTTCAGAAGTCACATAATTAGTTAAATAAAGTCCACCTGTGTGCAATCTAAGTGTCACATGATCTGTCACATGATCTCAGAATATATACACATCTTTTCTGAACGGCCTCAGAGGCTGCAAAACAACTAAGCATGGGGCACCACCAATCAAGCGACACTATGAAGGCAAAGGAGCTCTCCAAACAGGTCAGGGACAAAGTTGTGGAGAAGTACTGATCAGGGTTGGGTTATAAAAAAATATCTGAAACTTTGAACATCCCACCGAGCACCATTAAATCCATAATTAAAAAATTGAAAGAATATGGCACCACAACAAACGTGCCAAGAGAGGAACGCCCACCAAAACTCACAAACCAGGCAAGGAGGGCATTAATCACAGAGGCAACAAAGAGACCAAAGATAACCCTGAAGGAGCTGCAAAGCTCCACAGCGGAGATTGGAATATCTGTCCATAGGACCACTTTAAGCCGTACACTCCACAGAGCTGGGCTTTACGGAAGAGTGGCCAGAAAAAATAAGCAAATATGTTTGGTGTTCACCAAAAAGAATGTGGGATTCTCCCCAAACATATGAAAGAAGGTACTCTGGTCAGTTGAGACTAAAATGCTTTTTGGCCATCAAGGAAAATGCTACATCTGGCGCAAACCCAACACCTCTCAACCAGAGAGAAAACATCCCAGCATCATGCTGTGGGGATGTTTTTCATCGGCAGGGACTGGGAACTGGTCAGAATTGAAGGAATGATGTATGTTGCTAAATACAGGGAAATTCTTGAGGGAAACCTGTTTCAGTTTTCCAGAAATTTGAGACTGAGACGGAGGTTCACCTTCCAGCAGGACAATGACTCTAAGCATACTGCTAAAGCAACACTTGAGTGGTTTAAGGGGAAACATTTACATGTCTTGGAATGGCCTAGTCAAAGCCCAGACTTCAATCCAATTGAGAATCTGTGTTATGACTTAAAGATTGCTGTAATTTTTGCAGCTGTAATTGCTGCAAAAGGTGGCTCTACAAAGTATTGACTTTGGGGGGGTGAATAGTTATGCATGTTCTGTTTTTTTTGTCTTATTTGTTTTGTTTCACACCCAAAAATATTTTGCATCCTCAAAGTGGTAGGCATGTTGTGTAAATGAAATGATTACAAACCCCCCCAAAAATCTATTTTAATTCCAGGTTGTAAGGCAACAAAATAGGGAAAATGCCAAGTGGAGTGAATATTTTCACAAGCCATTATCTCTGAGAGCAGACTGCTACAGTCGCCCCTGCATAGTGATGGTACTGAAGAGTCACACATGTCTATCAGATTATTTCTTTGGACTATATTGTTAGTCGTTGTCGTCGTGTATTGTAATTGCTGTGTATTTTTTTTCTTGTATTTTCTTCAGCTGAAGAGCCCTTCCTGATTCTGGCCGACCATCATGACATCAGGAAAATAAGCACTGATGGATCCAATTACACTCCTTTAAAACAGGTAAGACGCACAAAGAGAAGTGTTCCCTTTTTTTGAACCAGCTCAATATTTAAGGATGGAGGAGGTTTCTTATGCACAGAATCTTTTTTATTGATCATCTCACTTGAGTACATGTCTCTCCCCAACCAATTATGCAAAGCAATTGCTCAATATTTAATGAGGTATTTTTTTTGTACCAACAGTACAACGTGTACCTTATGATTGTGTCCCGCAGGGCCTCAGTAACATTATAGCAGTGGACTTTGACTACAGGAAGGAGTTGATTTACTGGATCGACTCGAGCTCTCCTGCCCTAACCCAACGGAGGATAAACAGAATGCGACTGAATGGGAGCGACCTAAAGGTACAGTAGAGTACCGGCTTATACATCAGGTTTGGGGTAAATTGGAATGGAAGTTATTCAATTCAGGAAGTTAACAGATTCCAATTCAAAAATGGAAAAAAAGGGCGTCTCTTTTCAATGACTTCTCAAAAAAAAAACGGAAGAGGAGTGTAACGTCTGCTCCCAACTCACACTCTCAAACACCTAAATCCCCTGAACGCAGCTCACTTTCCAGCCCACTTTCCAGCTCATACTCTCAAACACCTAGATCCCCTGAGCACAGCTCACTTTCCAGATCCCAATCACCTGAATTCTAATAACCTGCATGTCATTATCACACACTATTTAGTTCAGTTCTTTGCAGCCCATCATTGTGAGGTATTGTTTGTTTTGTGACACTCTCTCTATTCGGAGTGCTGTTTTTCCCGTACCGTAATCATCCCGTGTATGATAGTTTTGGCCTGCCTCACTAACGACACCTTTTGCCTATTCCCTTCCTGTACTTTAGCCTATCAGATTTCCTGTTATCTACCTTTTGCCTGATCTCCCGGACGACGTTACTAGCCTTTTCCCTGCCTGTACTGTTGCCCTTTTGGACCCCCTGTGTATGACCTTCTGCCTGCCCCTGGACCCAGCTACCTGCCTCCTCCTGTGGTCCTTTACAATAAACACCTGCTGCGCCCTGTGCTTGAAACCAGCTCTCTGTCTCCCATCGTGTTCATTACAAGGAGAAGCTATATATTTCAAAAGTTGACGCATTTGTAATTTATTCAAATCACTTCCTGAATTGAGTGTCTTCAATTCAAATTGACCCCAACCGTGTTCTACATTAGCCGGAGGAAGGTGTGTGGTGAGATAGTGTTCTTGTGGTAGTGGTTAACGTATGAGCCTGAGGGAAGGATGCACTTTATCCATTTTCTCTCTCGCTCTCACCCCCCCCACCAGGCAAGATTACACTGTTAGAGATGAGATGTTGAGAAGGTCTATGGCTGCTTTATAAATCTAGAATTAAACACCCTGACTGTGCAGCGGTTTAAATGTGACTAAAGGTGACAGTCTTCCCTGGCTGAAGGTTGAGCCGAGGCACATAAAACGATTTATTCTATAGGAGGGATTATGGCCATGTAGCGCCTAATGCGGAATGAGATTTTAATGCATTCCATTGTCAAACAATGTACACTATAGAGTGGATAATTCCTTAGACACACAGCTTCTTTGTAAAACTTTGTTTTCGTTACACCTCGGGAAATACTTGATTGCTTTGGGCCTAGACCCCCTTGTTAATAGTTCACAGCATTATGCAGTTGATGGCGTACCTGAGTATTAGTTTATGGTGTTTGGCACAGAACAATGGCTGTTGGTTTAGGTTCAGCTGTATTTTATGATGTGTTGTCGTCATATTTATGACAATATCATCATGCTGTTTTGACGAACAGTTCAACAAGTGTTACTGAACCCTGTCATGATCATGTTATGCACCATAGGTACAGTACAGTACGAAATGTGCTTCCTTTGCTACACAGAGGAAGATCTCAGACTCGGTATGTCAATGATCGTATCAGTGTGCATGTGTTCGCGTGTTCGCGTCCTTGAACATGGCTGCTCTCCAATCATGGCTCCCCATTTTAGCTTTCCAAAGGCCAGGGTCAGAGTCTGGATGATGTTAGAGTGCCAACAGAACCTGAGTACCTAAGGGGGCTCCCCTTGGCTCGTTATCGTTAATACGGGGCTAATGACTCATTATAGCTTTACTGTACCCAGGATCACTCCCGTCTGATTCGTAGCTCACTGCTGCCGAAACTCTTCCGAGTCGAGACCGCTTCTGTAGTTATGGGACCAATGTCATCACTAGAATGAAGGCGATATTAGAACTGTTGCAGTGCAGACCCATAGAAGGCTGTTGTGAGTTGTTCGGGCTTTTCACACTATCTTCTTAATTTGCGACAAAATCACTCCAGGGCTAGCTTACCTTCCTTTCACGCAATCAATCGTTAACCCCGGGGTCACTGAATCCAACTGTTTGGGTTAGAATGTGAGGGCTCCACGAATCAGGTTACAGTGCTTTTCTGATTCATCTTGAGTTGCTTTGAAGGCCCAGTTCAGTCGGAAACATGATTTCCCTGTGTTCTATATGTACTTCCACACTATGAGGTTGGAATAATACCGTGAAATTGTGAAAATGACGATGTCCTTTTGGGTAAGAGCTGTTTTAAAAAAGATTGCCTGAAATGTCAGTCTGTTTTGGTGGGATGGAGATTTGGCCTGCCACGGTGACAATCACCAGGCCGTCAAGTTGGTTAATAGACCAATAAGAAAGAGATTTCCAAGCTCTCTGCCAATGACAGCCGCTTTTCAGTTTTCCCCTCCCCCCTCCTAGGAAAAATCTTGCTTAAGAAATTGCCCTTTGCGAAGATTACATTTTCTCTTCTTCTTCTTTTTGACAAATTGAATTGAAAACAATCACATTAGTTGTTACTCAAGAAATGATTTGATATTGAGATTTGAAAGAAAATGTCCCTACCTGTTTCCTCTCCTCTGACCCACAGGTAATCCACAGGACGTCCACCCCTAGTGCTCTAGCTGTGGACTGGATCGGTAAGAACCTGTACTGGTGCGACATAAGGAAGAAGAGTCTGGAGGTGTCCAAGGCTAACGGACTCTATCCTGTGGTGCTGGTCAGCACCGGTCTGGACATCCCTACCGACCTGGCTCTGGATGCTGATACTGGGCATGTACAACTCTCCATCTTCTCCATCTGTCTTTACACCGTGCTACTATCTGTCACGGTACCGTCTGGAGAGAATGAATCCAGAACGAGATTTAGCTATGTCTGTCGAGAGAAACCACAGACTGTCAAAAGAAATGCCAGCTAATCAGTTTGTTACTGTGCAAGTGTACCTATGCTGTTTTGTTTCTGAGGCAGCCGACTTTCTGCTCAGGCTCTTGAAGTCTACTCATTTTGATGTTGAGTTTGATATCTTCACGTAAACTACTCCGTAACGAGAAGTAAACACAGTTAGATTTACATCATTTTTGTCATTTAGCAGACACTCTTGTCCAGAGCGACTTACAGTTAGTGCATTAACCTTAAGATGACCAAGTGAGACGACCGCAGTTCACAGTTCACATAGCCCATTTGACCAACGAAGTGGGGAAGTGTAGGCTAAGGTGTCTAGCTGAAAACTGTATCCATTCCTCTGTAGTTATGTGTTCTGGATCGACGGTGGAGAGTATCCCCATATCGGGAGGATAGGTTTGGACGGCAGCGGCCGGACGGTGATCAGCGACACAGACATATTCAGCCCTGCAGCTCTCACCATCGACTACACGGCAAAAAGACTTTACTGGGCTGACTCGCATCAAATTCTCTTCTCAAACATGGACGGTTCAAAACGGCGCATAGGTAAGGGACAGTGAATTGAGTGTTGCCCTTGGTCTGTCTGTCTGTGTGTCTGTGTCTCTGTCTCTCTGTCTCTCTCTGTCTGTGTCTCAACATTTGATGGCTCAATTGTAAATAATACTTTGTGCCGATTTAAGGTCAGTTTGCCATTGACATTGTCATCTATCACCCCCGTGTTTAATTTGCCGTACTGTAATAATTTCGCCACTGTGGCCTATTTATTATCCCCCCTCATTTGCACACACTGTATATAGACTTTTTCTATTGTATTATTGACTGTATGTTTGTTTATTCCATGTGTAACTCTGTGTTTGTGTCGCACTGCTTTGCTTTATCTTGGCCAGGTCGCAGTTGTAAATGAGAACTTGTTCTCAACTGGCCTACCTGGTTAAATACAGATGAAATAAACAAATACTAATAAAATTGAGTGTACTTTTTCAGACTTTAGATAAAAACCTTGACATTACTGTGAAGCGGTTTGTCCGTGATTGATTCAACTCCACAGAAACCGAGCGTGAGCCAAGTCATTAATATGCCTGTTCCATACACTTCAAAGCAAGGTGTTAATTGAAATGAGTCGCTATCTATCTCTGGCATTCAACCTGTGAGAAATGAGAAATGTTTTTCTCACTTTTTTTTGGGGGGGGGGGGGGGGGGGGGGGAGTTATTCATTCGGTCTAACTCAATTTTTCCCCAGGTACTATTTGGTTCACAAACAAAACATGTTATTAAACAAGGCTTAAAAATCTCTTAAGGATCCGACTCTTTTCATACATTTTAGCCTAAAATGACATACCCAAATCTAAGTGCGTGTAGTTCAGGACCTGAAGCAAGGATATGCATTTTCTTGATACCATTTGAAAGGGAACACTTCGAAGTTTGTGGAAATGTGAAATTAATGTCGGAGAATTCGATCTGATAAACGATAATACAAAGAAAAACGCATGCATTTTATTGTATTTTATTTGTACCATCTTTGAAATGCAAGAGAAAGGCCATAATGTATTCCAGCCCAGGCGCAATTTAGATATTGGCTACTAGATGACAGCAGTGTATGTGCAACATTTTAGACTAATCCAATGAACCATTGCATATCTGTTCAAAATGTGGTATCAAGACTGCCCAAATGGTCCTAATTGGTTTATTAATACATTTTCAAGTTCATAATTGTGCACTCTCCTCAAACAATAGCATGGTATTATTTCACTGTAATAACTACTGTAAATTGGACAGTGCAGTTAGATTAACAAGAATTTAAGCTTTCTGCCCATATCAGATATGTCTGTCCTGGGAAATGTTCATGTTACTTACAACCTCATGCTAATCACATTAGCCTACGTTAGCTTAACCGTCCCGTGGGGAGGACACCGATCCTGTAGAGGTTAATTAAAGTGAAGTCACGACATTCTCAACGTATTTTTATTGTTAATTTAATATCAGTCTTTCGTCTTCAACAGCCAGTTTGTGATTAGCTGTAGTACTTATAGTCTACTCCGTGCTCTACTAAGCCATGCTGACAGACACAGTCTATTTAGTCACGTCTTTACTTCTCTTTGCCTGCAATAAAACACCACAGAGCCTGGCAGCTTGTCACAGCAATTATTCAGGACGAGCTGTGTGTGTGTGTGTGTTCAGCAGATTCCTCCTAAAGCAGTATCAGATGAACGTAATGTAGAAGTGGCATGTTAATCTACTGTGTGTGTGTGATCTGGCTGTATTCCAGACTCTGATTAATCAGTGTGTATTCCATTCCAGTGCCGAGTCAAGACATCCGGGAGGTGACAGGGCTGACTCTGTTTGAGGATGTCATCTATTGGACGGATGAGAAGTCCAAGTCGCTGAACCGGGCCCACAAGACCTCCGGGGCTCAGGGAGCAGAGCTGCTCAGATACTGGAGAGCCATCCACAACATCAAGGTGTACCACCCTCTCCGCCAACCCGACGGTAATTGTCTAGACACTCAGTGTGTGTGTCTGCATGCCTTTGAGCGAGAGAGAGGTGTTTATTTTTTAATTGTAATGAGCAAATGTGCCCTCAGACTAATGATGCTGACAGCAGAGTTGAGGGGAAAGGGCTGTAGCTCTGGATGTTGGGTTTTAGTCTCCCTCTCTCCGCTGCAGTGCCCAAACACCAGTGTCAGGTGACCAACGGAGGCTGCAGCCACCTGTGTCTGCTCTCTCCCGGGGGAGGTTACAGGTGTGCCTGCCCCACCCACTTCTACCTGGCTGCAGAAAACAAGACCTGCCTTTCCAACTGCACAGCCAGCCAGGTCAGTGGCCCTTTTCTCCTACTGCTTACAGAAATATTTAACATTTTAGTCATTCAGCAGACGCTGGTATCCAGAGCCACTTACAGCTAGTGAATCCATCTTAAGGTAGCTAGGTGGGACAACAACATTTCACAGTCAAAGTAAGTAAATATTGCCTGAGGAATAATTAGAGGAGTGCTTATATTTGACATGTTATACACTTGTAACATGTCCAATATGTGTCTCATGGGATTGTGTTTCTTGCATATCCCAACTCCCCCTGAGACGCCCATAGGGAGTGTGGGGTCACGGCCAGTGGCACCCTTGTCCAGCACCCCTGGATCAATTGGGTTAAGTGCCTTGCTCAAGGGCACAGTGTCAGATTTGGTCAGCTTCGGAATTCAAACCAGCGACCATTTGGTTACTGGCCCAACGCTCTAATCACAAAGGCTACTGTACCTGCCACCCAATAAAGCAGCTACCAGCTAAGCCTGTGCTAGTTGGAGGGGGAGTGGGAGAGTGGGGGGGGGGGGGGATGCTGTGGGATAGATCAAGATACATTTTGATGAGGTGTGTTTTCATATGTTTTTGGAAGATGGGGAGGGTACCAGCAGGGGTTTCATTAAGGTACTTTAGTGTCCCCAAAATCTTCCTGGATGATGATGATGATGATGATGATGAAATCTTGTTGTGTCTTGTAGTTCCGCTGTGGGACAGATGAGTGCATCCCCTTCTGGTGGAAGTGTGACACGGTGGATGACTGTGGGGACGGGTCGGACGAGCCTCCAGACTGCCGTGAGTCACCAACACACACATACACTTGACAAGGTCCCAGTAAGGGTGGTCACATTTTCTGTACACACCAACTTGCAATTACACAATCAATTCACAGCCCTCTAGTGGAGCAGGACACTAACTGCACAGTACAGTACAGTACATTTTACAACCCTTCTCCCTGGTTTTATTCACTAGCTGTGTTTCTATAAAGTCGGTGCAATGTGTGCGTGTTTCTGTTCTTTCCTCACAGCTGAGTTTAAATGCCAGCCAGGGAGGTTCCAGTGTGGAACTGGTCTCTGTGCTCTGCCTCCGTTTATCTGTGATGGGGAGAACGACTGTGGGGACAACTCTGATGAAGCCAACTGTGGTGAATTTCTTTACATTTCTGGCCATTATTGTAAAAGAGAATGCATACTCGTTACCTACCTGGTTAAATAAAGTAAATAAATAAATTATGACGCTCTCCATCCTATTCTGAATCCGCCCAAAAGTTTCCACAACTATCAAAAACAACGTTGTAGACTACCTAAGGCTAAGGCTAACAACTTTTGTTCATACCTTCTACAGAATCCTACATCTGTCTATCTGGACAGTTCAAATGCAGGAAGCGTCAGAAGTGCATCCCCCTGAACCTGCGCTGTAACGGTCAGGACGACTGTGGAGACGGCGAGGACGAGACGGACTGCCGTAAGAATCAAATCATCTGTAGATGGATGGATCTTAATAGATACGGTCTTAAAGAAGAGGCTGACTATGTGATGAAAGTTTTGACAGCTCTGTACTTTTTGCCGGGGGATTTCAATTTCACTTGGCCATGAAAAATGAGCCTCTGCAAGATTTAGATAATAGAGTATTGAAAAGGCTTTTAGTTGTTGGCACTCTGGTCATTTCTTTAGCGAGAGACAACCCTTTGATGAATGACACAAGGAAAGAAAGGAACAGTAGAGAGAAACTCAGACTCTGAAACAGAGCGACTCTGTGACTTCCTCTCTGATCTTCAACTCTTGGTCAATGATTCACCCTGTTAACAATTCTCTTTGGATTATAGAAAGCCCCCAGCCTTCTATGTTCATGCCGCCATACCTGGTTAATTCCCTTCGTAGACACAAGGAAGGTCCATTATTAATAAAAGCCACGTGTCCTTGTTATAATACGAAAAGGAGGTGTTTTTCCTTTCAGTTGACCTAGTTTGACCTCGCTGTGGATTTTGATTGGAGTTTCATCCCCTGCTTGTTATCCCTCTGACATTTTAAAGTTCTGAACTTCTGGGTGCTTCTTTCGCTTGTCTGAAATGTACAGCACCGGGTAAAGGTTATGAGACAATTCCTCATGTCTGTGAGAGACAGAGAGAAGGGTCTTAGTAAGTACCTGTAGTCACACCTGTCTGGTTGTCATCGCGAATCAAAGTGACAGCTCTAAGACACACTGGAGCACAGTCTCAAGACACACACACACACATACATGCACGCCATCCATGAACGCCTTATTAGATCACAGTGGTGGGTTAACGACTCGTCTCAGAGCTCCAGCCCTAGAAGCAGTCTGATCCCCCTCTCTTCACCTCCTGAGTCTCTGGCTGCAGTCACATTCAACCCCGGCCTGGCTCAGTGGTAGAGCCGTGTTGCCCCGAGGCCACTGGGAACAGAGAAGAAGACAATTGCACCAGCAGGGGGTTGAACCACGCTGGTAGGCTGGGTGAGGGTGAGGGAGGGTGTGAGGTGAAGGATGGGGAGGGGCTGGAGGAATATACAGCACCAAGTAAAGTGTTTCTCTGTAGGCTCTATTTTAACAAACCTAACACAATGTAAATCTATGGCTGGCGGTCAGAGCTATAGGTTTGGGGGGGGGGGTGTCAGAAATATTTGTTGCTATTTTCACAACCAGATTTATGGGTGCAGTAGCTGGCGGTGGCGTGGAAGGGCTGGGTTTGCCTAAAATAAACAAGTTGAAGATGTATCACGACTTGACCTCTCAATGGCCAATCAGAACATGCTCCATGGCTACATATGTGGTTGCTTCAAGTTGTCGAGAGCTTGGGACTATAAAGTTATATCTGCAAAAATATGATTCTGAGATGATTGGCATTAGAATTCCGAACCCTCATTGGTTTGAATGGTGTCAACAATTTGTATCTTGTATTCTTTTTAACTTAACAACATGAATTAGGATATTTATAGTACTATATAGGTTGAGAACATTGAACAGAACAAGGCCACATGAATAACAAAATGTTGACAAAAATGCAGATCGAACGTTATGGTCCCAAGTTGTGTATTTATGGTATTTTATGTATTGCGTGGTAATCAACTCCTAGTTGAATGTTTGTCCAGTATAGCCTAGTTTGTTAAATAGCCTACAGAAACAAAATAACAAAAAGTAGGCCCATCCCATACTCGAAATATGTTGAACGTGTTTTTGAACAGTAATTGCATGGCATCGATATGGAAATATATTGTTAACATAGCATTTGCACTGATATAGGCCTACTGTAAAAATGCATTAGCCAGGGACATGCCAAACGTTGTCAATAAGCAATATTAAATTCACTAATTGATAAGACCTACAAAGAGAGCGAGTACTTCTAATCAAATTCTCCTAAAACGAAACAACAACTGGTTTTAAACAGGCTATATGTCTGAATACAGTTACAGGCACCACAATTTCTCCCCGTTAGCGTATACTGTGATATTAGGCAACAAGTAGACTACGGAGGGTTTGATGCACATCCAAACTTTTCACAGGAGCTGGATAAAGATTCAATATAAAGAGAAAAGGGGGGAATATCCACTCACCGTTACTGCTTCCAGATATACTATCTATAGCTCTAGCCTACCATTGCCGTTGATTTGGCCATAGTGACTTAGCCAAGTGAAAGGTAACAAAACAGGCAAATATAGCCTCAAAGCGGATTCAGCACCAATCCCCGCGGTTTCCCGTGGTTTGAAAGTTCCAACCGAGGAAAGTGGAAGATACATTTTTGGGGGGGGCAATATGAATAATGTTTTTTTGATAACTTGTTCCTAAACAGGCTCCCTACGTTCGCGGACACCTTTCACGCAATGGGCATAGCACATAATGAGTCCAAATGTTTCACAGAAGCTGGACAAAAATAATGTCAGAGATAAATTTAAAAAAAGGAATGTCTGAGTGTTCTGATATTCAATAAAGCCCTGGTGATGTACTTAAGGCTACTGTGTGCGCATCCTCTGGCAAAATCAATGTCATTACCAATTGCTTTGCCGCTAAAACAAGCTTTTTGTCGGCCTTAAATATCCCTAGTTGCACTCACTGAAATTGGCATATTGGCGCACGTTCTTAAGGACACACCTCAAATATTTCCACCCCTCCCACCTCAGTGCAAGCCAGCTGACATTACACAGGACCCCGGCGTTAGGGCTTGGAAAATGCCAGTGCGCCCGTTTTTCCATGGCAAAATTATGCGCGCGTGTGAGCGACAGAGCGAGACAGAGAGGATATTTCAGGAGCTGAGTCTCACCCAGGGTGCAGATTAGGACAAACAGAAGGAGGTTTAGCCTGCGTCTGAGGGCTGAGGGGATGTCTTTCTGAGACAGAGGGAGGTTTAACCAGGGCTAATCACGCTGGGAGGGCTGAGGGTTTAGAGATGCAGCTGGAGCTCTAACCACCTCCATCCCCCCCTCCTGCTGGGAAAGAGGAAGCTGTGCTCTGGGTGTCAGGGTACTGTGGCAGGAAGGAGTGTGGAGGAAAAATGAATCTGATTTACTCATAATTGTACTTTCTCTATTGCGCCACACCATAGATTTGGGTGAATTTGATGCAACTACAGTGCATGTGTATTTCTATTGTTTTGGTCATTTTTGATCATTTTGGTACCTTCAGTTGCGTTAGCCGAGGAAGTTTTGCCATTTTTTATATAGACTGGTTAACTGGTCATTTTTTTGTATAGCGCGTGGCGCCGTCTCTCTTCATCTTTATTCTTCAGAGTTGATGTACCTGTTTTAACTCCCTGTCTCTTCTCTCTCTGCTGTGCCATCGGTCTCCATCCCCAGCTGAGAGCACCTGTTCTGCCAACCAGTTCCAGTGTAAGAGCTCCATGCACTGTATCTCAGCCCTGTGGGTGTGTGACGAGGACCCGGACTGTGCCGATGGATCGGACGAGGCCAACTGTGGTGCGTTCTACTGTTCTACTTCGATTGTACTGCAGTGCCTTTCAGAAAGCGTTCACACACCCCTTGACCTTTTTTGTCTCACGTTTTGTTGTGTTACAGCCTGAATTTAAGATGGTTTAAGTGGAGATTTTTGTGCAACTGGCCTACACACAATACCCCATAATGTCAAAGTGGAATTATGTTTTTTGAAATGTTTACAAATTAATTAAAAAAAAGGAAAAACTTGAGTTAAGTATTCAAACCCCTTTGTTATGGCAAGCCTAAATAAGTTCAGGGGTAAAGAGTTTCTTAGCATGTCACATAAGTTGCATGGACTCACTCTGTGCAATAATAGTGTTTAACATGATATTTTTATGACTACCTCATCTCTGTACCCCACACATACAATTATCTGTAATGGTCCCTCAGTCGAGTAGTGAATTTCAAACACAGATTCAACAACAAAGACCAGGGAGGTTTTCCAATAGCTCACAAAGAAGGGCACCTATGGGCAAAGTAAATGAAACAAGCGGATATTGAATATCCCTTTTAGCATGGTGAAGTTATTAATTACACTTTGGATGTATCAATACAACCAGTCACTACATAGATATAGGCATCCCTCCTAACTCAGTTGCTGGAGAGGAAGGAAACCGCTCAGGAATTTTACCATGAGGCCAATGGTTATGGACTTTAAAACAGTTACAGAATTTAATGGCTGTGATAGGAGAAAACTAAGGATGGATCAACAACACTCATTTAAATGGCAAAGTGAATAGATGGAAGATTTTCCAAAATGCATATTTTTTGCAATTAGACAGTTAAGTAATACTGCATACAATGTGGCAAAGAAATTAACTGCATGTGCTGAATACAAAGCTTTATGTTTGAGGCAAATCTGGAGCAGGTTGAGAGCTTCAAGTTCCTTGGTGTCCACATCACCAACAAACTAAAATGTTCCAAGCATGCCAAGACAGTCGGGCACGACAAAACATATTCCCCCTCGGGAGACTGAAAAGATTTGGCATGGGTCCTCAGATCCTCAAAAGGTAGCTGCACCACCGAGAGCATCCTGACTGGTTTCCTCGCCTAGTATGGCAACTGCTCGGCCTCCAACCGCAAGGCACTACAGAGGGTAGTGCGAACGGCGCAGTACATCACTGGGGCCAAGCTTCCTGCCACCCAGGACCTCTATACCAGGCGGTGTGAAAATTGCCCTAAAAATTGTCAGACTCCAGCCACCCTAGTCATAGACAGTTATCTCTGCTACCACACGGCAAGCGTTACCGGAGCGCCAAGTCTAGGTCCAATAGGCTTCTAAACAGCTTCCAAGCCATAAGACTCCTGAACACCTAATCAAATGGCTACCCAGACTATTTGCATTACCTCCCTCTCCCCCTCTTTTACACCGCTGCTACTCTCTGTTGTTATCATCGATGCATGGTCACTTTAAAAACTCTACCTTCATGTACATATTACCTCAACTAACCGGTGCCCCCGCTCATTGACTCTGTACCGGTACCCCCCTGTATATAGTCTTGCTATTGTTATTTTACTGCTGCTCTTTAATTACTTGTTACTTTTATTTCATATTCTTATCCATATTTTTTTTAAACTGCATTGTTGGTTAGGGGCTCATAAGTAAGCATTTCACTGTAAGGTCTACTACACCTGTTGTATTTGGCGCATGTGACTAATAAAATTGGATTTGAAATCCAACACAACACGTCACTGTGTACCACTCTTTATATTTTCAATCATGGTGGTGACTGCATCATGTTATGGGTATGCTCATCTGCAAGGACTATGGAGTGTTTTAGGATAAAAAGAAACAGAATAGAGCTAAGCACAGGCAAAATCCTAGAGGGAAACCTGGTTCAGGTTGCTTTCCAACAGACACTGGGAGACAAATTCACCTTTCAGTAGGACAACAACCTAAAACACAAGGCCAGATATACACTGGAGTTGCTTACCAAGACAACGTTGAATATTCCTGAGTGGCATAGTTACAGTTTTGACTTAAAATGGCTTGAAAAAGTATGGCAAGACATGAAAAAAATGGCAAATTGACAGAGCTTAAAGTAAAAAAATAAATAATCTAATATTGTACAATCCAAGTGTGCAATACTTACCCAGAAATACTCACAGCTGTTATCACTGCCAATGTTGATTCTAACAAAATGTGGAGTAAGTCAACGGGTATGAATGCTTTCTGAAGGCAATGTATGTTATATTATATTCTAGTCTACACTCTTAGAAAAAAGGGTTCCAAAAGTGTCCTTCGGTTGTCCCCATAAGATAACCCTTTTTGGTTCAAGGTAGGAAACCCTGTTGGTTTCCATGTAGAATCACCAAAAGGGTTCTACCTGAAACCAAAATGGTTTCTTCAAAGGGTTCTCCAATGGGGACAGCCGAAGAACCCTTTTAGGTTCTAGATAGCAACTTTTTTTTCTAAGAGTGTAGTCTAGTCTATTGTAGCAGTGTTTGATGGAATGGCCTCCTCTAAAGGGACATTTGTATCTTGACTTTGTGTCTCGTTATGCTATATGCAATCTTTGAGCAGCTAAACCCAAACGTGTACACTTAAATTGAATGTGATAGATAACGTTATGCAGACATCAAATGCCATTTTTTTTTTTTACTGATGACCACCTCATAAATGCTGACTGGTCTTTGATATGCTCATAAAGCACTTGTTAATATGGCCAGCTCCAGAGATTAGCTGGAGGAGGTTAAGTCATTTTACTGTCTCTTCCTCTCATCAAATGGACTGCTAGGGATTGACCTTGGCATTTCCACTGCTGCCTGTGCGTTTAATGGTGACATTTAGGGGGATTGAGGGGATGACAGTAAGGTCTCTCTATGATTTGAGTCGTTCTCTCTGGTTTTCAGTCAGTGTTCCATTTTTTTTCTTATTTTTTCTCTCTCTATGGGTCATGTTTAAAGGTTTCTTCTCATCCAACCTGGCAGATATTAAGCGTGAGAGGAGACATACACACTTTGTGAACATGATGTATACACCTACTGGCTTTGACTTACCTTCACTGACGAGAAGCAAACATCATACGAGTTCTGGAATTCTGCCCAGCATCTTATTTGTCTTTCTTAATTCTTAAATCTTTCAGGCACGGGAAGGAATGCATTTAGTGTTCAACTGTCGCGGTGTGCTCAGGTCGAATTTGGATTCTGTTAATGTCATACTAAGTCTGGGAATTAGCTCTCGAGCATGGTACCGTGTGGTTGTCAATTAATAATGCATTATGTATTTATCTATTCTCCCAATAGTTGGATTAAAAGTCTGACAGGGAGATGAGAGGAAATCACATTGCATTGATTTTACAGTGTCGGGACGACATGTACAGACGGATTACTAGGTTGTTATTTTAGAAAGAAGACAGGAAAGTTACTGTTCTCCTAGTCGTTCTTCTTGACAGTAGCAGGCGTTTGTGTATACAGTATCTAAAGTAATGTTTCACCCGTTATTGGCCATCGTCTTGTCGTCTTCCTTAGCGAAAGCTCAAGGGACTGGCGATCACGGTCTCGGCACACCTGGCGCTGTGTGCGAAACATCAACGCGGCTCCCGTGTCACACACTTTGCTTGTGCTGCACCCTTTATGAACTGTCTTTGTTGTTTCTGTGTGCCTAGATGAGAAGACATGCGGTCCTCATGAGTTCCGGTGCCACAACAACAACTGTGTCCCGGAACACTGGAGGTGTGATGGACAGAGTGACTGCGGCGACAACACAGACGAACAGAACTGCAGTAAGTCCCTCGCCTTCGGTCTCTTGTGTAGGCTGGAAGGAATGGACTTGGAACGTGAACTTTTGTATACTACTATATGACTCGCGTACTCCCTGACACTATAACCAGAGCCTTGTGTTTTTGGGGAAATCATGTGACGTAGCAAAATTGTTATCCTGTATTTTAAAGCCTTCTCCAGAAATGACAACTGCACCAAAAAATGAAAGGGGTTGTCTGAGTATGAGGCTGGATCCTCTGACATGAAAAAGAAAAGGGGAACGCTCAATGAAAACGCTCCAAAAGGTTCAAATCCACGTCGTGTGACATGACTCCGCAAAACAACGTGGCCTAGTATAACTGCCACCTAGTGTAACTACCACCATGCTTGGCATGATGAGGAATGTCCTGGGGGAACAGGCCTCAGTGTCATGCGCCTAAAATCACTGTCGTTCCTTATTCCCCTTACACCTCTCAGAGCCAGCCACCTGCCCCTCCAGGGACTTTGTGTGTGACAACGGAGAGTGCATCTCGGCTCGTTTCCGTTGTGACGGTGACACGGACTGTGCCGATAGCTCTGATGAAAAAGGCTGTGAGACGCGCTCGTGCCCCGCGGACCAGTTCCAGTGTCTCAATCACCTCTGCATCTCCAACAAGTGGCTCTGTGACGGCCGGGAGGACTGTAAGATGGGGGAGGACGAGAGGAACTGCCAAGGACCTGGTATGAGCTCAGAGACACACACGCACGGACACACACACATGTACACATGCGCACACACACACACTTGATTTACTTACTGTATAGCTGTTGGATGGCTGCGGGTGAAAGTGGGGACTTGCTTTCACTGTCTTACTCAAAGCCTACAACCATGTTAATACCGCCCTCTGTTGGAATGCATGCTTGTGTGCGTCACACACCTTGTGATTGGGGGAGTGTGTGTTCGTTTGTGTTTGTTGGTGTTCGGCAACGGCTGCCGTTTTACGAGGTCACCAGTAAGCGTAGATACAGTTGGCTTTACTGTCTCACATTGAAAGCTAGAAAATAACCTTTAACACCTTCAGAAACAGAGTTATTCCCGCACGTGAACCAATTCTCAGTTGACAGTAGTTACAGATTTCACTCCACTGTAGTATGTCCTGACATTCACCTTTTATTTTAAGATTCGGAATCCCTTTGTGCTTCATTGCATGATTTGAATGCCTGCCAAACTTGAAGTCTTGTGGAGAAGTTAATGCAAGGCCAGAGTAGCTTCAAGGCACTTCAAATCTCGAGCAGATGGTTCAATATCAGCAAGCTGGCCTTCTCTCCTGTCTGATAACTACAGGTGTGAAATTAAAATGAGCTGTATGTCTCTCCCACCGAGATGTCTCCCTCTATCTCTGTCGCTGTCTCTCTCTCTTTCTCTCTCTTTCTCTCTCTCTGTCTCTCTCTCTGTCTCTCTCTCTGTCTCTCTCTCTGTCTCTCTCTCTGTCTCTCTCTCTGTCTCTCTCTCTGTCTCTCTCTCTGTCTCTCTCTCTGTCTCTCTCTCTCTGTCTCTCTCTCTCTGTCTCTCTCTCTCTGTCTCTCTCTCTCTGTCTCTCTCTCTCTGTCTCTCTCTCTGTGTCTGTCTGTCTGTCTGTGTGTCTGTCTGTCTGTCTGTCAATTCATTTTGCTTTATTAGCCTGACGTAACAATGTACTGTACATATAGCTTACTTTGGAGATTTACAATATTAACATCATTTAGATAATAATAATCATAATTGTCAATGGGACAACAGTAACAACAATAATCAAGGGTCAAAATAACCATACAGTGGACAATAACAATAAGCATACAGTAGAGGACATGTGCAGGTTGATTGGTCTGTCAGACACTGTACCTCATCATATGGCAGGCAGCAATGTAGTGTGCTGCCAACCCACAGCTCTCGGCGTCCTCCCCCAACAGGAAGGGTAGCTTATTCTCATAAGAGAGGTCTTTGAAACTTTGAATAAGGGTTTCGAATTTGGGGAACTGACACTCTACATTTTTTATGTTTTGACATTTTGTCAGGAAATGCAGCTCGGTCTCAGGTTCTGCTGTGGTGCAGTGGTTGCACAGCCTTTACTCTTCAGGGAGCCATGTTTTCCTGTCTACCCTTCTCAATGGCAAGACTGTGCTCACTGAGCCTGTACTTTGTCAAGGTGTTTTGAAGATTTTGATCAGTAACCATGGTCAAATAGTTTGCCACGGTGTACTGTCGATTTAGGGCCAGATAGTACTGCATTTTGCTTTGTGCTTGTGTTTCCCTGTAAGTAATGTAGTTTTGTTTTGACTGTGTTGTAATTTGGTTTATTCTGATTGATTGGATGTTCTGGTCCTGAGGCTTCAGTGTGTTGGTAGAACAGGTTTGTAAACTCAGCCCCAGGACCAGCTGGAAAAGGGGACTCTTTTCTTTGCTCAGCTCTTGGTATTGTAGGGCTTGGTAATGATATGAGAGGGGGTCACTGTATTTTAGATGTTTCCAAAACTTAATTGCTCTTTTTTGGGTTTTTATTATTAGTCGATATTGGCCTAATTCTGCCCTGCATGCATTGTTTAGTTTTGGAGGAGAATCTTACAGAGCTCTCCATCTAGGGTTTCAATTTGTTTTTTGTCCCATTGGGTGAAACCTTGTTTTGCATGTTGACCCCACACCTCGCTGCCATAAAGTGAAATTGGTTCAATGACACATTCAATACGTTATAGACAAATTTGAATAGGTATTTCAAATTTAATTAGTTTTTTAATGGCGTGGAATGCCCTGCGTGCTTTCTCTCTCGGTTCATTCACTGACTCATTAAGGTGTCCAGTTTAGCTTATTTTTTTATCTAAGTAATTGTAGTGTGTGCAGTACTCTATATATTTTGTACCAATTGAGAAGTTTGGTCGAATTCCCTGAGATCTGGGAATTGGTCTGTCTTTCTCTGACTCTTCTCTCCCTGTCTATTATCTCTCTCTGTCTCTCTCTCTCTGTGTCTCTCTCTCTCTCTCTCTCGCTGTGTCTGTCTGTCTGTCTCTCTCCCTCGTTCAATTCAGTTGCTTTATTGGCATGATTTAACAATGTACATATTGCCAAAGCGTACTTTGGAAATGGAACGATTCATTAGCAACATCATCAAGATGGTCACAAACAGGAACATCGAGGGTGTGGTTGATGATAAATAACACAAAGGCGTGCAGGTTTGTTGGTCTCTCTCTCTCTCCCTCTCTCCCTCTCCCTCTCTCTCTCTCCCTCTCTCTCTCTCTCTCTCCCTCTCTCATAATAACTTGTTTTTAATATTTTAGCTGAGTACTTTCTTTATATATTCACATGGAGAGTACCTGTGGACAGCTGTGGCTGCACTTGCACTGTAAATCCCTCCAATTGGAAGGGCCACACCGTGACATGCATGAAAAAGCTTTTCACCCCTCTCTCCCAGAGTCCAAATGGGAGTGAGACTGAATTGCTCTGATGGGTCCAAAGTGCTCCAAAACACGCTCGGAATAGCACTCAGAATGGACCCTCTGAAGCAGCTCTGTTTCTGGATCTGCAGCCATTGTGTTGCACTTGTATACCAGGTGGTGTCGTGGCCAGTCGAGAAGTATTTTCAGCCCCCGGTTTAATGGGGATTGTCTATGTCGTCAGCTCCTTTTTGTCTAGAGTGGTCCTGCGTGGATCAGTCGGTAAGAGCGTGGCGCTAGCAACGTCAAGGTTGTGGGTTCAATAACTACACATCATACAAATGTGTGCACTCACTGTCCTGTCAAGTCATTTGGAATAAAAGTGCTATGTTATCTGTTTCAGCGGTCCTTCCGTCCTGCGCCCTGAGTGAGTATGAGTGTGTCGGGGGAGGCTGTGTGTCGGCCCGCCTGAGGTGTGACGGCCAGCGAGACTGCCCCGATGGATCTGATGAGGTGAGTGCTCTCTGATGAAGCCCTGATTGCAGTCCCTGATTGCACTAGCCGCTGAGCCTCATCATCTGTGCGATGATCCAGGATACCTTTCATGTCTGTTGTCCGTTAATGTATGGCATTTGTTCATAAGGTCATCGACGTGAAAATGTGTCCTAATTTATCTTGGCCCATATTTTCATAGGAAATCCCCCTGAAATGTTGTTGTATGATTGCCAGCACGACTCATCTGTGTAAAATGTAAAGATTGCTCTTGGCAATCAATATCCTTATCTCTCAAGTTACCTGGATACAAGTAGTGTGGTAATGTTTGCCTGTTCCCTCCAAACATCAGGGTCCCGTAGGATCTCGGTGTAATTAAAACTATGCTTAGTTCAGAGTCACCTCCGTACAGTGGAAGCTTACCTCTCCTTTAATAAGGTCTTTCTCCACAGCCAACAGAGTCCCCTGGAGAGAGCGACGTCATCCTAGACTCGTGCATTATATATTAAAGCAATCTCACCAAAGGCCAAGTATTTCGCGCCAGGGGGCATGTTGATTAATTCAACCTATAACTCACAGTTTATAACACATCCCCCTCTGTCATGTTTTGTAAAAAAAATATATAATTCTCATTTCATCTGAAAATGACAATGGACAAAATCTTCTTCTCCTGTTTCTTCTTCTGCCTCGCGTACATCATAATGTAATGTTAAAACTTGGACAAGCCACTTTGAGACCTGGCAGTGGCTTGGTAGAGGACAGGGGTGTATGTGTTTGTTGTTATTGAGGTGTGTGTGTGTGTGTGTGTGTGTGTGTTGTGCCGACAGGTAGACTGTGTGAGGGAGTGCAGGGAGGATGAGTTCCTGTGTCTGAACAGAGCTCACTGCATCCCCAGCCGCTGGCATTGTGATGCCCTGCCTGACTGTGTGGATCACAGTGATGAGCATAACTGTGTCCAGGGTGAGCCTAGAACACACACACACACACACACACACACACACACAATGTTCTTTACAACATGTGTGTTGTATTATTCACTCAGTCAGTATTATGTAAGAAAAAATATGTGTCCATTGCTGTCTCTCTTCAGTCAGGGTGCTCTCTGAAATTGTGAGGACATGTTGATGGGTACAGTGGTGGGAAAAGTACCCAATTGTCATACAGTACGGTACTTGAGTAAAAGTAAAGATACCGTAATAGAAAATGACTCGAGTAAAAGTGAGTCACCCAATAAAATGTTAATTGAGTAAAATTTGGTTTTAAATATACTTAAGTATCAAAATAAATGTAATTTGCTCAAATATACGTAAGTATCAAAAGTAAAAGTATAAATAATTTCAGATACTTTATATTAAGCAAACCAGAGAGCACTCATTTCTTTTTTTTTTTTTTTTAATGTACGGATAGCCAGGGGCACACTCCAACACTCAGACATCATTTACCAGCAAAGCACGTGTGTTTAGTGGATCTGCCAGTTCAGAGGTAATAGGGATGACCAGGGATGTTTTTTCTTTTCTTTTCTTTTCTTGATAAGTGCATGAATTTTCCATTTTCCTGTTCTGCTAAGCATTCAACATTAGTACTTTTGGGTGTCAGAGAAAATGTATGGTGTAAAAAGTACATTATTTTCTTTACGAATGTAGTGGAGTAAAAGTACATGATGTCTAAAATATAAAAAGTGAAGTACAGATACCCCCAAAAACGACTTAAGAAAAAATCATTTAAAGTACTACTTAAGTACTTTGCACCACTGGATGGGAGAGGCGAGTAGAAAGTGGGTTGCAGTATTAATCAATATAAAGAGAAACAGCTGTTCCCTCATCTCCTCAGAAAAGCATGCACGTTCAACCTGTTGCGGCTTCAAGTCACATAACATCATTTCATGACTTGAGACTCGACTTGATAGAAAAATAACTCGAGACTTGACTTCGACTTGGAGCCTCAAGACTCGGGACTTGACTTTGACGAGAGACTGATGGCTAAATTATCTGGCCAGGTTTGTCGGTCATTTCGAGGCAGTCTCAGTGCAATATTTTCCACACAGTCACAGTAGTCGCTGCATTGCACTTGCAAAATGAACGTGTAGCAGATTGGCTAGTGTAACACACACACTGCACACTGATTGGACCAGCAAACGGTCAATCAAGACAGGTTGGGTGAGCTAGTGAACAGATATATACAGTTCCAGTCAAAAGTTTGGACACACCTACTCATTCAAGGTTTCTCTTTATTTTTTGCTATTTTGTACATTGTAGAATAGTAGTGAAGACATCAACACTATCAAATAACACACATGGAATCATGCAGTTACAAAAAAGTGTTAAACAAATCAAAATATATTTTATATTGGAGATTCTTCAAAGTAAGCCTCCCTTTGCCTTGATGGCAGCTCGGCACACTCTTGGCAACCGGCTTCATAAGGTAGTCACCTGGAATGCATTTCAATGAACAGTTGTGCCTTGTTAAAAGGTCATTTTTGGAAGTGCTATGAATGAACTGGCTGTCATGAGGACCGCCACAGGAAAGGAAGACCCAGAGGTACCTCTGCTGCAGAGGATAAATTAATTAGAGTTAACTGCACCTCAGATTGCAGCCCAAATAAATGCTTCACAGAGTTCAAGTAACAGACACATCTCAACATCAGCTGTTCAGAGGAGACTACGTGAATCAGGCCTTCATGGTCAAATTGCTGCAAAGAAACCACTACTGAAGGACACCAATAATAAGAAGAGACTTGCTTGGGCCAAGAAACATGAGCAATGGACATTAGACCGGTGGAAATCTGTCCTTTGGTCTGATGAGTCCAAATTTGAGATTTTTGGTTCCAACCACTGTGTCTTTGTGAGACGCAGAGTAGAATGATCTCCACATGTGTGGTTCCCACTGTGATGCATGGAGGAGGTGGTGTGATGCTGTGAGTGTGCTTTGCTGGTGACACGGTCTGTGATTTATTTAGAATTCAAGGCACACTTAACCAGCATGGCTACCACAGCATTCTGCAGCAATACGCCATCCCATCTGGTTTGCGCTTAGTGGGAATATCATTTGTTTTTCAACAGGACAATGACCCAAAAAACACCTCCAGGCTATGTAAGGGCTATTTGACCAAGAAGGAGGGTGATGGAGTGCTGCATCAGAAGACCTGGCCTCCAAAATCACCTGACCTCAACGCAATTGAGATGGTTTGGGATGAGTTGGATGGCAGAGTGAAGGAAAAGCAGCCAACAAGTGCTCAGCAGATGTGGGAACTCCTTCAAGACTGTTGGAAAAACATTCCAGGTGAAGCTGGTTGAGAGAATTCCAAGAATGTGCAAAGCGGTCATCAAGGCTTTTTTGAAGAATCTGAAATATATTTTTGATTTGTTTAACACTTTTTTTTGGTTACTACATGATTCCATATGTCTTATTTCATAGTTTTGATGTCTTCACTATTATTCTACCATGTAAAAAATAAAGACGAATCCTGAAATGAGTAGGTGTGTCCAAACTTTTGACTGGTACTGTATGTGTATTTTTTTTAATTGACAGTTCTATTTGGGACTCGACTTGAGAATTGGACCTTGTGACTTACTTGTGACTCAAATAATAGTGACTTGGTCCCACCTCTGATGTATTGAGTATTACTCTCCCAAGTGTAGGCCTGGTTACCTGGGGAAAAACGTATATTTATATATATATATATATGATTTGTCCCCAAAATATGATTGGTCACCTAAATGTTTTTTTTTTTATATATATATTTTAAATATATTTAGGTGACCAATCATATTTTGGGGACAAATCATATTTAGTTAAAAAAATCATATTTTTGTTGTAAAACTATTTTGGTGAAAAATCATATTTAGGTGAAGAAAATGTGTTTCCTACTGTATTGTTTCTCTTGCAGCAGCCCACTCTTGCCTTGCGGATGAGTTTATCTGTACCAACACACTGTGTAAGCTTTACATCTGGGTGTGTGATGGAGAGGATGACTGTGGAGATAACTCTGATGAAGACTCTGACATGTGTGCTAAACTGCCGTGTCCACCGAGCAGACCCTACCGCTGTCGGAACGACAGGGTGTGTCTGCGCTCGGAGCAGGTGTGCAACGGAATCGACGACTGTGGGGACAACTCCGATGAAGACAATTGTGGTGAGTCCAATCATGTCTGCTAACTTTTGAACTTAATCGTTCAGATGATCACAAAGAACCCAGAATCACAAAGCTCCTCAGTTTTGTCTACGTGTTTTATTTCACCTTTATTTTAGCAGGGAGTCCCATTAAGACCAATATCTATTTTACAGGGGAGTCCTGTACACACACACACACACACACACACACACACACACACGTCCATCATTGTTGGTGTAAAAAAATGAAAGCTGGAGATAGCAATAGCCTCGCTATGGTGTTGAAACATGCCTGTTCTATCTTTGGCCCCATGGCTGTTACCTTCTCCTTCTCCCCCTGGCTGGTCCTGTATCCTGGATCAGAAGATGTGATGCGGACCCCAAGGCCCTGTGGTAAGGTGGAGTTCACCTGCAGTAACCATCGCTGCGTCGCGCAGGAGCTGCAGTGTGACCTGTTCGATGACTGTGGAGACGGGGGCTCGGATGAACTCCACTGTAAAGGTGGTACGTGGCTTCTAAAGTCTCTCGCTCTTCGATGTTGACCTTTGTCTCTCTATCTCTCTTTCAAAATATCCCTCCCTCCATATCGATCTCACTCTCTGTCTTTGTCTCTCTCTTTCGCTCTCTCTCACACTCTCTCGCACGCTCTCGCACGCTCTCGCTCGCTCTCTCTAGCACACGCTCTCGCTCGCTCTCTCGCTCGCTCTCGCTCGCTCTCGCACGCTCTCGCACGCGCTCGCTCGCTCTCTCTCGCTCGCTCTCTCTTGCACGCTCTCGCTCGCTCTCTCTCGCACGCTCTCGCTCGCTCTCTCTCGCACGCTCACTCTCGCTCTCTCGCACGCTTACTCTCTCGCTCTCTCGCTCTCGCACGCTCTCGCACGCTCTCGCACGCTCCGCACGCTCTCGCTCTCTCTCGCACGCGCTCGCTCTCTCTCGCTCGCTCGCTCTCTCTCGCACTCTCTCCCTCGCTCTCTCTCGCACTCTCTCCCTCGCTCTCTCTCGCACTCTCTCCCTCACTCTCTCTCGCACTCTCTCCCTCGCTCTCTCTCGCACTCTCTCCCTCGCTCTCTCTGTCGCACTCTCTCGCACTCTCTCCTTCGCTCTTTCTCGCACTCTCTCCCTCGCTCTCTCTCGCACTCTCTCCCTCGCACTCTCTCCCTCGCACTCTCTCCCTCGCCCTCTCTCCCTCGCTCTCTCTCGCTCTCTCTCCCTCGCTCTCTCTCGCACGCTCTCCCTCGCTCTCTCTCGCACGCTCTCCCTCGCTCTCTCTCCCTCGCTCTCTCTCGCACTCTCTCCCTCGCTCTCTCTCGCACTCTCTCCCTCGCTCTCTCTCGCACTCTCTCCCTCGCTCTCTCTCGCACTCTCTCCCTCGCACTCTCTCCCTCGCTCTCTCTCGCACTCTCTCCCTCGCTCTCTCTCGCACTCTCTCCCTCGCTCTCTCTCGCACTCTCTCCCTCGCTCTCTCTCGCACTCTCTCCCTCGCTCTCTCTCGCACTCTCTCCCTCGCTCTCTCTCGCACTCTCTCCCTCGCTCTCTCTCGCACTCTCTCCCTCGCTCTCTCTCGCACTCTCTCCCTCGCTCTCTCTCGCACTCTCTCCCTCGCTCTCTCTCCCTCGCTCTCGCACGCTCTCCCTCGCACGCTCTCCCTCGCTCTCTCTCGCACTCTCTCCCTCGCTCTCTCTCGCACTCTCTCCCTCGCTCTCTCTCGCACTCTCTCCCTCGCTCTCTCTCGCACTCTCTCCCTCGCTCTCTCTCGCACTCTCTCCCTCGCTCTCTCTCGCACTCTCTCCCTCGCTCTCTCTCGCACTCTCTCCCTCGCTCTCCCTCGCACTCTCTCGCACTCTCTCCCTCGCTCTCTCTCGCACTCTCTCCCTCGCTCTCTCTCGCACTCTCTCCCTCGCTCTCTCTCGCACTCTCTCCCTCGCTCTCTCTCGCACGCTCTCCCTCGCTCTCCCTCGCACTCTCTCGCACTCTCTCCCTCGCTCTCTCTCGCACTCTCTCCCTCGCTCTCTCTCGCACTCTCTCCCTCGCTCTCTCTCGCACTCTCTCCCTCGCTCTCTCTCGCACTCTCTCCCTCGCTCTCTCTCGCACTCTCTCCCTCGCTCTCTCTCGCACTCTCTCCCTCGCTCTCTCTCGCACTCTCTCCCTCGCTCTCTCTCGCACTCTCTCCCTCGCTCTCTCTCGCACTCTCTCCCTCGCACTCTCTCCCTCGCACTCTCTCCCTCGCACTCTCTCCCTCGCACTCTCTCCCTCGCACTCTCTCCCTCGCTCTCTCTCCCTCGCACTCTCTCCCTCGCTCTCTCTCGCACTCTCTCCCTCGCTCTCTCTCCCTCGCTCTCGCACGCTCTCCCTCGCACGCTCTCCCTCGCTCTCTCTCGCACTCTCTCCCTCGCTCTCTCTCGCACTCTCTCCCTCGCTCTCTCTCGCACTCTCTCCCTCGCTCTCTCTCGCACTCTCTCCCTCGCTCTCTCTCGCACTCTCTCCCTCGCTCTCTCTCGCACTCTCTCCCTCGCTCTCCCTCGCACTCTCTCGCACTCTCTCCCTCGCTCTCTCTCGCACTCTCTCCCTCGCTCTCTCTCGCACTCTCTCCCTCGCTCTCTCTCGCACTCTCTCCCTCGCTCTCTCTCGCACGCTCTCCCTCGCTCTCCCTCGCACTCTCTCGCACTCTCTCCCTCGCTCTCTCTCGCACTCTCTCCCTCGCTCTCTCTCGCACTCTCTCCCTCGCTCTCTCTCGCACTCTCTCCCTCGCTCTCTCTCGCACTCTCTCCCTCGCTCTCTCTCGCACTCTCTCCCTCGCTCTCTCTCGCACTCTCTCCCTCGCTCTCTCTCGCACTCTCTCCCTCGCTCTCTCTCGCACTCTCTCCCTCGCTCTCTCTCGCACTCTCTCCCTCGCTCTCTCTCGCACTCTCTCCCTCGCTCTCTCTCGCACTCTCTCCCTCGCTCTCTCTCGCACTCTCTCCCTCGCTCTCTCTCGCACTCTCTCCCTCGCACTCTCTCCCTCGCACTCTCTCCCTCGCTCTCTCTCCCTCGCACTCTCTCCCTCGCTCTCTCTCCCTCGCTCTCTCTCCCTCGCACGCTCTCCCTCGCTCTCTCTCGCACTCTCTCCCTCGCACTCTCTCGCACTCTCTCCCTCGCTCTCTCTCGCACTCTCTTCCTCGCTCTCTCTCGCACTCTCTTCCTCGCTCTCTCTCGCACTCTCTCCCTCGCTCTCTCTCGCACTCTCTCCCTCGCTCTCCCTCGCTCTCTCTCGCACTCTCTCCCTCGCTCTCTCTCGCACTCTCTCCCTCGCTCTCTCTCGCACTCTCTTCCTCGCTCTCTCTCTCTCGCACTCTCTCCCTCGCTCTCTCTCTCTCGCTCTCTCCCTCGCTCTCTCTCGCTCTCTCCCTCGCTCTCTCTCGCTCTCTCCCTCGCTCTCCCTCGCTCTCTCTCGCACTCTCTCCCTCGCACTCTCTCCCTCGCACTCTCTCCCTCGCACTCTCTCCCTCGCACTCTCTCCCTCGCACTCTCTCCCTCGCACTCTCTCCCTCGCACTCTCTCCCTCGCACTCTCTCCCTCGCACTCTCTCCCTCGCACTCTCTCCCTCGCACTCTCTCCCTCGCACTCTCTCCCTCGCACTCTCTCCCTCGCACTCTCTCCCTCGCACTCTCTCCCTCGCACTCTCTCCCTCGCTCTCTCTCGCACGCTCTCCCTCGCTCTCTCTCGCACTCTCTCCCTCGCTCTCTCTCGCACTCTCTCCCTCGCTCTCTCTCGCACTCTCTCCCTCGCTCTCTCTCGCACTCTCTCCCTCGCTCTCTCTCGCACTCTCTCCCTCGCTCTCTCTCGCACTCTCTCCCTCGCTCTCTCTCGCACTCTCTCCCTCGCTCTCTCTCGCACTCTCTCCCTCGCTCTCTCTCGCACTCTCTCCCTCGCTCTCTCTCGCACTCTCTCCCTCGCTCTCTCTCGCACTCTCTCCCTCGCTCTCTCTCCCTCTCTCTCCCTCGCTCTCCCTCGCTCTCCCTCGCTCTCCCTCGCTCTCCCTCGCTCTCCCTCGCACTCTCTCCCTCGCACTCTCTCCCTCGCACTCTCTCCCTCGCACTCTCTCCCTCGCACTCTCTCCCTCGCACTCTCTCCCTCGCACTCTCTCCCTCGCACTCTCTCCCTCGCACTCTCTCCCTCGCACTCTCTCCCTCGCACTCTCTCCCTCGCTCTCTCTCCCTCGCACGCTCTCCCTCGCTCTCTCTCGCACTCTCTCGCACTCTCTCCCTCGCTCTCTCTCGCACTCTCTCCCTCGCTCTCTCTCGCACTCTCTCCCTCGCTCTCTCTCGCACTCTCTCCCTCGCTCTCTCTCGCACTCTCTCCCTCGCTCTCTCTCGCACTCTCTCCCTCGCTCTCTCTCGCACTCTCTCCCTCGCTCTCTCTCGCACTCTCTCCCTCGCTCTCTCTCGCACTCTCTCCCTCGCTCTCTCTCGCACTCTCTCCCTCGCTCTCTCTCGCACTCTCTCCCTCGCTCTCTCTCGCACTCTCTCCCTCGCTCTCTCTCGCACTCTCTCCCTCGCTCTCTCTCGCACTCTCTCCCTCGCTCTCTCTCGCACTCTCTCCCTCGCTCTCCCTCGCACTCTCTCCCTCGCTCTCCCTCGCTCCCTCTCGCACCCTCTCCCTCGCTCTCTCCCTCGCACTCTCTCCCTCGCTCTCTCTCCCTCGCACGCTCTCCCTCGCTCTCTCTCGCACTCTCTCGCACTCTCTCCCTCGCTCTCTCTCGCACTCTCTCCCTCGCTCTCTCTCGCACTCTCTCCCTCGCTCTCTCTCGCACTCTCTCCCTCGCTCTCTCTCGCACTCTCTCCCTCGCTCTCTCTCGCACTCTCTCCCTCGCTCTCTCTCGCACTCTCTCCCTCGCTCTCTCTCGCACTCTCTCCCTCGCTCTCTCTCGCACTCTCTCCCTCGCTCTCTCTCGCACTCTCTCCCTCGCTCTCTCTCGCACTCTCTCCCTCGCTCTCTCTCGCACTCTCTCCCTCGCTCTCCCTCGCACTCTCTCGCACTCTCTCCCTCGCTCTCTCTCGCACTCTCTCCCTCGCTCTCTCTCGCACTCTCTCCCTCGCTCTCTCTCGCACTCTCTCCCTCGCTCTCTCTCGCACGCTCTCCCTCGCTCTCCCTCGCACTCTCTCGCACTCTCTCCCTCGCTCTCTCTCGCACTCTCTCCCTCGCTCTCTCTCGCACTCTCTCCCTCGCTCTCTCTCGCACTCTCTCCCTCGCTCTCTCTCGCACTCTCTCCCTCGCTCTCTCTCGCACTCTCTCCCTCGCTCTCTCTCGCACTCTCTCCCTCGCTCTCTCTCGCACTCTCTCCCTCGCTCTCTCTCGCACTCTCTCCCTCGCTCTCTCTCGCACTCTCTCCCTCGCTCTCTCTCGCACTCTCTCCCTCGCTCTCTCTCGCACTCTCTCCCTCGCACTCTCTCCCTCGCACTCTCTCCCTCGCACTCTCTCCCTCGCACTCTCTCCCTCGCTCTCTCTCCCTCGCACTCTCTCCCTCGCTCTCTCTCCCTCGCTCTCTCTCCCTCGCACGCTCTCCCTCGCTCTCTCTCGCACTCTCTCCCTCGCACTCTCTCGCACTCTCTCCCTCGCTCTCTCTCGCACTCTCTTCCTCGCTCTCTCTCGCACTCTCTTCCTCGCTCGCTCTCGCACTCTCTCCCTCGCTCTCTCTCGCACTCTCTCCCTCGCTCTCCCTCGCTCTCTCTCGCACTCTCTCCCTCGCTCTCTCTCGCACTCTCTCCCTCGCTCTCTCTCGCACTCTCTTCCTCGCTCTCTCTCTCTCGCACTCTCTCCCTCGCTCTCTCTCTCTCGCTCTCTCCCTCGCTCTCTCTCGCTCTCTCCCTCGCTCTCTCTCGCTCTCTCCCTCGCTCTCCCTCGCTCTCTCTCGCACTCTCTCCCTCGCACTCTCTCCCTCGCACTCTCTCCCTCGCACTCTCTCCCTCGCACTCTCTCCCTCGCACTCTCTCCCTCGCACTCTCTCCCTCGCACTCTCTCCCTCGCACTCTCTCCCTCGCACTCTCTCCCTCGCACTCTCTCCCTCGCACTCTCTCCCTCGCACTCTCTCCCTCGCACTCTCTCCCTCGCACTCTCTCCCTCGCACTCTCTCCCTCGCACTCTCTCCCTCGCACTCTCTCCCTCGCACGCTCTCCCTCGCTCTCTCTCGCACGCTCTCCCTCGCTCTCTCTCGCACTCTCTCCCTCGCTCTCTCTCGCACTCTCTCCCTCGCTCTCTCTCGCACTCTCTCCCTCGCTCTCTCTCGCACTCTCTCCCTCGCTCTCTCTCGCACTCTCTCCCTCGCTCTCTCTCGCACTCTCTCCCTCGCTCTCTCTCGCACTCTCTCCCTCGCTCTCTCTCGCACTCTCTCCCTCGCTCTCTCTCGCACTCTCTCCCTCGCTCTCTCTCGCACTCTCTCCCTCGCTCTCTCTCGCACTCTCTCCCTCGCTCTCTCTCCCTCTCTCTCCCTCGCTCTCCCTCGCTCTCCCTCGCTCTCCCTCGCTCTCCCTCGCTCTCCCTCGCTCTCCCTCGCACTCTCTCCCTCGCACTCTCTCCCTCGCACTCTCTCCCTCGCACTCTCTCCCTCGCACTCTCTCCCTCGCACTCTCTCCCTCGCACTCTCTCCCTCGCACTCTCTCCCTCGCACTCTCTCCCTCGCACTCTCTCCCTCGCACTCTCTCCCTCGCACTCTCTCCCTCGCACTCTCTCCCTCGCACTCTCTCCCTCGCACTCTCTCCCTCGCACTCTCTCCCTCGCACTCTCTCCCTCGCACTCTCTCCCTCGCACTCTCTCCCTCGCACTCTCTCCCTCGCACTCTCTCCCTCGCACTCTCTCCCTCGCTCTCTCTCCCTCGCACGCTCTCCCTCGCTCTCTCTCGCACTCTCTCGCACTCTCTCCCTCGCTCTCTCTCGCACTCTCTCCCTCGCTCTCTCTCGCACTCTCTCCCTCGCTCTCTCTCGCACTCTCTCCCTCGCTCTCTCTCGCACTCTCTCCCTCGCTCTCTCTCGCACTCTCTCCCTCGCTCTCTCTCGCACTCTCTCCCTCGCTCTCTCTCGCACTCTCTCCCTCGCTCTCTCTCGCACTCTCTCCCTCGCTCTCTCTCGCACTCTCTCCCTCGCTCTCTCTCGCACTCTCTCCCTCGCTCTCTCTCGCACTCTCTCCCTCGCTCTCTCTCGCACTCTCTCCCTCGCTCTCTCTCGCACTCTCTCCCTCGCTCTCTCTCGCACTCTCTCCCTCGCTCTCTCTCGCACTCTCTCCCTCGCTCTCCCTCGCACTCTCTCCCTCGCTCTCCCTCGCTCCCTCTCGCACCCTCTCCCTCGCTCTCTCTCTCGCACTCTCTCCCTCGCTCTCTCTCCCTCGCACGCTCTCCCTCGCTCTCTCTCGCACTCTCTCGCACTCTCTCCCTCGCTCTCTCTCGCACTCTCTCCCTCGCACTCTCTCCCTCGCTCTCTCTCGCACTCTCTCCCTCGCTCTCTCTCGCACTCTCTCCCTCGCTCTCCCTCGCTCCCTCTCGCACCCTCTCCCTCGCTCTCTCCCTCGCTCTCTCTCGCTCTCTCTCGCTCTCTCCCTCGCTCTCTCTCGCTCTCTCCCTCGCTCTCTCTCGCACTCTCTCCCTCGCACTCTCTCCCTCGCACTCTCTCCCTCGCACTCTCTCCCTCGCACTCTCTCCCTCGCACTCTCTCCCTCGCACTCTCTCCCTCGCACTCTCTCCCTCGCACTCTCTCCCTCGCACTCTCTCCCTCGCACTCTCTCCCTCGCACTCTCTCCCTCGCTCTCTCTCCCTCGCTCTCTCTCCCTCGCTCTCTCTCGCACTCTCTCCCTCGCTCTCTCTCGCACTCTCTCCCTCGCTCTCTCTCGCACTCTCTCCCTCGCTCTCTCTCGCACTCTCTCCCTCGCTCTCTCTCGCACTCTCTCCCTCGCTCTCTCTCGCACTCTCTCCCTCGCTCTCTCTCGCACTCTCTCCCTCGCTCTCTCTCGCACTCTCTCCCTCGCTCTCTCTCGCACTCTCTCCCTCGCTCTCTCTCGCACTCTCTCCCTCGCTCTCTCTCGCACTCTCTCCCTCGCTCTCTCTCGCACTCTCTCCCTCGCTCTCTCTCGCACTCTCTCCCTCGCTCTCTCTCGCACTCTCTCCCTCGCTCTCTCTCGCACTCTCTCCCTCGCTCTCTCTCGCACTCTCTCCCTCGCTCTCCCTCGCACTCTCTCCCTCGCTCTCCCTCGCTCCCTCTCGCACCCTCTCCCTCGCTCTCTCCCTCGCTCTCTCTCGCTCTCTCTCGCTCTCTCCCTCGCTCTCTCTCGCTCTCTCCCTCGCTCTCTCTCGCACTCTCTCCCTCGCACTCTCTCCCTCGCACTCTCTCCCTCGCACTCTCTCCCTCGCACTCTCTCCCTCGCACTCTCTCCCTCGCACTCTCTCCCTCGCACTCTCTCCCTCGCACTCTCTCCCTCGCACTCTCTCCCTCGCACTCTCTCCCTCGCACTCTCTCCCTCGCTCTCTCTCCCTCGCACGCTCTCCCTCGCTCTCTCTCGCACTCTCTCCCTCGCTCTCTCTCGCACTCTCTCCCTCGCTCTCTCTCGCACTCTCTCCCTCGCTCTCTATCGCACTCTCTCCCTCGCTCTCTCTCGCACTCTCTCCCTCGCTCTCTCTCGCACTCTCTCCCTCGCTCTCTCTCGCACTCTCTCCCTCGCTCTCTCTCGCACTCTCTCCCTCGCTCTCTCTCGCACTCTCTCCCTCGCTCTCTCTCTCGCACTCTCTCCCTCGCTCTCTCTCTCGCACTCTCTCCCTCGCTCTCTCTCTCGCACTCTCTCCCTCGCTCTCTCTCTCGCACTCTCTCCCTCGCTCTCTCTCTCGCACTCTCTCCCTCGCTCTCTCTCTCGCACTCTCTCCCTCGCTCTCTCTCTCGCACTCTCTCCCTCGCTCTCTCTCTCGCACTCTCTCCCTCGCTCTCTCTCTCGCACTCTCTCCCTCGCTCTCTCTCTCGCACTCTCTCCCTCGCTCTCTCTCTCGCACTCTCTCCCTCGCTCTTTCTCGCACTCTCTCGCTTGCTCGAGCTCTCTTGCTCGCTCGAGCTCTCTTGCTCGCTCGAGCTCTCTTGCTCGCTCGAGCTCTCTTGCTCGCTCGAGCTCTCTTGCTCGCTCGAGCTCTCTTGCTCGCTCGAGCTCTCTTGCTCGCTCGCTGTCTCCTGCTCGCTCGAGCTCTCTCGCTCGCTCTCTCTCCTGCTCGCTCGATCTCTCTCCTGCACTCTCGCTCTCTCTCCTGCTCTCTCGCGCTCGCTCGAGCTCTCTTGCTCGCTCGCTCTCTCTCTTCTCCTCCCTCGAGCTCTCTTGCTCGCTCGCGCTCTCTCTTTTCCTCCCTCGAGCTCTCTTGCTCGCTCGCTCTCTCTCTTTTCCTCCCTCGAGCTCTCTTGCTTGCTCGCTCTCTCTCCTGCTCGCTCAAGCTCTCTTGCTCGCTCGCTCTCTCTCCTGCTCGCTCTCTCTCCTGCTCGCTCTCTCTCTCCTGCTCGCTCTCTCTCTCCTGCTCGCTCTCTTGCACTCTCGCGCTCGCTTACTCGCTCTCTCTCGCACTCTCTCCCTCGCTCTCTCTCGCACTCTCTCACTCGCACTCTCTCACTCGCACTCTCTCACTCGCACTCTCTCCCTCGCTCTCTCTCGCACCCTCTCCCTCGCTCTCCCTCGCTCTCCCTCGCTCTCTCCCTCGCTCTCCCTCGCTCTCTCTCGCTCTCTCTCGCTCTCTCTCGCTCTCTCCCTCGCTCTCTCTCGCTCTCTCCCTCGCTCTCTCTCGCGCTCTCTCCCTCGCACTCTCTCCCTCGCACTCTCTCCCTCGCACTCTCTCCCTCGCACTCTCTCCCTCGCACTCTCTCCCTCGCACTCTCTCCCTCGCACTCTCTCCCTCGCACTCTCTCCCTCGCACTCTCTCCCTCGCACTCTCTCCCTCGCACTCTCTCCCTCGCTCTCTCTCCCTCGCACGCTCTCCCTCGCTCTCTCTCGCACTCTCTCCCTCGCTCTCTCTCGCACTCTCTCCCTCGCTCTCTCTCGCACTCTCTCCCTCGCTCTCTATCGCACTCTCTCCCTCGCTCTCTCTCGCACTCTCTCCCTCGCTCTCTATCGCACTCTCTCCCTCGCTCTCTCTCGCACTCTCTCCCTCGCTCTCTCTCTCGCACTCTCTCCCTCGCTCTCTCTCTCGCACTCTCTCCCTCGCTCTCTCTCTCGCACTCTCTCCCTCGCTCTCTCTCTCGCACTCTCTCCCTCGCTCTCTCTCTCGCACTCTCTCCCTCGCTCTCTCTCTCGCACTCTCTCCCTCGCTCTCTCTCTCGCACTCTCTCCCTCGCTCTCTCTCTCGCACTCTCTCCCTCGCTCTCTCTCTCGCACTCTCTCCCTCGCTCTCTCTCTCGCACTCTCTCCCTCGCTCTCTCTCTCGCACTCTCTCCCTCGCTCTCTCTCTCGCACTCTCTCCCTCGCTCTCTCTCTCGCACTCTCTCCCTCGCTCTCTCTCTCGCACTCTCTCCCTCGCTCTCTCTCTCGCACTCTCTCCCTCGCTCTCTCTCTCGCACTCTCTCTTTTCCTCCCTCGAGCTCTCTTGCTCGCTCGCTCTCTCTCTTTTCCTCCCTCGAGCTCTCTTGCTTGCTCGCTCTCTCTCCTGCTCGCTCAAGCTCTCTTGCTCGCTCGCTCTCTCTCCTGCTCGCTCTCTCTCCTGCTCGCTCTCTCTCTCCTGCTCGCTCTCTCTCTCCTGCTCGCTCTCTTGCACTCTCGCGCTCGCTTACTCGCTCTCTCTCGCACTCTCTCCCTCGCTCTCTCTCGCACTCTCTCACTCGCACTCTCTCACTCGCACTCTCTCACTCGCACTCTCTCTCTCGCACTCTCTCTCTCGCACTCTCTCCCTCGCACTCTCTCCCTCGCACTCTCTCCCTCGCACTCTCTCCCTCGCACTCTCTCCCTCGCTCTCTCTCCCTCGCTCTCTCTCCCTCGCTCTCTCTCCCTCGCTCTCTCTCCCTCGCTCTCTCTCCCTCGCTCTCTCTCCCTCGCACTCTCTCCCTCGCACTCTCTCCCTCGCACTCTCTCCCTCGCTCTCTCTCCCTCGCTCTCTCTCCCTCGCACTCTCTCCCTCGCTCTCTCTCCCTCGCACTCTCTCCCTCGCACTCTCTCCCTCGCTCTTTCTCCCTCGCACTCTCTCCCTCGCTCTCTCTCGCACTCTCCCTCGCTCTCTCTCGCACTCTCCCTCGCTCTCTCTCGCACTCTCTCCCTCGCTCTCTCTCTCGCTTTCTCGCACTCTCTCCCTCGCTTTCTCACACGCTCTCCCTCGCTCTCTCTCGCACTCTCTCCCTCGCTCTCTCTCCCTCGCTCTCTCTCGCTCGCTCTCTCTCGCTCTCTCTCGCTCGCTCTCGCTCGCTCTCGCTCGCTCTCTCTCGCTCTCGCTCGCACTCTCTCGCACTCTCTCGCACTCTCTCGCACTCTCTCCCTCACTCTCGCACTCTCTCCCTCACTCTCGCACTCTCTCTCCCGCTCTCCCTCGCACTCTCTCTCGCTCTCTCTCGCACTCTCTCTCTCGCACTCTCTCCCTCATTCTCTCTCGCACTCTCTATATATGTCTCTCTCTCTATGTCTGTCTGTCTCTCTCTATCTGTCTCAGTTCAGTTCAGGTTCAGTCTCAGTACTCCCAAGAAATATTGTATAAGTAAGGAAGGAAGGAAGGCAGGATAAGTCCCACATAATCTTCCAAATAAATGCTCTTTCCTGGATCGAACATTCGGAACTAAAAACATAACTGAAATGCATAAAATCATGCATTTTGGGCACTGTCAGCTCTAACAACATCTGTGCACTCAGAGCATGTTTATTCCCAGCACGTAGAGTACTCTATTTACAAAAGCTGAATGAGAGAGAAAAGTGGTGTACTGACTGTGCTAATGGATGTTTTTATTATTCAAATCACCATGTTACACTTTCAGTTTATTAATCAAAGCACACTCTTAGAGAGAAAAATATATGAAAGGGTCCCCATAGGAGAACCCTTTGAAGAACCCTTATTGGTTCCAGATAGAACCCTTTTGGGTTCCATGTAGAAACCAAAAACGGTTTTACCTGGAACCAATAAAGGTTATTCTATGGGGACAGCCGAAGAAACATTTTGGAACCCTTTTTTCTAAGAGTGCACAAACAGCATCCAACTTACACAATATGTGATGCATTACTGTGATTTCCATATGTTATACAGTGGTTTCCAAGGAAGGGGTATGTGGAGAGAGAGTGGGTCTATGTGGAGATGACGCATTCTGCAATAATACAGGAACCGATTCCCTCTGTCAGTGCAAGGCTGGCTTTCAGAGGAGCCAGACGACGAGGCAGTGTGAAGGTACAGCACAGCGGTGGCGCCGCCTTTTTATCTCCTCCGTCTCGTGGTTTTTATTTTGCATTCATTTGCCGCGAAGAGTTTGAACTGTTAAGTTGCCATTCAATTAGAGAGCAGACGGCAAGAAGGCCCCACTTTACAGTACATGTGCCATCGCGTCAAGTCTGTCGTTATCACGGCAGAAAAGCTCTGATAGCTCCTGACCACTGGACAATATCAATGTGTAGCGTATCTTCTCTGCCTGTTCTTTCTTTTTGATAAATGTGTTGGGCTGGTTTTAGATATGAACTGTCAAAGATAGAATTCGTACTACTCCTAAGAGGTTATCTCTTTTATATTCAAGGACAGAGCTCAGACAGAGTTGTGACGGAACCTCTTTTAAATCATTTACGGCTTTATGGGAATTCTAACCTTTACTCTTTATCTATTTCTCAGAGATCAATGAATGCCTTCAGTTTGGCATGTGCTCTCACTACTGCACCAATACCAAAGGATCCTTCAAATGCACATGTGACCGTAACTTTAAAGAAATCGATGGTGAATGTATAACCAAAGGTAAGAGCTTACCATTACTATTTTGATTACACATACAGTACATAATCAAGCGCATGACAATTTGATATTCACACATTACATCAAAATTTGACTTAATTAGGCTTGAACAATTATGCATCACAATTATTCTGATTGCTACGATCGGTTTTGGTTGTAATATGCTAGTTGTGTAGAAGCTACGTGGAATATGTTTGTTGTATTGTAACCTGGAATGTACACTCTTTTCATTTATATTATTTCCTTTGTGTTTTTTCTTCTACCTTAATGAACTCGACGGGCAGGACCAGAGGATCAAGTGCTCTACCTTGCTAATGACACTGAAATCCGAAGTTTTGTCTATCCGTTTAAGCAGAGCCACGGACAGAAGCTGCATGCTCGCATCGAGGACAATGCTAAAATCATTGGGATGGACGCTCTCTTTCACCGACACAAGTTTGTCTGGGCCACACAGTTTAACCCTGGTGGAATGTTTTACAAAGACATCGTAGACAGAAGTCTCACCAAGTCAAATAGCGGAATCATAGTAAGTAAAGGGTTTGACTGGGCTAGAGGTGGAGGGTTATTACTTATTATAAACTGGGTGGTTCAAGTCCTGAATGCTGATTGGCTGAAAGCCGAGGTATATTAGACCGTATACACTCTAAATATGCTCCCAACAATTTGGCTGTAACCGTTAAATTGTTGGGAGCATCATTTAGTGTGCGGCTTTCTTTATTATTTATACAGTTTCCCCTCAGTCAGCACCTCTATAAACATTTTTGGGGTTGGAATTAACATATGAATCTGTTACATATTAACAGTGTTGGGATTAGTTACTTGGAAAGGTAATATATTACTTTGTGTGGAAAGTAATGCATCACATTACTCATTATAGTACTTTGTGATACTTTCGCGAAAAGAAATCCCAAAATCTCGCAGTTTGTTTGACAGTCGGAGGGAGCAAGGCGAGCCGTTCACGTTCTATCAAAGATAGGCTGCTTACTAACTCAGGTTTGAGCACTAATTTCTCCATTCATCTATGGTGATGCTTTACTTTTTTGCTGTGAACAATAATTGTTTTGTTTTTCTTGCATGCCCTAGACAATTACGGTTTCAAGATACAATACATACTAATATGTCCAGGAGGAAAACAAACCAACAAGATGTAAACCCAGAACAAAAACATACAAATGAAAAAGAACAAAACCGATTCAAGACAAATATGTTTCAGTGGTTCCAAATTCAATCAGTCTATTCAAATGTTATTCTCAAAGGCTACCAACCCAGAGCCACATAGGAAAACAAATGGTTTAAAAAGACAGAGAAGGACAATGCTATCCGCAAGACCAAGCATTGTTGGTAAATTAGCTCTTGCAAGTGGGACATAGCATGTGACCAATTGACCAGAGTTTCGGGCTTGGACCCACACAGTCTGGCAGTGGCTCTTTCCAGCTGTGTAATGTCCAAATACATAAGCAACCAAAATCTGCAAAGGGCAATACCCAGTTCAAACCAATTCCTTACACCATGCCCAGACCACACCATACGCGATCACGACACTCAGGTTGAAATATCAAAACAAACGTTGAACCAATTATATTTATTTGGGGACAGGTCAAAAAACATTAAACATTTATGGCAATATAGCTATCTGGCTTGCAGTTGCTAGCTAATTTGTCCTATTTAGCTAGCTTGCTGTTACTAGCTCATTTGTCTTGGGATATAAATGTTGAGTTATTATTTTACCTGAAATGCACAAGGTCCTCTATTCCAAATTCAACCGTTTCTAGTCATCTCTCCTCCCTTCAGGCTTTTTCTTCTTTGGACTTTATATGGCGATTGGCATCTAACTTTCATAGTATTACCATGATGACCGACCGACCTCAGTTCATATTTCAATCACCCACGTGGGTATAACCAATGAGGAGAGGGCACGTGGGTATCTGCTTCTATAAACCAATGAGGACGCTTGAGAGGCAGGACTTGCACCGCGTTCAGCGTCACAAATAGAACTGACTTCTATTTTAGCACTTGGCAACGCAGACGCTTCTTGGCGCGCACAAGCAGTATGGGTGCAATGATTGAGTAACATGTATGTGTACACTTATTTTGCAACGCGAGGGCATGCGACGCGAGCGGTGTGGTCAGCATGTTAGAATCGTTGTTATTGCAGCCATAACAATCCGCCTCTGTTGATAAGATAGTGAAAAGCTAGGGTTACAACCAAGCAAGAGGAGGGATGGGCCTTGCAGGTACGTTCCTGCCTTGTTAATATTTTAAAAGTTATTCAACATGAACCCAAAGAGTCTTCTTCACTGGTACACAGCTCCAAAACCTCATGCATATAATTGCCCACCTCAGATTGGGTACATTTATTGCATCAATTAGTTCAATGAAGAGTGGTACCCTGGTTTTTGGTCCTGTAGGTTTTTAACACTGTATGGAGTCTGAGATAAAAAAAAAAAAAAAAAAAAAATGTATTAAAAATAATGTTTTAAAAAGCGGAAGGAGCAGGGAGGGAATATTACTTTTCCCGATCTTGAACGAAACCCTTACAGGTTGACGATATCCTTCAAAACATGATTACCTTGGAGGGAGGGAAGTTAAAGGGTATAGAGCCTGATAAAAGAAAATTGTTATTGCAAATAGGAGATATCTCATGAAAATTACAAGTTGTGCCCAGATAATTATTAATTTGGTACCAAAACAGTCTATGTGCTTTTTGCAATAGATCCCATAAAAGATGAGGCAGTATTTTGATTTATCGCAGAAGAAGGAAGGTCCTGAATTCTAATTGGGTGAGACTTGGCCTCCTCTATTTTCTGCAAAGGCACTTCAAGCCAAATACTCAGTGACAGCTGAAATGCCTAATAGTAGAGTTTAATGTTGGGTAGAGCGAGCCCTTCAACATTTTTGGGGGCTTTGCAAAGTGGGGAGACTAATTCTAGGACGTTTCCTATTCAAAAAATAAGTATGTGGACACCTCTTCTAATGAGTGGATTCTGCTATTTCCATTACTGACAGATGTATAAAATCGAGCCCACAGCCATGCAATCTTCGTACACCAACATTGGCACTAGAATAGCCTTACAGAAGAGCTCAGTGACTTTAAACGTGACACCTTCATAGGATGCCACCTTTCCAACTAGTCAGTAAATTTTTTGCCCTGTTAGAGCTGTCCCGGTCAACTGTAAGTGCTGTTATTGTGAAACGGAAATGTCTAGGAGCAACAACGGCTCAGCCACAAACTGGTAGGCCAAACAAGCTCACAGAATGGGACCGCCGAGTGCTGAAGTGTGTAGCGTGTAAAAATGGTCTGTCTTCAGTTGCAAAACTCACTACCGAGTTCCAACTGCCTCCGGAACCAACGTCAGCGCAATAACTGTTTGTCAGGAGCTTCATGAAATGGGTTTGCATGGCCGAGCAGCTGCACAAAAGCCTAAGATCACCATGCACAATGCCAAGCGTCGGCTGGAGTGGTGTGAAGCTCGTCGCCATTGGACTCTGGAGCAGTGGAAATGCATTCTCTGGAGTGATGAATCGCCCATCTGGCAGTACGACGGACGAATCTGGGTTTGGAGGATGCCAGGAGAATGCTACCTGCCAGAATGCACAGTGCAACTGTAAAGTTTGGTGGAGGAGGAATAATGGTCTGGGGCTGTTTTTCAAGGTTTGAGCTAGGCCCCTTAGTTCCAGTGAGGGGAAATCTTAACGCTACAGCATACAATGACATTCTAGACGATTCTGTGCTTCCAACTTTGCGGCAACAGTTTGGGGAAGGACCTTTCCTGTTTCAGCATGACAATGCCCTCGTGCTCAAAGCGAGGTCCATACAGAAATGGTTTGTCGAGATCAGTGTGGAAGAACATGACTGGCCTGCACAAGCTCTTACCTCAACCCAATCGAAAACTTTTGGGATGAATTGGAATGCCGACTGCGAGCCAGGCCTAATTGTCCAACATCAGTGCCTGACCTCACTAATGCTCTTGTGGCTGAATGGAAGCAAGTCCCCGCAGCAATGTTCCAACATCTAGTGGAAAGCCTTCCCAGAGGTGTGGAGGCTGTTATAGCAGCAAAGGGGGGACCAACACCAAATTAATGCCAATGATTTTGGAATTAGATGTTCTACGAGCAGGTGTCCACGTACTTTTGGTCAAGTAGTGCATACCTATGTCCTTAAAGAGTGAAGTTGGGGGAGGAAGTGAATTAATACTGGGGAGTACATTCATTTGAGTAAGCAAAACTCTTTCTTAAAGAGTAACATGAAGTGGAGACCATCGACTGTACTTAGATCTTTATTTTCTCCAATGTTGCACTGAAATTCTCATGAACCATGACTTTCAAATTGGATCGAATTGAAATGCCCAGTTATGTAAATCCCTTATTTTCTAAAGTGATAGGTAAAGAGGGTAATGTGACTTGTTTGGCTGTGGGGTTAGAGGCATTTAGATCATTTTATAGCCAGAGAAGGAGCCACATTCTTTTATAGAGGTCAAGTACGTGTGATATACAGTGCATTCGGAAATAATTCAGACCCCTTGACTTTTTCCACATTGTTACGTATCAGCGTTATTCTAAAATTGATTAAATCGTTTTTATTCCTCATCAATCTACACACAATCCCCCATATTGACAAAGCAAAAACAGGTTTTTAGAAATGTTTGCAAATTGATAAAAAATTAAACTGAAATATCACATGAGTATTCAGGCCCTTTACTCAGTATTTGTTGAAGCACCTTTGGCAGCAATTACAGTCTTGAGTCTTCTTGGGTATGACACTGCAAGCTTGGCACATCTGTATTTGGTAGTTTCTACCATTCTTCTCTGCAGATCCTCTCAAGCTCTGTTAACGATTTTCATCTCTCTCCAGAGATGTTTGATTGGATTCAACTCTGGGCTCTGGCTGGGCCACTCAAGGACATTCAGAGACTCCTGCAATTTCTTGGCTGTGTGCTTAGGGTTTTTGTCCTGTTGAAAGGTGAACCTTTGCCCCAGTCTGAGGTCCTGAGCACTCTGGAGCAGGTTTTCACCAAGGATCTCTCTGTACTTTGCCCCGTTCATTTTTGCCTCGATCCTGAATAGTCTCTCAGACCTTGACGCTGAAAAACGTTTCCACAGCATCATGCTGCCATCACCATGCTTCACTGTAGGGATGGTGCCAAGTTTCCTTCAGACGTGACAAGTTCAATCTTGGTTTCATCAGACCAGAGAATCTTGTTTCTCATGGTCTGATAGTCTTAAGGTGCCTTTTGGCAAACTCCAAGCGGGCTGTCATGTCCCTTTGACTGAGGATTGGCTTCCATCTGGCCACTCTTCCATAAAGGCCTGATTGGTGGAGTGCTGCAGAGGAATTCTGGAGCTTTATCAGAGTGACCATTGGGTTCTTGGTCCCCTCCCTGACCAAGGCCCTTCTCCCCCAATTACTCAGTTTGGCCAGGCGGCCAGCTCTAAGAATAATCTTTGTGGTTCCAAACTTCTTTCATTTAAGAATGCTGGAGGCCACTGTGTTCATGGGGACCTTCAATGCTGCAGACATTTTTTTTGGTACCCTTCCCCAGATATGTGCCTCGAAACAATCCTGTCTTGGAGCTCTACAGACAATTCCTTCAACCTCATGGCTTGGTTTTTGCTCTGACAAGCACTGTCAACTGTGGGACGTTATACAGTGGCTTGAGAAAGTATTCACCCCCTTGGCATTTTTCCTATTTTGTTGCCTTACAACCTGGAATTAAAATTGATTTTGGTGGGAGAGGGGTTGTATCATTTTATTGACACAACATGCCTACCACTTTGAAGCTGCAAAATATGTGTTATTGTGAAACAAACAAGAAATAAAAACAGAGAAGTTGAGAGTGCATAACTATTCATCCCCCCCAAAGTCAATATTTTGTAGAGCCACCTTTTGCAGCAATTACAGCTGCAAGTCTCTTGGTAAGTCTCTATAAGCTTGGCACATCTAGCCACTTTGATTTTTGCCCATTCTTCGAGGCAAAACTGCTCCATCTCCTTCAAGTTGGATGATTTCTGCTGGTGTACAGCAATCTTTAAGTTATACCAGAGATTCTCAATTGGATTGAGGTCTGGGCTTTGACTAGGCCATTCCAAGACATTTAAATGTTTCCCCTTAAACCACTTTAGCAGTATGCTTAGGGTCATTGTCCTGCTGGAAGGTGAACCTCCATCCCAGTCTCAAATCTCTGGAAGACTGAAACAGGTTTCCCCCAAGAATTTCCCTGTATTTAGCGACATCCATCATTCCTTCAATTCTGACCAGTTTCCCAGTCCCTGCCGATTGAAAACATCCCCACAGCATGATACTCCCACCATCATGGATGGTGTTCTCGTGGTGATGGGAGGTGTTGGGTTCGCGCCAGACGTAGCATTTTCCTTGATGGCCAAAAAGCTCAATTTTAGTCTCATCTGACCAGAGTACCTTCTTTCATATGTTTGGGGAGTCTTCCACATGCCTTTTGGCAAATACTAAATGTGTTTGCTTATTTTTTTCTTTAAGCAATGGCTTTCTTCTGGCCACTCTTCCATAAAGCCCAGCTCCGTGGAGTGTACAACTTTAACTGGTCCTATGGACAGATATTCCAATCTCCGCTGTGCAGCTTTGCAGCTCCTTCAGGGTTATCTTCTGTCTTTTTGTTGCCTCTCTGATGAATGCCCTCCTTGCCTGGTCTGTGAGTTTTGGTGGGCGGCCCTCTCTTGGCAGGTTTGTTGTGGTGCCATATTCTTTCCATGTTTTAATAAAGGATATAATGGTGCTCCATGGGATGTTCAAAGTTAATGAGATTTTATTTATACCCCAACCCTGATTTGTACTTCTCCATAACTTTGTCCCTGACCTGTTTGGAGAGCTCCTTGGTCTTCATAGTGCCGCTATCTTGGTGGTGACTCTGGGGCCTTTTAGAACAGGTGTATACAGTTGAAGTCGGAACTTTACATACACTTATGTTGGAGTCATTAAAACTCACTCCACAAATGTCTTATTAACAACCTATATTTTTGGCAAGTCGGTTAGGACATCTACTTTGTGCATGATACAAGTAATTTTTCCAACAATTGTTTACAGACAGATTATATCACTTACAATTCAATGTATCACAATTCCAGTGGGTCAGAAGTTTACCTACACTAAGTTGACTGTGCCTTTAAACAGCTTGGCAAATTCCAGAAAATGATGTCATGGCTTTAGAAGCTTCTTCTTCTAATTTACATAATTTGAGACAATTGGAGGTGTACCTGTGGATGTATTTTCTACCTTCAAACTCTGTGCATCTTTGCTTGACATCATGGGAAATGAAAATAAATCAGCCGACACCTCAGAAAAAAAATTGTAGACCTCCACAACTCTGGTTCATCCTTGGGATCAATTTCCAAATGCCTGAAGGTACCACGTTCATCTGTACAGACAATCGTACGCAAGTATAAACACCATTGAACCATGCAGCCGTCATTCCGCTCAGGAAGGAGACGCGTTCTGTCTCCTAGAGATGACTGTACTTTGGTGCAAAAAGTGCAAATCAATCCCAGAACAACAACAAAGGACCTTGTGAAGATGCTGGAGGAAACAGGTTCAAAAGTATCTATATCCACAGTAAAACAAGTCCTAAAATGACATAACCTGAAAGGCCGCTCAGCAAGAAAGAAGCCACTGCTCCAAAATCACCATTAAGATGCCAGACTATGGTTTGCAACTGCACATGGGGACAAAGATCATTCTTTTTAGAGAAATATCCTCTTGTCTGATGAAACAAAAATAGAACTGTTTGACCATAATGACCATCCTTATGTTTGGATGAAAAGGGGGGGATGCTTGCAATCCGAGGAACACCATCCCAACCGTGAAACAAGGGGGTGGCAGCATCATGTTGTGGGGGTGCTTTGCTGCAGGAGGGACTGGTGCACTTCACAAAATAGATGGCATCATGAGGCAGAAAAATTGTGGCTATATTTAAGCAACTTCTGAAGACAGTCAGGAAGTGAATGCTTCCAAATAGACAATGACCCCAAGCATACTTTCAAAGTTGTGACAAAATGGCTTAAGGACAACAAAGTCAATGTATTGGAGTGGCCATCACAAAGCCCTGACCTCAATCCTATAGAAAATGTGTGGTCAGAACTGAAAAAGCGTGTGCAAGCAAGGAGGCCTACAAACCTGACTTAGTTACACCAGCTCTGTCAGGAGGAATGGGCCACAATTCACCCAACGTATTGTGGGAAACCTGTGTAAGGCTACCCAAAATGTTTGACCCAAGTTAAACAATTTAAAGGCAATGCTACCAAATACTAATTGACTGTATGTAAACTTCTGACACACTGGGAATACGATGAAAGAAATAAAAGCTGAAATAAATAATTATCTCTACTATTATTCTGTCATTTCACATTCTTAAAATGAAGTGGTGATCCTAATTGATCTAAGACAGGACATATTTAATAGGATTAAACGTCAGGAATGATGAAAAACTGAGTTTAAATGTATTTGGCTAAGGTGTATGTAAACTTCCGACTTCAACTGTATATACTCAGATCATGTGACACTTAGATTGCACAAGTTATTTTTTTCATTTCACTTCACAAATGTGGACTATTTTGTGTATGTCCATTACATGAAGTCCAAATTAAAATGCATTTAAATTACAGTTTGTAATGAATTAAAATAGGAAAAACGCCAAAGGGGCTGAATACTTTTGCAAGGCACTGTATAGACAGGTGTGTGCCTTTCCAAATCATGTACAATCAATAGAATTGACCATAGGTGGACACCAATCAAGTTGTAGAAACATCTCAAGAATGATCAATGCAAACAGGATGCACCTGATCTCAATTTCAAATCACATAGCAAATGGTCTGAATACTCATGTAAATAAGGTATTTCTGTGTTTATTTTTCATACATTTGCACACATTTCTAAAAACCGGTTTGCTTTTTCATTGTGGGGTATTGTGTGTAGATTGATGTGGGGAAAAAAAATGTAATCAATTTTAGAAAAGGGCTGTAATGTAGCAAAATGTGGAAAAAGTCAAGGTCAGAATTCTTTCCGAATGCACTGTAGAATTAGAGACATCGGACAAATAGAGTAAGATATCATCAGCATGCAGGGAGATATGGTGGACTGTCTCTTTGATCGTACTAGGCTAAATGTTCATATTTTGCTAAATGGGCTAGCAGTTCTAATTAAAGTGGAAATAGGCTCAGAGTACAACCCTGCCATGTGCATCTTTGTAGGACAATCTCTGGGGCAGTGGAATGGCCAGTCTGGACACTGGGAGTGGGGCCTGTGTATAAGGTGCTGGCCATATTAGACTGAAAAAAAATACAAGCACAACAATTTCAATGATTTTACTGAGTTACAGTTCATATAAGAAATCAATCAAGTGAAATAAATTCATTAGGCCCTAATCTATGGACTTCACTTGACTGGGCAGGGGCACAGCCATGGGTGGGGCTGGGAGGGCATAGGCCCACCCACTGGGGAGCCAGGCCCAGCCAATCAGAATTAGTTTTATTACAGACAGAATTACTGTCCGGGTGATCTGTGGCATTGTTTTCTGTGACAAAACTGCACATTTTACAATGGCCTCTTATTGTCCCCAGCGCAAGGTGCACCCGTATAATGATCATGCTGTTTTAATCAGCTTCTTGATATGCCACACCTGTCAGGTGAATTGATTTTCTTGGCAAAGGAGAAATGCTCACTAACAGGGATGTAAACAGATTTGTGCACAACATTTAAGAGAAATAAGCTTTTTGTGCGTCTGGAACATTTCTGGGATCTTTTATTTCAGCTCATGAAACATGGTGTTAGCACTTTATATGTTCTGTTTTTATTTTTGTTCAATATAATGAATGATGACCCGAAGCCAACATGTTCCAAAACAGCCTATTCCACACGGTCAAACACCTTATCTGCATCTAATGAGAGGACAGCGTAAGCTTGGGATTGAGAAGCGGCGGAGTCTGTAATATGGAATAGGCAGTATATGTTGTCTGAGGCCAACCGACCCTTTATGAATCCTGATTGGTCAGAATTAACCAATGATGATATGCAGGTCTCTAGTCTTTTTGACAAGACCTTCACAAGGAGTTTAAAATCGCATTTCAAATTGATAAGGGCCTGTAGCTTGGACATTCAAGTGGGTCCTTGACACCTTTCAATAGCAAGGAAATAATTGCTGTTCTTTTGGTCCCTATGGAATGTCCCAATCTCCAGCGAGTGGTTGATTGAGTCTAGAAATACAGATCCGACTAAATCCCACACAGCCAACAATAATTCAGGAGGGATGACTTGGATTTTGACATTGAATCTAAGGCCGCCTTCAGTCCTGCCAAGGAGATGAGGGCATCTAATAGACTGACTTGATTAACCTCTACGGGATTTGTATTACCATATAATGTTTGTATGTTCTCTATAGCTATGTACTTGAAAATGTATCAATTGACCAATTCGGCACATTTGGGCAGACTTGATACAACATTTTGAACAGTAATGCAATGGTTCATTGGATCAGTCTAAAACTTTGCACATACACTGCTGCTTTCTAGTGGCCAAAATGCAAATTACGCCTAGACTCGTAAGTGATATCATGGCCTCTCTCTTGCATTTCAAAGATGATGGAACAAAACATTTTTGGAAAACGCATGTTTCTTTCTTTGTATTATCTTTTACCAGATCGAATGTGTTATATTCCTACATTAATTTCACATTTCCAAACTTCAAAGTGTTTCCTTTCAAATGGTTTCAAGAATATGCATATCCTTGCTTCAGGTCCTGAGCTACAGGCAGTTAGATTTGGACATGTCATTTTAGGCGAAAATTTTAAAAAGGGTCCGATCCTTAAGAGGTTTTTAAAAGAAAGGGAAGGAAGTTCCCAGGAATTAAAAAGGACAACCTCTTCCTAGAGTCTTTAGGAAACTCAGAAGTATACAGATTGGAATAAAAAGTAATGAAAGTATGATTCATTTGGGAGGGAGGGGTACAAAGTTCACCGTTATTGTTCCTAATGACATCAATAGATGACAAATGTTCAGTTTGCGTCAGTTTCATTGCCAAGTGCCTACTCGGTCTATCCGCACTCTCATAGTCATTCTGTCTCGGTTTCAAATGAATAAATTCAGCCCTAGAACTGGTCACCATCTTATTCTCCATTGTAAATGTTGTGAATCCTGGAGAAATCTCAAAGTAAATCAATAATGGAGAATGGTCAGATAACAGCATAGTTCAAATCTCTGCATGGGGATGTACATTTCAGAGAAACAGGGGAGGTGAAGACAATCAATTTGTGAGAAAGTCTGATTAGGGGGACAAAATAAGATCATCTCTAGTACTAGGATTTGTTAGGTGCTAGGCATCCACAATGTTCAAGTCATCTAAAATGGTCTTAATATAATTGGAAGGTGCCCGGAGTGCCAAGAAATTATCACTGGTGGTATTAATAGTAGGATCTAGAGTCAAGTTAAAATCTCCCTCAAGGATGGTCACTGAGTCTGGGAAGTCTAACAATTTAAGCTTCAGGTCTTCAAGAAATGATTTATCATTTGGCGCATAAATGGAAGACAAACATAATGTAGTGCCATTAATAGTAACAGAGGTATAACAATTATGTCTATCAGTGTCTCCACCAGAGACCCCCACCTTCATATTAAGATTAATATTCCTCTTAAGTACAATCATAGCACGTCTGAAATTGATTGATATCAGTGGCTTTTAAATAGCTCTGCTGTAGGAAGGTGAAATCAATATTTTTACGTTGTAAGTACTTTAAACAAGTTAAGTCAAATCATGTCAAAGTGTATTTGTCACATGCGCCGATTACAACAAGTGTAGACCGTACAGTGAACTGCTTACTTTCAAGCCCTTAACCAACAATGCAGTTTTAAGAAAAATAAGTGTTAAGTAATAAATAGATAAGTAAAAAATATTTAAAGAGCAGCAGTAAAATAACAGTAGCGAGGCTATATACAGGGGGTACCGGTACAGAGTCAATGTGGAGGCTATATACAGGGGGTACCGGTACAGAGTCAATGTGGAGGCTATATACAGGGTGTACCGGTACAGAGTCAATGTAGAGGCTATATACAGGGGGTACCGGTACAGAGTCAATGTGGAGGCTATATACAGGGGGTACCGGTACAGAGTCAATGTGGAGGCTATATACAGGGGGTACCGGTACAAAGTCAATGTGGAGGCTATATACAGGGGGTACCGGTACAGAGTCAATGTGGAGGCTATATACAGGGGGTACCGGTACAGAGTCAATGTGGAGGCTATATACAGGGGGTACCGGTACAGAGTCAATGTGGAGGCTATATACAGGGGGTACCGGTACAGAGTCAATGTGGAGGCTATATACAGGGGGTACCGGTACAGAGTCAATGTGGAGGCTATATACAGGGGGTACCGGTACAGAGTCAATGTGGAGGCTATATACAGGGGGTACCGGTACAGAGTCAATGTGGAGGCTATATACAGGGGGTACCGGTACAGAGTCAATGTGGAGGCTATATACAGGGGGTACCGGTACAGAGTCAATGTGCGGGGGAACAGGTTAGTCTATCCATGAGTTAGCTTGAGATGGAAATATATCCAAGAGCCTGAGATTTGAAAACACTTTGCACAGAGCTGTGATAGAAATACTGTTGAGACAGACGCATAAAATAAAAACATGACATAAAACCCCAAAATGATCGTGCAGTCGACATTTGTGAATGCATACAAATTCTATAGTATTAAAATATAATTAAAGTAACCGACAGAAATAACTTAATAGAAAAGGCCAGTATGCCAGGGGACACAAGGGTTTACCCCCGAGAGAGAGACGGCCAGTAGACCTGAGTTGACAGTCCCTTGGATTCTGACACAATATGTGGAAGCCATGCAAACCTTTCCTGTGCTAGTCTACAAGTGCTGCCCTATCATATGGGCTGCATAACTAGGCATATATACTTTAAGCCAAACATCTGTAAAGATTTCCTCTTTTCATTAAGAATCTCTCTCTCGAGCCACCAGTTCAGGTTATAGACCGCAGAAAGGTTACACGGACCCATAGAGATGTATAGAGAGCATACTTGCCACTAGACAGGTAAACCCTTTATGGGCTTTGCTATCACATAAGTGATCAATGGCAAAGATCAGAGGTGTGCCCTCTTTACATTTTTATGGAGGCACTGACATTTCTCCAAACAGCCTTTCTCCGCTTGCTCGAAAACTAAATGAGGAAGTCAAGATCGGATCAGAAACAGAGATTCTGAAAGTAACACATGTTAGTTGACAAGTAACTAATAATATTACCCAATAAAACATGTAAAAAATAATGTGTTACTTTACTCCATTACTCATAAGTCATCTGTGATGGCTGCTGTTTTACGGGCTCCTAAACAACTGTGCTATTTTGTTAGTTTTTTCGCATTGTTTGTAACTCATTTTGGCTGGCTTATCTGTACATTGGCATGACAGAGCAGCTACGTCTGGTAAGACAATGGGCGGGGGTGTGTGTCTATTTGTCAATAACTGCTGGTGCGCGATGTCAAATATGAAGAAGTCTCGAGGTATTGCTCGCCTGAGGTAGAATACCTCATGTTAAGCTGTATACCACACTATCTACCAATAAAGTTATCATCTACTGTATATTATTCATATCCATCTACTTACCACCACAAACCGATGATGGCACTAAGACCGCACTCAACGAGATGTATAAGGCCATAAGCAAACAAGAAAATGCTCCTCCAGAAGCGGCAATCCTAGTGGCCGGGGACTTTCATGGAGGCAAACTTAAATCCTTTATACCTCATTTCTACCAGCATATCACATGTGCAACCAGAGGAAAAACAACTCTAGACCACCTTTACTCCACACACAGAGACGCATACAAAGGTCTCCCTCGCCTTCCATTTGGCAATTCTGACCATAATTACATCCTCTTGATTCCTGCTTACAAGCAAAAACTAAAGCAGGAAGTACCAGTGACTTGCTCTATACGGAAGTGGTCAGATGGCGCGGGTACTACGCAACAGGATTGTTTTGCTAGCATAGACTGCAATATGTTCTGGGATTCATCCAATGGCATTAAGGAGTATACCACCTCAGTCACTGGCTTCATCAATAAGCGCATCAACTACATCATCCACCACGGTGAACATACGTACATATCCAAACCAGAAGCCATGGATTACAGGCAACATCCGCACCAAGCTAAAGCTGCCGCTTTCAAGGAGTGGAACACTAAATGCTTTTATGCTCGCTTCGAGGCTTGACTGTAAGGCGCTACAGAGGGAAGTGCGTACGGCCCAGTACATCACTGGGGCCAAGCTTCCTGCCATTCCAGTCACCCAAGTCAGAGACTGTTCTCTCTTCTACCGCACCGCAATCGGTACCGGAGCGCCAAGTCTCGGCTCCTTAACAGCTTCTACCCCCAAGCCATAAGACTGATGAACAATTAATGAAATGGCCACCCGGACTATTTACATTGGCAGCCCCCCCCCCCCCCCCCCTTTGTTTTTAGACTGCTGCTACTCACTGTTTATTATCTATGCATAATCACTTTACAAATTACCTCGACTGACCTGTAACCCAGCACATTAGTTTGGTACCACTAACCCCTGTATATAGCCTCGTTATTGTTATGTAATTTTCTTGTTACTTTTTCTTAATTTTTTAAACTTGAGTTTATTTAGTGAATATTTTCTTAACCAACCACACAGTTAGAGAAATAGAGTTAAGGGCTTGTAAGTAAGCATTTCACGGTAAGGTCTACTTGTATTCAGCGCATGTGACAAATAAAATGTCCATTTGATATTAAAACCTTTTGGAAATACCTCACAGAAAATATCTGAAATTCTTTGTTATTTGTCCTGAAAGTGCAGCCTTGAATATATCAAATTCGTTTTGATGGTAGCAATTCCAAGTTCCACACATTCATACGACAGCCATGAGTGTAGCAAAGCGAGACAATTTCCTCAGAGGGTCTCTATACTACTTAACTGCTCTGCCTTTGAGACCAGAATAGAAGAGGACCTAACAGCCACTCAATATCTCTGACATTAATTGGTTTGATTTGAGCCCTGGGAAAGGGAGTGAAGGGGACAGAACACAGGAGCTGTGTGACTTCAAAGAGCACTGTAGCACTGATTTGACACTTGAACTGAAATTACACTATATATACAAAAGTATGTGGACACCCCTTCAAATCAGTGGATTTGGCTATTTCAGCCACACCCATTGCTGACCGGTGTATATAAAATCAAGCACACAGCCATGCAATCTCCATATACAAGCATTTTGTCAGTGGAATGGTCTTACTGAAGAGCTCAATGACTTTCAACGTGGCCCTGTCATAGGATGCCACCTTTTTAACAAGTAAGTTTGTTAAATTTCTGCCCTCCGAGAGCTGCCCCAGTCAACTGTAAGTGCTGTTATTGTGAAGTGGAAACATCTAGGGGCAACAACGGCTTAGCCGCAAAGTCGTAGGCCACACAAGCTCACAGAACGGGACCGGTGAGTGCTAAAGCACGTAGTGCGTAGGAATCAACTGTCCTCGGTTGCAACACTCACTACCGAGTTCCAACTGCCAATGGAACCAACGTCAGCACAGTAATTGTTCGGTGGGGTTCTTCGTGAAATGGGTTTCCATGGCCGAGCAGCCGCACATAAGCCTAAGATCACCATGCACAATGCCAAGCGTCAGCTGGAGTGGTGTAAAGATCGCCTCCTTTGGACTCTGGAGCAGTGGAAACGTGTTTTCGGGAGTGATGAATCACGCTTCACCGTCTGGCAGTCCAACAGACGAATCTGGGTTTGGCGGACGCCAGGAGAATGCTACCTGCCCACTCTACAGTGCCAACTGTAAAGTATGGTGAAGGAGGAATAATGGTCTGGGACTTTTTCATGGTTCGGGCTAGGATCCTTAGTTCCAGTGAGGGGAAATTTTAACGCTACGGCACACTATGACAATCTAGACGATTGTGTGCTTCCAAGTTCCCCAGAATGGGGAAGGCTCTTTCTTGTTTCAGCATGACAACGCCCTTGTGGACAAAGCAAGGTCCATAAATAAATGGTTTGTCGAGATCGTTGTAGAAGAACTTGACCGACCTGCTAAGAGCCCTGAATTCAACCCCATCAAACACCTTTGGGAGGAATTGGAAATCCGGCTGCGAGCCAGGCCTAATTGCCCAACATCCGTGCCCAACATCACTAACGCTCTTGTGGCTGAATGGAAGCAAGTCCCCTGCAGCAACGTTCCAACAGCTGGTGGAAAGCTTTCACTGAAGAGTGGAGGATGTTATAGCAGCAAAGGGGGGACCAACTCTATATTAATGCCCATGTTTTTGGAATGAGATGTTTGACGAGCTGGTGTCCACATACTTTTGGTCATGTATTGTATTTTGACAGAGAGCGAGAGAAAGGTAGAGAGAATGTGTGTGTCTACATGCTTTAAGCTCATGTCAGTAAACGTGTAAACACATTCTTCTTCTCCAGTGTCCTGACTTCAGAAGGCCCAGGGATATATCTGCAGATTGGGTGACTGGCAACATCTACTGGACAGACCACTCCAGGATGCATTGGTTCAGCTACTACAACGCCCACTGGAGGAGGCTCAGATATTCCATCAACGTGGGCCAGCTGGCAGGGCTAAACTGCTCCCGTCTCATCACAGACATCGCCGGGGAGCCTTACTCTATCACCGTTAACCCAGCTCGAGGGTAAGATTAATCATTACATTAATTACATTTTAGTCAGTTAGCAGATGTTCTTATCAATTGACAATTAGTGCAATCAACTAAAGTTGCTAGGTAAAACAACCACATATCAGATTGGCAATTTTGTGACTATATTTTCTCTTTGGGCAGATATACAACAAATTATGCCTGATCCTCTGCCCTGTCCTTATTACCTGCTATAAAGACCTATTATTCCTTTACTTACTTCCTGTAAATTCCTCTAGGATGATGTACTGGACAGTGGTAGGAGACCACTCCCACATCGAGGAGGCTGCCATGGATGGGTCTATGAGGAGAATCTTAGTGGAGAAGAACCTCAGGAGACCCAGTGGTAGGTGCTCTCGAACTTCTGGTCATGTGACATATAACAATACCTTCAGGAAGTACCCCTAAGCAGGAAATATGTCTATTTATTTTCTACATATCATATCTATACTAATCAATATCCTGTTTCTTTTAGTGTCGAGTGATGCATTTTGATAGAATGCAGCACCTGTCAGAAGCTAAGATTGCTGCACTTTACCACAGCTCATATAGAGTGACTAATATGTTTTACGTCACAGGACTTGCCATCGATTATTTCAACCAGCGTTTGTACTGGGCTGATACAGAGTTGTCTGTGATTGGGAGCGTTCGATTCGATGGATCGGACTCCGTGGTGGTGGTGAGCAGTACACACGGTGAGCAAAGCACAGAAGACACGCGTGTCCTTAACCCTTTACACTCGTTGAAAATGTGCCTATGTGGATAGGGCTAAATTGAAATGTTTCCTTCCGAAGAAATATGGAGAGCATATGCATAATCATGGTAGCAATTAAAAGGGAACCGTTTGGAGATTATGGGAAAGTTATTAGACTGAAGGCGATGGATGACACAACAGTTCACCTAACACAAGACTGAAACCAAACATTACACTGTTTATTTTATGGGCATTTTACAATTTTTGTTGATAACTAAATCTAAAAATGCTCTGGATAAATTCAGTAACATGAGAATATTCTTGGAAAATGTGGGATAGGTGCAACATAAGACAAAAAAAATGACGGGTTTGAGTGAGAGGTCTTACTGGTGTTTCCGACTGGTCACACACCTCTCCAAAGTGTGCAGAGATTGTAATCTGGGTCAGGTGGGCATGGTTGGTTGAAAGCTTGTTCTATTGCCAACATGACGAGCTAAATTATAAAATACGAGGCAATTCAGAGAAGCAAATCGTACATTTCAAACCGGGTATGACGCCATGTCATCTTGTAAACTGTACAACAAACATAGTGATCATAAACGTTGACACTGTATATTACATGAGTTCTATGATATGGAAATGTGAAGCGCGCATTTGGACTTACAGGTGTTTTGGCATCAAAGCAAGTATTTTTTTTTTTATAACCCTCAACATCTCGTCTTTCAAAACACATTGATTCATCTTAATTTACAGCATTTCCCTCACCCAAAAATGTGCTAAAGTTGCCCAATTAGCGGGAGGGATGGGGGAAACGTATCGTGTGTGGTGCGCAAGTTCAGAGTGGCTGTCAGTAAAGAGCTCTGACGTCATTTACTGTATAGCATGTTACTGTACAGCCTGTATAGCATGTTAATGTTACTGTACAGCCTGTATAGCATGTTACTGTACAGCCTGTATAGCATGTTAATGTTACTGTACAGCCTGTATAGCATGTTAATGTTAGTGTACAGCCACTTCTTTCCAATGTAGACGCTTATCAGTGTCCAAATCTGCCATTTTCAACTCGTATACAGGTACGAGTGTAAAGGGATACTCTGCAGGCTGCATCTTCTTTTAATTGTCCACTCCCTCAAGTTGTTGTCATTCTTATCAAATGCGCTCGGCGCGTCCCTTCAAGGGTGGAGGGTAGAGCAATAGAACATTTTGCTGAATATTATTTTATATTATTTGGAATTCAGATGAATTATTTAGGGTCCCATTTTCTCCCTTACTCGTCGTGTTACGGTTGTTTCCAATTGCTCTGTCCCAAGGTCTTTCCCAGCCTGTAAGGATTGATATCTTTGAGGACTATATCTATGGGATCGGGATGAGGAATGATGTCTTCCGGGTCCATAAGTATGGAAAACAACCAATGGAACGGCTCCATCTGGGGGTAGAGAGACCCTCCATTATCTTGGTCCTCCACCGATTCAAACAGCAAGACGGTAGGCTAACAATCACCTTAACAATCGATTTCGCTTTCCCCATTCTCTCTCTCTCTCTCTCTCTCTCTGTCTTGCTCACTCTCTGTCTGTCTGTGTTTGTCATTCTTTCTCTCCCCTGTCTCTCTCTCTCTCTGGCTCCCTTTCCTCTCCTATTCACTCTCGCCAATGACTACTGGCAGTTGTTTGTTTACTGTCGTCTGGTTCTGTGGATGTTCTGTGAGAGTTGAATGGCAATGTAGTCATCTGTTTGGTGGGAACTGTACTGCATGCCTCTGTATGCCACTTCTGAGGGCCAGTTGAGGCCCTTCCTGATGCATCATTATCCCTGGCTTCGGCCCAGAGGATCACACTGTTATTCCCTTTCAGTTTAACACAATCAAAAGGATCTCATGTTTGACTTTGAAAAGTTTGAGCCTTTCGTCATGACAGAACGGGATTTTCTCTTAGTGTGTGTCGTCTTGATGTTCATTATTTTGTCCGTGTTACATAGTGTCAAATGAACAGACAAGCACAGAATTTCCTCACTGCAACCAGCCGGGTCCACTCAACGTACTACGTACTGCACTCCACAAACTCACAGACCCTGCTTTCTAACCTTTGTCCCATTGGCCGTGTCAGTGTCCAATCCGTGCCTAAGGATGGGCTGTGATTTCCTGTGTCTACTCAACCCTGCCGGAGCCAGCTGTTTCTGTCCTGAGGGGACCACGCTAATAAACAGGACCTGTAGGGACACCAACACATCAGGTACAGTAGGACACCAATGTGTTGGGTGCAGTACGCCTACCTGTCAACCAGCTAGCTATTCAATGAGCAGGGACACTCAGTACAGTAGGCTGCAGGGACACTAGCATCCCAGGACAGTAGGCTACAGGGACACAAACCTCTCAGTACAATAGGCTGCAGGGATACTAACATCTCAATAGAGTAGGTTGCAGGGACACTAACATCCCAGGACAGTAGGCTACAGGGACACTAACCTCTCAGTACAGTAGGCTGCAGGGATACTAACATCTCAATAGAGTAGGTTGCAGGGACACTAACATCCCAGGACAGTAGGCTACAGGGACACGAACCTCTCAGTACAGTAGGCTGCAGGGATACTAACATCTCAATAGAGTAGGTTGCAGGGACACTAACATCCCAGGACAGTAGGCTACAGGGACACTAACCTCTCAGTACAGTAGGCTGCGGGGATACTAACATCTCAATAGAGTAGGTTGCAGGGACACTAACATCCCAGGACAGTAGGCTACAGGGACACGAACCTCTCAGTACAGTAGGCTGCAGGGATACTAACATCTCAATAGAGTAGGTTGCAGGGACACTAACATCCCAGGACAGTAGGCTACAGGGACACAAACCTCTCAGTACAGTAGGCTGCAGGGATACTAACATCTCAATAGAGTAGGTTGCAGGGACACTAGGCTACAGGGACACTAACCTCTCAGTACAGTAGGCTGCAGGGATACTAACATCTCAATAGAGTAGGTTGCAGGGACACTAACATCCCAGGACAGTAGGCTACAGGGACACTAACCTCTCAGTACAGTAGGCTGCAGGGATACTAACATCTCAATAGAGTAGGTTGCAGGGACACTAACATCCCAGGACAGTAGGCTACAGGGACACTAACCTCTCAGTACAGTAGGCTGCAGGGATACTAACATCTCAATAGAGTAGGTTGCAGGGACACTAACATCCCAGGACAGTAGGCTACAGGGACACTAACCTCTCAGTACAGTAGGCTGCAGGGATACTAACATCTCAATAGAGTAGGTTGCAGGGACACTAACATCTCAGTGCAGTAGGCCTGGTCAACCTGCAATACTTTCATTTGATCCAACTGAGGCTGGATCTTTCCTATGCTGAGTAAATTGGAGTGAAAAGTGAAGGTACCATGCAAGCAGTCGTGCATAGAATAGTCAGTGAAGCCCATGTGAGTTCCAGCCTTTTACAAAGTTGAGTTAATCCACTCATTAGATATTAATGGGAGCAGGTCAAGGTTGCCATGGTTTCAATCTTAACACGTGGGCCTACATCATTTGCTTTCAGGAGAGCTGTGTCGCCCCGCCTGCGAGAACGGAGGACGATGCATCACCAACGAGAAGGGGGAGCTGCGGTGCTACTGCTGGCCAAATTTCTCCGGGGAGCGCTGTGAAGTGAACCACTGTAAAAACTACTGTCAGAATGGGGGCACATGCTCAGGCTCTTCCATAGGTAAGCCCCTTCTGCTACGTGTGTGTGTGTGTGTGTGTGTATGTGGCCATGCTCCCTGCTCTTCCACTGGGACCTCCAGGACAGGAGAGGGCGCTCATCCATCCGTGACTGTGGGAAATGAGAGTTGGGACCTGGTTGGGACCAAGGCCCCTGTCCTGACAGCCAATGAGATCCGGCCCACAGATGCAAGTTCTGCTGCAGGATTGATCATCTGCTTCTAAATAACTATCGCTCTACGTCACGTGTCAAACTTCTTCCACGGAGGGCTGTGTCCCTGCAGGTTTTCATTCCTCCCCTGTACTAGATGGATAAATTAAGGTCACTGATTAGCTAGGAACTCCCCACACCTGGTTGTCTAGATCTTAATTGGACACCAATGTAATGGAAATAACTCAAATCAGCAGACACTCCATGGAATGAGTTTGAATCCCCTGCTTTATGTACTTATTGATTGGACATTAGTGCATTTTTTTTTGGTTTGTTGCCAGTGCCTCCTGTGTCAGGAAGCCATAGGAAAGTGCAGTGAAAATCTCTTAGTTTGACGACCCCTGAGAGATGTGAGCTGTAGATGTATCTGAAAACACAAGTATGTACGGCCCCCACTTTGGTATTGCATTAGCGGGGACGTTGACGGTAGCACCATGAATATGCAAGACACGCTTAATGCTGTGGCATTGCTATCCATTTTTGAACAGTTGTTAAAGCACATTAAAGTCCCCAAAGTCCAGGTCCCCTGTTCCGTTACAGTAAATGAATAGTGAGGTTGTTTTTCTCTCTCTCTCTCTCTCTTCAGAATAAACTATTGAGAGTGGAGATATAAATAAATGGCACGGGTCAAGCTCCTCTCTTTTCTTTCTCCTCTAAGGACATTTTTGGGAGGAGTTTGAAGCGAGGAAATGAGGTGGTCAAATATTCATGCGTGAAATGACAGTTAAATGTTAGTGTTGGCATGGCGATATCAATAACAACTTGCCTCTTAGCTGACAGATGGAACAGCGGGAGAAAGAACGTCAGACACACACACACGCACGCGAACACACACACACACACACAGTAAGTTTCTATTCATCCCAGTCAGGAGCGGGCAGCAGATGTTGTATTTCAGATGTAAGCTCTCCAAGCGGTCATAGGACCAGTGTGAAACTAGTTGAAATCCTTCCAGTGCAGATAGACATGGCTGTTTAGAAAACATTGGACCATGGGACTCTCTTTGTGGGCATCACCTTTGTGTGTAATGTGAGAGAAATCACATCTGCCTTGTATTTGCTTGCTTCTCCATTATGACGTTAGACAGGGGACATGCTTGTGATTATTGTTATCAGCAACACAATTTTTTGCCAATCTCTCGCTCTCTCTCTTTCTCTCTCTTTCTCTCTTTCTCTCTCTCTCTCTCTCTTTCTCTCTTTCTATCTTTCTATCTTTCTCTCTTTCTCTCTCTCTCAGGGAGGCCTACATGTCGTTGTGCTGTGGGGTTCACAGGACCGGTCTGTGAGAGGAAGGTGTGTGATAACTACTGTCTGAATGGCGGCACCTGTGACGTCAGCAAGGGGAACCAGCCAGTGTGTCGCTGTATGGCCGAGTACACTGGGGAGCGTTGTCTCTACCGTGAGTCAGACACACACGAACACACAAAGATTTAACCTGTTTTATGACAAGCAATCAATCAATGCTTCATGTTGCGTTCAGTCTCCGCAATGAGAAGAGAGGGGTTTGTGGTTTCCACCATTACCACAACACTAAAGATGAGTTGGGATATTTTGTTGGTCTCCTCCACCCTCTCCGTGGTGGTTTAAAATCAGTTTGATAGGAAAATCACTCCAGATACTTTCTTGCAACAGCTCAGTTTCAAGGGCTGAACAAATTGATGTTACGCCGATTGATACAGTGGAAGACCAGGAATGTAACACGTGAAATAAATAAGCTTGTTTTTCTCCACCTTTGTTCCAGATATCTGCCATCACTTCTGTACCAATTCAAAGGCATGTACTCTGTCGAGCAAGAGCCACGTGGAGTGTGTGTGCTCAACCAGATATGAGGGAGTGAAATGTGAAGTGGACAGATGCCTCCAGTGTCGAGGGGCACCGTGCATTGTCAACCCGGAGACAGACGACGTGTCCTGCAAGTAAGCGTCATCTGAGTAGATAGTCCAGATAGTATGACCATCTGTAAAGATGGACTTTCAACAAACTATCTGTTGATGAACAACTACTTGTCAAGGTTAAGGTAAGAACAGGGGTTAGGGTTAGGATTAGTTTAGGGTTAGGATTAGTTTAGGGTTAGGATTAGTTTAGGGTTAGGATTAGTTTAGGGTTAGGTTTAGTTTAGGGTTAGGATTAGTTTAGGGTTAGGATTAGTTTAGGGTTAGAATTTGTTTAGGGTTAGGATTCGTTTAGGGTTAGGATTCGTTTAGGGTTAGGATTCGTTTAGGGTTAGGATTAGTTTAGGGTTAGGATTAGTTTAGGGTTAGGATTAGGGTTTGATAGTTAGTTGACATGTTACTGATAGTCTGTGGATATCCAAACAATGTTACCAACTAGAATTACTAGAATGGAACATTTGACTGATCCTACTTATTGGTACACTCAATAAGGCCGGTCCACCCATCACAGAACATTGACTTGAAAGGAATATCCGTTCTAGTAATTATATTTCTGTGGATGCTACCACATGTCAGCATTCTCCTGTCTCCATGGTTCAGGGCTTGCGCCATAGAATAAGGCATAAGGCGTTATAAATGCATTAGACATATGCTTGTAATGCTTTATGAAGTCATCGCTATATTCCCTTCCTTTCCTTACAGCTGCAGTAACGGTAGAGTGGCAGCCACCTGTCAGCTGTGTGATGGATACTGTTACAATGGAGGAACCTGTCGCCAGGACCCCGAGACCAGTCTGCCGTTCTGCCAGTAAGTCAGCTCAATTTTCTTTTCTTTTTTTTCTATCGATTCTATGGCTTTCAATTGAGCAGGTTGTCATCATCAGATTTCTCAAGAACGTACTGTACATCTCTTTGGCTGTTATTTACACTGGCAGCCCAATTCTGCTATTTTGGAAATAGATCTGATCTGATTGGTCAAAAGACCAATTAGTGGCAACAGATCAGAATTGGGCTGCCTGTGTAAACGCAGCCATTGTGTTTGTCTTCGTTCTGCTTTCAGTTGTATCACACACGCACACATCACTGATACAATTAGTGGTATTGGAAGTGGTTGTGTGGTTTTGCTGTGAGAGACAGAGCAGGTAATGTAGCAGAGACTGGATTAGACCCAGGCTACTAAAATGGGAACGATAGTAGAAAACCATGAGGTCTCACAATGAGGTGGCATATTTCCACGTTTTTTCCAAGATGAAAGGGTTTGTTTTCCTTTTTCTCTTGCAAACGATAGGATCTCCTGCATTAAAGTATACAGAGGCGTTTTGGTTGTGTTTGTTTCTGGGGCTTGCATCACTCTCAAGACGCTTTTCAAAGTTGATCAACCCTTAGTTGCATCATCCATTTTTGGACTTTTTGGAATGAATCATGCTCAGTATTAGACATGTGTTAAAAGTCTGCATAGCCAAATTAATAATATATACCCATTGATTTTTGAATAATATAACTTATAAATGCCTCATGAGCTTAGTTTAACTGTCGTACCCCATCAGAACCTAAACTATAATCTTATTTTACTCCAATGTTTGTAAACAATGTAAATGTAAACAAACCGTATGTCCTTAAAACATTGTTAGACTATAATTGTGTCCTCATGGACGGTCAGCTCTTGCGTCCGTAGTTCTGTCTATGAGTTTGAGAGTGGTTACATTTCTCCAGGCCCATCCCTTAGCCTATTACCAAAACAGAGGTGGGGTGGGTGCTTTGTTATTGTTTCAATTAAGGACTCTAGCTTTAAACTGTATGCCTCAATACTGTACATACCACCGTCTCCTATACTACAGCTTTGAATCCGCGGTTTCCCGCTCGTTGTTTTTGTTCATTTTTTTTTTCTTCTCTTATCTTTACGGCATCCAATTGCTTGTTTCATTGGGTCGGTGGTGGACAAATTTCAGGCTTCAAACATAAAGATATAAAACTATTTTTTTGTGAAGAATCAACAACAAGTGGGACACAATCATGAAGTGGAACGACATTTATTGGATATTTCAAACTTTTTTAACAAATCAAAAACTGAAAAATTCGGCGTGCAAAATTATTCAGCCCCTTTACTTTCAGTGCAGCAAACTCCCTCCAGAATTTCAGTGAGGATCTCTGAATGATCCAATGTTGACCTAAATGACTAATAATGATAAATACATACCACCTGTGTGAAATCAAGTCTCCGTATAAATGCACCTGCACTGTGATAGTCTCAGAGGTCCGTCAAAAGCGCAGAGAGCATCATGAAGAACAAGGAACACACCAGGCAGGTCCGAGATACTGTTGTGAAGAAGTTTAAAGCCGGATTTGGATACAAAAAGATTTCCCAAGCTTTAAACATCCCAAGGAGCACTGTGCAAGCGATAATATTGAAATGGAAGGAGTATCAGACCACTGCAAATCTACCAAGACCTGGCCGTCCCTCTAAACTTTCAGCACATACAAGAAGAAGACTGATCAGAGATGCAGCCAAGAGGCCCATGATCACTCTGGATGAACTGCAGAGATCTACAGCTGAGGTGGGAGACTCTGTCCATAGGACAACAATCAGTCGTATATTGCACAAATCTGCCCTTTATGGAAGAGTGGCAAGAAGAAAGCCATTTCTTAAAGATATCCATAAAAAGTGTCGTTTAAAGTTTGCCACAAGCCACCTGGGAGACACACCAAACATGTGGAAGAAGGTGCTCTGGTCAGATGAAACCAAAATTGAACTTTTTGGCAACAAAGCAAAACGTTATGTTTGGCGTAAAAGCAACACAGCTGAACACACCATCTCCACTGTCAAACATGGTGGTGGCAGCATCATGGTTTGGGCCTGCTTTTCTTCAGCAGGGACAGGGAAGATGGTTAAAATTGATGGGAAGATGGATGGAGCCAAATACAGGACCATTCTGGAAGAAAACCTGATGGAGTCTGCAAAAGACCTGAGACTGGGACGGAGATTTGTCTTCCAACAAGACAATGATCCAAAACATAAAGCAAAATCTACAATGGAATGGTTCAAAAATAAACATATCCAGGTGATAGAATGGCCAAGTCAAAGTCCAGACCTGAATCCAATCGAGAATCTGTGGAAAGAACTGAAAACTGCTGTTCACAAATGCTCTCCATCCAACCTCACTGAGCTCGAGCTGTTTTGCAAGGAGGAATGGGAAAAAATGTCAGTCTCTCGATGTACAAAACTGATAGAGACATACCCCAAGTGACTTACAGCTGTAATCGCAGCAAAAGGTGGCGCTACAAAGTATTAACTTAAGGGGGCTGAATAATTTTGCACGCCCAATTTTTCAGTTTTGGATTTGTTAAAAAAGTTTGAAATATCCAATAAATGTCGTTCCACTTCATGATTGTGTCCCACTTGTTGTTGATTCTTCACAAAAAAAATACAGTTTTATATCTTTATGTTTGAAGCCTGAAATGTGGCAAAAGGTCGCAAAGTTCAAGGGGGCCGAATACTTTCGCAAGGCACTGTATGTGTCATGCTATAGATCTCAAACAACAATCTGTAGGCTATTCCTATGGTTTCACTTTTTTTAGCTCCCACTTGGCGTGACATTGGATGGATTTGCTTGCCATGACGCTTTGTTTTCTCACCTGAACACACACACACACACACATCCTATGTAAACACTAGGATGGAATAGGGCCTAGCTCCATCTGTTCGATTTCATACTCTGTATCCTCCAATAGCCCGAGCTGGTGGACTGTGAGAATGTATTGTGCTCTTATCTTCTTTTATCAGTGTGTCCAAAATGCCACTCTATTCCATATGTGGGCCCCCTGGTCAAAAGGAGTGCACCATGTAGGGAATAGGGTGCCATTTCAGACCCAGACTTTGTCTCTGTGTCCCTCAATATATGATTTGTTCATGTGGCGATCATTTCTCTGTGCTGCAGCTGCACGCCTGGGTTCTTGAACCAGCGCTGTGACCAGCGGGCCAATCCGTGTGATAACTACTGTCAGAATAAAGGGATTTGCACGTTAACTGCCTTAAACAAACCCCAGTGCAAGTAGGTCTGACTTTTACCCCTCCTCTCTTCCCTGACTCCCTTTCCCCTCCTCCCTCCCTCCTCTCTTCCTCATCTCCTTCCCTCCTCCTCTCCCGCCATTTCCCGAGACCAGCCCTCACTGTCTCACTTTCCAGCAGCGTCCACTCTGCACATCACTCCCCGACTCAGACTCTCACCAGTACGTCTGTCTGTTGTCCAACATGCTGTGCGATATAACTCCTTACCACACATGTTCCTCGTCCCCGTCACTCACAGCACAAACGCACTTGACGTTTCTCTCTTTGCACTGGCCTCTCAATACAGGTGGTGAAAACAGGATAATAACCCGGTCTTTCTGCAGCTGAACATACTCCCAAGCAACCAACGGTGTGATTATATAGGTCAGCTACAAGCTGTCATTCCCTTCAGGACTATGATTCATGTGGTACCTGCAGCGAGCCACGGTCCCTCTAATGAAACTTTGATTAAATACTGCTTACAGTCCATTTAATATTAGCTAATATCATTTCATCATCATGCGATCACCCTTGTCAGATTCCCCATATAGTGTAATTGCATGTATTCCTATCCTCTGGGCAAGGGAGGGGAAGGAGGTAACTACTAATGGATCACTGTCTCTGGATTACATCCTAAACCGTTCTGCGTCCCATATAGCACCCTATTCCCTACATAGTGCGCCACTTTTGACCAGATTCCTATGGGCCGCTATGGGCTCGAGTCAAAAGTAGTGCAACATGCAGGAAATAGGGTGCCATTTGGGTTGCACACTTCGTGTGAGATTATGCTTATTTTCTTTAACTCGATGCGGGAATGAATTATGCATGCATGTTCCCTGAGACTTTAACAAATGAGGAGATGAGATTAAGAGATGTGTGCGTGTCACAGGAGGCTGCTGAGGGGAGGATGGCTCATAATAATGGCCGGAACTGCGCAAATGGAATGGCAGGTAGCCTCGCGTTGGGCCAGTAACCGAAAGGTTGCTGGATCAAATCCCCGAGCTGACAAGGTAAAAATCTGCCGTTCTGCCCCTGAGCAAGGCAGTTAACCCACTGTTCCCCGGGCGCCGAAGACGTGGATGTCAATTTAAGGCAGCCCCCCGCACCTCTGATTCAGAGGGGTTGGGCTAAATGCAAAGGACACTTTTCAGTTGAATGCATTCAGTTGTACAACTGACTAGATATCCCCCTTAGAGGTCGACCAATTATGATTTTGCATCACCGATACCGTTTTTTGGTGGACCAAAAAAGCCGATACCGATTAATCTGCCGATATTTATATATACAGTGGGGCAAAAAAGTGTTTAGTCAGCCACCACTTGTGCAAGTTCTCCCACTTAAAAAGATGAGGCCTGTAATTTATCATAGGTACACTTCAACTATGACAGACAAAATGAGAAAAGAATTCCAGAAAATCACATTGTAGGATTTTTTATGAATTTATTTGCAAATTATGGTGGAAAATAAGTATTTGTTCACCAACAAACAAGCAAGATATCTGGCTCTCACAGACCTGTAACTTCTTCTTTAAGAGGCTCCTCTGTCCTCCACTCGTTACCTGTATTGATGGCACCTGTTTGAACTTGTTATCAGTATAAAAGACACCTGTCCACAACCTCAAACAGTCACACTCCAAACTCCACTATGGCCAAGACCAAAGAGCTGTCAAAGGACACCAGAAACAAAATTGTAGACCTGCACCAGGCTAGGAAGACTGAATCTGCAATAGGTAAGCAGCTTGGTTTGAATAAATCAACTGTGGGAGCAATTATTAGGAAATGGAAGACATACAAGACCACTGATAATCTCCCTCGATCTGGGGCTCCACGCAATATTAAAATGATCACAAGAACAGTGAGCAAAATCCCAGAACCACACGCGGGGACCTAGTGAATGACCTGCAGAGAGCTGGGACCAAAGTAACAAAGCCTACCATCAGTAACACACTACGCCGCCAGGGACTCAAATCCTGCAGTGCCAGATGTGCCCCCCCTTAAGCCAGTACATGTCCAGGCCTGTCTGAAGTTTGCTAGAGAGCATTTGGATGATCCAGAAGAAGATTGGTAGAATGTCATATGGTCAGATGAAACCAAAATATAACTTTTGGTAAAAACTCAACTCGTCGTGTTTGGAGGACAAAGAATGCTGAGTTGCGTCCAAAGAACACCATACCTACTGTGAAGCATGGGGGTGGAAACATCATGCTTTGGGGCTGTTTTTCTGCAAAGGGACCAGGACGACTGATCCGCGTAAAGGAAAGAATGAATGGGGCCATGTATAGTGAGATTTTGAGTGAAAACCTCCTTCCATCAGCAAGGGCATTGAAGATGAAACGTGGCTGGGTCTTTCAGCATGACAATGATCCCAAACACACCGCCCGGGCAACGAAGGAGTGGCTTCGTAAGAAGCATTTCAAGGTCCTGGAGTGGCCTAGCCAGTCTCCAGATCTCGACCCAATAGAAAATCTTTGGAGGGAGTTGAAAGTCCGTGTTACCCAGCAACAGCCCCAAAACATCCCTGCTCTAGAGGAGATCTGCATGGAGGAATGGGCCAAAATACCAGCAACAGTGTGTGAAAATCTTGTAAAGACTTACAGAAAACGTTTGACCTCTGTCATTGCCAACAAAGGGTATATAACAAAGTATTGAGAAACTTTTGTTATTGACCAAATACTTATTTTCCACCATAATTTGCAAATAAATTCATAAAAAATCCTACAATGTGATTTTCTGGATTTTTTTTCTCATTTTGTCTGTCATAGTTGAAGTGTACCTATGAGGAACATTACTAAATATTTTTTTATATATATATTTGTATATATTTGTAATAATGACAATTACAACAATACTGAATGAACAATGAACACTTATTTTAACTTAATATAATACATAAATTAAATCAATTTAGTCTCAAATAAATAATGAAACATGTTCAATTTGGTTTAAATAATGCAAAAACACAGTGTTGGAGAAGAAAGTAAAAGTGCAATATGTGCCATGTAAAAAAGCTAACGTTTAAGTTCCTTGCTCAGAACATGAGAACATATGAAAGATGGTGGTTCCTTTTAACAGGAGTCTTCAATATTCCCAGTTAAGACGTTTTAGGTTGTAGTCATTATAGGAATTATGACGCGTCGACTATTTCTCTCTCTACCATTTGTATTTCATATACCTTTGACTATTGGATGTTCTTATAGACACTTTAGTATTGCCAGCCTAATCTCGGGAGTTGATAGGCTTGAATATAATCGGCGTCCAAAAAGGCCGATTACTAATCCCCCTTTCCCCAAACATCTGGAAACCATGTGTTTGGTGTATTTGATAGCATTCCACCGATTCTGCTCCAGTCATTACCAGGAGCCCGTCCTCCATAATTGATAAGGCTATATATAGTGTGTGTGTACACTATAGCCTTCTTTTAAAGCTACTTGGTTTGACCAACAGACAGCTATTCATACTCATTGTGACTTTTCTAGGTGTCCAGCTGATTGGTCAGGTACACAGTGTGAGAGACCTGCCCCAAAGAACAGTCTGTCTGGCAACATCAGCGGGGGTGAGTAGTTATTGGAAAGAGTGGTAAAGGGACTCTCTCTTTATCTCTCTCTCTTGCTTGCTTGCTCGCTCTCTCTCAAACACACAGAAACATACAGATTGATGTAAAATCTTAATTTGGTCACTATTTTGTTGCCTAGAATTTGCAAACTTGTGGTGTATTTGAGTTTCAAAAAGCTTCTAAAGTTTGTAATGTCCATTATGAAAATTCACTTTTGATTTGCCGTTGCGGAAAATGTATCAGCCCCTACAAAAATGTCCATTTAATTATAATCCAGATAATAATTCACATTTCCTGTTGCTGCAGGTTTATTTTTCTGCTGTAGCAAACTGGCTCAAATTAAGATCCTACATCTGTACACACACACATTCACACACACAAACATAGACACAAAATCCTACAAGAAAAAACAGTATATTTTCAGTTCTTAAAGTGCTGTTGTCTGGATTTGGAGACCTTTTTCAGTCTCTTTGAACCGCCCTACCCTCCCAGAGATTGTTATTTGATCTTGGTCTGCAGTCTGACATTTCGCTGTCGACTTGCTCTCAAGGCTTAACTGCGCAGACCCCCATAGACTGACTTTAACATAGAAATGCAGTCCCCATATGAAGAACCTTGTTGGAACTTTGAAGAAAGTAATTTTTCCTTTTTGAATTTTATTGTCTCACTACAGAGAGGGGGGAAGTATGTTACGTATCGAACATGTTTAACTCTAATAGTTTGCTCTGTGTGTTACAGGAAGCATGGCCATTGTTGTCCCGCTGGTTCTGCTGGTGATTCTCGTCACTACCATGGCCTTGGGGGTTTTTGTATGCAAGAGGAAGCAAAGGTATGTCTTTACTTCTAAGCAGACGGATTACAAAAGATAACCAGTCACTTCATACTACATACAGGGCCTTTGGAAAGTATTCAGGCCTCTTGACTTTTTCCACGTTTTGCTAGGTTACAGCCTTAAATTGATTAAATTTGTTTTTTTTTTCAATCTACACACAATACCCCATAATGATGAAGTAAAAACAGGTTTTTAGGAATGTTTCCTAATTCATAAAAAAATGTAAAACTGAAATATCACAGTTACTTAAGTATTCAGACCCTTTACTCCGTACTTTGTTGGAGCACCTTTGGCAGCGATTACAGCCTTGAGTCTTCTTGAGTATGACGCTACAAGCTTGGAACACTTGTATTTTGGGAGTTTCTCCCATTCTTCTCTGCAGATCCTCTCAAACTCTGTCAGGTTGGAGGGGGAGTGTTACTGCACAGCTATTTTCAGGTCTCTCCAGAGTTGTTCGATCAGGTTCAAGTCCGGGCTATGGCTGGTCTACTCAAGGATGTTCAGAGACTTGTTCCGAAGTCTCTCCTGTGTTGTCTTGGCTGTGTGCTTAAGGTCGTTGTCCTGTTGGAAGGGGAACCTTCACCCCAGTCTGAGGTCCTGAGCGTTCTGGAGCAGGTTTTCATCAAGGAACTCTCTGTACTTTGCTCTGTTCATCTTTCCCTTGATCCTGACTAGTCTCCCAGTTCCTGCCGCTAAAAAACATCCCCACAGCATGATGCTGCCACCACCATGCTTCACCGTAGGGATGGTACCAGGTTTCCTCCAGGCATGACACTTGGCCTTCAGGCTAAAGAGTTCAATCTTGGTTTCATCAGACCAGAGAATCTTGTTTCTTGTGGTCTGAGAGGCTTTAGGTGCCTTTTTGCAAACTCCAAGCTGGCTGTCATGTTCCTTTTACTGAGGATTGGCCACTTTACTGAGGATTGGCCACTTCCGTCTGGCCACTCTACCCTAAAGGCCTGATTGGTGGAGTGCTGCAGAGATGGTTGTCCTTCTAGAAGGTTCTCCCATCTCCACAGATGAACCCCAGAGCTCTGTCAGAGTGACCATCGGGTTCTTGTTCACCTCCCTGACCAAGGTCCTTCTCCCCCGATTGCTCAGTTTGGTTGGGCGGCCAGCTCTAGGAAGAGTCTTGGTGGTTCCAAACTTCTTCCATTTAAGAATGATGGAGGCCACTGTGTTCTTGGAGACCTTCAATGCTGCAAAAAAAAAATTGGTACCCTTCCCCAGATCTGTGCCTTGACACAATCCTGTCTCGGGGCTCTACGGACAATTCGTTCAACCTCGTGGCTTGGTTTTTGCTCTGACATGTATCGTCAACTGTGGGACCTTAGAAAGATGGGTGTGTGCCTTCCCAAATCATGTCCAATCAATTGAATGTACAACAGGTGTACTCCAATCAAGTTGTAGAAACATCTCAAGAAAGATCAATGGAAATCAAATCAAATAAAAGTTTATTTGTCACGTGCGCCGAATACAACAGGTGTAAACCTGTGAAATGTGAAATGCTTACTTACAGGCTCTAACCAATGGTGCGAAAAAAGGTATGTGTGTGGGTGTGTAGGTAAGTAAAGAAGTAAAACAGTGAAAAGACATTTGAAAAAAGAGTAGCAAGGCTATATACAAACACCTGTTTGTCAGGTTTATTGCGGTAGTAGAGAGAACAGTCTATGACTGGGGTGGCTGGGGTCTTTGACAATTTTTAGGGCCTTCCTCTGACACTGCCTGGTGTAGAGGTCCTGCATGGCAGGCAGCTTAGCCCCAGTGATATACTGGGCTGTACGCATTACCCTATGAAGTGCCTTGCACTTAGGCCGAGCAATTGCCATACCAGGCAGTGATGCAACCGGTCAGGATGCTCTCGATGTTGCAGCTGTAGAACCTTTTGAGGATCTCAGGACCCATGCAAATCTTTTTAGTTTCCTGAGGGGGAATAGGCTTTGTCGTGCCCTCTTCACGACTGTCTTGGTGTGTTTGGACCAATCTAGTTTGTTGTTGATGTGGACACCAAGGAATTTGAAGCTCTCAACCTGCCCCACTACAGCCCCGTAGATGAGAATGGGGACGTGCTCCGTGCTCCTTTTCCTGTAGTCCACAATCATCTCCTTAGTCTTGGTTACGTTGAGGGATAGGTTGTTATTCTGGCACCACCCAGCCAGGTCTCTGACCTCCTCCCTATAGGCTCGTTGTTGTCGGTGATCAGGCCTACCACTGTTGTGTCATCAGCAAACTTAATGATGGTGTTGGAGTCGTACCTGGCCATGCAGTCGTGGGTGAACAGGGAGTACAGGGCATAGCGGGATTTCTTGTAAGCTTCCGGGTTAGAGTCCCGCACCTTGAAAGCGGCAGCTCTACCCTTTAGCTCAGTGCGAATGTTGCCTGTAATCCATGGATTCTGGTTGGGGTATGTACGTACAGTCACTGTGGGGACGACATCCTCAAAGCACTTATTGATAAAGCCAGTGACTGATGTGGTGTATTCCTCAATGTCATCGGAAGAATCCCGGAACATGTTCCAGTCTGTGATAGCAAAGCAGTCTTGTAGTTTAACATCTGCTTCATCTGATAATTTTTTTATAGACCGAGTCACTGGTGCTTCCCGCTTTAATTTTAGCTTGTAAGCAGGAATCAGGAGGATAGAGTTGTGGTCGGATTTACCAAAAGGAGGGCGAGGGAGAGCTTTGTATGCGTCTCTGTGTGTGGAGTACAGGTGATCTATAATTTTATTCCTCCGATTGCACATTTAGCACGTTGATAGGGATTTGGTAGAACTGATTTAAGTTTCCCTGCATTAAAGTCTCCGGCCACTAGGAGCGCCGCCTCTGGGTGAGTGATTTCCTGTTTGCTTATTTCCTTATACAGCTGACTGAGTGCGGTCTTACTGCCAGCATCTGTCTGTGGTGGTAAATAAACAGCCACGAAAAGTTTAGCTGAGAACTCTCTAGACAAGTAGTGTGGCCTGCAATTTATCACAATATACTCTACTTCAGGTGAGCAAAATCTAGAGACTTCCTTAGATTTCGTGCACCAGCTGTTGATTACAAATATACACAGACCGCCCCCCCTCGTCTTACCGGATTGTGCTGTTCTATCCTGCCGGTGCAGCCTGTATCCCGCTAGCTGAATATCCATGTCGTCATTCAGCCATGATTCTGTGAAACATAGGATATTACAGTTTTTGATGCCCTGTTGGTAGGATATTTGTGATCGTACCTCGTCTAGTTTATTGTCCAATGACTGCACGTTGGCGAGTAATATTGACGGTAACGGCAGCTTTCCTACTCGCCTTCTTCTGGTTCGGACGAGGCATCCGGCTCTTCATCCTCTGTGTCGCTTCCTTTTGTGAATAATTGGGATATCTGCCCTGTGGGGTGTTTGGAGAATATCGTGTGAGACCTGCTTGTTGTTGTTGAAGAAATCTTCGTCAGCATGCAGCATGCACCTGTGTTCAATTTTGTGTCTCATTGCAAAGTGTCAGAATACTTATGTAAATAATGTATTTCTGTTTTTTACCAACCTGTTTTGGCTTTGTCATTATGGAGTGTTGTGTGTAGATTTATTAGGATTTTTTTATTTTTTTATTCCATTTTAGAATAAGGCTGTAACTTGTTGAAAAAGTCAAGGGGTATGAATACTTTCCGAAGGCACCGTATATGTTCTGTTGTGTGATTAATGGTCATGCGCATCGTAGTAAGCAGTCATGAAGGTTTATAATGCTCTCCTAACCTCATCAATGTTATGATTTACAGGGGGAAAATAGTCCAGCGGCAGCCCATGGTGAATGGTGGGCTAAACGTAGAGATCGGTAACCCCTCGTACAACATGTATGAGGTGGACCACGACAATCACTCTGATGCTGGGAATCACCTTCAGCCAAGCTTCACCCTGGACCCACACAAGGTCTGGAAACGCTTACTGTATCCTCCCTTTTCCCTGAGTTTCTAACAAGGGCTACGAAATACCCACACTAGCGTATTACATTGATTCAGTGGTATGCCAGTGTGGATATTGGCGTGTAGCCAATAGAAAAAGATTTATTCTATTCTGGAAGATTAAACTGTAATGATTATGTGTTGTAGGGTTTGTGTGTGATGTTAATGTTGTCATTGTGTGTTGTAGGGTTGGTGTGTTGGTGTGAGGTCCAGTCACCTGCACACTCTGTTAGTTCACTCTGAAGGAGTTCATCTCCCGAAGGAGATCCTTCCTGGACAGGTAAACTCCCTGTGAACTTCCTGTCCTCTCTGGGACAGATGCTGTATAAAAGCCTACTGTATATGCAGATGCTGTATAAAAGCCTACTGTACAAAGCCATGGCCATTGGGGTCATAGTGGGATTTATGAGACAATGCAGGATCTCATGTTGTATTCATGAAAGCCACGGTAAAGGCTTCCTCCGGAATGTGTGTAAGCAATAAGGCCCAGTGGGCTGTGATACTGTATGTAGACCATATACCACAAACCCCCGCGGTGCCTCGTTGCTATCATAAACTGATTACCAACGTAATTAGAGCAGTACAAATAAATGTTGTGTCATACCCGTGTTATATGGTCTGATACACTGCTGTCAGCCAATCAACATTCAGGGCTCGACTCACCCAGTTTATAATTGAAAGGAACCATCTGCTGGTGTTCCACATGGCTAGAGCTTGTCTACAGTCACCTGGTGGGATGTCGGTGACCGTGTCCTTGTCTTGCTTGTTAAGCAACAATAGGCTCTGGGCGTGCTGTAAAATGCTTTATCACGTTAACACTGTCAATTGTTGTATACAGTGAGGGACAAAAGTATTTGATCCCCTGCTGATTTTGTACGTTTTCCCACTGACAAAGAAATGCTCTGTCTATCATTTTAATGGTAGGTTTATTTGAACAGTGAGAGACAGAATAACAACAAAAAATCCAGAAAAATGCATGTCAAAAATGTTATAAATTGATTTACATTTTAATGAGGGAAATAAGTATTTGACCCCTCTGCAAAACATGACTTAGTCACCAGGTTTGCACACATCTCAGGAGGGATTTTTGTCCCACTCCTCTTTGCAGATCTTCTCCAAGTCATTAAGGTTTCGAGGCTGACGTTTGGCAACTCAATCAAACCTTCAGCTCCCTCCACAGATTTTCTATGGGATTAAGGTCTGGAAACTGGCTAGGCCACTCCAGGACCTTAATGTGCTTCTTCTTGAGCCACTCCTTTGTTGCCTTGGCCGTGTGTTTTGGGTCATTGTCATGCTGGAATACCCATCCACGACCCATTTTCAATGCCCTGGCTGAGGGAAGGAGGTTCTCACCCAAGATTTGATGGTACATGGCCCCGTCCACCATCCCTTTGATGCTGTGACGTTGTCCTGTCCCCTTAGCAGAAAAACATCCCCAAAGCATAATGTTTCCACCTCCATGTTTGACGATGGGGATGGTGTTCTTGGGGTCATAGGCAGCATTCCTCCTCCTCCAAACACGGCGAGTTGAGTTGATACCAAAGAGCTCCATTTTGGTCTCATCTGACCACAACACTTTCACCCAGTTGTCCTCTGAATCATTCAGATGTTCATTGGCAAACTTCAGACGGGCATGTATATGTGCTTTCTTGAGCAGGGGGGCCTAGCGGGCGCTGCAGGATTTCAGTCCTTCACGGCATAGTGTGTTACCAATTGTTTTCTTGGTGACTATGGTCCCAGCTGCATTGACAAGATCCTCCCGTGTAGTTCTGGGCTGATTCCTCACTGTTCTCATGATCATTGCAACTCCATGAGGTGAGATCTTGCATGGAGCCCCAGGCCGAGGGAGATTGACAGTTATTTTGTGTTTCTTCCATTTGCGAATAATCGCACCAACTGTTGTCACCTTCTCACCAAGCTGTTTGGCGATGGTCTTGTAGCCCATTCCAGCCTTGTGTAGGTCTACAATCTTGTCCCTGACATCCTTGGAGAGCTCTTTGGTCTTGGCCAAGGTGGAGAGTTTGGAATCTGATTGATTGCTTCTGTGGACAGGTGTCTTTTATACAGGTAACAAACTGAGATTAGGAGCACTCCCTTTAAGAGTGTGCTCCTAATCTCAGCTCGTTACGTGTATAACAGACACCTGGGAGCCAGAAATCTTTCCGATTGAGGGGGGGTCAAATACTTATTTCCCTCATTAAAATGCAAATCAATTTATAACATTAGGATTAACATAACATAGGATTTTTTTTGTTATTTTGTCTCTCACTGTTCAAATAAACCTACCATTAAAATTTTGGACTGATCATTTCTTTGTCAGTGGGCAAACGTACAAAATCAGCAGGGGATCAAATACTTTTTTCCCCTCACTGTATATCCAAATATGCTGGGCATCTGAAAGATATGGAATACTTTAATAACTAATTAATCTAGTTAATGTAAATCATGTAGACCAATGAAATGGTTATTAGCTCCTCATGGCCATGTTTAGTGTAAAAGTAATGCTCTCCTTTGGTTATTGTGTTTTTTTTTTCCAGGCCATAAACTCCAACCCAGTATACGCTGAGTTATACCTTGATCAGGGACAGAACTGTCGGAAACCCGTCATCAATATCGAAGCGAGAAGCGAGCTACTCCCAAAGAAACTGGAGGCAACTATACGAGAGACAGTTGCATAGCCTTTTACTGTACGCTATTGGTATAATATTTTATATGAGCTGTATAAATGTACAAAATTAAAAGAAGGATTTTTATATGTCCACATCACACTAGAATTTTCTGTTTTCATGTTATGTCTGAGGCATCATCAGGCAGGCAACACTGCGATGTGTATCTTTTGCATTGCACTGAAAAAGACAGCACCTGAAAATGACCTTCCCTTCAATGCTTTCCTTCAACTGAAGTAGTCCCTGCTATGATGCTTTGAGCTCGCAACTGTTATCAGCTGATCGCTTTAATCAATGTGTTTCAAGGATAGGACAAAAACAAACAAAAAAGTGTACTATGGTGTCACAGCCTACATTCATGTATACAGTATTTACCTTCTCAAATGACGATAAAAAGATGTGAGACAGAAGTTTTATAATTTTATATATGATTTATATATGTCCAGTTTGGCTTGTATTTTATGACAAGATATTACGTGTCGTACTTTTATACAAAACTGTACAGTACATCGATATGTAATAAATGGGGGGGGGGGGGTTCTTGACCTTTCAAATACACTACTGCTCATATATATCTATATATATATATATATTGTGTTGCTGTTTTTTTATATAAAAATGTATTGTTGTATACCTCTGGTTCCCCAATTTGATTGCAACAGGCCTTTTGCTCAGACTTAAAAACATTGCAACTGAGTGAACATGTCTGGGCCCAGTTTCCCGAAAGCATCTTCAGGCTAAATTCATCGTTAGAATGATAGCATCCGGGCCCAGGACTGTTCCTTTACCTGCTGATTGTCTTTAGGGGTGGTAATTGTTGGGTAAGTAGGGGGCACTATGTGTCCCCTAAGTTGTTTTGCAGCACTGCATTCTTGCAAATGTCCAATCTTTCAAAGTTAAACCACAGCACCAAAACCAGGAAACTGTTGACCATTATCACATGTTGTTTCCATGACCAGATATTTTCAAAAGCAATGGAGAAAAGTAAATTACTTCAGCAATATGAGCACTCATGAGATTGTGTGGGGTACTACTATATTCAATGTACTATATCCTTGGCGATCAGAGTGATTTTCTCAGCTCTGCATGCACATTGGTTGGGTTTTCCTTCGGGGAATGAGTCTCACAGCTCCTCTGTATTCTACTAGGCACAGTTTATATTCCACTAGCTGCTCCTTATCTGAAAGCACACCTGCCCGCACACACTGCAGAGGGCTGGTTGTGTTGTCAGCCTCCCTGTGATTTTCCCCACCTTCTCTAACCAAGGGCCACGCAGAGTATCCAGATTGTGTCAGAGACAGTTTTGAGAATCTGTCAAGGAATTTACCGTTTGAAAAGGTGAGAGAAACTCATGGCTAGCAGACACCTTATTTTATCATGTACATTGAAAGTAGCCTGGGTTGTGATATTTACTTTGTACTTATTTGATGGGAACCCTGTATTGCTCTATGGAATGCTACTCTTGAATGCTGTCTTTTCATTGGTTGGCGACTCTCATGGGAGTCAACACTACTTGAAAACTTTCAATCATAGATAAAGGAAGGTACGAGCCTAACTAACAAGAAATCCATCAACATGGATTCATCTCTCAATCCACCAATGCCACATTGTAAATCACTCAAAACAACTACACGTGCACAATTGACATCCAATATGTTGCAAAATGCTGTTAATGACATTCCATTCTTCAGTCCCTTGTTTTCTCACAGTAAAAAGCTATGTGACATCTGGTATTGTTCAAGGTCTAACGTTAACCCTGGGAGCTCCTTTGTCGCTCTCAGGGAGCGAGAGGACATCAATTGGCTTGTAGATAATGCCTTCTCCCCAGTAAAGTTAGCTTTACCTACCATGAGTAGGCTACTATTTTAGGTAGCACAGTCGAGAGGAACAACGTTTTCAAGGCACTGAGGAGAGGGAACTTAAGTATGATCATACAGGACTCATTGACCGGGTCTATCCCCAATTAGAGGTATTGTTAGAAGACAATGATTTCCATGATATAGTAAATTATAATTCAAGGTTTCTTATAAAGTATCTCTTTTTAATGAATAATGCAAAACCTTTACCTACCTACTTTTAGTCAGTCTGAAATGAATAAGCCATTATCACAAACATGGACCCAAACGTTTGAATTAAGAGGCTAGAAACGCCTGGGTTTTGTCATGGGCCCTATATTTAGATATTTATATTTTTTTCTAAACCACCCACAAAATAACTTATACTTACTGCTATTCTCCTCAGCCAAGCAGGAAGCCTACAATCACTATTTTACCGTTAAGTGGTAATACTTCCTTTGAGAATACGTCTCCCCAGTCTACAACTCCATTTTGATCACAAATGTGGAATTAAAAAAGACCGAGCCAGAGCCCACTCTGGAATATATTCTCGGGAATCCAGAACCTGGTCAGTAGCAGTAGCAGTCTTTCAAAGATTATCTGGAATATAACCTTAGGGATACAAGAAACATTTCTCTCCGATATCCGCCTCCGTCAAACTTCCTATTCACCTCAGATCATATGGGGGTGGCTGTGCTGCTCTGCTTTCCGATCCTGTTTCAGAAGACCGTCTCCAGGATATGTACTCCAGTGTATTATGGAAACATCAGACCGTGCTGTGTTAATTGGCTGCTGGTGTGCAGACTAACTTCTTAACCCTGAAGTCAAATCTTGTGTAATTTGGTCAACTGCGCAGAATCTGTCCACGGGAGAATATGCAGACGGTGAATAAAATAGTTACAGTACGTCATGTTCTTTGTAACAATGTTTTAGTTCCCTGCTATAATGTAACAATTGGAGTGTAAATTGACACGGCTTGTAAATACTGTATAGGTTACAGTTAGTGAAGATACACCATTAGAGAGTGCCAAGTCATAGAAAGCCCAAAAGTGCTACAACTTCCCCAGTCTCCCCTACTTAGGCTATGTAACAGGAAAGGTAACTGTCTAAACAAACCTTCAAGAACAGACCTCACAAATGAACTAATGAGGAGGACATGTTCATTTCTTTGAACACGGCAGGAGCCAACACTTGGGCGTAAAGGAAGTAGGCAAAGGGTGGGCACTGTATAAAACCCTGTCACAACCTTCTTGTTCGTTTGCTCATTCTAGCGAGAAGTAGCTTTGGCATAAGGTAGGAAGACCCACGCAGTAGGCTAGAGGAGGAAATCGGACACCTTCTTTGCTATGAACATTTTATGACGTTTCTTCTCATGGAAATCAAAAGCAGTATCTTCGGCGATGTGTGGATTTCCAGCAGACAAGGGTCTAATTTCACTTTAGCGAGTCATCAGTAAAATCAGCCGTTCGTCGTAAGCATTATCGGACCAAGGTGCAGCGTGATATGGTTTCCACATGTTTATTAACGGAAACGCACAAAAACAATAACGACCGCCCGAAACATGAAAACAATGGCGTGCTCACAGGCAACTACACATAAACAAGATCCCCCAAAACACAGTGGGGAAATGGCTGCCTAAATATGATCCCAAATCAAAGACAACGATAAACAGCTGCCTCTGATTGGGAAGCACACCAGGCCAACATAGAAACAAAGAGATTACCCACCCTAGTCACACCCAGACCTAACCAAAATAGAGAATAAAAAGGCTATCTGTGGTCAGGGCGTGACATAGGCACTATAGCAGGATTCCCCAATAGTAGTGATATTATTTGGCCTCAGAAGTTTTATAAGCAAAATATACACTATATATTCATTGTTTTGTACAGTGCCCACCTTGTTCCTATATTATTGTTTTTTTACAGTACCAGTCAGAAGTTTGGACACCTACTCATTCAAGGGTTTTTCATAATTTTGACTATTCTACATGGTAGAATAATAGTGAATACATAACTATGAAATAACACATATGGAATCATGTAGTAACCAAAAAAGTGTTAAACAAATCTAAATAGATTTTATATTTAAGATTCTTCAAAGTGGCCACCCTTCGCCTTGACAGCTTTGCACACTCTTGGCATTCTCTCAACCAGCTTCGCCTGAAATGCTTTTCCAACGGTCGTGAAGGAGTTCCCACATGCTGAGCACTTGTTGGCTGCTTTTCCTTCACTCTGCAGTCCAACTAATTCCAAACCATCTCCATTGGGTTTAGGTCGGGTGATTGCGGAGGCCAGGTCATCTGATGCAGAACTCCATCACTCTCCTTGGTCAAATAGCCCTTACACAGCCTGGAGGTGTGTTATGGGTCGTTGTCCTGTTGAAAAACAAATGATGGGATGGCATATCGCTGCAGAATGCTGTGGGAGCCACGCTGGTTAAGTGTGCCTTAGATTCTAAATAAACAACAGACCGTGTCACCAGCAAAGCAACCCCACACCATCACACCTCCTCCTCCATGCTTCATGGTGGGAGCCACACATACAAAGATATTCCGTTCACCTACTCTGCGTCTCACAAAGACGTTTGGAACCAAAAATCTCAAATTTGAACTCATCAGACCAAAGGACAGATTTCCACCGGTCTAATGTCCATTGCTTTTGTTTCTTGGCCCAAGCAAGTCTCTTCTTATTATTGGTGTCCTTTAGTAGTGGTTTCTTTGCAGCAATTCAACCATGAATGCCTGATTCACGCAGTCTCCTCTGAATAGTTGATGTTGAGATGTGTCTGTTACTTGAACTATGTGAAGCATTTATTTGGGCTGCAATTTCTGAGGCTGGTTAATCTACTGAGCTTTTCCTCTGCAGCAGGCTGACTCAAGTCCACACCAGCAGCAGTATGTATTGCCAGATTTGCCACGTCCACATACTGGAAAAGCAGTAAAGATTAGCAGCAATCCCAGTAAAAACCTGCTCTAGGACAGTAAACTTTCTATTAGGCTTCATCTTGTCTTTGACCCAATGACCTGCTCACATCAACGTCACATACTGACTCAAGGCCTTGTGCCAAACGGTCTCATATTTCCTATATCGTGCACTACGTTTGACCAGAGCCCTATGTAACCTGGTGAAAAGTAGTGCCTATGTAGGGAATAGGGTGTCATTTGGGACGAATCATGGTAGATGGGCTGTTAGGTATATAGTCTGACTCATGGTAGAGCTGACAGTTCCAGGCCTGGGTGAGGCAGACGGGAGGGTGGCTCCTGGGTCGCATTTCTTAACAAACAGACATTTTTCTCCCCAATTTCGTGGTGTCCAATTGGTAGTTACAGTTTGGTCCCATCGCTGCATCTCCTGTATGGACTCGAGAGAGAGAGAGAGAGAGAGAGAGAGAGAGAGAGGCGAAGCTCGAGAGCCATGTGTCCTCCGCAACACAACCCCGCACTGCTTCTTGACACACTGCTCGCTTAACCCGGGAAGCCAGCCACACCAATATGTCGGAGGAAACAGCTGAAGACCAAAGTCAGCGGGCATGAGCCCGGCCCGCCACAAGGAGTCGCTAGAGCGCGATGGGAAATGGACATCCCGGGCCAGCCAAATCCTCCCCTAACCCGGACGATGCTGGGCCAATTGTGCGCCACCTCATGGGTCTCCCCGTCACGGCCGGATGCGACACAGCCTGGGATCGAACCGGGTCTGTAGTGATGCCTCTAGCACTGCAATACAATTTTCAACAAAAAACAAAATTCTGATTCAAGTAGTCCAACCATGTTTTCATCCTGTTTCCATCCAGGCCTGGGTCATCCAGAGGATGACAGGAGTGGAAGTTGGCACCTACCCTACAGCTTGACACCAACCTTTAAGACAGGGTTGGTGACAACTTCTGACTCAATGTAGTCTGTTTGTGGAATCGGGTTAGAGGCAGACGAAAGATGAAGGAGGCACCTGCCCTGCAGTATGTCTCCAACCCCTTTTCCCTGCATACTGTATTTGTTCTACGTTCATTGGACAGAGACCGTGTTGGACAGCTGAACCCATCCTGGCACCGGCATACATGTGTGCTTCGTTGGCTGAGCTGTGACATGCTAGACCAGCCCAGGCCACTGTCTCCAACCATTAATCCAGGGCATCTGTCTGGGGGAGGCTGGGAGAATCCAGAGCCACTGCAGGGTCATAGCAGGGCCATGGCCATAGCAGAGCCACAGCTCTACTTCCAGACCAGGCTAGAATGAAAGCAAGCCAAGTCTCATAGATGGCATCTGGACAAAGCAATTGACTATCAATTGGGACAGAGCCACATTCTATGGCACAGCATTGACAGTGGGATGACCCTATCTCTCTCTATTCTGCTCACGTACATTTAGGGGATTACGGTGTTATTGGCTGGTCAGTCAGGGTGAGAATAAACAACATAGCTGCAGCATTTCTAAATCAGATGGGAAAAGGAGCATGTGGAGAATAGTTCCCAAGACTCATGTTAGTTCCCAGAACGAATGTCTAGGCTTTAGCTCAGTGGGCTAAATCAGTTTTGAGATTACACCAACAACCTGGATTCAATCAACATTATCTAAATGATAAATCAAGCTAATATCATAAATTGGTCAATTATATTTTTGTGTATTATATTATAACCGTAATAACATTTCTATTCCCAATTTCTTTTTTGATTTCCCACAAAAATATTTGAGGCTTTGTCCCAGTTGAATTTGCCAAAGACTATTGTCACAGTATGGATTCTTCAAGAGGGTCCACCTACACACCAAGGGTTAGTATGTGGACTTGAAGGCGTGATGTGCTGTCCTCCCTCCTCCTTTTAAGACTGAGCAACTTGTTGTGTCTTGATTAGAAAAGTTGGTTGAAAAGAAAAGAACGCTCTAAAACTTCCCACGGATTCAACCGTTAATACAATCTGAGGAACCACGGCTCTGAAACAACTAAATTATAACTATTTTGTCACTCAAGAACATTTTGAAAACTTTCGAGGATTCTCAAATGGGATCTAACATCTGTGAAAATTTGTGGCATCTTTTCCTTCGGTGAAATTGTGAACCGCAACTATGGATTGCGCAGTTTGCAGCCTCTCACATGCGTCATTCCCGGGATATCTGCACATTGTGTTTCTCTATTTGATGCAGTTGAGAGCACTTGCCCAGTTAGGTAAGTCGAATAAATCATAATGTTTTTAAAAAAAAGTACAGTAAGACGTGAATGCCTCGACTATTGCCCTTGATAAGAAGGAAGATAACAAAATGTAGTTTAGCGTACAATTGTTGACTGATGAGAGCTTTGCAGTTTGATAATTTTTTATGGTCCAGGGAATAATATAACGTGTATTTTCAGTGTTCTTTCACTCCTCCAGTTACTTTTTCATAACAAATCATAGATAAGACTTGAGAGGATCAGAACATTTTCTCAAACTTTTCCATTGTCAGACAGCTACATCAGATTTAAGAACGTGTGATATGGCGGTAAGGACCATATGGTAAGAACGTTTATTGGACACACTCGCAGACAATATAGCAGTGCTGAAAATCATTATAGCCTTACATGCAGTTACAGTCTGGGTTGCTTTTGGGGAAGGTGGAACGAATGTCTCCCTTGGTATCTAAACCAGCCTTCTGTTGTTCTACTTCTAAATTAAATACTTTTAAACAATCAGAGTGCAGTATGGTATAGCTCTGTGTCGGTCTGTAGCTATTGTTATGCTTTGACACCTTATGTAATAATGCACCGGACTCTCTATTATTCTAACTGTTCTAGAAATCCAACCAGCTGGAGAAATTGGCACTGTGTAGCTACGGTCTCTTTCTCAACACCTTACAGTAGGGCTATATTATAAGTTATAAGTAATGCGTAATATTGTAGGCCTAAGTGTTTTAGACATGCAAGCTGCTGGAGAACTTGGCACTGTAGCCAGTTGCTAATTAGGACACAATTAGAGGTTGTGCTGCTGTGTCATTTGGTGTCTCGTTCTAAAGCCTTGCATACCTGTCGCTCACCACCAGCCAATAAGTAGATATGCTTGAGGAGTTTTTTCGGGGGGGGGGGGGGGGGGGGGGGCAGCTTTACAGGATTGTAACTAAGTTTAGAAGTAATACAACATTAAAACAATGTCAATACAACATTATAAAGATAGCCTATGTGGGACATCGCACTGTTAGATTATGAATCAAGTAATGAATGGCATTTTAAACTTAGACCATTGTAGACTCGGAGTTGGACCTCTTCTCCCCCACACTGTAAGCCCCAAGGCATTTTTTAACTCAAATACTTCTAGTAAATTGAACCCAAAGTAAATTAAAAGTCATTATCGCTTAAATTGTTTGTGGTACTGACTCAAAACTAAATGAGAAGTCACATCAACTATATATTTTTAAGTTATGATAACAAATTTTCTTTTTTTTCCTATCATGTGCTATTGCAGGTAGATTTTTTGGAATTGTATTTAATATCTGTGTTTTTGCATGTACATTAAGTGATTGATTAATTCATTCTATGCCACACATGCTATTTAGTTAGATTTTTTGGCACCCATTACTGAAATGGTTGTTCCAGTTTAAATGGTTCAGTTTAACTGTGTCCTATCACTGGCAGTCATTATGAATGCAGTTTGTGGGTGAATAAATATTCCAACTGTGTCACGGGTGTCGTCGTCAGATGAAGAGGAACCGGACCAAAGCGCAGCGTGGTAAGTGTTCATGACTTTTTATTTAAACTGACCACTAAACAAAAGTAACAAAGTGAATAAACAAAACAGAAACAGTCCTGTCAGGTGCAAAACACTAAACAGAAAACAACTACCCACAAAAACCATGTGGGAAAAAGCTACCTAAGTATGGTTCCCAATCAGAGACAACGATAGACAGCTGTCCCTGATGGAGAACCATACCTGCCCAAAACAAAGAAATACAAAAACATAGAAAAAAGAACGTGGAATGCCAACCCAAATCACACCCTGACCAAACCAAAATAGAGACACAGTACGCAGAGCCGGCGCAGGATACCCTGGGCCAAAACGGCGCACCGGAGACCAAGCGCGCTGAGTTGGCACAATCCGCCCTGGCTGGATGCCCACTCTTGCATGACACTTGCGGGGGGCTGGCATACAGTGCTCCGGGCTATGAGCGTGCACTGGAGACACTGTGCTCTTTACCGCATAACATGGTGCCTGACCAGTACCACGCTGCTTCCGGTAAACACGGGGAGTTGGCTCAGGTCTATCGCCTGACTCCGCAAATCTCCCCGTGTGCCCCCAAACATTTTTTGGGGGGGGGCTGCCTCTCGTACCTGCTGCGCTGCCTTGCCTCATATCGCCGCCTCTCAGCTTTAGCTGCCTCCAGTTCTTCTTTCGGGCGGCGATATTCCCCAGCCTGTCTCCAGGGTACCTGTCCGTCCAGTATCTCCTCCCATGTCCAGGAGTCCTGAACCCTCTGCTCCTCCATACCACCCTGCTTGGTCCGCTTGTGGTGGGTAGTTCTGTCACAGGTGTCATCGTCGGATGAAGAGGAATCGGACCAAAGCGCAGCTTGGTGAGTTTTTCTTGACTTTTTATTTAAACTGAACACAAAACAAAAATAACAAAGTGACTAAACGAAACCGAAAAAAGTCCTGTCAGGTGCTAAACACTAAACAGAAAACAACTACCCACAAAAACCATGTGGGAAAAAGCTACCTAAGTATGGTTCCCAATCAGAGACAACGATAGACAGCTGTCACTGATTGAGAACCATACCCGGCCAAAACAAAGAAATACAAAAACATAGAAAAATAACATAGAATGCCCACCCAATGGGACACCCTGACCAAACCAAAATAGAGACATAAAAAGCTCTAAGGTGACAAACTGTTGGAAATTTTAACTTTGGCTGGATTCCGGTAGGAATTACACATCACTTTGCAAGCCAGCATAATGTGACTTGCAGGTATGGTTGCAAAATTGTGGTACTTTTCCGAGGTTTTCCAGACCTCTCGGTTGGGAGATTCCTGGAAATCCTTCCAGGATTTGTAGAAAATCTGGGATTTTTTGGAAAGTTACTGGAATTTTGCAACCCTACTTGCAGGCCTGATGTGGCCTATAAACCATGAGTTTCAGGCCACTGTATTAGTGTTAAAAATAAGGCCTTATGAGATAAGTACTGAATAGTCATAAAGAGTTGAATTATAATGATAACATTCACCTATTAACTCACTTGGTGAAGGCCACAGGACTGAAAATCAAGGAATTCAACAACCATATCTCTGTCACTAACAAATACAGTCATGGGTGGTAACTCTACAATGCACTCAAAAAGAAACGGCACACTGGGAAATTATATTAGAGGAGTGGCTTAGTGGGGTCATTACTCAAAATGTTCAAGCTGATACAACTCAAATCTATCCGTTTACAATGGCATGTATTCATGGATACCAAGGGAAGTCAGACTTCCCCAAATGTTTGACAAATAAAAATGATTTATATTTAGTCTCTGCGTTTTCAGAATTCGCAAGTGGCTGAGTCTCACCAGAGAAATCATCCGAGTGAGGCCCTCTGTCTTAGTATGTGTAGCCCATGTATCTGATGCTTTGGGGAACAAAAGAGTACGACATGTTGCCACCGTAGCATTTGATTGATTGATCCCATTTGAGAATCCTCTCTTGATAAAAAAAATATATAAAATAATTTTAGGTTGTCCTGGTGCAGCAAAATGCCCCCAAGGAAGGACAGTTTGGATTTGGCTTCACACCAATTTGGACTTGTGGTTTTGACTTAATACTCTGCACAAGCCAATGATTGTGACACCGATTCTGATCTAACCATGAATTAATATATTGTGCCACTAGCCTGAGACAACTGAGGTTCAATATGTAGCCTAGTAGTCTCAGGTTAACTAGCTAGCTAACTTAGCCGGTTCATTGTAAGCCCATGCGAGGTAGTCAGGCTAGCAAGCATTTTAGCTAGGTAGCCTTTGAAAACTAAAACTAAAAGCATGCAGAGCCATATACCGTTTTGCCAACATGAAAGAGAGTAGGATGGCATTAGCTTTCAACTAGTCTACAAGTAGGGTGTTGACTTGACCGGACAGATGTTGCTCTCCGGTTTGGTGAAGAAACAAATGTATGTTTAGTTAAACTTATTCCGCCACTGACTGACTGTTGTCTTTTTTTTTGTCACGTCTTTATTGTATATCACAGTGGCATATGAACGAATGGGTTATAGAGCAAACAACGCAAATATCACAACATAGGTTGTGATATGGCTTTTCTTTACTGGCTTGGCTTCCCCAATGGTTTTACCCACACACCACTACTGTCAGTTGGAGTAATGACTACAAAATCCCTTTTGGTGACCGTACTCATATATATTAAAGGGATACTTCAGGATTTTGGCAATGAGGCCCTTTTTCTACTTCCCCAGAGTTAGATGAACTGGTGAATACCATTAGATGTAGTTTCGCAAGTCAAAGTTAGAGTGAGCGCAATGACTGGAAATCTATGTGTATCTGCTAGAATGCTAGCAGATACCATAGACTCCCAGCAATTATGCTAACGCTAGTTAGCAATTGCGCTACCTCTAGTTAGCAACTTCCTTCAAACTGCCATAAAAATGGTATCCACGAGTTCATCTGACTTCCTAATTTCCAAAATCCCGAATCATTCCTTTAAGTGCAACGGGTTTCCTCAAAGGTTTTGAGTAATGACAGCACATTGGGGTTTACAGTGCAGGGGACTAGTAGTTATACCATTAGGGAGAGTAAGCACTAGTTCCTTGGTGTTTCTTCTCTCCTCTCCCACATCCAATCAGCAGGTCATTTGCTCCTTCAGCAGAGTTGTCACAACAAATAAATCAAAGAATGGGCCCTGACCCTTTAGTTCATCACAGCACGGTGTGTGTGTGTGTGTGTGTGTGTGTGTGTGAGTGTGTGTGTGTGTGTGTGTGTGTGTGCGTGCGTGCGTGCGTTTGTGCATGTGTGTGTGTAGTCAGAGAGTCTCAATTAAACCACTAAACAACTGCCCTGAGAATGGACTCTGATGACCATCTCCTCATGAGACAACAAAGCATTCTTTCACTAGCAGCACCATGGTTGGGGTCATATGTCAGATCATGATGCCACACTCCTGCTGGGGAGCCTGTTGTTGGGTGTCACCTACGCTGTGTCTCAAATGGCACCCTATTCCCTATATAATGCTCGTGTCTGTAGGGCTCTGGTCAAAAGTATTGCACTATGTAGGGAGAAGGGTAACATTTTGGACGAAGTCTTAGCTTATATGTTATGCCTTTTCAACCTCTGCCATATCGTGAATTCAGAGCTACCTATGTAATAGAACTCAAAGGGTTTTCTTTAATGGAAGATTCTCTAATGTCAAACATGTAAAGTGTGGTGTACCGCAGGGCAGCTCTCTAGGCTCTCTACTCTTTTCTATTTTTACCAATGACCTGCCACTTGCATTAAACAAAGCATGTGTGTCCACGTATGCTGATGATTCAACCATGTATGCATCAGCAACCACAGCTAATAAAGTCATGAAACCCTTAACAAAGAGTTGCAGTCTATTTTGGAATGGGTGGCCAGTAATAAACTGGTCCTGAACATCTCTATAACTAAGAGCATTGTATTTGGTACAAATCATTTGGTACAAAAGTTCTAGACCTCAGCTGAATCTGGTAATGAATGGTGTGGCTGTTGAACAAGTTGAGGAGACTAAATTAGTTGCCGGTACCTTTGATTGTAATGGTCAAAACATATAGATTCAATGGTTGTAAAGATAGGGAGAGGTCTGTCCGTAATAAAGAGATGCTCTGCTTTTTTGATACAACACTCCAAAAAGCAAGTTCTGCAGGCTCTAGTTTTGTCTAATCTTGATTATTGTCCGGTCGTGTGGTCCAGTACTGCAAGGAAAGACCAAGTTAAGCTGCAGATGGCCCAGAACCGAGCGGTATGTTTTGCTCTTCATTGTAATCAGAGGGCTGATATAAATAATATGCATGACAGTTTGTCTTGGCTAAGAGTTGAGGAGTGACTGACTGCATCACTTCTTCTTTTTATAAGAAACATTAATGTGTTGGAAATCCCAAATTGTTTGCGTAGTTAACGTACACACAGCTCTGACACACACACTTACCCCACCAGACATGCCACCAGGGGTATTTTCACAGTCCCCAAATCCAGAAGAAATTCAAGAAAGCGTACAGTATTATATAGAGCCCTTATTGCATGGAACTTCCTCCCATCTCATACTGCTCAAATAAACAGCAAACCTGGTTTAAAAAAAACAAATAACGCAACACCTCACGGCACAACGCCTCTCCCCTATTTGACCTAGATAGTTTGTGTGTATGCATTGATATGTAGGCTGCGTGTGCCTTTAAAACAATTTATGTAGTTCTGTCTTGAGATGTTCTTGTCTATTGACGTTCTGTATTATGTTATGTTTCATGTTTTGTGTGGACCCCAGAAAGAGTAGCTGCTGCTTTTGAAACAGATAATGTTGATCCAAATAAAATACCAAATTCCATCCAATCAAGTCACTCCATACAGCAGGGGTATCTAACTCATTTTGCCCCAGCGGCCACATTGTCTTCAACAAGGTCTGGAGGGTAACACTGAAAATGTATTACATTTCCTTGCCGTCCAAATTTGAGAGCACGTGTTGGGTTTACAAATCCTCTGCACACATACACCTTGCCTGGAAGCTTCACACCTTGTCTGCGTCTGGGAACTAATTCTCTCCAAGCACGAAGGTCAAAGGTTGTCCAAACAGCCATGTTTTCCATAGGAGAGGATGACACAGAGGTGAGACTGGGCTGTGGCTGTTTGGTTAACCTAGTCAAATTGGCCTTGAACAGAGTTTACAGCACGGTAGGGAGGTAACGTCATAAATAGTCTCTAGGGAACTTTCAGCCCAACTTTCAGCCCAGCCCTATTCCACCACTACCACATATCTACAGTACTAAATCCATGTGTATGCATAGTGCGTATGTTATTGTTTGTGTGTGTGTGTGTGTGTGTGTGTGTGTGTGTGTGTCTGTGTGTGTGTGTGTGTGTGTGTGTGTGTGTGTGTGTGTGTGTGTGTGTGTGTGTGTGTGAGTGCGTGCGTGTGCATGCATGTGTCTGTGCCAATGTTTGTGTTACTTCACAGTCCAAGCTGTTCCATAAGGTGTTTTTTTAATCTTTTTTTAAAATGAAATTTTACTGCACGTGTCAGTTTCTTGATGTGGAATAGAGTTCCATGTAGTCATGGCTCTATCTAGTACTGTGTGCCTCTCATAGTCTGTTCTGGACTTGGGGACTGTGAAGAGACCTCTTGTGGCATGTCTTGTGGGGTATGCATGGGTGTCCGAGCTGTGTGCCAGTAGTTTAGACAGACAGCTCGGTGCCTATACCTCTCATAAATCAAACTAGTGATGAAGTCAATCTCTCCTCCACTTTCAGCCAGGAGAGATTGACATGTATATTATTAATATTAGCGCTCTGTGTACATCCAAGGGCCAGCCGTGCTGCCCTGTTCTGAGCCAATTGCAATTTTTCTGTGGTACCTGGCCACACGACTGAACAGCAGTCAAGGTGCAACAAAACCAGGGCCTGTAGGACCTGCCTTGTTGATAATATTGTTAAGAAGGCAGAGCATCGCTTTATTATAGACAGAGTGTGATATTGGTGCAGGTTCTTTGACACTTGAATAGACATGGGATGTGAGAAGTCTGACTTTAAAGTCCTTTTCTCTCCATTTTTAGCCTTCAGCTGCGAGCTATGTTCAGACCCTGTCATGGATCGCTGGCTTTATTGTCTAACCCTCCAGGGGTGAGTTTAGAAAGGAGGGGAATTAGGTAAATGAATGAGTGTTATTTTTACCTGTTTGAATATACCCTCCTCATCTCTGCCTCTGAAGGTTGCAGTAAATTAACTCTAGTTCCACCCTTTAATGAACTGACTGAAGTTACAGAGCCACTGGAATGACATATTTTGCTACCTTTTTGTGCTACCATGCCCCCCCCCCCCCCCCCCTCCAACCCTCCCTTCCTCCACAGTCCAGGTTGACATCTCAGTAACTACCCAGAAAGACTTTTATGTTCCAAATACATTCATCTTAAAAATAAAAATGTATCCTGTGAACGTAACGTGTTTTCTTTCTAACCTTGTCATTCTGGCTCCCCCAGCTCCAGAGTGGCACCTGGGAGGTTACCGCATGTTGAGGAACCCGTATCGCAGTGTGGACTTTGACTCCAGTGACCTGCAGAACACTGCCATACAGGACCTGATCTGTGATCACTCCCTCTCCCCAGGATGGTACCGCTTCAGCATTAACAACAAGCCTGCAGAGATGCCCACCAACTGTGTGGAAGTAAGCTAAAGCTGTTAAACCTTAGCCATCTTGCACCTAGTGTGTAAAGGGGTTCCACAAGGCTCCATTTTAGGGCCTGTTTTATTTACCATTTACAACCATCAATACAGGCAAAGCTATGATTAACTCTTCACAGTGAGAGGGATTTTCTTGAATTTACTTGAAGATAATGTACTTAATCAAGTGGTTTTCATGAAGAAACATGTTCTGCATCCAATATTTAAAGTCTGGTGTATAATGAGAATTATAAGGATTATTCTTTATCAACATCCAAACTGCAAGGCATGAATTACATGATTAATTTCCATGTAAATGAATCCATACAACTGACCTCATTCAATACAGCTGTGTTGCTTTTTGTTGATAGTGAAACGTTGAGTGTAAACTGTATAATGAGTAGCAACAAGACAGGTGGAAGCTTTTTCACAAAGTGTCTCAGAGTAGGTGTGCTGATCTAGGATCAAGTCCCCCCTCATATCCGTTACAATTTAAAAGGCAAAACTGATCCTCGATCAGCACTTACTCTGAGGTGCTTTGTGAATACGGGTCATTATCTTCTCTCCAGATGAACAGATGTGGCACCCAGGCACCTGTGTGGCTGTCTCTGACTGATAGCTCGTTGCCCCGCCCAGGGGAGGTCCGCAAGCTCTCAGCCTGTGCCACCTGGCAGTTCTTCCACGGGAGCACCAAGGACTCTTCCACATCCCCATCTCAGTGCGCAACTGTGGAGAGTTTCTCCTGTACTACCTGCAGCCCACCCAGGGGTGTATGGGATATTGTACCAAAGGTGAATTAGAATTACAGAGTCACTGTCAGTTTGGTGTGATGGGATATATTGGTGACTGCTTCGCTGGAATTTGGAATTTGTTCTTAGCCTTATTAAGATATGTCTGCTGCTCTATTCGTTCTCTCTGGTCTAAAGCCTTCAAGTGGAATTAAGGAAATAAAAAAAATAAAGGTCTTAACTGTATTTTTCTTGTTTTTAGTCATATCAGAATTTGGACCTAAATTATGCCCCACGGGTAAGGTGGAAGTCAATGGGCGATGCAAAGATAAACAACTACAACAAGCTCAAATAAATATTATTTACATTTATTGTGATTCTTTATTTAATCATATTTGGTTGGTCCTTGATATCAACTTCTTGTTCATCCCTCGTCTTTCCCTTGCTCAGCAAGTCTCCCTGCATTATCCTACAAGCCTGTGATCACCCCAGAGCTGGTGGGCAGCAGTGTCCACCTGCGATGCACCTTCAGTGGGGTGAAGACCTCGGGACTCCCCTTGGGCTACCTGGTGGTCTGGGCCCACTTGCTTCAAGGAGACCACCATAGTCCCAGTGCCCAAGAAAACCAAGGTGACATACCCAAATGACTATCGCCCTGTCACACTCACCCCTGTAATCGTGAAGTGCTTCGAAAGACAGGTCTTGGCTCACGTTAAGGCCAGGCACACTGGACCAACTCCAATTTGACTACCGCTCCAACAGATCCACGGAAGATGCCAATTCCATCGCTATTCACACGGCCCTAAGACATCTGGACTAGAGGAACACCTACAGTATGTGAGAATGCTGTTCATTGACTACGGTTCAGCATTCAACACTGTTGTTCCCTCCAAGTTTGTCACCAAGCTCAGAGCACTTGGTCTGGACACTACCATCTGCAACTGGATCCTGGACTTCCTGAAGGGCTGACCACAGGCTGTGAGGATTTGCAACAACACTTCCTCCACACTGACTCTTAACACAGAGGCCCCCCCAGGGTGTGTCCTCAGCCCTCTGCTGCACTCCTTGTTCACCAATGACTGCATGGCTTTGCATGATCCCAATTCTATCATCCATCATGAAGTTTGCTGATGACACCACGGTTGTAGGCCTGTAACCAACAACAATGAGTCAGCCTCTAGGGAGGAGGTAAGTGACCTGGCATTGTGGTGCCAGGAAAACAACATCTCCCTCAACGTCAGCAGAACAAAGGAGTTGATTGTTTACTTCAGGAAGCAGAGGGAACATGCCCTATCCACATCAACGGGACTGCAGTAGAGAGAGTCAGCATTTTTAAGTTCCTCAGTGTACATGAATTCACATGGACCAACACCGTCCCCACTGTTGTCAAGAGGGTGCAACAGCGCCTCTACTTCCTAAGGCGGCTTAAGAAATTTGGACACACAGGAGGAAGACATTGAATAGGACCACTTCAAGCACACACCTTTGCACACACCAGTGCCAACACCAAAGGGTTCAGACTCCTGACCTCCAACTGTAATGCTACACACACATCACAACTGCTGCTACCAGACTGTTGTTAATACTGCAAAATTTAAACAGTTGCCCCCCAATCCACCCCTCCCCAATACACGTGTAAATATTGAACTATAAATTGTGCCTTTCTGAATTATACTTATGCTAAAATGTTTATTATTTTCTACTGAGCCATTTACTTTATGTTCGTATTCTTATATTTTCACATGTATTATTGCTGTTGCATTGTCTAGAAGGAACCTGCAAGTAAGCATTTGGTTGGACGGTGTATACCATGTGTATCCTGTATACGACTAAGAAAACTTGAAACTTGAGAGAGCAATTACTGTATTAGTGGCTTGTCTGCTAAATGACCGTACATCCCTGCCATGTTAAGCCATGTGTGGATGGATCCTACTAGTACTAGTGTGTATCCATGACAACCTGTGCAGTACAAGGCAGGCCTGGACTCACTCATCAGGCTCTGTTCCACACATGCTGATGTCACAGCTGGGCTAGATCAGGGGTCACTACTTTACTGAGGGTTGAGTTAAACACACCACGGCTCCAGCCCTAGCACATTGCTCATGTAGCCTACACGCCATGTGACTCAGTGAAACGTTTGGATGAATTACACATACAAGCCAACACAAATTAGAAAGACCATTTTTACGACCCTAAGCCTTATGCTTTTTTGAAGGGGAAATATTCAAAATGCTGTTTAATTTGTGGCTACTTTATGTCATTATTAACATACGATTATTTCACAGTTCTCCTGCGGTGTCTCCACGTTCCTGGGTAACTCCAGCCGGACACAATCTCTGGCCAAAGAGAGTGAGAGCTTCTACGCTGGAATTAAAGTAAACCATCATGACTAAAACCCTCATCATTCTGAATGTGTTTGAAGCTGGGATGGTTGTTGGTTGACCTCTAAGTTGTGTATAATCCATTGTTGAGCATTAAACGCCTCCTGAACTGCATCGTGTGCTGTAAATTAAATGAAGATTGAGCCCAGACTGTCCAGGAACCGGTGTCTGTACTCCTCAGGAGCCCCACTGTGTGAGCCAGTGCTTACTGTACTAGTGCCAGAGAGGTTTAAAACCAAGAGACTCAACATGTGCTTACTTCCTGTTTGTTTACACCCATCCAATCCTTTCTCAGATCTAGGGGCTAGGGGTTGATTTCATACGCAGGCTTGTCTTGTCTTGCAGCTCTGTGGGGGTATTTACTAAGCAGACACTGTTATGTGTCCTGTTGCCCTTCCAGACAGCCTGGATCCCAGCATGGAGGCCCCCCAACATGCCCCTGTCTACCTGCCAGGTGGAGCTGCAGCCTACTGCAGCCTGCAGCCGGAGCCAGGGGTGTGCCTGGGCCAGCCTCACCCTCACCGCCGTCACAGACTTCACCCACGACGGCAACCGCCCCAGCCTCCTCAACGCCACGCCACACTCTGACGCACCGCGCCTCTGGAGGGGATACACCCCTCAAGGTCTGACCTGGAGACCCATAGAAATATAATTACAAAATATTAGAACACCAGAATGGAATTAGAACTTTAGAATATTCTAATTCTCTTTGCTATGAAACCACGCCTCTGGATGGGCTACAGCCCCACCCCACTCAAGGTCCGAGAGAGAGACAATGTAGCTATAAGCCTCAGAACAACTGCTTATGACACTAACAGAACTGCAGTAAATATCTGAATGACATAGTGCCACAGTGTTTACATGGTTCATGGACTGTTATGAACCAACGACAAATCACTCACACTGCTTTTCTACGTGAGCTTCCACTCTTTCCTTTAAACTAAGTCTGAACATTACTCATGTAGCAAAACTGTTGTGTCCTCCTAAACTTCCCACTTCCCCTATGTTGTGTCATCACTCAGTCATGTAATCAGGCTAGCCACATCTGTGTTTAGTGTTTAAGACATGAAAGCATTTGGCCTGTTTTTCAGACACACACACACACACACACACACACACACACGAAGCCCTGTGCTGTTGCCTACACTTTAATCAGCACGACCAGAGTGGGTCACGCTAAGCTATGTTCCTCATACCTCTACAGGTCACTGTTCAAGATGTTCCCTATGCAAGCTGCTACTCTCTGACTGATCCGCACATCATTACGTTGGATGGCTGGGGCATTGTGGTTAGCATGCTGTGTCCTCTGTTGCTCAGTTGGTAGAGCTTGTCGCTTGTTAGATTCCCAGGAGCACCAATCCGTAAATCCCTTTGGATAAAAGCATCTGCTAAATGGCCTATATTATTATTATTATATATTAGTGTTACCCACAGGCTTGGAGACAAGTACCCATTTCACATTCCCATTCTTTCCCCCCAATAGACCTTCATGTACATTAAAATACAGTGTGTTTCAAGAAAATTCTCATTTACTATGCATAACTTTTTTTCCCCCACATTACTTGATTTGAGCGAATTTAATGATCAAGAAGAGCTATTTAAATCACCACTCCACCTCCTGCTAACTGATTAAGTTCTTTACTGTAATTATTATTATTAACTATCCTCTCGCAGCTCACTACGTGAGAGTTTGGTCAAAGCTGGTACTTGAAAACCTTGCAAAAAACACCCACTACTCAGAGATAAATATGTTAAAAATGTTTTTCAGACCGAACAGGTCCGAAGGGGACCAGTCCATAACTTTCTAAATGGAGAGAACATTTTAAAGCCTATTTATTTTTAAGTAATTGCTTCACCTTCATTGTGCTTATGCAATCTCCAGATCCCATAATCAAAATACATTTTTTGCTTGATTAGATGGAAAAGTGTTTTTTAGATGAACTTTCAGTACGCACACCCATCCCCAATTCCCACTGATTGCATTTGTATATATGTGCCCTATGGTTTCCATTGGGCTGTTGATAATTGTTACTATGTCCGTTGGTCGTGTGAGTACCTGTGCTGTGTGTTTTGGCTTTCGTACCATTGTGGATTGCACAGATGATTACGGGTCTCGTCCTGTGTGCTAATCATTGTGCGCTTGTGTTATTTATTCGAGGTACTCCTCACTCTTTTGTTTGGGTTTCAACCCTGTGTGTTGTATACGTGTTTGTTTGGTCTTCGTCCCCGATTTACATGGCACACTGTAATTTGGGTGAAATTAAAAACCCTATTACGTATTCCTGCGCCTGTCTCCCAAATCATTCATACCAACGTGACAATTATTGGAGACTAGGTCTTACCATTTATTTGAACTTGCCAGTGAAATAACTTTAAAATAACTTATTTGATGCACATGTTCAATTCTAACAAATGGCCACCAACATTTTCGCGAGCAAGATGCACAATGCATAAATGTTGTTTTGGTGTTTTTAAGTAAGAACATCACAGCTACGAAATCAATCCAATTTATCATCACGGTTTTCAGACCTGTTTCTCCCCACCAGACGCTATGAGAACCAACTGACGGGTGGGTACCTTCATCCTCTACAAGAGCCTCCAGGGAGCGTTCGAGGTCCAGGCTCGTCAGTGGGACTGTGGCAGCCACCATTACGCTGTGTCGTGCAACTGTGGAGTGGCGGCCAGGGAGGGAAACGAGGTTGATTGATTACATTTTTATTTTTATTTTACCTTTTATAAGTTCGTCTCATTGAGATTAAACATTGATTTTTACAAGAGAGACCTCTCTACTTTGTTCATGACACAATTCATTTTTCCAACAATTGTTTACAGACAGATTATTTCACTTATAATTCACTGTATCACAATTCCAGTGGGTCAGAAGTTTACATACACTAAGTTGACTGTGCCTTTAAACAGCTTGGACAATTCCAGGAAAGGATGTCATGGATTTAGAAGATTCTGATAGGCTAATTGACATCATTTGAGTCAATTGGAGGTATACCTGTGGATGTATTTCAAGGCCTACCTTCAAACTCAGTGCCTCTTTGCTTGACAGCATGAGAAAATCAAAAGTAATCTGCCAAGATCTCAGAAAAAATAATTGTAGCCCTCCACAAGGAGGCCTACAAACCTGTGTCACGCCCTGACCTTAGAGATCCTTATTATTCTCTATTTTTGGTTAGGTCAGGGTGTGACTCTGGTGGGAAAGTCTATGTTTTCTATTTCTTTGTTTTGGCCGAGTGTGGTTCCCAATCAGAGGCAGCTGTCTTTCGTTGTCTCCGATTGGGGATCACATAAGTTGTCATTTTCCTTTTGGGTTTTGTGGTATCTTGTTTTCTGTTTATCAAAATCAAATCAAATTTATTTATATAGCACTTCGTACATCAGCTGATATCTCAAAGTGCTGTACAGAAACCCAGCCTAAAACCCCAAACAGCAAGCAATGCAGGTGTAGAAGCACGATGGCTAGGAAAAACTCCCTAGAAAGGCCAAAACCTAGGAAGAAACCTAGAGAGGAACCAGGCTATGTTGGGTGGCTAGTCCTCTTCTGGCTGTGCCGGGTGGAGATTATAACAGAACATGGCCAAGATGTTCAAATGTTCATAAATGACCAGCATGGTCCAATAATAATAAGGCAGAACAGTTGAAACTGGAGCAGCAGCACGGCCAGGTGGACTGGGGACAGTAAGGAGTATTCATTTCAGGTAGTCCTGATGCATGGTCCTAGGGCTCAGGTCCTCCAAGAGACAGAGAGAAAGAATTAGAGAGTGCACACTTAAATTCACACAGGACACCGAATAGGACAGGATAAGTACTCCAAATATAACAAACTGACCCTAGCCCCCCGACACATAAACTACTGCAGCATAAATACTGGAGGCTGAGACAGGAGGGGTCAGGAGACACTGTGGCCCCATCCGAGGACACCCCCGGACAGGGCCAAACAGGAAGGATACAACCCCACCAACTTTGCAAAAGCACAGCCCCCACACCACTAGAGGGATATCTTCAACCACCAACTTACCATCCTGAGACAAGGCTGAGTATAGACCACAAAGATCTCCGCCATGGCACAACCCAAGGGGGGGCACCAACCCAGACAGGAAGATCACATCAGTGACTCAACCCACTCAGGTGACGCACCCCTCCCAGGGACGGTATGAAAGAGCCCCAATAAGCCAGTGACTCAGCCCCTATAATAGGGTTAGAGGCAGAGAATCCCAGTGGAAAGAGGGGAACCGGCCAGGCAGAGACAGCAAGGGCGGTTCGTTGCTCCAGAGCCTTTCCGTTCACCTTCCCACTCCTGGGCCAGACTACACTCAATCATATGACCCACTGAAGAGATGAGTCTTCAGTAAAGACTTAAAGGTTGAGACCGAGTTTGCGTCTCTCACATGGGTAGGCAGACCGTTCCATAAAAATGGAGCTCTATAGGAGAAAGCCCTGCCTCAAGCTGTTTGCTTAGAAATTCTAGGGACAATTAGGAGGCCTGAGTCTTGTGACCGTAGCGTACGTGTAGGTATGTACGGCAGGACCAAATCAGAGAGATAGGTAGGAGCAAGCCCATGTAATGCTTTGTAGGTTAGCAGTAAAACCTTGAAATCAGCCCTTGCTTTGACAGGAAGCCAGTGTAGGGAGGCTAGGACTGGAGTAATATGATCAAATTTTGGGTTCTAGTCAGGATTCTAGCAGCCGTATTTAGCACTAACTGAAGTTTATTTAGTGCTTTATCCGGGTAGCCGGAAAGTAGAGCATTGCAGTAGTCTAACCTAGAAGTGACAAAAGCATGGATACATTTTTCTGCATCATTTTTGGACAGAAAGTTTCTGATTTTTGCAATGTTACGTAGATGGAAAAAATATGTCCTTGAAATGGTATTGATATGTTCTTCAAAAGAGAGATCAGGGTACAGAGTAACGCTGAGGTCCTTCACAGTTTTATTTGAGATGACTGTACAACCATTAAGATTAATTGTCAGATTCAACAGAAGATCTCTTTGTTTCTTGGGACCTAGAACAAGCATCTCTGTTTTGTCCGAGTTTAAAAGTGGAAAGTTTGCAGCCATCCACTTCCTTATGTCTGAAACACATGCTTCTAACGAGGGCAATTTTGGGGCTTCACCATGTTTCATTGAAATGTACAGCTGTGTGTCATCCGCATAGCAGTGAAAGTTAATATTATGTTTTCGAATGACATCCCCAAGAGGTAAAATATATAGTGAAAACAATAGTGGTCCTAAAACGGAACCTTGAGGAACACCGAAATTTACAGTTGATTTGTTAGAGGACAAACCATTCACAGAGACAAACTGATATCTTTCCGACAGATAAGATCTAAACCAGGCCAGAACTTGTCCGTGTAGACCAATTTGGGTTTCCAATCTCTCCAAAATAATGTGGTGATCGATGGTATCAAAAGCAGCACTAAGGTCTAGGAGCACGAGGACAGATGCAGAGCCTCGGTCTGATGCCATTAAAAGGTAATTTACCACCTTCACAAGTGCAGTCTCAGTGCTATGATGGGATCTAAAACCAGACTGAAGCATTTCGTATACATTGTTTGTGTTCAGGAAGGCAGTGAGTTGCTGCGCAACAGCCTTTTCTAAACATTTTGAGAGGAATAGAAGATTCGATATAGGCCGATAGTTTTTTACATTTTCTGGGTCAAGGTTTGGCTTTTTCAAGAGAGGCTTCATTACTGCCACTTTTAGTGAGTTTGGTACACATCCGGTGGATAGAGAGCCGTTTATTATGTTCAACATAGGAGGGCCAAGCACAGGAAGCAGCTCTTTCAGTAGTTTAGTTGGAATAGGGTCCAGTATGCAGCTTGAAGATTTAGAGGCCATGATTATTTTCATCATTGTGTCAAGAGATATAGTACTAAAACACTTGAGCGTCTCTCTTGATCCTAGGTCCTGGCAGAGTTGTGCAGACTCAGGACAACTGAGCTTTGAAGGAAGTGTCTAGTGTTTAGTGTCTGTACCTGACAGAACTTTTGTTTTCACTTTGGTTATTTTGTTTGAGTGTTTTTTGAAAATAAAAATCATGAACACTTTCCACGCTGCGCTTTGGTCCACTCCTTTCGACTAGAGCCGTAACAACCTGATTCAGTTACACCAGCTCTGTCAGGAGGAATGGGCCAAAATTCACCCAACTCATTGTGGGAAGCTTGTGGAAGGCTACCCGTAAAGTTTGACCCAAGTTAAACAATTTAAATGCAAAGCTACCAAACACTCAATTAGTATATGTAAACTTCTGACCCACTGGGAATGTGATGAAAGAAATAAAAGCTGAAATAAATCATTCTCTCTACTATTATTCTGACATTTCACATTCTTAAAATAAAGTGGGGATTCTAAATGGCCTAAGAAAGGGAATTCTTACTAGGATTAAATGTCAGGAATTGTGAAAACTGAGTTTAAATGTATTTGGCTAACGTGTATGTAAACTTCCGACTTCAACTGTACTTACATACAGACAAATAAATACAGAAAAGAAACAGAAGTCACTTGAACCCAGTCTGGCACAAAGAGAAGATTCATTTGGTAGACAAGCCTATACACAATATATATATATATATATATATATATATATACACACACACATCAGTAACCACATAGAAGATAAATATTTTTACTATTTAATTATAGGTAGCCATTTTCTTTTATTCCATGCTTTATGTAAATATTCTGCAAACAGAAATACACAATGGACAAAAACATTTCAATTTCTCCTCATCACTCAGCCACATAATGCCAGGGTAGAAATATCTGATGTGCTTTCTGGAATAAGTGCAAGCGTATATCGAGGTAGAAAGGGCAATAGAGGATCAAATTTGTTTCATTCTCTATTTCTTTGAGGTCACAATAATTACATAGTCTTTCCTCGTCCATTTCACCACAATACTGACCTGTTTCAATACGCAGAGGCAATATCCCTGATCTGACCTGTTTCAATACGCAGAGGCAATATCCCTGATCTGACCTGTTTCAATACGCAGAGGCAATATCCCTGATCTGACCTGTTTCAATACGCAGAGGCAATATCCCTGATCTGACCTGTTTCCAATACGCAGAAGCAATATCCCTGATTTTACCTGTTTCAATACGCAGAGGCAATATCCCTGATTTTACCGGTTTCAATACACAGAGGCAATATCCCTGATTTTTCCTGTGCACATAGTGCACACATCTCTTGTTTTTAGGTAGGTTAAACATAATATATCTCTCACACACGAATGAACCCTTAATCAAACAAAAGTTTCTCAGTTTGGGTTTATGATTAATCTCCTCCACCCAATTGTTTTCATAATGTATTAAATTTTTTTTTTTTTAAATGTCTCCCTTAATTTGGTTTTCATACAGACGTTAGCAGTCAGACTGTTGAAGAAGGTCAGACATTTCAGTTGCCCAGGCTCCCCCTATGGATAGATCCCATTGAAAAACGTTTCTGGCAGTTGGCGTATCCAACAGTCTATTCCGAAGTATCACCATCTCACCTCCATCTCACATCTCACCTTTCCTATAACTCCCCCAAGAGCTCCACTTGCAATTACAATTTTTAACTGTTTAATTTCTTTTGCCAAATCATTTATAAACAAAGCAAACAAAGTTGGTGATAAGGCGTCTCCTTGTTTTACACCCGAGGGTGTGGGAAACCAATCTGTACGATATTCATTAACACACACACAAGCAATCGGCACCTTGTAAAGAGACTGGATTGCTTGATAAAATTTCCCATCAACCTCTGTCTTTAACAAACTATAGGCTAAAAGATCCCTATTTACCAAATCAAATATGGACTCAATAGTAAACTTTGTGATAAAAGCACCAAATTTGGCACAGAGGTAGATGTACGTATGTACCCCAAAAAGATATAGATATGGAGCCACCCCAGATTTGGATCCTGGGAGGGTGTGGCAGCCAGCATAAATAAAACGTAAATTAGCTTTCATTCAATATCTCTATACCAATTAGAGAGTCTCATCTTTGATATGCAAATTGAACTGAGTTGATAGCCTATAGCATTCCAGAGTTAGAGCTAAAAGTCTGATGGCGCCCATATCGCCTATGTCACCCATATTGCTGGCTCAATCGCCAATTTGTCAGCCTTTGAGTACCACAGAAGCATAACACTTTGAATGAATAACAAACAAATGTTCATAACAAGTGGCAATGGATGAAATTGATCAAAATATCTCTTAAAACATACAAAGACTTATATTTTGAAATATTATATTTGACTGTAAATGTATGACCATTTTTTGATATGTGCTTATTGTGGGGAAATTAAACCATTTACTTGTGTTGCGAAGGGTTGATAAAATAGAAAGTGGTACTGCTTGACAGACAGTGTCTCTTTGCAATCATTACCAATTTGCGGTACAAACGTGCTAAAAATAAGTTGACGCTTTTAGTGTTAAAGAAATGCATGTATATATATATATATATATATATATATATACAGTGGGGCAAAAAAGTATTTAGTCAGCCATCAATTGTGCACGTTCTCTCACTTAAAAGGATGAGAGAGGCCTGTAATTTTCATCATAGGTACACTTCAACTATGACAGACAAAATGAGAAAAAAAAATCCAGAAAATCACATTGTAGGATTTTTAATGAATTTATTTGCAAATTATGGTGGAAAATAAGTATTTGGTCAATAACGAAAGTTTATCTCAATACTTTGTTATATACCCTTTGTTGGCAATGACAGAGGTCAAATGTTTTCTGTATGTCTTCACAAGGTTTTCACACACTGTTGCTGGTATTTTGGCCCCTTCCGCTTTGCAGATCTCCTCTAGAGCAGTGATGTTTTGGGGCTGTTGCTGGGCAACACGGACTTTCAACTCCCTCCAAAGATTTTCTATGGGGTCGAGATCTGGAGACTGGCTAGGCCACTCCAGGACCTTGAAATGCTTCTTACGAAGCCACTCCTTCGTTGCCCGGGCGGTGTGTTTGGGATCATTATCATGCTGAAAGACCCAGTCACGTTTCATCTTCAATGCCCTTGCTGATGGAAGGAGGTTTTCACTCAAAATCTCACGATACATGGCCCCATTCATTCTTTCTTTTACACGGATCAGTCGTCCTGGTCCCTTTGCAGAAAAACAGCCCCAAAGCATGATGTTTCCACCCCCATGCTTCACAGTAGGTATGGTGTTCTTTGGATGCAACTCAGCATTCTTTGTCCTCCAAACACGACGAGTTGAGTTTTTACCCAAAAGTTATATTTTGGTTTCATCTGAACATATGACATTCTCCCAATCTTCTTCTGGATCATCCAAATGCTCTCTAGCAAACTTCAGACGGGCCTGGACATGTACTGGCTTAAGCAGGGGGACACGTCTGGCACTGTAGGATTTGAGTCCCTGGCGGCGTAGTGTGTTACTGATGGTAGGCTTTGTTACTTTGGTCCCAGCTCTCTGCAGGTCATTCACTAGGTCACCCCCGTGTGGTTCTGGGATTTTTGCTCACTGTTCTTGTGATCATTTTGACCCCACGGGGTGAGATCTTGCGTGGAGCCCCAGATCGTGGGAGATTATCAGTGGTCTTGTATGTCTTCCATTTCCTAATAATTGATTTTTGATTGATACCTTGATGCTATTTTATCGCCCCCAGAAACCTCCTTTTACTCTCTGTTCCAGACGTTCTAGACGACCAATTCTTATTACTTTTAGTCGCACCCTTATTCTACTCCTCCTATGTTCCTCTGGCGATGTAGAGGTGAATCCAGGCCCTGCAGTGCCTAGCTCCACTCCTATTCCCCAGGCGCTCTCTTTTGACGACTTCTGTAACCGTAATAGCCTTGGTTTCATGCATGTTAACATTAGAAGCCTCCTCCCTAAGTTTGTTCTATTCACTGCTTTAGCACACTCTGCCAACCCGGATGTTCTAGCTGTGTCTGAATCCTGGCTTAGGAAGACCACCAAAAATTCAGACATTTTAATTCCAAACTACAACATTTTCAGACAAGATAGAACTGCCAAAGGGGGCGGTGTTGCAATCTACTGCAAAGATAGCCTGCAGAGTTCTGTCCTACTATCCAGGTCTGTACCCAAACAATTTGAACTTCTACTTTTAAAAATCCACCTGTCTAAAAACAAGTCTCTCACCGTTGCCGCCTGCTATAGACCACCCTCTGCCCCCAGCTGTGCTCTGGACACCATATGTGAACTGATTGCCCCCCATCTATCTTCAGAGCTCGTGCTGCTAGGCGACCTAAACTGGAACATGCTTAACACCCCAGCCATCCTACAATCTAAACTTGATGCCCTCAATCTCACACAAATTATCAATGAACCTACCAGGTACCTCCCCAAAGCCTTAAACATGGGCACCCTCATAGATATCATCCTAACCAACTAACCCTCTAAATACACCTCTGCTGTCTTCAACCAAGATCTCAGCGATCACTGCCTCATTGCCTGCATCCGTAATGGGTCAGCGGTCAAACGACCTCCTCTCATCACTGTAAAACGCTCCCTGAAACACTTCAGCGAGCAGGCCTTTCTAATCGACCTGGCCGGGGTATCCTGGAAGGATATTGACCTCATCCCGTCAGTAGAGGATGCCTGGATATTTTTTAAAAATGCCTTCCTAACCATCTTAAATAAACATGCCCCATTCAAGAAATTTAGAACCAGGAACAGATATAGCCCTTGGTTCTCCCCAGACCTGACTGCCCTTAACCAACACAAAAACATCCTATGGCGTTCTGCATTAGCATCGAACAGCCCCCGTGATATGCAGCTGTTCAGGGAAGCTAGAAACCATTATACACAGGCAGTTAGAAAAGCCAAGGCTAGCTTTTTCAAGCAGAAATTTGCTTCTTGCAACACTAACTCAAAAAAGTTCTGGGACACTGTAAAGTCCATGGAGAATAAGAACACCTCCTCCCAGCTGCCCACTGCACTGAAGATAGGAAACACTGTCACCACTGATAAATCCACCATAATTGAAAATTTCAATAAGCATTTTTCTACTGCTGGCCATGCTTTCCACCTGGCTACTCCTACCCCTGTCAACAGCACTGCACCCCCAACAGCAACTCGCCCAAGCCTTCCCCATTTCTCCTTCTCCCAAATCCATTCAGCTGATGTTCTGAAAGAGCTGCAAAATCTGGACCCCTACAAATCAGCCGGGCAAGACAATCTGGACCCTTTCTTTCTAAAATTATCTGCCGAAATTGTTGCCACCCCTATTACTAGCCTGTTCAACCTCTCTTTCGTGTCGTCTGAGATTCCCAAAGATTGGAAAGCAGCTGCGGTCATCCCCCTCTTCAAAGGGGGGGACACTCTTGACCCAAACTGCTACAGACCTATATCTATCCTACCATGCCTTTCTAAGGTCTTCGAAAGCCAAGTCAACAAACAGATTACCGACCATTTTGAATCTCACCATACCTTCTCTGCTATGCAATCTGGTTTCAGAGCTGGTCATGGGTGCACCTCAGCCACGCTCAAGGTCCTAAACGATATCTTAACCGCCATCGATAAGAAACATTACTGTGCAGCCGTATTCATTGATCTGGCCAAGGCTTTCGACTCTGTCAATCACCACATCCTCATCGGCAGACTCAACAGCCTTGGTTTCTCAAATGATTGCCTCGCCTGGTTCACCAACTACTTCTCTGATAGAGTTCAGTGTGTCAAATTGGAGGGTCTGTTGTCCGGACCTCTGGCAGTCTCTATGGGGGTGCCACAGGGTTCAATTCTTGGACCGACTCTCTTCTCTGTATACATCAATGAGGTCGCTCTTGCTGCTGGTGAGTCTCTGATCCACCTCTACGCAGACGACACCATTCTGTATACTTCCGGCCCTTCTTTGGACACTGTGTTAACAACCCTCCAGGCAAGCTTCAATGCCATACAACTCTCCTTCCGTGGCCTCCAATTGCTCTTAAATACAAGTAAAACTAAATGCATGCTCTTCAACCGATCGCTACCTGCACCTACCCGCCTGTCCAACATCACTACTCTGGACGGCTCTGACTTAGAATACGTGGACAACTACAAATACTTAGGTGTCTGGTTAGACTGTAAACTCTCCTTCCAGACCCATATCAAACATCTCCAATCCAAAGTTAAATCTAGAATTGGCTTCCTATTTCGCAACAAAGCATCCTTCACTCATGCTGCCAAACATACCCTTGTAAAACTGACCATCCTACCAATCCTCGACTTTGGCAATGTAATTTACAAAATAGCCTCCAATACCCTACTCAACAAATTGGATGCAGTCTATCACCGTTTTGTCACCAAAGCCCCATATACTACCCACCATTGCGACCTGTACGCTCTCGTTGGCTGGCCCTCGCTTCATACTCGTCGCCAAACCCACTGGCTCCATGTCATCTACAAGACCCTGCTAGGTAAAGTCCCCCCTTATCTCAGCTCGCTGGTCACCATAGCATCTCCCACCTGTAGCACACGCTCCAGCAGGTATATCTCTCTAGTCACCCCCAAAACCAATTCTTTCTTTGGCCGCCTCTCTTTCCAGTTCTCTGCTGCCAATGACTGGAACGAACTACAAAAATCTCTGAAACTGGAAACACTTATCTCCCTCACTAGCTTTAAGCACCAACTGTCAGAGCAGCTCACAGATTACTGCACCTGTACATAGCCCACCTATAATTTAGCCCTATCAACTACCTCTTTCCCAACTGTATTTAATTAATTTATTTATTTTGCTCCTTTGCACCCCATTATTTTTATTTCTACTTTGCACATTCTTCCATTGCAAAACTACCATTCCAGTGCTTTACTTGCTATATTGTATTTACCTTGCCACCAAGGCCTTTTTTGCCTTTACCTCCCTTCTCACCTCATTTGCTCACATTGTATATAGACTTGTTTATACTTTATTATTGACTGTATGTTTGTTTTACTCCATGTGTAACTCTGTGTTGTTGTATCTGTCGAACTGCTTTGCTTTATCTTGGCCAGGTCGCAATTGTAAATGAGAACTTGTTCTCAACTTGCCTACCTGGTTAAATAAAGGTAAAATAAAAAATAAATAAATAAAACATTTTATACTGATAACAAGTTCAAACAGGTGCCATTAATACAGGTAACGAGTGGAGGACAGAGGAGCCTATTACAGAAGAAGTTACAGGTCTGTGAGAGCCAGAAATCTTGCTTGTTTGTAGGTGACCAAATACTTATTTTCCACCATAATTTGCAAATAAATTCATTAAAAATCCTACAATGTGATTTTCTGGATTTTTTTTCTCGTTTTGTCTGTCATAGTTGAAGTGTACCTATGATGAAAATTACAGGCCTCTCTCATCTTTTTAAGTGGGAGAACTTGCACAATTGGTGGCTGACTAAATACTTTTTTGCCCCACTGTATATATTTATACAGCTTGTAAAAACAGTAGAAAACTATAAGGATAACACAATACAGTAAATTACCTATTTTTATTTTGTGGTCCTTAAGGTGGTCATGCTGGTCATGGGTAACGGTCAGCTTCAGGAGACCAGGCCCCAGCTCTCTCTGAAGAACCTGGGAGGATATAACAGTGGGACCAGCGGCTCCAGTCAGTATCGGATCAAGATCCATGAAAATCACAGTAGGTATTGGTTCAGTTAAAGTGATTAATTTTACTAAGTAGGTTTACCCATTTAGTTGTTGGGAGCATATATAGCTTGTGTGACTTTGTTTTTGTACTGTTTTTTCTCGAGTAGTCAGCACCTCTACAAGCATTTTTGGGTATGCGTCAGCTAATGCTTTTTTACTAAAGTCATTACCACCACTTTTATGGGCTGTTTCCTCCCTCACTGTCTAGACAGGTTTGGGGATGTGTGAGTTTGTGAGCCCACTGAGCCCAATATTGAATGAAACGACTTTTACCAGTCATGGGGGGAAAAAAAATGTTCTGCTAGGGGCAATCTGCAACACTGTACGATTGGTTTAATGTAATGTCCAACACTAGTTCTCCAGATAGAAAGATTTGGAGATTGATGTTGTTGTTGTTGTTTTGATGGGTTCCTCTATGTACTGCACTGATCCACATAAGAAAACTATGAGTGAACTCTTTATGTAATAGGCAGTTTGCATAAAGATCTGTTAGAATTGGCGTCCAGGTGAAACAAAGGTTATCTCTTACTTTTATAATACTTTATAATATATTTAATTTAGCAGATGCTGTTATCCCTTTTTATTCCTTTTGTAGTTGATCTTTCCATCTGGGGCCTTTGTGAGGTCAGTGATTGGGGGATGAGCCTGTCAATCAGAGCTCCCAGTGTGGACTACAGCAGTACCACGGGACTCTGTTGGACGTTCGACCGGAACGGTCACAACGACTTCCATGGACCTGATGGGACCACCTATGGGAGCACTGAACAAGAACGCTTTGTGCAGGAATGGAGGTAACTATTAATGATTCTATATAGATCTGAGAGGGTTCCCCTGAGCTTGTAACTGTTCAGTGTACATTCCCCCACCCCTTTCCTTTTGGTCGTTTAGTTTGTAAGTGAATTGTTGTTCCGTAATAACCTTGGGTTACTTTTTCTATTTTAGCTGGCATGAGAAAAGAAAGCCTTTATCAAATTATGTGTTATCCCCAAGGCTTCCTCTAATTCAGAGTCTGATGAGATAGCTCGTTGTCTGATCCATATCCCTCTGTTTCTTCTTTGTGTCAGGCTAGCCGCGGGGGAGAGCTTATTTGACACCGTGCCCCCTGTAATGGAGGTGGAGGAACTACGGCCTTTCTGTCGGTGTCAGGAGGGCTACAGCATGTCTCTGCATTTCGCCAAGGGCCACACCGGGAGATAGCCATGATAACTTTAACCCCTCGTCGCCCCAGCACCAGGCCCAGTGCCAGTCTCACGACAACGTGGATGTCTTCCTCTGGGTGGACACTACCTCTGAGTACATTAGGAGTGCTGAACCAGAACAAAGTGACCACCAGGGAGTGTCCATCCTGAACTGCCCAGCTCTGCCTATGGAGATACACAAACAGCCGAGTTCCCAGATGGTGGACTATGGTGGGTTTGGGGACCACGTGGATAAGAGTGAGAGAGAGATTGAGCGGGAGCTCAGAAGAGACTTCCTGGTTGCCGTAGACGACAACAGGCCCAAGACAAAGAGACAGGTGTTCTACCTTTGTATTTTTTCTTCTCTTTTTGTTTATCTTGTTGTATAGTGTCCTTGAGTTGATTTGAATGACCCTTGATAAAAAAATTATATTGTTATTATTGTCATTATTGCTATTATTATTGCTATCGTCATCATTAGGCGCTGTACGAGTTCCAGCCCATCTTCACCACTCAGTCCCTGAGCCAAGCGGACCTGGAGAGCTTAGCCTATTTCTTTCCTGAGGACCACCACCTGTCTGCAGAGCGACCAGTGGCTCAGCCTGTGTGGCCCACCCCGAGTGGGCTTACCTCGGTCAAGGCCCTGGAGGTGTACCAGCTAGCCCTGGGGAACTCCACGGTGGGAACAGAGTGTAGAAGGGCTGCTGGGCCGGAGGCTGGATGAGGCAGTGGACCTGTGCATGCTGGACCTGCAGCTCAAGGTTTTTCTGTTTGTGTCTGCGTCTGAAATGCCGCCCTATTCCCGATATAGTTCACTACTTTTGACCAGAGCCCACAGGGCTAGGAAATATGGTGCCATTTCGGACACTACTGTTGTTGATTTTGTAACTTGCTAGGTCTTGTCTGCCCTTTTGTCAAGCCAGTTGTACAGTATGCTCATGGATTTCAGTTTCCATTGACCGCAATGTGAGTGCAGTTGAACTTGAACTTCTTGAACTTGATGTTATAGGATGACCTGGCCTGGGAGGAGACTCTGGTGCCCTACCTGGAGAACGAGTGTGAGAGGAGGCTATTGGAGGACCGGACCCAGAGGGCCCTGGAGCTGGGGGAGTCCATGGCCAGGACCGGGAGGGAGGGGGTTGGGGGGATCATTGGGACGGAACTCACCGCACTGCGCTGCCCCAACTTCTGCAACGGGAACAGCCAGTGCACTGAGTGGGGTTGTCAATGCTATCCTGGCCACAGCTTCTACGACTGCAGTCTGGCTATCAGTGAGTGTTCACTCGCAAGCTGCTCAGAGGTTGGGCGTAATTTTGGCATCAAAACAGCTCATCTTAAAATTGGATTTCATCAGCTCATTGGTCATTTTGTTGTTAAGTCTACGACATTAGACTACTGCACTCTCAAGTTATTTTTAATATTGGATACAGTGAGTAATCCTCATTCACATCCACAAAGGAGTGCTGATTTAGGATCAGGTCCCTATGGTCCATATAATTATAATCTAAAATACAAAACTGGCCCTAGATCTGTACTCCTACTCTGGTATGCTTTGTGAACACAGATCCTGATTGAGAGATGGGAGATAGTAGGATGCTGTTTATCACCAGGTAGAGGTCCGGGCATCCATCCGTGACCTCTCTCTGTGTGTTGTGTGATTTATAGTAGCTGATCTGGGATCAGGGTCCTTGGGGAACACGGCAGGGCACGCCAATACATCCAGCTAATAGCTCAACTGATCACAGGCGAACATCAAGTCTCCCCCTGGGCCACAGCACAGATCAGGGAGGGGACATTGAAGGGGAATTGTCTCCTCTTTTTGTGTTGATTGTTTGTTGTTATGCTGTGGGGATAGCATCTTACCTTATAATAGTAAATGCCACTGAGTTTAATACCACTTATGGCATTGTATTCTGTAGAACGTAGAATCAAACTGGAATCAAAGACGGCAGACGTACTAGTACTGTACTTTATGCAGACAGAGTCAAAGTGACTCTTTCCAAATGTTAAACTCATTCTGGCGGGTATTATAAAACAGTTCGCTGCTTCATGATAATGTACTTGAGCATGACCTCCCAATGCTATGACTTTTGTGTCTGGCTAGTGATGTGTTTATTGCGACTGTCTCTGTGAATCTACTAACTGTGTTCTAGTCGAGGACAACGTGCCATTTTGTCACGCCATACGTTATGTACACATGAGTGCCCTTGAATTGGTGGATCTTCCATTGTGGTTTGTCAGCGAGTGGGCTTGTATTGCACTTGACTTACATACTGAGTTTTTCTATTTGGAGCTTCCTCACTTATTCCACTCCGTCTTTCCTCCTCTCTGATGATCTATCTCCCCGCTCCCCTCTCATCCCTCTCTCGTCCATCCTCAGGTCAGCCCGTGGAGTTGACAGACCTGGAGAACAGTGGTCTGTCTGTGTGACATCAGAGCGTTCGACTGTCGCAGCGTCCGGGGTCTTCGGCCTCGGCTTCATCGACTCTCCCCAACCCGGGCTGTCACCTCACACGACTGATGGTGAGAGAAATAACTCAGACATATGGTCATGGGCGTACAAGGACATACCCCAAAGTGTTGCCGTATTAATGAACAGAGTGGGGAACACAGAAAAAACAGACGAGATCCTGATATCTCTCTGAGTATTTTTTTTAATTGAAAGAGTTCAGCAAAACTATGATGCTCTAGATTCTCTTTTCCGATCATCGGAGGAGGACTCATTGCAGTAGGCCTTGTGATTATCCCTCAAACAGACCGGTAAACTGCTAGTTCACAACAGGACTCCAATATTCCAAAGTATATTTTTTCCTGTGCAGTATACAATTTTTTTATACAATGCATTTCAATCCCAGATGAAGACAGTAGGTTACTTAAGACAGAAACAATAGGAGGGAGGTTGGTCAGGGAGGAGGGTTTGGCATACAACGTGAATGGCTCGCAACCCAACGGTTCAAATCTGATCGCGGATAACTTTAGCATTTAGCACTTTAGCATTTTTGCAACTGCTTACTACTTTTCAGCTACTTTGCAACTACATAGTATGTTAGCTAACACTTCCCCTAAACATAACCCTTTATCCTTACTCATAAACCTAACCTGTTAACTACCTAACCTGTTAACTAACCTTAACCCCTAACCCTTAACCCCTAGCCTAGCTAACATTAGCCACCTAGCTAGACTACCTAACATTAGCCACAACGAACAATTATTTGTGTAATGTACACAAATGCGTTATGATGAATGAAAATTGTGTAATACACACAAAATGCGGTGTGATGAAAATTGTGTAATGCACTTGCCTGTCACAATTTTTGAATAAGTCATTTGTGTCTATCTATCTATCTATCTATCTATCTATCTATCTATCTATCTATCTATCTATCTATCTATCTATCTCCTCTAGAACCTGAATGGTGAGCGGAGGACCAGAGCTACCTTCCTGAGCTCCAAGGTTCTAGACTGTTCCGTCCCCTCACTGAATGACAAACCCTACACTCGCTGGGAAGTCAAGGTAAAGTTGTGTACAGTATTTCCCATCTGGTAAAGTTATATAAATAAAGTTAACTTATTTTTTACTAAAGCACATGGAAAGTCACCTCATCTCCTTGCAAGAACCTGTGATTATGGCTCACTTTTTCAAAGACAACTTGAAGTCTTTCCGCTTTGCCCTGTTCCTGACCTTCTCCTTGCCTCGTATACAGCCTATATATCATGTTCCAGCATGTCCCTGAGTGGTTTGGGATCGCTGTTTGTTTACTGCTGTATTAGAAGACATTAGCATAAATCTCAATGTAGGAGACAGAGCCGTGGGGCTTCTCTCCACACCCCCAAGGTTAGCCCAAAGTCAGATCTTTCTGGATTAGGTGAGCCTGGGTAAGTGGGCTTAGAAGATGAGCCCGATATTACCTACCTTAGTCCAGGCTCTGCCATTAATCTACAAGGTTTAGGGGAGTTTGAGTCACCCGTCCCTTAGAAATGTGAGGTATATTTGTATTGGATGCTGTGAAAATGTCCAAGTGTACATAAGCGTGAGTTTCAAATTGTTATAACTTTTTTTACAGCATGTGAGCTTCAAACTTCTGAAATCATATTACATGATTTACTTAGCTAAACCACCAAACCATTTGACCATCCAAACCAAGCTCAAGACAAGGAAGCCCTCCTGTATGATATGAATGTCTTGAACTGGTTAGCACTAGAGAGTGTTGAGTATTGGTTGGCTACAGTGTTGTTCCTTCTTGTCTCAGGTGACCAATGACGGCTCTCAGTACAGTGAGCCTAAGGTGCTAACAATCTACGATGGCGTGTGCCGAGTGTGTGAACCAACCCACTCCGGACTCTGTAAGTTAAACGTAACTACCAGACACCACACAAACACACGCACACATGCACGCACACATTCATATTTCCCCTAAAAGACGCAGCGTATCTCCTCAAAAACCATGCAAGTTTAGGAAAACTCTTCACCACCGAGAAAGACATAAGATACTCGTATGAAGAGAAGTGAAAAGCAGGCCGTCTCGTAATGTCTGCAGGGTAGTTGCTGCTGAACATGTTGTCCACACAACATCACTTTCAGAGCTCCCTACGTCCATGGATGTTTGTTCTAAACCACAGATGTTATGAAGGTCCTCCCCACACACACACACACACACACACACAAACTCCACACTGATACAACAAACTGCAAGCAGCTATGGTAATCGTGATCGGCATGTAAGGTTTGAAAAAGGATCAACATCTTGACAATCGGAGAATATCAATTGCATATCCTTGATTCCTTGCGTCCTCTCTCCTCCTTTTCAAAAACCATTCGATGAGCAGGTCAGATGTCCCTCCCCTCTGACCTTCTCATCCAATGGGTTTTGAGAAGGAGGTGAGGAGAAAGGACACGAAGGATCAAAGAAATGCAATTCAGATTCTCCGCAAGACCAAAGTGGGAAGGTGACCATCTTGAGGAATGAGAGAAGGAAACGATAGATAGCGGTGTTCTTGCCACGGTCATTCATTTTCACTTGGAGAGGGGCTGACACACTGGTATAGAGAGGGGAGACAATCTCTAAATTTTTTCTCTCCTTCTCTCTCTCTCTCTCTCTCCTTTTTCAATTCAATTCAGAGGCTTTATTGGCATGGGAAACGTATGTTAACATTGCCAAAGCAAGTAAAGTAGATAATATACAAAATTGAAATTAACAATAAAAATGAATTGTAGACATTACACTCACAGAAGTTCCAAAAGAATAAAGACATTACAAATGTCATATTATGTCTATATACAGTCCTCACTCTCTCCCTCCCCCCACCTTTCTACCCCTCCTCAGGTATATTTACAGTCTGCCTGCCGGCCTGCAACACACCCACCCACCCAGGGCTACAGATGCTTCCCATATCTTTGCGCTGCATGGTTCACTTCATTAACACCGTCTAATAGGGATTAATAATGGACAGTCAGACAAGATTGATCATGATTGGCCTTTTAGTTGAGTTATAGGTCAGGAAGTTTCATGTATGGGCTTTGAGCAGCTTTCCCTTTGAAGGTTATATTGTTGGATTAAACTTGCAAACACACCCATGCGCAGGCATAAACACACACACACACACACACACATATACACACACACACACACACATACACACACACATGAGAAAATAGTCTCTTAGTAGGCCTTGAACAGGCCCTGTCTTTCTCACTTCTTAAGGGCTGTGTGTTTCTGAAGCAGCCTGTCCCAGTTTTACTGTCTATGTCATTCGGTCTCAGCTCTGAGGAAGATGCCTGGTCCCATTAGCTGTGTCATCAGTCTCTGTCCCAGTGTTAGATCAAAGGAGAGCAGGCCATCTGCAGGGGCTGTGTTTCTATACCTGTCAGGACCGGTCTAACAGCACTCTGCAACAGAGGAGCCTGTCTTCACATGTCTCTGTGTCCCCGTAGAGAGACTGTAACCCTCCTTCTTCCTCCCACCTTTCATCCCCTCCATCTTCCTCTCCTCTCCCTCCCGCCATCCCAACCCTCTCTCTCCCTCTGTCTCTCTCCCTTTCTCCTTCCCTCCTTGCATCCCACCCCTGACACTAACGTGTTGTGACAGCCTTTTGGGGCTTCACAGTGTCAGTGATGCTGTCTGCAGTAGACACCAGCTCCCCCTCAATCCCCCTGTGTGCCTGGAACTACCCTCTCAAACAGCTGGAGTACAATAATGAATACCGTCTGTCAGCCACAGTTGATAAAAAGAGAACACTTTATACTGTTTTATCTTTTGTCTCTACCTCGATCTCTATCTCTCCGTCTTTCTCTCTGTCTCTCTCACTCTCTCTCCCTCTCCCCTCTACCCCCAGTCAACCAGCCCCCCAACCTGCACCAGCCTCAGGGGGGCCTCAGCACCTTCGCGAGGGAGAACTTTGTGTTCCAGTTCACGCCGACGGACCCCGAAGGCTCGGCACTCCTCTTTCTCCTGGAGCAGGACCCCTCCCGACTCCACGCTCTCCCCCGCCGGCCTCCTCATCTGGAAAGTCCATCCGGTGGAGATGCAGGGGAAACTCTGCAAAGCTTCGAGTTCACGCTGTCTGACGAGTGCAATGCCCAGAGCAGCTACACCGTGAGAGAAGGGGGGGGGGGGTTGACAGTTTATTCCTACCTCCCTCATTCCCTCCCTACCTCACTTGGTGGGTGAGTTTAGCCCCCAACGACTGAAAACAGACCTCAAACAGACCTCAAACAGACCTCAGTCAGCATATGCATTCATTACGGATGTGTCTCTCTCCACCCCATAGCTCTGTTGACGAGATGTATGAGCTGGAGAAGACACTGGTTACCATGGGATGTGTGTGACAAGTGGACAACCCAAGGTTTTCACATTCCCAGGCCCATGCTCATAGTTGGTTAAGTGGTAATAAAACAGTTTACCCAAAAGCTGTGAGACAACTAAAGTATCTGCACCTTACCCTGTGAGCCCAGGTCTGGCTTGGGACGGACAGCGATACAGAAGACATTGATATGATGCTGATAATCACCCTCAACTCCCGCGGTATAAACCAGTAATACAAAGATCTCTGGAAGCAGATGGTTGTTTTCTGTCTGAGGGTATTGTTGAGTCAGAGTGGGTATTCATCTCTTTATTAGCATTGAGAGGAGTTGAGGATCTGGGGAAAGTGAAAACAGCCATACGCTGTGTGATTAAGCAGACCATATGAAGCTATTCTGTTCCTGTAGCAGGCTGAGTGTGATGACATTTAATTGGCTGTGTGGAAAGCTATGTGTGGAACAGCTGTTTTTTCTGTCCTTCTGTCTATCCATCCGTCTGTCTCTTCTCTTCAGGTGGCTGTGAAGCCTGGTGGGTGTTAGGAACGGCGGGACGTGTGTGTGACCAACGTGGCCTTCCAAGGCCGGCAGCGGCGAGTACCTGCGTGTGTGTGTGTCCCCAGGGGATAGGAGGGGGCCTGTGTCAGGAGGACATTGACGCGTGTCTGTCGGCTCCGTGCGCGGTGCCGGGGGGGTGTGCTGATACCGGCGATGGCTTCCCCTGTGAATGCCCTGCAGGCCTGAGAGGTAAGGCTACAGGAACACTGGCGCGCATGAACACACACAAAGACAGAGAAACCCAGAAGTGTGTATTGACACTGCCAGAGATCCGATACATGTCCCCCCTCCCCGTTCACCACTAGCAGAAACCAAGAGCCCAGAGTCTTAGTGGTGTTTGCTATGTATTCATAACCCCTGCTGAAAACACAGATCTGTGCTCCCGTGGGTCAACAAACAGCGGCGGGCTAGGTCCAAACATCCTGATCACTCCCGCTAGGCCGTGTGTGTAGCTAGTACGCGTTGAAAGGTCAGGGGTGAGGCGAGGAGAGGTGGGGGTCGGGAGTAGCTAAGGGCTGGAAACAGTGACGTGCGTTGAGGTCTGACGGCGTGCAGGCACTTTCTATTGAGCTCCCCTGGTCCCCGTCACTCACACACACATGCACGCGCACTCAGAAAGCGGATTTCTGCTACAGTGTTTATCGGCGTGGCACGATCGCAAAGATAACCATCAAACAATCACCATCAAACAGCGTCAGGTAGGCGGGTTAACCATTAGACACATACATTCACAGGCCCTAATAGGTTCTGCCCCTCTCAGCTACTGCCCTGCACGAACAGGCGACTTTCAGCACCACGGACAGCAACCCAAATGCAGGCGAGAAGGCCTACTTGTGACAACGCTACAAACACAACAAGCCTAGTAGTCAGTGCTACTGATTGAGAGATACACTGTACTTTCACAGTAGACATGTAATGTAATCATAGTAGACGGCACTACTGTAAATAAACACTTGCACTTGTATACAAAGTCCATCCGTCTATCCTTCTGGGTAAAGACATCAGTAACACTCGTCCCTGCTTGCCATCAGTTTCTACAAGTCGTTCAATGGAGATGATGGCAAGGGATGAGAGTCGGTTCGGTTTCGACTGTATGTCTTTATCCGTTTCAGCTTTCGAAAATGGCCTCTCAACGGCTGCTGTTGTGGCTGGTACAGTGAGGACCAGCTGCAGTAACTTTGTCGACCTCGGGGATGGTCTGTTTCAGGTCATGCTGGAACCAAAAGCTGAGGAGCTGTCCAGGTGATTTGTCTCGTGTCATTGTTTCCAATTTCTTTGCAGACCACTAAGCCAAGGAAATGAAGTTCAGCAAAGTGGTCAAACCTGATGTAGCAGACATGAGTCGGTCATTGTGATGTGATGAGGGAACCCTGCCTGCGAACTTCAAAACCAGTGTCTACCCTCACGCCAGTAGCTAATATCCTATTGGTCGAAGACGTAGGTTACTCCCGTGGCAGACCTTGGTTTGCATCCCGCATGTTACACTAGCTCTCATCTGAATGTTGATATTGTTCATTATGTTATAGTAGATTAGCCCCCTCTCTACTCTGATCGACTGTTTACTATGAGTTTCGCTTTCCGCCAGGCCCAGTTCATTGCATCTCTGCTTGAGTCGCTCCTAGAAACTATCATAGGTTTGTCGCTGCCTTTCCAGTGCTTTCCTTGTGATTCTGATACTGGCGAAGCAGAAACCCATATCTGTCACTTTGTTCTGCAGAGCACGGGAGAAACAATTTTACATAGAAAAATTCCATCATAGGCTATAGGTAAAAAGCGATGTGGGTTGCTAACTGTTGAATCGTTCCACATAGTTGGCCCGGGGCCTGTTTGATGAGCTGGCGCTCTCATCTTTGCCACGGAATGCCAACTCCTACCTAGGTAGCATGGCGTAGCATTATTTAGCTAGGCCTTGTCTGTTGTTCATTCATTCAGCCAAATGTTTTAAGAACTGTCTGGCTTTGGATATGAGACGCTCGCGATTTCTCATGCTTGTTGAGTGCTACACGCAAGTTTTTCGCAGTAACCGGCTCTTGTCTACACGCTGTCACTGGTGAAGAAGTAGGCACGGGAAGTAGTAGACTTGGCTGTTAGCATCGCAGCCACAGAGCCAGTCTTTCTGTTGATACCACACATATTGAAATGATAGTGTTATTTTCTGTCCCTTCCTTTGATGTAGACCCCTAAGCTTAGGTGTTGGTCTTCCATCCCTTATCACCTGCTGTTTCCGCTAGAAGATCCAACTTTGAATACTAGCCATCCTGATCAGCTTACTTCATCTCGCCGTAAAACGAACGGAACTGGCAGATGACGTGTGACGTCCATTGGCGGGAGCCGGCTGTCCCCCTGCCTGTCCCATACATTGTTTCACACCATTGTGCATGGGCATGTATTATTTGAGTGCATGGAAAATGAATGGGACACATTGACACTTGAACGGCAGTGAAGCTCTCTGCCTGCCTTTTTGGCGTCCAGGAGCTGGCAGTATAATATTATAAGGTAGAAACATGCTTGCACAAGTCATGTCCATGCCTGTTTGGAGTTCGAGGGGCAGGAGAAAGGCGCGGGGCGAGGCTGCCTTTCCCCTGGCCTCCTTGTGCATTTTCTACCAGATCACTGCAAATTTGGAAAGTGCTAGTTCAGAAATCGATTTTTATCGTGCAGAAAAAAACATTTACGATGACAAAATGATTATTGATCAAATGTATATTTATTTTTCATTGCCGTTCTTTTTTCATTCATTGTGCCTAACCTGACCGCACGTCACTGGCTGAAAATACATGGACTCTCTGTTTGTTGTTGTAATGGGCTTCCTTGGCTCTATGTCTCTTTGTCCATGAGCTTGGCTCATACCTTGTCTTTCTGTCTGTGTGTCTGTGAGCTTGGCTCAGACCTTGTCTTTCTGTCTGTGTGTCTGTGAGCTTGGCTCAGACCTTGTCTTTCTGTCTGTGTGTCTGTGAGCTTGGCTCAGACCTTGTCTTTCTGTCTGTTTGTCTGTGAGCTTGGCTCAGACCTTGTCTTTCTGTCTGTGTGTCTGTGAGCTTGGCTCAGACCTTGTCTTTCTGTCTGTGAGCTTGGCTCTGACCTTGTCTTTCTGTCTGTGTGTCTGTGAGCTTGGCTCAGACCTTGTCTTTCTGTCTGTGTGTCTGTGAGCTTGGCTCATTCCATGGCTTTCTGTCTTTTAGGGGTGTAAGGGCTACCTGTTGTAGTAATGGACTTTGGCTGTCTGTCTTTGTGTTGTCTGTTATAATGATGTCTGTCCGTCTCTGGGACTATGTGTAGGCGCTACCTTTCAGAAAGATGTAAATGTGTGTGAGAGGACACCCTGCATGTCTGGAGTCCAGTGTTTCAACATCTTCGGCTCCTATAGGTGTGGAGGCTTCCCCCTTTGCATGCTGAGAGATGGGACCACCTGCACAGGTAGGCATGGTCAATCAATCAAATGTATTTATCAACACTTTTTACATCAACAGGTAGACATGGTCAGTCAATGAAATGTATTTCAAATGTACAAATCTTCCTTTGGCCGCCTCTCCTTCCAGTTCTCTGCTGCCAATGACTGGAACAAACTGCAAAAATCACTAAAGCTAGAGACTCCTACCTCCCTCACTAGCTTTAAGCACCAGCTGTCAGAGCAGCTCACAGATCACTGCACCTGTACATAGCCCATCTGTAAATAGCCCACCCAATCTACCTCATCCCCATACTGTTTTTCTTTATTTATCTTGCTCCTTTGCAACCCAATATCTCTACTTGCACATCCATCTTCTGCACATTCTACCATTCCAGTGTTTAATTGCTATATTGCAATTACTTCGCAACCATGTCCTATTTATTGCCTTTCCTCTCTTATCCTACCTCATTTGAACATGCTGTATATATCCTTTTCTACTGTATTATTGATTGTACGTTTGTTTATTCCATGTGTAACCCTGTGTTGTTGTATGTGTCAAACTGCTTTATCTTGGCCAGGTCGCAGTTGCAAATGAGAACTTGTTCTCAACTAGCCTACCTGGTTAAATAAAGGTGAAATATAAAAAAATTATTAACACTTTTTACATCAACAGGTAGACATGGTCATTCAAATCACAAGTGCTACTACACTACTGAATCAATTAGCCAATTCACTTCTATAGAAACAGACTGTGGGCCTTGTTTATCAGTATGGAGAAGGGATTGATTTGATGTGAATATAAGAAATGTCACAAAGATGTTCCAGAGGTACTTGCAACCTTCTCCCACCTGTAATATGGAAGTGGATGGAAACGTAAAGCTGCATGCACCTCTAAGTGTGGGAAGACCAGACAGTCACTGTTAACTTTGACAAGACAAACAGAAACAATATGACGTTCCAGCACAGCAGTCCACAATTCCCATATCTGGATATCATTGCACACACAATGATGGGAATAATTGCCACTGCACTTTGAACATGATCACATGATAACCAACAGGGATCCCCCCCATAAATTATTTCTGGTGTGTTTTCTTTTCTTCATTTTTGAAGGTTTTATGGGGGGGGGGGGGCTGAGATAATTGGTGAAGCACTTCGCCTCTGACGGGAGAGCAGAGCAGAGACTATCCTACCACCTGGCCTCAGGCTCAGAGTGCTGCCGCAGCACCTCAGGTGTGCCTCTCTCTGTTGACAGCTAACTGACAAAGGCCATTAGAGGTGAAGTGTGGGAACCTGGAAGGGTGCAGAGGAGGGAGCAGAGAGTAGGGCTGGGAGGAAGGAGCGTGGCTGAATACAGTGATGAGGTAAGGGGCCTGGCTAGCAGAAGGGAGATGGAAGAGGAGCATGACCTGGTGGAATACAGAGTGATCTATCGCCTGGGCCACAGAGCTGAGGCGAGGCAAGGTAATGTAAGGTGAGATGAGGTGTTGGGGCCTGGGTGAATGCAGAGTGATCAACAGTACTCCCCGGTCCTAAAGCTGAGGTGAGGAGCGGTGAGGGGGGAGACCATGGAAGGAACACGGCCTAGTTGAATACAGAGTGATCTAATGCCTGGGCCACAGGGCGAGTGGAACAGAGCTTGGGGGAGCAGAGGCTAAGCTGGAGCACCATCTATAAAACACACATGTAACTGCACCTAGAGGGAAATGCAATTTTCATTCAGCAGACGTTTGTTTCTGTTGTCCAGGGTAAACCACTTGAATTCTGCCGGAGTGCAGGCGAACCCTCACATATACAGTGTTTCTTCCTTTAAAAGTGTTGAGCTTTATGCCGCAACCGTTTGAGGTAGATTGTGGTAAATTGCATCATTCTGGCAACTATGGCTGACACTTAAATGACGTGCCATAGAATTCTGCAGCACTCCGCAAGCTGTGCTGCAGTACGCCCCTACGTTTAAAGGAAGAACCACTGTACACACACACACACACACACACACACACACACACACACACTTAGTCACCATTTTGCTCCTAAAAAGCCATGCCATGTTTCCACCAAGCTCCGCGCTTTTCTTTTCCAAGCATCTTAGCCTTTCCCTCTCTCTAATCTTTTTCTCCCTCTGAGCAATGAGTTTCGACTGAGTGGTCCTCTGCTTTGTTTATTACAGTGCCATGCTGCCTCGGCTGGAGTTACACTGCCAGGTTTATTTCACTTGCCATCGCTCCGCTCTGCCGTCATCAATCACACCGTCTCTTTATCTCTCTCCTCCTGCTCTGCTTTCCTTTCTACATATTTTTTTGTATATATATTTTTGTACTATTCTGTTGCTCACAGATCTACTGAGGAGCTGTGATTTCTAGCTGTGTAGGTGTGGGATGAAAAGTGTTGTAAAAAAAAAAAGAGCTGATAAACTGTGGACCAACATTCTTGAATAGAGTTTGAGAAACCAAGATTCCATGAAATGTATCATAAAAACAGTACTGGTTGTGTGACACCATAAGACAAACTCCCGGCGCTGAACCTGAAGTGTCTATCTATCTCTCTCCCAGCATCATACAAGCACTAAGGTATTACAAAGCCCACCTCTTTCTCTCACCATGTGTCCTCATCTGTCTCTACACAACAGCACCTGTACGATCGATCCCCAATGTCCCCAGCATTGGACCCACCACTGTCCCTACCACCACTACCACCACTAAGACCTCGCCCAACAACAAACCAGACCAACACAATCAACCCAGGATGGACTCTGGCAGACCTGGACCCCCACAAACCAACATGCCTGGACTTCCAGAGACCAACAGGGCAGCTGCCAAGGCCCCAGCTATACATACACCATCTGAGAATGGACAAAAAACTGGCAAGTACTCTGGGTATACCAAACATTAGGAACGCCTTCCTAATATTGAGTTGCACCCCCTCCTTTTGCCCTCGGAACAGACTCAATTCGTCGGGACATGGACTCTACAAGGTGTCGAAAGCGTTCCACAGGGATGCTGGCCCACGCTGACTCCAATGCCTTCCCAGGTTTGTCAAGTAGGATGGATGTTTTTTTGGGTGGTGGACCATCCTTGATGCACACCGGAAACTGTTGAGCGTGAAAAATCCAGCAGCATTGCAGTTCTTAACACAAACCGGTGCGCCTGGCACTTACCACCATACCCCGTATTTCCCAAAGCCTCTGTCTAATCCTCTTCAGATCGCCTACAAAAGGCTGTTTAACACCAGGGCTCCTATAATAGTCCATCAGGGGTGTCACATTACTCCGCGACTGAGTACCTCGTTGGCATTGGCAGCTATAGCCAGCCCAGTTAGCGGCCTTGCAAAATTGCCTGTCATCATCATCACACTAAAGGGCTGGAGAAGGGATTGAAAGGCACGCAGCAAAATATGTCATCTCCCGTCGGCCCTGCAGTTCCGATAAAACCACCCATTGTCTGAGTGGATTCTGCTGCCCTCGTCGAAAATGAGACACAATTCACAGGCGATAAGCCGTGATATGTGGAGTCATAACGCTGATAAATCACTTCTTAATAAAAGACAGATGGTCCATTCTTTGTCCTCTTTTGTCACCGCGAAGACGAACCGCTTTATTAGCGAGAGAGAGAGAGAGAGAGAGAGAAGAATCGCTGCGCGGCACGCAAATAGGAAAAAGAGAAGGGTTGCCAGTGTCACGTTTCAAAGCTTCTAACTGCACTACAATGACAGTCATTCGGTCTCAGTCTGCTCTCTTCCATAGATCCGTCACAGAATAGAGATGTGCTGATAAATGTACAAGACCAATATAATACAGCAGAGTCGAGCCATAATACACTTTTGATGATGTGGTGGTTTGATGTGGTGCCTGTGCAAGGTGAGAAACAAAGGACAAAGTTATGGGACAAACTTAAAAGAATCCGTTTAAAAAAGTGCCAATGATAACCAGCAGTTTTAGTTCTAAAGGACATATCTTTGTTTAAGACTAATAGGGCAATTGGCATTTCCATCACTCTTCTTTGTGGGTGGGGGTGAGAGGGGAGCCCAGGAGGGGAGTGAAGGCCTATGGGTAAAGAGAAGCTGATGCAGCTGGATTGGGGGTGAGGGCGGGTCTGGAGGTGAAGACGGGACACAGTCGGGGTCTCACTCACACATCTCTCTCTCTCTCTCTCTTGCTCCAAGGGGTTTCTGACCTTGGTAGCGTATCAATCAATTGCTCAGAGACATTCATCCTGAAGCACCGTAATGAGCCGCCTGCCATCAAAACACAAAGTGCCAACTAAGAGTTTCTCCACAGCCCTAATTTAGTTATAAAGTGCCTTTATATAATTGGTCTTCCAAGACTTTGCATTTTAATCAAAGACATTTGAGCAATTAGCAACTGTAGCAGCTTTGGATTTAACTGCGGGTCCTGCCACATAAAATTTGTCAGGCAATGTTGAATATATCACCCCGGTAGGCAGTGGTATTTGTGAGCTGTTTTCATCTACGGGGCTGTGTTTCTTTGAGTTATGACTAATCATGAAATATGCAGATGAAGACAGCATGGTGTGGTCGATGCAGAGCCATTGACAACTGATTACAGCATCCCACTGAGCATAAACAAAGGGTGATCATCGCTGTTCATGTGAAGGCTAGGGGAAAGGGAATTAATTGATAAATATGTACATTTCCTGTGATTATGTGTTCCAGGCCTAGAACACCCCAGGCCTATCATCCCATGCAGGGAACAACAACAATGTGACAGATACGTGTGCCAGCCGACCGTGCTTCCTGGGGGTCCAGTGCATCGACCGACATCCACCCTACGCGGGCTGTGTCTGCGGGCGCTGCCCACCGCCCCTCAATGGCAACGGACGCACCTGCACCAAAACCGCTCGAGGTAAGACTTCGGCTTGAAGTGTTAAACCCCCTCCCTGGCCGTAGTTACTAGCCTGGTCCCAGATCTGTTTGTGCTGTACAGCCAACACCTGTTGTTACCTATGCCAAGGACCATAGGAATCGGCAAGACAAAAACAGATCTGGCACCAGGCTATCGAAATACGTTAGTACATGCACCACACATTGGCTTTTTAGTAGTTATTCTACTGTCACTGTTGGAAAACTATTTGAAAACAATCTGACGTGGTGTGAATGGTCCTGAAGTGCCTCTGTGCTGTTACTTCCCTATTCAACCTGGTCTCAGGGCAATTTGTAAGATTTGGTATGCAAACATGATCCCTGCATTTACTGTGGTATATTTCATTATATTAGGTTACATTGTGAATGGAATAGCGGTTATACAATAGCGGACGAATTAGGGGACGTATAGCATCAAACGTCTTATCCAGTCGTACAATAGCATACGAATTGGATGAGTTATCATACTTCTTGATGGAAGTTTAGTATTGCACATATTTTTCTGAGACCAGGTTGCTTGTTGCATCCTAGCAACCAAGGAGAATTACGAAATTTGTATTAACACGCCCTTCAGAGGACACAAATATATATTTGAGTTTTTACAGCTTTTTTGCTACATGTACATACATTTTACATATCACACTTTCCATATACATATTTACATTGTGGGTTAGGAGAACAAATGACAAATGTTAGCGTAGTTTATGGTAAAGGTGAACTTAAACAGGTTAGGAGAACTAAGGTTAGGGGAAGGGTTAGCTAAAATGCTACAGTTGTCCCCGACACGACTCAAACACGCAACCTATGGATTGATAGACGGTCGCAGTATATGCCCAACCGTCTTCCCAGACCAACCTCCCTACTTTAGTTTCTGTCTAAAGTAACTAGAACGGGGATCAACAACTAAATTAGGCGGCAGGATGATTTTTCCTTGAGCGGATGGTTGGGGGGCCGGAACGTAGAATGCAAATTGACCACAAGAATTCAAATCAAAATCAAATCAAATCAAATCAAATCAAATGTATTTATATAGCCTTTCGTACATCAGCTGATATCTCAAAGTGCTGTACAGAAACCCAGCCTAAAACCCCAAACATCAAGCAATGCAGGTGTAGAAGCACGGTGGCTAGGAAAAACTCCCTAGAAAGGCCAAAACCTAGGAAGAAACCTAGAGAGGAACCAGGCTATGTGCGGTGGCCAGTCCTCTTCTGGCTGTGCCGGGTGGAGATTATAACAGAACATGGTCAAGATGTTCAAATGTTCATAAATGACCAGCATGGTCGAATAATAATAAGGCAGAACAGTTGAAACTGGAGCAGCAGCACAGTCAGGTGGACTGGGGACAGCAAGGAGTCATCATGTCAGGTATTCCTGGGGCATGGTCCTAGGGCTCAGGTCCTCCGAGAGAGAGAAAGAAAGAGAGAATTAGAGAGAGCATATGTGGGATGGCCAGTCCTCTTCTGGCTGTGCCGGGTGGAGATTATAACAGAACATGGCCAAGATGTTCAAATGTTCATAAATGACCAGCATGGTCGAATAATAATAAGGCAGAACAGTTGAAACTGGAGCAGCAGCACGGCCAGGTGGACTGGGGACAGCAAGGAGTCATCATGTCAGGTAGTCCTGGGGCATGGTCATAGGGCTCAGGTCCTCCGAGAGAGAGAAAGAGAGAAGGAGAGAATTAGAGAACGCACACTTAGATTCACACAGGACACCGAATAGGACAGGATAAGTACTCCAGATATAACAAACTGACCCTAGCCCCCCGACACATAAACTACTGCAGCATAAATACTGGAGGCTGAGACAGGAGGGGTCAGGAGACACTGTGGCCCCATCCGAGGACACCCCCGGACAGGGCCAAACAGGAAGGATATAATTCCATACAAATATTTAACTTCAAGCCTTGCTTGTATTTGTATATGATTACGTCGCTCTCTATTTTGTGTGGGAATACTTGGGAACAGATTTCTTAAATTAAAATCACTTGGAGCTGATTTCCTGGTGTTTTTACAGTTTATTACAATTGAAGTCAGAAGTTTACATACACCTTAGCCAAATACATTTAAACTCTGTTTTTTTTTTACAATTCCTGACATTTAATCCTAGTAAAAAGTCCCTGTCTTAGGTCAGTTAGGATCACCACTTTATTTTAGGAATGTGAAATGTCAGAATAATAGTAGAGAATTATTTATTTCAGCTTTTGTTTCTTTCATCACACTCCCAGTGGGTCAAAAGTTTAAATACACTCAATTAGTATTTGATAGTATTGCCTTTTAATTGTTTAACTTGAGTCAAAAGATGTGGGTAGCCTTCCACAAGGTTCCCACAATTATGTTGTCCCATTCCTCCTGACAGAGCTGGTGGAACTGAGTCAAGTGTGTAGGCCTCCTTGCTTGCACACACTTTTTCAGTTCTGCCCACAAATGTTTTATGGGATTGAGGTCAGGGCTTTGTGATGGCCACTCCAATACCTTGACTTTGATGTTCTTAAGCCATTTTCCACAACTTTGGAAGTATGCTTGGCGTCATTGTCCACTTGGAAGACCCATTTGCGACCAAGCTTTAACTGATGTCTTGAAATGTTGCTTCAATATAGCCACATCATTTTCCTTCCCTCATGATGCCATCTATTTTGTGAAGTACACCAGTCCCTCCTGCAGCAAATCACCCCCACAACATGATGCTGCCACCCCCGTGCTTCACGGTTGGGATGGTGTTCTTCGGCTGGCAAGCATCCCCCTTTTTCCTCCAAATATAACGATGGTCATTATGTCCAAGCAGTTCTATTTTTGTGTCATCAGACTAGAGGATATTTCTCATTTCTTTTTGTTCCCATGTGCAGTTGCAAACCGTTGTCTGGCTTTTTTATGGCGGGTTTGGAACAGTGGCTTCTTCCTTGCTGAGGGCCTTTCAGGTTATGTCGATATAGGACTTTTTTTTACTGTGGATATAGATACTTCTGTACCTGTTTCCTCCAGCATCTTTACGAGGTCCTTTGCTGTTGATTTGCACTTTTCGCACCAAAGTACGTTCATCTCTAGGAGACGGAACGCGTCTCCTTCCTGAGCGGTATGACGGCTGTGTGGACCCATGGTGTTTATACTTGCATACTATTGTTTGTCCAGATGAACGTGGTACCTTCAGGCATTTGTAAATTTCTCCCAAGGATGAACCAGACTTGTGGAGGTCTACAAAAAAAAATTCTGAGGTCTTGACTCATTTCTTTTGATTTTCCCATGCTGTCAAGCAAAGAGGCACTGAGTTTGAAGGTAGGCCTTGAAATACATCCACAGGTACACCTCCAATTGACTCAAATGATGTCAATTAGCCTATCAGAAGCTTCTAAAGCCATGACATAATTTTCTGAAATGTTCCAAGCTGTTTAAAGGCACAGTCAACTTGTATGTAAACTTCTGACCCACTGGAATTGTGATAGAGGGAATTATAAGTGAAATAAACTGTCTGTAAACAATTGTTGGGAAAATGACTTTTGTCATGCACAAAGTAGATGTCCTAAATAAAATGTAACTTTATAATTTTTTTCTCAGAAAAACTTGGGGGGCCAAACAAAACCACCTGCGGGCCGCCAGTTGGGAAACCCTGAACTAGACCATTAGATCATATCATACGTCTTGGAGGTCCATAGAAATACAAATAGTATGCTTCGTATGGCTCTGAGGCCAGGCTGCCCTATTAATAAGCTTAATATGCTAATCATTGCGTTTTTGTTGTAGATCAGTGAAATGTGGAAAGCTTTGCACTCCATCTTCTCCTCTCAGTTTGGTTCTGTTTTATATCCTCCGTATTTGTCCCTTCTTGTTTGGACTCTGTCCCTATGTCTGCTGTCCAAGTCAACAGCAGGCACTTCCAGATGATCAATTCATGTCAGTGGGATATGCTTTTCTCATGCATTCATCTTTCATGAGGATGTGAAAAAATAAAACATATTTATTCTGAGTGAGCGTTCAAGTATTTCCCATGGTTAGTCAGTCCTACTATTGAGTGGACGGGACCCATGCCGGGTTGTTTTGAAGAGCACAGACTAGTTTACAGTGTTTCAATATTTTTGGGCAGTGTTTGTCTTTTGTGTCTTCACCCAGCCAGTGTGATGACATTTTTCTTAATTGTACTAAATAAATCCTTTTAGTGCATCTCATAATTTGTGCCGCCACCTTTCTAAATCACATTAGTGTTTAATACCCAACCCCTGTGGTCATAACTTTCTACACAGTCAGTTCCCTTTCAGTCCAGCTGCTTCAGTGTGTGTGTGTGTGTGTGTGTGTGTGTGTGTGTGTGTGTGTGTGTGTGTGTGTGTGTGTGTGTGTGTGTGTGTGCGTTCGTGTGTGGTTTATAATTCCCTCACTGTGTATCAGATTCCTCTATGAAGTGATTTGGGCATCTTTTGTGAGGTTTCAAAACAGGCGATGTTTCCAGTTAGTCTCAGTAGGGGACAATACATCAATGAAGTGTTGGGTGGCGTCTCTCAACATGTCATTAACACTGGCGTCGGGTAATATCTGTCTAGACCCCACACCGATAACACTTTTATTTCATTTCAATTCAAATTTGAATAACTTTATTGTTCCCATGAGCTGTCCAATGGCGGTCTTGATTCTGTTCCAACCATGTTCTGTGTCAACATCCGTGTTTGTAGCAGCTGTTCATTAGAACATATCATCATCTTTGTTTTGCACTGTGTCTGATGCTGTAATACTTTTATTTGGAGAGTCCAGCTTGTCTACATTCCACTTCAATCCTAACCCTCAACCACAACCCTAACCCTACACTCTTAAAAAAAAGTGCTATCTAGAACCTAAAAGGAGAACCCATGGAAGGACCAGGTAGAACCCATTTGGTTCCATGTAGAACCCTTTCTGCAGAGGAGTTCTACCTGGAACTAAAAAAGGGTTCTACCTGGAACTAAAAGGGGTTATCCTATGGGGACAGGCAAAGAACCCTTTGGAATCCTGCTTTCTAAGAGTGTAACCTTATACAGTAGGTATAGAGTTTTTTTTGTGTCACATCATTGTCTCTCCTCAGGTAACTCTCACCTGACCCAGCAGCAGCTGACACTAGCCAAGAGCAGCAAACCCTACCACCACAGCAACAGTAAAGTGTCCCAACTCCACCTTCCCACCTTGTTCCCCAGGCACACAGTGAAACGTCTCTCCTCTCTCTCCTCGCCAGTCTTCAGGGGAGCCTATCAGAGCCCCCCGCACCCTCCCCTCTCGCCCGCCCGAGGGCCAATCACTGGGTGGAGAGAGGCGGCCGCGCCCCAATTTCCTAGGCACACCCCTATGTCACCTGAAGGTTCCCACAGCCTTACCACAGGCAGTCATCATTCCATCAGTGCCCTCACTAGGACTAAAACAGGTGCCAATGCCAGCGCTACCACACTCAAGGTGACAACCAGAGAGTCTGTAGCTGTCTTGCGGAGTGCCACCTCTTCCAAGGTTACTCCTCCATACTCTAGCTACCCCAAGGTTACACCACCCCAATCCAAGGTGACCCCACCCCATTCTTCAGCCAACACAGATTCCAGGAAGACAAGCCAGGGGAAGCTCATAGATGTGATAGTGGTGCCCACCCTGACCAAGCCCTGGACCCTCCCTAAAGCTGTGGCCCCGCTGACCGCAGCCCTATCCTCCCTTACCTACTCCCTTTCCGAGTCCGAGTTCTCTGCCGACGGAGCACTGACTGGACCTGGCTCGAACCCCTCTGACCTACCTGACCACACACAGGAACCCCTGCTCTCCTTCACCCTCACTACCTCTGCCCGAAAGTACCACCCCCCCCCCCCCCCCCCCCCCCCTTACTCCCCCCCTCCACAGGGCCACGTCTCCCCACTTCCACCGTGGGACCAGGATCAGTGATACTGTGGCAGTGTCACTGATCCTGGAGCGGCCTCTGACCTGCGCTGACATGCCCTGTTTCCCAGGGGTCCCCGTGGAAGGTGTCCCCTGGGATACACCGGAGACAGACAAAGATGCAGAGGTATTTTTATTGTATTTATTTATTTAAAAACAAAAGATTACAGAACAATGTGATTATAAGGCAAAAAGGAACATGAGAGGTGCAAAAAATGAAGAGGCTTGTTAAGCAGGCCCTAGGTTGATCCCTCTTCTTGAGAAAGAGGTACTGCTTTGAGAAACACTATCTGTTATCAATGTATCACTGCTTGAGAAAGAGGTACTGCTTTGAGAAATACTATTATCTATTATCTATTGTCACTGGTCCATTACAGAGGCCCCTTACCATTGCTATTTACCGGCTGTATTGAATACCACCTGTGCATCAATCCTTTTCTATGAATGAAAGTGATGCCTTTCTCTAGCCTCTCCAAAAGGCCCCTTAACGATGGTTGTTTTTCAAGCTGACTAGCTGAGTGCTCTCTGTACCAGAGCAGCGTGGTTTGGGTTGAGTTGACAGATGTTTCTGTACAGATGCAGTAAGGGAGGTTGGAGTTGAAATAGATGGAAGCAGCTTGTAATTGGCCCTTGGTGCTGCCTCTGTTTGTGTTTGTGTGTGTGTGTCGCCTGCCTGCCTGTTATCTATAGCTGTGTGCAGGCATGTGTGTGGCAGGAACATGGAGTGTGCCGCTCCCAACACATGCCGCTGTAAACCAGGCTTCGCCGGGACCAACTCTCAAACAGGTAAAACTCTCTCTTCTCTTTCTCTCTTTCTCTCTTTCTCTCTCTCGCTCTCTCTCTCTCTCTCTCTCCCTTGCTCTCTCTCTCTCTCTCTCTCTCTCTCTCCCTTGCTCTCGCTCTCCCTTCTCCCTCCCTCTTCTCCCCTCTCACTCTTTCTCTCTCTCTCTCTCTCTCTCTCTCTCTCTCTCTCTCTCTCTTTCTCTCTCTCTCTCTCTCTCCCTTGCTCTCGCTCTCCCTTCTCCCTCCCTCTTCTCCCCATCAAACTCTCTCTCTCTCGCTCTCTCTTCGTCTCTCAAAATGCCACATCATCATCCTGATATGGTTGTTTTTGATTCCCGTGCATTGCTTAATCTGACAGGCCTTCCGAATCGTTTGACTTCCTCACAATCTTCTCCTCGGCGATCTGTAAACCTGAGTGTCGGAACGGAGGCCAGTGCGTCGCCCCGGGGGCGTGTGAGTGCCTAAAAGGCTACCACGGGGTGACAGGTAATTAATTATACGCCCGCGTCCCAAATGGCACATTTGCCTACCGGGATCTGGTCAAAAGTAGTGCGTAGCATAGGGAATAGGGTGACGTATGGGCCGCGGCTTATCTGTTCTTGTTAGGGGCCAATCAGAACTGTCTCTGTGTCAGACTACAGACAGGAGCTCGTCGTCACACAGAGAAAGCAAGCTCATCACGCAAAGACGGGAAGGCAGTGCTGAGGGAAGTCCAGTCCGTGTCCGGTACTGTACATATTTGTGTGTGCGTGCGAGTGCAGATCTAATGAAGCAGTTGTGGGCATTTGATAAGCCCGCCCTCCTTGAGCTGGTTTGAGACATTACTGACAGAGGCTTGAAACACTACTGCCACCTACAGCTCAGAATCAGAGTCCCACCAATGCAATGGAGATGAAGTTAAACCAAGCTGTAGTGAGACACTGCTTCCTAGTCCTAGCTGACTGATGGAGAAATGTGTGGGCAAAGCCTGGCTGCTTATTTTCCCTGATTATTTTCCCGCTAACACTTTATTTGAAGGGTACCTACCTAAGAACTAAGTAACGCATTCATAACCCATGTGTAACGCATTCGTAACCCATGCATAACGCATTCATAACCCATGCGTAACGCATTCATTACCCATGCGCAACGCATTCATAACCCATGCGTAACGCATTCATAACCCATGCGTAACACATTCATAACCCATGCGTAACGCATTCATAACATCCCCACCCACAGCTCTGTGCAGTCTGCCCTGTGAGCATGGAGGAATTATGCGTGGGACCTAGCACCTGCTCCTGTCCCTACGGCTTTGTGGGGCCCCAGATGTGAGACCAGTGAGTGAGTTCAGCACACATCATCACAAGTCATTCATCATGCAAATTGAATATGCCATCACTCACAAATGAAGTAGGACCCACACATGTGACCGCTCTGCCACATACTGAGGGTAGTGCGAGTGGCCCAGTACATCACTGGGGCCAAGCTGCCTGTCGTCCAGGACCTATATACCAGGCGGTGTCAGAGGAAGGCCCAAAAAAATTGTAAAAGACTCCAGTCACCCAAGTCATAGACTGTTCCCTCTGCTACCGCACGGCAAGCAGTACTGTCTAGGTCCAAATGGCTCCTTAACAGCTTCTACCCCCAAGCCATAAGACTGCTGAACAATTAATGAAATGGCCACCCAGACTATTTACATTGACAGCCCCCCCTCCCCCCCTTTGTTTTTAGACTGCTGCTACTCGCTGTTCATTCTCTATACATAGTCACTTTATCCCTACCTACATGTACAAATTACCTCGACTAACCTGTACCCCCGCACATTGACTCGGTACCAGTACCCCCTGTATAAAGCCTCGTTATTCATATTTTATTGTGTTACTTTTCTATAGAATTTTTTACTTTCATTTATTTAGTAAATATTTTCTGAACTCTGACTTGAACTGCATTGTTGGTTAAGGGCTTGTAAGTAAGCATTTCACGTGTTCGTATTCGTTGTTGTATTCGGCGCACGTGACAAATAACATTTGATTTGATTTGCAACCCTTAATTTGTCTTTTATTCCAAGATGGATCTTTGTCAGGTTACTCGCGTTTAAATTGGATTGGACTTGGCGAACCAATAGTGTTAATGTCAAGGCTGTGTCCCTCCTCACCACAGAACGAAATGGAGCTGTGTCCCTCCTCACCACAGAATGAAATGGAGCTGTGTTCCTCCTCACCACAGAACGAAATGGAGCTGTGTCCCTCCTCACCACAGAATGAAATGGAGCTGTGTCCCTCCTCACCACAGAATGAAATGGAGCTGTGTCCCTCCTCACCACAGAACGAAATGGAGCTGTGTCCCTCCTCACCACAGAACGAAATGGAGCTGTGTCCCTCCTCACCACAGAATGAAATGGAGCTGTGTCCCTCCTCACCACAGAATGAAATGGAGCTGTGTCCCTCCTCACCACAGAACGAAATGGAGCTGTGTCCCTCCTCACCACAGAACGAAATGGAGCTGTGTCCCTCCTCACCACAGAATGAAATGAGGCTGTGTCCCTCCTCACCACAGAACGAAATGGAGCTGTGTCCCTCCTCACCACAGAATGAAATGGTTAGAAAAGTTTATGACATGAACCACTCTAGTAATATCGTGACCTTGGAATTATATGGTTTTATCTGCCAAAATATGACTCTGAGATAATTAGCTGTAAAGTTCCGAACCCTCCTTGATTTGAAAGGTGTGAGAGAAAAAAATTAAAATAATGTTGTATTCTTTTTAACTTAACGGCATGAATTGGGGTATACCATATAGGTGGAGAACATTGTCCAGAACAATGCTACGTCAATAACGTATATGGTATCTGTGTTGCTCACTATCCCATCTATCTGTTCTGCAGTGGTGTGGAACCGCCACTGTCACAACGGAGGAGAGTGTTTGTCTCCTGATGAGTGTGCCTGTCTGCCTGGCTGGACCGGACCCTCCTGTGAGACAGGTACACTTTCTTTTAGTTTATTAGGATCCCCATTAGCTGTTGCGCATGCAGCAAGCTACCCTTCCTGGTGTGTTCCTCTGTCCTTCTGCTTGCTCTTTAGGGTCTATGTTGGGCTACTGTAAAGCACTGTGTGACAACTGTCGATGTATGAAGGGCTTTATAAACACATTTGATTGATTGATTGATTGGTCAGTTGATTGGTTGACCGTTCTGATTGTCTGTCCTCCAGCTGTGTGCTCCCCTATGTGTCTGAACGGAGGGACTTGTCTTCGTCTGAACACCTGTGTCTGTCCCCGGGGCTTCTACGGCGCCCAGTAGCGGTAAATTGCACGGTAAATTGCACTCTTCATTTAATTGTTGCACTTAGGAGACACTTTTATCCAACGTGACTTACAGTAAAGTGGCTGCGTACGTTTTTTAGTGTGTGGCCTCCACAACCTTGGCGTTGCTAGCATCACACTCTTACCAGCTGAGCCACACACACACACAACGTTCAGTCTGCCCATGTCCTTGCCCACATGCTGTCCTGACGACAACACAGAGTCATGGGCCTGCTGTGGGAGTTTTGACTTGTGTATTTACTTGTTGAATGAAAGGAAAACTAATCCAATAGATTGACAGAGGTTTAGGTGCATCTCTTTCTCTCCCACCTCTCTTTCTCGCTCGCTCTCTCTCGCTCTCTCTCTCTCTCTCCCTCTCCCCACTCTCTCTCTCACCCCCATTGCTCCCCACCTCTCTTTATCACTCTCTTTCTCCATCTCTCCTCTCTCTCTCTCTCTCTCTCTCTCTCTCTCTCTCTTTCTATCTCTTGCTGTTTCCCAGCTGTCTGCAGCCCTCCCTGTAAGAACGGGGGCGTAGGCATGAGAAACAGCGTCTGCTCCTGCGCCGAGGGATACACCGGGTGGCGCTGTGAAAAAAGTGAATAAAGCCACGCCACCTCCTCCTCCTCCTCATTCACCTCCTCTTCCTCCACACCCCCCCCCCCTCTCTTCGTCCTTTACCCCTCCTCCTCCTCCTCCACGGCCCGCCCCTCCACCTGCTCCTCATTCACCTCCTCTTCCTCCACCCCCCCCCCCTCTCTCTTCATCCTCTACCCCTCCTCCTCATCATCTATTGCCCACCACCATATGTGTGTCAGTCTGACAAAGTGCCCTCAACACAGTGGAGCCAGTTAATTCCAGAGCCGTGTTAATGTACAGCATATTGGCGGGTAAATTGAGCCATATGGATGAGGGAAGCATTTGATGGATGCACCCAGTAAGAGGCGCCCGCCCGAGGGAGCAGGAACCAACATTTCAGAGCTTCATGTGGAGACTGGGTATAGTCAAGTTGATGCTATGGAGTGCTATTGACTAAGAGTAGTGATGCATGCAAGGGGGTTTTACGTGAAGGTTTTAATTTAGCTATCCATTACCAACCTGCTACTAATGGGTTATTAGTGCCGTGATAGCTTCAGCAATGTGCTCATGGTAGAACTGGCTGTCCTCTCCACCGCATTGATTACGCCTATCAGGTGCAGTAAATGCGCGGGTCAGTTGACAATCTCTCTCTGCCGTGTGAGATACTGTGGATCGTTATTCTGGCTAATGTGTAGGAGCTGAGATGGTAAGTTCCAGTCTCTCCCTCTCCATTCCGCCCCCCCCCCCCCCCCCCTTATGCAGGTGTATGTGAGCCCATGTGCGTGAGCGGTGGGCGGTGGGCGGTGCGCGGGCCCAGATGTGTGCGACTGTCCATCTGGATGCAGAGGAAAGCGGCGCGGTAAACGTCCGTGGGCTCCCGCAGGAGTTCCACAGTTTGCACCGCCACCTGTAAACAGACGCCTCCACGCTAGCTGTGGAGGCGTGTGCGTACGGAAACAATTAATCATGGCGTTTGGGATGTGTAGTGGTTCACCGACGGCAGGCGCTCACAAACAAACATTTAATAGCAGCAGGTAGTCACCTAGAATGTTTAACCGCTTGTGAAGCGCTTTATGCAAAAGCCTGTTTATGGACACAATTACAACATGCCAAAAGATATTCTGGTGTCACTCTGTTTATTTCAATGGTTCCTACATAAGGACTTCATAACACATTCATAACGATACATTCAGAACGTTCATAAGCCATACATAACACATTCAGAATGTTCATAAGCCATACATAACACATTCAGAATGTTCATAAGCCATACATAACACATTCAGAATGTTCATAAGCCATACATAACACATTCAGAATGTTCATAAGCTATACATAACACATTCATAACGATACATTCAGAACGTTCATAAGCCATACATAACACATTCAGAATGTTCATAAGCCATACATAACACATTCAGAATGTTCATAAGCCATACATAACACATTCAGAATGTTCATAAGCCATACATAACACATTCAGAATGTTCATAAGCCATACATAACACATTCAGAATGTTCATAAGCCATACATAACACATTCAGAATGTTCATAAGCCATACATAACACATTCAGAATGTTCATAAGCCATACATAACACATTCATAATGATACATTCAGAACGTTCATAAGCCATACATAACACATTCAGAATGTTCATAAGCCATACATAACACATTCAGAACGATACATTCAGAACGTTCATAAGCCATACATAGCACATTCAGAATGTTCATAAGCCATACATAACACATTCAGAATGTTCATAAGCCATACATAACACATTCAGAATGTTCATAAGCCATACATAACACATTCAGAACGATACATTCAGAACGTTCACAAGCCATACATAACACATTCAGAATGTTCATAAGCCATACATAACACATTCAGAACGATACATTCAGAACGTTCACAAGCCATACATAACACATTCAGAACGATACATTCAGAACGTTCACAAGCCATACATAACACATTCATAAGCTATTCGTAACTCATTCATAAGCCAGAGTTAACTCATTCATCGGCAGTGGTTTGTGAATTGATTGATGTTGTGTTGTCGCTCCCCAGCCACTTGTCTACAGAAGCGTCTGAATGGAGGAGAGTGTGTTGGCCATAACACTTGCCACTGTCCTCCAGGCTGGCAGGGCATGCTATGCCAAGTCCGTAAGTATGCCTATATTCGCAAGCCTACACATACACACACACTCACGCACACACACACACTCACATACACACACACACACTCTTCCTCTCTGAAGAGAGTGGCGTGTTTAGGTTAATTATCTGAAATCGTCTGTTAATTGCATCCCACCACCCTAGTTCTTCTGTGGAGAGTGGAACTCTCTCTGTGACAAATGTTCTGTCTCCTTCCCCTGTTACGTGTGTCTAGCGTAGGCCAGGTCTCTACTACAATTACATTGTTAGGTGTAGACCAGAGGAGGCTGGTGGGGGGAGCTATAGGAGGACAGGCTCATTGTAATGGCTAGAAGTCAAACCTGAGGTTTCCTTATGTTTGATGTGTTTGATACTGTTCCATTCAATCCATTCCAGCCATCACAATGAGCCCGTCCTCCTATAGCTCCTCCCACCAGCCTCCTCTGGTGTTGACTCCTGAGACCAGCTCTACACAGTCCTGGGCTGGTTTATGATACCAATGAGATACCAATTTAGACAGTGGTTATTCCCCCAGAGTTACCGCTGATAAACATCTTTATTTATTTATTTATTTTCTTAAGGGGTAGATCAGCTTTAATATTGCAGCTAGATTGTGGCTTCCATCAATGTAATTGTCTACATAATTTCCAATCCCCCATATATTTTTGGGGAATATATATATATATATATATTTTATGTATATTTTCCTTTATTATGTTCCCCACCCCTCCCCTAATTGGAGTGAACTAGTGGACAACAACCCTTGGGCTTTTACTTCCAGCTTATACATACTATATACATTTTTATGGACACAGTATATTTTACAATAGTCCTCTTTTATTGACGTTTATTGCCAGTTTCATACGTCTCTAAAACGTCCCTCGTCAGCTCACGCTCCCCACCACCATGCTTAACAAGCTCTCCGTTAACAACTTGTATCATCTGGTCATCGCAGCAGCAACAACAACAACAACAACCACAACAACCACGTTAACAATCCGCTGTGTGTGTTGGTTGCACACACACAAACACTGACAGCTACATCTCGTCAAGAGTATCACTAGTAGTTCCTGCTTGAGCTCGTTCAGCATCCCGGCATTAACCAGCCAATACATGACTTTGAAGAATGACTCGGGAGTCATGAGAGGAACGGAAGCACTTAACTCCCTTTAAATTGAAGTCACCGTACGTAAAGATGAGTCATCACTTCTGTTTATCTGTTTACACTGCCTCAGCCCTGTTTATTTCTTTCTATCAAACCACTAATAGCTGTAAGTAAATCTCCCAAGTATACGGCGTAATAAAATCTATAAAATTCAGTCCACACAGGGGTATTCAAGTGTATAATAAAGTCATTCCTGCCTTAAATTCAAAGGCAGTCCCAGTGTTCACATTTAGTTATGCATGGTAATGAGGTTGGATGGTATGATTATGGCGACTGTGTTGTCGTGGCTCCATTTTGGCCCCTCTCTGGGACTTACCCAGAATCCTCAGGATGGTAATATGAGTAGAGAGAGATTAGTGTCAGCTCTGTCATTATGACGATGCCATTATTAGGATGCTAGGCTGATTTAGGACTCGTTCCTCACCTGCTGCCTCTCTCTCTCTCTCGCTCTCTCTCTCTCTCTCTCTCTCTCTCTCTCTCTCTCTCTCTCTCTCTCTCTCTCTCTCTCTCTCTCTCTCTCTCTCTCTCTCTCTCTCTCTCTCTCTCTCTCTCTCTCTCTCTCTCTCTCTCTCTCTCTCTCTCTCTCTCTCTCTCTCTCTCTTCCTCTTCTCTGCATTGTGATTTTCATTTCAAATTTGTCATTTCTCCATTGTGATTTCTCTGTCATTTCTACAGCACTGTGAACAGAAGTGTCTTTATGGGAGCCGATGTATCCGCCCTAATGTCTGTGCCTGCAGGAAAGGATATTCAGGGGTCCTGTGTTCCCATAAGGTGAGTAGATATATCACCCCAACACTTACTGTGACTGGAATCAAGAGAGGAATTGGGAATATAATTTGAAAGCTGAGCACCAAGCTCACGCCTGAAAGTCAGAAATCTCTTATTGATGGGGGCTTTTCCACTCTTTTGCATTGGCTGGTCCATTTCAAGACTGTATGAATGCACGGTGGAATAAGTGTGGCCAAAATATGTATGGTGTTTTTCAGCTCCCAATTCCACGAGGCTGATGGAGGTCTGTGAACTATGTACTGAAGATGCTGGGCTGAAACAAGACAATGAAACTCCTAATGGAACCACCACACTGACTATTAGGATTCTCGATGCCCATGGCTTTTGTTTCTTCAAAATACAATTCCAAAGATTATGATCTGTACATAATATATGTATAATATTTGTATAACACTTTTTCTTATAACCAATAATACTCTATTTTATCTATTAAAGTCTGGCTTTAAAAAAAAAAACAAGATTTAAACAAAGCACAAAACAGTCCTGTATACTGTGGAACAAACTCACCGAGTTGGCAGTTTTACGATCAAACTAACAACTTGCTTGGAATTGTTATTTATTTGGTTGTCTGATGCTTTTATAATTTTATACTGTTGTACATATGTACAATACATAGTCTCGATCCTCATTCTGCATACAATCATTTCTTAAAATGTGAGAAGAAATGTGGTTTGTGTAATGTCTATATTTGTTTCATTTTAGCTTTATTTAAACAGGTCACCGTTGAGATCAGGGTCTCTTTCGCAAAGGAGCCCTGCACACACAATCTGCACATGCAATTCATAGACCAAATCAAATGAAAATCAGAGAAACAAACTAAAATACAGCACAACAAACAATCAAGAAAACAGCCACATTCCACAGCAAATAGTTCCCCAATCAATATTTACATTTTCCCTATGCGGCATCAGAGCATCCAATTCCAGTGTATTTTGCAGTTGTTTCCAGTAATGAGGTGCATTAAAACTAAAAGCTGATTTACCTCATTTGGCCCGAGCAATCTCAAGAGTTAACCAACCATGGTTTGGTCTCTCATATATATTTTTCTATACTTTAACAACAAAGTTAGGTAAGTTGAAAGCTTGTGTAGTAGGGCTTTGTGAACAAATAGGGAGTAATGACTTGATCTATGGGACTTTAATGAGGACCAGACAACCTTTTTATACAGGATGCAGTGATGAGTATTAAAACTGTCGCCAGTGATAAAAACAAATGTCCCTATGGTAGACGGCATCCAAAGGAGAGTAGAGTAGTGACTGCTGCATTCTGGGAAACGTTGTCACCATAATCAAGAACTAGCAAGAAGTGTTTTTACAGTTTATTACAGTTGAAGTCGGAAGTTTACATATACCTTAGCCAAATACATTTAAACTCAGTTTTTCACAATTCCTGATATTTATATCCTAGCAAACAATCCCTGTCTTAGGTCAGTTAGGATCGCCACTTTATTTTAAGAATGTGAAATGTCAGAATAATAGTAGAGAGTGATTAATTTCAGCTTTTATTTATTTCATCACATTCCCAGTGGGTCAGAAGTTTACATACACTCAATTAGTATTTGGTAGCATTGCCTTTAAATTGTTAACTTGGGTAAAACTTTTCGGGTAGACCACAAGCTTCCCACAATAACTTGGGTGAATTTCCTCCTGACAGAGCTGGTGGAACTGAGTCAGGTTTGTAGGCTTCCATGCTCGCACACACTTTTTCAGTTCTGCCCACAAATTGTCTATAGGATTGAGGTCAGGGCTTTGTGATGGCCACTCCAATACCTTGACTTTGATGTCCTTAAGCCATTTTTCCACAACTTTGGAAGTATGCTTGGGGTCATTGTCCACTTGGAAGACCCATTTGCGACCAAGCTTTAACTGATGTCTTGAGATGTTGCTTCAACATATCCACATAATTTTCCTTCCCTCATGATGCCATCTATTTTGTGAAGTGCACCAGTCCTTCTTGCAGCAAAGCACCCTCACAATATGATGCTGCCACCCCCGTGCTTCACGGTTGGGATGGTGTTCTTCGGCTTGCAATTCTCCCCCCTTTTCCTCCAAATATAACGATGGTCATTATGGCCTAACAGTTCAATTTTTGTTTCATCAGACCATAGGACAATTCTCCAAAATGTACAGCCTTTGTGCAGTTGCAAACCGTAGTCTGGCTTTTTATGGCGGGTTTGGAGCAGTGGCTTCTTCCTTGCTGAGAGGCCTTTCAGGTTATGTCGACATAGGACTCGTTTTACTGTGGATATAGATACTTTTGTACCTATTTCCTCCAGCATCTTCACAAGGTCCTTTGCTGTTGTTCTGGGGTTGATTTGCACTTTTCACACCAAAGTACGTTCATCTCTAGGAGACAGAACGTGTCTCCTTCCTGAGCGGTATGACGGCTGCGTGGTCCTATGGTGTTTATACTTCTGTACTATTGTTTGTCCAGATGAACATGGTACCTTCAGGCATTTGGACATTTCTCCCAAGGATGAACCAGACTTGTGGAGGTCTGCAATTTTTTTCTGAGGTCTTGGCTGATTTCGTTTGATTTTCCCATGATGTCAAGCAAAGAGGCACTGAGTTTGAAGTTAGGCCTTGAAATACATCCACAGGTACAACTCCAATTGACTCAAATGATGTCAATTAGCTTATCAGAAGTTTCTAAAGCCATGACATAATTTTCTGGAATTGTCCAAGCTTTTTAAATGCACAGTCAACTTAGTGTATGTAAACTTCTGACCCACTGGAATTGTGATACAGTGAATTATAAGTGAAATAATCACTCTGTAAACAATTGTTGGAAAAATTACTTGTCATGCACAAAGTAGATGTCCTAACCGACTTGCCAAAACTATAGTTTGTTAACAAGAAATTTGTGGAGTGGTTGAAAAACAAGTTTTAATGACTCCAACCCAAGTGTATGTAAACTTCCGACTTCAACTGTATTTATAAAAAAGGAGCCGTAGCTTTTTAACTAGCTCATCCGTATGTTTTTTTTAAGCATTAAGCATTGTCAACCCGTCCAATGAATAAACATGTAGTCCAGCTGAAACATTCTTGTGAGAACTAGAGAACAACATATACAGTATTTAGTCCTTCCTGCAATAAATCCAAGTTTTAAGCCAACCAAGGCTTTCTGTAAGGTAACAAGGTCAGATTGCTGCTCTAACACATAAAAGTGTGATGGATCCGCACTCAAAAATATGTCCCATAAAGCTTACTTTTATACATGAAGCTTTATGCAACATCTTTTTTGAGTGCGGACCCATCACACCTTTTGTTTGTCTGAATTCACAGGTTTTACACACCAGCCGCGCTTCTGGAAGGTCCCCTTTTGCTTTGTGCAGCTCTAACAAAGCCTGGTCAACAGTTGGGGCAATGACGTACATGACAGTGTTGTTTGCATACAGATGAATAATACAAGTTTTAACAGATATACCATTCTCATTTACATAAATAGTAAAGAGAACAGGTCCCAGTACTGACCCCTGTGGTACACCTTTTGTCATATGCATGAACAATTTACGATCGAATCTGTGCATACCAAACCATTTATAAATGAGGCCCCTGGTAATGATGCAGTGAGGAAGTTAGGGGGACAGGGGTTAGAGGGATGCCTCACCTAGCCCAGGGGCCACAGACATTCACTATGTAAGTCACTGGAGGTGGAGGATGAGGAGGAAATGGGGATTAAGCAGATAAAACCACCACCAATCCGCATCAACTCTGAGCCAATTACGACAGGCTCCAGCAGCCTTTTGTCGTTGGTTTTCAAATCTCATTAAAATGAGTCTTAGTTGCCCTGTTTGAGCTCAGTAGGATTAGTCTTTTTGCAAGTCAGTTGATGTTTGCGTATCTTTGTTCTAATCCCCCGTACTCTGCATACGGGCAACTAATTCTAGTTGAACCCAAGCAAGCAGCCTCTGCTTTTGAAATAGTGTTCCGAATAATTCTGTGGCAACCTCACTAACTCCTGGATGATGAATATCACGGGAAGGCCTGAGATCCACCCTCAGCGATAGTCTCTCGCGGTTAAAACTTTGAGAAGCGGAACAAACTTTGTGATGGGAAATGACTGTTGTATTCTCTGCTGTTTATCCCTCACAAGATGCTGAAAGATATGAGTTTATGGAAATGTGTTTCTTTTGGAATAACAGAATTGCTTGCATTAGATAAAAACACTGTTAATTTTGTCACAGACATGACCATGTATCTTCCTCTCCAACAAAATTTAGTCACAACTTCCCTTTCTGTGTCTGTCTGACTGTGTCTGTCAGACTGTCTCTGTCTGACTATTTCTGTCAGACTGTCTCTATCTGATTGTGTCTGACTCTCTCTGTCTGACTGTCTCTGTCAGACTGTCTCTGTCTGACTATTTCTGTCAGACTGTCTCTGTCTGATTGTGTCTGACTGTCTCTGTCAGATCCTCAACAGTTCTACAGCTGCGCCACTGAGAGCATCTTGACTGGCTGCATCACCACTTGGAATGGCAACTGCAAGGCACCCGACTGTAAAGGCGCTACAGAGGGTGGTGATTCCGGCCCAGTACATCACTCCCTGCCATCCAGGACCTCTACACCAGGTGGTGTCAGAGGAAGGCCCCCAAAAAATTGTCAAAGACTCCAGCCACTCCAGCCATAGAGTGTTCTCTCTGCAACTGCACGGCAAGCAATATCAGTGCACCAAGTCTGGAACCAACAGCACCGTGAACAGCTTCTTCCCCCAAGCCATAAGACTGCTAAATAGCTAATCAAATCGCTACCTGGACTATCTGCATTGACCCTTTTTCGCACTAACTCTGTTGCACTGACTCTATGCACACAAACTGGACTACCCACACACTCACACATACTTACCCTGAAACCCCAACACACACACACACACATGCATACTGACGCCACACTCACTCACACACAAACACACACACTTTCACACTAAACACATACGCTGCTGCTACTGTCTGTTATCTATCCTGTTGCCTAGTCACTTTACCCCTACCTATATATACATAGCTACCTCAATCACCTCTTACCCCAGCACATCGACTCGGTACTGGTTCTGCCCGTAAATAGCAATGTTATTTTTACTCGTTATTGTTATTCGTTATTCGCTGTGTATTTATTCCTTGTGTCACTACTTCTACTTTTTATGTTTAACTCTGCGTTGTTGGAAAATGATCCGTCAATTAGAATTTCACTGTTAACCTGCACCTGTTGTTTACGACACGTGACAAAGGTATTTTATTTTATTCTCGCTCTGTCTCTGTCTCTCTCTCTTTTCACCCTGTCCTCTGTTAGTCCCCAGTCTCACTGTCTGATCTCTCTAAACCCTTCATATTTACCAATAAAGTGTGCCTGTACCCCGTCTATGGGTGGTAATCAAAGTGATTTGGGAGGTGCAAAGTTTCTTCGTGTTGCATAATGGTCCAGACGCAAAGGGGAGAAGCAGCTGCTGCTAATGACCCGACTAACAGAAAGAAAAAGCTAAACTACACCTAACTACACCTCTCTTTTAGCACAGACAGACAAGCACGTAGGCCTGCACCTTGCTCCTTGAATCTCTCAGCCCCCTCTCCTCTCCTCTCCTCTCCCTCTCTTTCTCCTCTCTCTCTCCCACCTCTTGTCGTTCTCTCCCCTATCCCCCGTCTCTCTCAGGAGCAGTTTGCCTCTGAGCTCTCCCTCTGTCAACAGTGTTAGTGACAGAGCTGCTGCGTCAAACATGTCACGCACTTGTCACGAGTAAGTCAACCAATGTGCTGTCACACACACACACACACAAAGCCCACACACGGCTGACACAGCACCATTCCTGTGCATGTATGCCCGTGCCCACCTACACAAATAAAGGCTGTCAAAAGTACTTCTGTCAAAATGGCTCATAGTAGTTCCACACCAGTGCGATATTGCCATCTAGTGATGACATGCAGTCTATTGCTATATAACCCATAGTATAGACTTGAAATACCAAAACAAGAACGCACATACAAATCACCTCCCCTCATTTTTTTACATTTTAATTTCCACAATTTATGCTTGCATTGATTAGCATCAGTTGGCCCTTTGAAATCATTCAAACCTATTGACATGAAATTGCTGTGATTAGAATTCTCTTTTCACACAACTTACCTTGCTCCCGGGAACACAAACTGTTGTTGGTATCACGACATAGAATCTTGGTATGATGATCTTAAAGTTTACTGAAGTAACACTATATAAGTGACTTGTGCATTGACAGATATTTATATCAAGGCTAAAGATGGCACAGGTTATGGGGCGACTGCCATGGGGTGGAGGAACAGCTGGAGGGTGACTGATACACCTGGACTATTCACTCACGGTCCTGGTCGGAGGGCGCTGAAGCTGGTGTCATGACTCTAAGACCAAGGAGTAATTCCTTCACTGGGGTTTGAACTGAGTTTGAATTTGAGTTCTGAGAGTTGTTGACATGCTGTAACGAAGTAGCACTTCCCCCGAAATGCTTCCCCAAATCATACTGACAGGATTTCTAGGAACACACATTCTAATGCGAAACTTTGCAACGTGTTCTAAATATCAGTGTCATTTGACTGACACAGTGGTCTAATGTAAACCGGATGAATGTTTTCACTATGTCCAGATTTGCATTGTCATCATTTCGTGACCTTTGCACCTTTGCGTGCAATAGAAGCTTGTGCGAATGTGTGTATGTTGTTGAGGCGTCCGGTAGTTAGACTCAGCGGGAGAAGATGAAAGACTTCCAGGAAACAGGAGATGAGAAAATGAAGGTTTGTGATGAAGGAGGGAGTAGAGAGTCACAGCATGACCATGTCTTTACCTGGGCTGAGAGTGGGAGAAGGTTAATGTAGTGCATCGACACTGTCACACCCTGACCACTCAATGCGTGCAGATCTGAAGGGGCTGGATAGGTATAAGCAGTGTAATGGTCAAGCTTCCACCTTACAGATCTGCAAACATGGAAGGGTTAGGGGTCAAGGGGCAGGGGTTAGGAGCAAAGTGGGAGTGTGCTGGCTCTCTGTGGAGGGGGGGGGGGTTATATATATACACCTCTAGCACCCAAAGAACCACGACAGGTGGCCTCTACTCTCTAGCCTCCACCTGTCTTTCCTTTTCCAGAGGCCGCATGCATGGTGACTGGGCTCAGAACGGATCCGTTATTCAAGAAATGGCATGCTGCTCTGCCAAGGGAATGGCGTGAGCCCAGTTAGCGCAGGATCCCCCACCCCCAGTCACCGGATCACACGGCGGCAGCTGGTCCCAGGTGCTGTTTTCACTCTGCTTTTATAAAGTGGTTGGCAGCAGTCGGCTGCACCATGAAACAGACACAGTTGCAGCTCAGTCCCCCCGCCTTAGACACCCAGCCAGGTCCACCATGAAGTCCACAGGGAGCGAACAGAGTGCCACGCCGGACGGTTTCCCCTCCGACCTGGACGAGCTGGATAGTGGAAGCGAGGAGAGCTCCGACAACAAGTCGACGGGCGGCGGCTGTAGCCCCCAGGGAGGGTGCCGGGAGGTAGCCAGGCAGAGGGAGAGGGGGTGCAGCAGGCGTCTGCCGGGCGTTAGCAAACAGAGACAGGCAGCCAACGCGCGGGAACGGGACAGAACCCACAGCGTGAACACGGCCTTCACCGCGCTGCGCACCCTCATCCCCACAGAACCGGCCGACAGGAAACTGTCCAAGATCGAGACGCTGCGCCTGGCGTCCAGCTACATCTCCCACCTTGCCAACGTGCTGCTGCTGGGGGACGAGTGTTTGGACGGACAGCCCTGTCTCAGGTACCACAGCATCCTGCAGAGCAGCACCAACATCAACAGCAGCAGCCCCCCGCTCAGGCCCATATGCACTTTCTGTCTCAGTAACCAGAGGAAAACGGTGAGTCCTCAAAATAAATCAGTATATATTGGTTGACAGGCTGTGGGCTATCATGGAAGGCTGCACGTAATCTCCACAAAATAGGATGGATGAATGGGATTTGGCTACATTTAGATAACGGGCCAGTACTTTATTTAACATTGGAGGAATTCCATAACAGTCATCACAATCAATAGTATTTCAACGGTTTTATGTCAATGTAAACTACTACAATTTCTCTACCCTCACAGCTCAGAGATGGAGAAAAGCACACAGCCATCTGACATGGTCACGCACTACTGTCAAGACCAGGATGCATACCAAGTCACACGGATGTTTACATGTACCTACGAGTGAGAAAAAAAAACAATATAACTTTGTACATATTTTTGCTAAATCTTAGGACAACCCCCCCCCCCCCACTGAAATGCACTTTCCGTTCTCACATGTGCGTCTTATCCACTGTGTTTTGGTCAAATTGTAACTCGAGCACAATGTGTAAGGTTCCACCTGACAGTGGGCTATTTCGGTATCAGAAATAGTAAGCCCTAGTGTCTCGCTCCTAAAATCACAGTCTCGCCTCCCCCATGCAGCCAGTCACATGGTTGTAACCCAAGCCTAGGCCGTGCAGCGGTTGCTGTCAGTAGAGTAGTGGACTGGTAGGCTTGTCTCCTGACTGACTCATCTTTTGCCAACTGAGTATAGGGTGCCTTGCTCCAGATTTTTATAAATTCAAACTCAATTCAATAGCCCCAAATATACTTTGGTAGCTGTAAAATTGTATTTCATTTTAACCAGGATAGTCCACTTAGTAAATGAGTATAAGCCACTGCTTTCATGGGAGTCTTGAAATCTAAATGGGGGAGGCAAAACAAATATAAAATGTGCTTGAATCCAAATATTAAAGTGTTATATATAGCCCCCCCACTAGTACAGCAGAAGCAACCCCACTTGGTGTTTACAAACTTTACCACAACATCAAATCATATTCCATGTCAAATGTAACATGGTGTGGAACAGAAGAAAACATAACATACATATATGTAATCACTGCTTTTGGGAGCTCAATGTTACACCGTATGTTGAGAAATGTTTACTTGCATGTATTGCACAAGCCTTTTCACAATTCACAAACACACAATAGTTCTGCATGTGTGTCTGTGCAGTATTGGTTGCACCTTTGAAGGCCCAATGCAGCTGTTTTTATATCAGCATCAAATCATTTCTACTTAACAAAGTACCTTACTGTAATAGATTTCCATTAAATTGGGAAAAACGTTGCTTTTTAGCACAAAACTTTCTCAAGCTAGAATTTTGCTAGGACTGTCTGAGAGTGGTCTGAGTTGGAAGTTTGGAACTCTTATTACAGGTCATGGTGTATTAACTGCATGGTGATGTCACAATGGAAAGTCAAAACTCCCACCCATGCAAACCTGCTGATCAGAAGGTCCTGTGTAGATTGTATTTTCAACCAGCAACTACCAGGAAATAACACAGATCAAATGTGTTCATACTTTTAGTGTTAGTTTCATCAGCACAATATAATTTAAAAGACCGGAACAGAATTGACTGCACTGGACCTGCAAAACCTTTAAGCTTAACACAATATTTTGATTTTATGCATTGATTTGGGTATATATTAAATTACTTCAAAATCATGCAAGATAAAAATAATATTTTTATGAATTATCCAAAACAAATAACTTGTTGCACACGGATTGCAATACACTTTTACCTCAATGAAGATCTGAATGTATTAACCTAATAGAATTATAGGCCTACCTCCAAGTCTATTGTAATGTGTAGCATTGTTGTAAACATACTTGAATTTTTCATAACTTATGGAAGACAATTGTCCTCTGCACATAAACAATGAGAAGCTGTTTAAGAAAAAAAAATAATGTATTTTTGTACAATTAGCTAAAAATATATATTATTTGACTTGTAAACACAATCATTAAACTACTTTCAAAATAATTTTGGACTGATGACTTGAATGTGCATGTAAAAAGACCTTTAGGCCAAGTTTACACAGGCATTCCAATTCTGATTTTTTCCACTAACTTGTCCAATCAGATCAGCTCTTTGGTCAATAATTGGGCAAAATATCAGAATTGTGCTGCCTGTGTTAACACAGCCTTAATATATATATATATATATATATATATTTTAATCACTCAAGAATATTTACTGTGGATTGTGTAGTAAACTCATCAGGTTTACCCAGTAATAACATTAAGCTGTGTCTGAATTTGGGACCTCAGGTGGAGATGTGTAAGTACAGCAGGCAGCCATGTTAAAGTATAGTCATTGATTGCTACACACCAAACAGACAATTGTTTACCATAAATAATCAAAACAATATGAATTAGTCCTTTTTATTTCTTTAAAAAAGTCAATTGGTTTAATCAGATTAAAGAAAGTAGTAACCAATATTAATTACTTAGCTGGCAATTCATCTTCCAGAGAGGATGTCAGTCAGGTCAAAAGGTGGTTATACCAAGATGACAGTCACTGCACAACGTTCATTTGATCACCAATTCAACTGTTCATTACAGGTTTGTCCAAAAGGCCAAGGTAAGGAAAGGAGCTAACATGAGGATAGGGCTACCGGTAAATCCTTTGGCGAGAAGGCAAATGACTTGTCATTTTAGGGTGCCTTTAAGTCACGCGGCAAGAAGGCGCACTACTGCAATATTAACAGGTACAGCAGTATCGGGGATATCATGGTTTATCAGACTTTAGACTGGATGCAGCAACATCAATAGAGTATCTTAATCATCAAGTAGAATGAAATTCTAATAAAAAAGGGGGTTCATTTCTGCATCTTTCCAAACAAATCAACACATAATTTGTTCATTTTATGATTGAGGTTTTAATTCACAATATATGTGAACTACTAAGGGTAAGTTTCAAATAAAATCTAATAAGGAGTGTACTGTTGACATCACAGCTCTTGAATTAAATGTAAATGTTGAAGTTGGAGAGGGGTAAAATAGAAAAACAGGACTGGGAGAGACGAGCACTTCAGTAACATCCTACTGCTCCTACTGTGCCGTTTAAAATGCACACCCGGAGGGTTGAGTTCTCAGTTCTCTTCCTCCTCCTCGGACTCAGACTCTGGAAGACAGAAAAGAGTGGACTCAAATCAGAACATTTCAATTTACAACAACATGAATATTAAGAGAACTTGTGTTTTTCAAAAAGGTGACTATTTACTATGAAAATGTGTTTAAAAAAATATAGTTTTACCTTCCTCTGCATGCTTCAGCCACTCAACAAATTTCTTCATCTGCTCGAGGAAAACACTCTTTCCTTTAGCAACGTGGGCCTCTGTGTACCACTTAAGAATGGCCTCTTCACTCAAAACATCCGCTGTGTTGGGAGAGGGGGCGAGAACAAGGAACATAAAAATGTTAGGTCAAAGGTCATGAAAGCCAGGGGACCAGGGTTCATTGGGGCACAGCATAAAGCCTCAAAGGATAACGAAAATTAATGTTTCTTATTAGATAAGTCTGGGGAAGTCTCTGTCCCCGTTTCAGTCCATTTTCTTCCGTTTGGTACCTAATGAAAATTACATGTCACATGAGAGCCCCCGCCCCACACAGTCGGTCCGAAATGGCACCCTATTCCCTTTAGTGTGCACTACTTTCAACCAGGTCCCACACCTTTGTAGAGGAGCACCACAATCTTCTGGAAGGCCTTCATGAAGTGGATGTTGTCATAGCAGTACTCCTGGATCTTCACCAGCAGAATGATCTCAGAGGCTCCCTGGGAAGTAAATGCCTTCAGGAGAGGACTGTATTGCTGTGGAGAAGAGAGAAAGACACGGGGTTAGGGTACAGGAGGGTGAGACACTAGATGATCTCAGATGCTCCTTGGGAGGTAAACACCTTCAGGAGAGGACTAATGCTGTGGTGGAGAGAGGACCAATAAGTTTCCATGTATCCAATCTTTAATTTACTAATAGGCAAGTCAAATAAGAACAGATTCTTAGTGGCAATGACAAGATGTCAGGGGCAAGCACAGCAGCAATAGAAGCACATACATTTACATTTTAGTCATTAACTTCTTGACGCACCCATCCCGTTAGCGGGATCATTTTCATCAACACCCGCTGAATTGCAGTGCGCCAAATTCAAATTAAATGACTAAACATATTTAATTTTCATGAAATCACAAGTGCAATACAGCAAAACACATTTTAGCTTGTTGCTAATCCACCTGGCACAAATGCATAAACAAGCATTTATGTAAGAACATCTCTCTCAGTAGACAAAATATTACAAACACCTAGCAGCCAAGTAGATTAGTCACGAAAGTCAGAAAAGCAATAGATTAAATCGCTTACCTTTGATGATCTTCAGATGTTTGCACTCACGAGACTCCCAGTTCCACAATAAATGTTCCTTTTGTTCCATAAAGATTATTTTTATATCCAAAACAACTCCATTTGTTTTGTGCGTTATGTTCAGAAATCCACAGGCTCGAGCGGTCACGACATCGCAGACGAAAATTCCAAATAGTATCCGTAATGTCCACAGAAACATGTCAAACGTTTTTTATAATAAATACTCAGGTTGGTTTTAAAATATATAATCGATAATATATCAACCGGGACTGTCGCTTTTTCAATAGGAGAGGGAGAGACAATGGCTGCCCCACTCTGTTGCGCAAGCAAAACTCTGCGAACACCCAGCTATCCACTGACGCGATGTTATCTTTCTCGCTCATTTTTCAAAATAAAAGCCTGAAACTATGTCTAAAGACTGTTGACACCTTGAGGAATCTGGTTGATATCCCTTTAAAATGGAGGCAAGGCATCCAATGGAACAGAGAGCTTTCAGAAAAAACAGCACTTCCTTGTTGGATTTTCACCTACAATATCAGTTCTGTTATACTCACAGACAATATTTTGACAGTTTTGGAAACTTTAGAGTGTTTTCTATCCTAATCTGACAAGTATATGCATATTCTAGTTTCTGGGCCTGAGAAATAGGCGGTTTCAAATGGGTATGTTTTTTAGCCAAAAACTAAAATCCTGCCCCCTACACTCAAGTTAACCCTAATTGCTCTGGACAAGAGCATCGGTTTAAGTGCCTTGCTTAAGGGCACATTGACAGTATTTTCACCTTGTTGGCTTGTGGATTTGAACCGGCGACATTTTGGTTACTTAGCCAACACTCTTAACCGCTATACAGGGGGGGCACACTCCAATCTGGCCCATATTAGTACCACCCCACCCTCTTCCAATACTATACAGTTCCAGAAAACACTAATCTGAAGTTAATTTAGCAGCAACTAATTTAACCTTCATCTAGGTTTGTCTCATTGAGAAATGTTTGGCAAGAGACCTGTTCAATAACACAGAAGTCTACAGTTACAAAGCTTTTACCTTCAAGTGTTTGATAGATTGTTCGCAGACCAGCTCTTCCTTCTTGTTCCATTCCACACAGCTCATGACACTGGACCACACGATGCCGATCATCAGTTGTTCAGAGATGCTAGTCTTCTTCATCTCCTCCCTGACATAGGCAATTATCTAAACAAAGCAGGGAACATGTCAATGAACAGCTATCAAGCGCTCATTCATATAATTAATATATATATATATATATATATATATATATATATATATATATATATATATATAAAAACATACACACACAGAACTAAAATATAAACAAAACATGTAAAGTGTAGGTCCAATGTTTCGTGAGTGGAAAAAAAACAATAGAAAAAAATCTCCATACTGTATGCACAAAAAGTGTATTTTAATTTGTTTACTTCCCCGTAAGTGAGCATCTCATTTGCCAACATAATCCATCTACCCGACAGATGTGGAATATCAAGAAGCTGATTAAACAGTATGCTTCTTAAACAGGTGCACCTTGTGCTGAGGACAAAAGGCCACTAAAATGTGCAGTTGTCACAACACAATGTCACAGATGTCTCAAGTTGAGGGAGCGGGCAATTCCTCTGCTGACAAGAGGCACGTCCAGCAGAGCGGTTGCCAGAGAATTGACCATTCATTTTTCTACCATAAGCCATTTCAGAGAATTTTGCAGTACTTCTAGCCTCAGAAATGCAGACCATGTGTAACCACGCAAGCAAGTTTTTTTTCTTCCTCAAACATCCCATAATGACAAAGCAAAAACGTTAAACCCTTTACTCAGTACTTTGTTGAAGCACCTTCGGTAGCGATTACAGCCTCTAGGCTTCTTGCGTGCTAGGAATATGGGACCAAATAAATTGACTACTTTAATACACAAACTAATTTGTCCCAATACTTTTAGTCATCTTAAAAAAAAAAAAAAAAGTGGGGACTATGCACAAAAAGTGGTATAATTTCTAAATAGTTCACCCGATCGATGAAAATACCCTCAAATGAAAGCTGACAGTCTGCACCTGTCACCTGTCATTGTATCATTTCAAATACCTAGTTCTGTATGCAGTAGAGAGACAAAAAAATCTCATGTGTCACTGTCCCAATACTTTGAACCCACTGTATAAGAATAGAGTAGCCAGGCCTCACATCTTTGAAGTTGTCCCCGCGGGCCATCATCTCCTGGAGCTCTTTCTGCAGCTCCTTACGGGACCCGATGGCCTCCTGGTTCCTGGCAAAGTCCGACAGCTCCTTCAGTCCCGCGTCAGTGAAGTACTTAGAAAAATGCTCACAGCTCCGCTTGTTGGCGGGAAAGAGTTCCTATGACAGATATAGATACAAGTAATTAGTTCCCATTCAATATAACATTTTTTTTTTTTTTTTTTTTTTAAATCTACAGGCCTATATAAAAACTCTTAGGGCTGGTTCAACAGACAATCTCCATTGAACATTCTTTTTAGACTACGACTAGTCTTGAAGGGATAGATCACCCAAATAACACAATTATACTTGCTTCCTTACCCCTATGGATAAGGTACAACAGAAATCCATGCTTTAGTATCCCTCGCACAATTTCAATTTGCTAACATTTCAGCATTTATGAACAAATCCCATTAAAGTCATGGGACCGATTAGCATTTTTCGCACATCATGTCTAAATCATTCAAAAGTATTTAAAGTTGATTGTTGAGCTTCGCAAAGTCACTCAGAGGATTTGAAAGTGCTGTGAAATGTTAATTTTGGTCCCATGACTAATGGGATTTGTGCCACAAATGCTAACATAGGGAAACAGTGCCAGGGATACTAAAACAAAGCATGGATTGCTGTCATGCCTTGTCCATAGACTGCTTACAGCAGGTGTATCAAACTAATTTCCATGGATGGCCTAGTGCCTGCTGGTTTTTCCTTGCAAATAAGGCCTAGACAAGCAGGTGAGGGGAGTGCCATACTAATTAGTGACCTGGAGTCAATCAAGTACAAGGGACGAGTGAAAACCCGCAGACACTCGGCCTTCCATAGAATTAGTAGGACACGAGGCTTACAGGGTAAACGATGTTTACTTACAAGCCCTTAGCCAACAATAGAGTTAAGTAAGAAATAACTAAAGAGCGAACAGCAGTAAAATAACAATATCGAGGCTATATACAGGGGGTACCGGTACAGAGTCAGTGTGCGGGGGCACCGGTTAGTCCAGGTAATATGTGCATGTAGGTAGAGTTAAAGTGACTATGCATAGATGAGAGTAGCAGCAGCGTAGAGGGGGGAGACACACACAATGCAAATTGGTGTGCTTGGACCATGTTAGTTTGTTGGTGATATGGACACCAAGGAACTTGATGCTTTAAACCTGCTCTACTACAGCCCTGTCAATGAGAATGGGTGTGTGCTCAGTCCTGCTTTTGCTGTAGTCCACAATCATCTCCTTAGTCTTGATCATGCTGAGGGAGAGGTTGTCCTTGCAGCACACGGGCAGGTCTCTGACCTCCCTATAGGCTGTCTCGTCATTGTTCAGGCCTACCACTTTTCTGTCAATGGCAAACTTAATGGTGTTGGAGTTGTGCAATCATGAGTGAACAGGGAGTACAGGGGACTGAGCACGCACCCCTGAGGGGTCCCCGTGTTGAGGATCATTGTGGAGGATGTGTTGTTACCTACCCTTACCACCTGGGGCAACCCGTCAGGAAGTCCAGGATCCAGTTGCAATGGGTATTGTTTAGTCCCAGGGTTCTTTGCTTAGTGATGAGCATTGAGGGTACTATGGTGTTGAACGCTGAGCTGTAGTCAATTAATTGCATTCTCACATTGTGTTCTTAGGCACAGGGACAATGGTGGTCTGCTTGAAACATGTTGGTACTACAGACTGACAGGTAGAGGTTGAAAATGTCAGTGAAGACTTAAGTTGGTCAGAGTACACGTCCTGGTAATCAGTCTAGCCTTGCGGCCTTGTGAATGTTGACCTGTTTAAGTCTTACAACGACTGCGGAGACTCACAGTCGTCCGCAACAGCTGATGCTCTCATGCATGTTTCAGTGTTACTTGCCTCGAAGCGAGCATAGAAGTTATTTAGCTCATCTGATAGCTGCCCAGTGACACGAGCCTCTCAGCTGTGCTTCCCTTTGTAGTCTAATAGTTTGCAAGCCCTGCCACATCCAACGAACGTCAGAGCCGGTGTAGTACGATTTGATCTTAGTCCTGTATTGGTACTTTGCCTGTTTGATGGTTCTGAGGGCATAGCGGGATTTCTTATAAGCTTCCGGATTAGAGTCCCACTCCTTGAAAGCGGTAGCTCTACCCTTTAACCAAGTGCGGATGTTGCCTGTAATCCATGGCTTCTGGTTGGGGTATGTACGAGAGGTCGACCGATTAATCGGAATGGCCGATTAATTAGGGCTGATTTTAAGTTCACACAACAATCGGAAATCTATATTTTTGGGCTCCGATTTCTTTTTTTTATATATATATTTTATACCTTTATTTAACTAGGCAAGTCAGTTAAGAACACATTCTTATTTTCAATGACAGAACGACAGATTTTAACCTTGTCAGCTCAGGGGATCCAATCCTGCAACCGTACAGTTAACAAGTCCAACGCTCAAACCATTGCACTCCACAAGGAGCCTGCCTGTTACGCGAATGCAGTAGAAGCCAAGGTAAATTGCTAGCGAGCATTAAACTTATCTTATAAAAAACAATCAAGCATAATCACTAGTTATAACTACTAATCCAGTTTAGCAGGCAATATTAATCAGGTGAAATTGTGTAATTTATCTTGCGTTCATTGCACGCAAACTTTTTTAAATTTACATTTTTAAAATCGGCCGATCAAATCGGTATCGGCGTTGAAAAATCATAATCCGTCGACCTCTAGTATGTACGTACAGTCACTGTGGGGACGACATCATCGATGCACTTATTGATGAAGCCAGTGACTGATGTGGTGTACTCCACAATGTCATCGAAAGAATCCCGGAACACATTCCAGTCTGCTTACAAAACAGTCCTATAGTTTAGCATATGCGTCATCTGACCACTTTTTTATTGACCGAGTCACTGGTGCTTCCTGCTATAATATTCGCTTGTAAGCAGGAATCAAGATAGAATGTCAGATTTGCTAAATGGAAGGTGAGGAAGAGCTTTGTACACATCTCTGTGTGTGGAATAAGGGTGGTCTAGAGTTCCCCCCCTCTGGTTGCACATTTAATATGCTGATAGAAATGAAGTAAAACTGATGTGTTTCCCATGCATTAAAGTTCCCGTCCACTAGGAGCGCCGCCTCTGGATGAGCGTTTTCCTGTTTGCTTAAGGTGGTATACAGCTCATTGAGTGCGGTTTTAGTGCTGCATCGGTCTGTGGTATGTAGACAGCTATGAAAAACACACATGAAAACTCTACGTAGCCCGTGTGGTCTATAGCTTATCATGAAATACTCTACCTCAGGCGAGCAAAACCTTGAGACTTCCTTCCTACAAATATACATAGACCGCTACCCCTTGTCTTACCAGAGGCTGCTGTTCTATCCTGCCGATAGAGTGTATAACCCGCCAGCTATATGTTATTCATGTCGTCGTTCAGCCACGACGACTTGGTGAAACATAAGATTACAGTTAATAGATGCTTTTAGTTCGTCCCATTTCTTTTCCAGCGATTGCCATCTGTGCTGTTAGCCAACATACAAAGGCAGATTAGCCCTTCGTCACCTAATCCTCACAAGGCACCCCCGATCTCCTTCCGCAAAATCTTTGTCTCTTTCTCCTGTTGTGAACCACAGGGATGAGGGCCTGTTCGGGCGTCTGGAGTAAATCCCTCTCGCCCAACTCATTAAAGAAAAATTCTGTGTCCAATTCCAGGTGAGTAATCGCTGTTCTGATGTCCAGAAGCTCATTTCGGTCATAAGAGACGGTAGCTGCAACATTACGTACAAAATAAGTTACAAACGCAAAAATAAAAAAAATAATAGCACGATTGGTTAAGAGCCAATTAAACAGCAGCCATCCTCTCCGGTGCCATTAAATGATGTAAGGAAGCGTATGTCACTTTGGAGAACCATCCCTTTAATCTGTGTTGAGGAAAGCACCACTTCTATATGTATTGGTATCCTTCAAGGGGCACAAAAAAAAAAGAAAAAAAAAAGAAAGAGGAATTGAGTAAGGAATTGTAGCTTTACCATCAGCCTGTTGTCCATGCCGACTTTGCGGAGAGCGACAGCAACAGCGTTGATATCCCTTTCATAGATCCAGGACTTGAACAGTTTCACAGCAAAGGCTGCAGATACTCCTGCAAACAGTCATAAAGCAACAGTCAAAGCAGCAGGTACCCTGCAATGAACAGCACTTAAATCACTCATTTGTATAAACTAAAAACAGTTCAGAGACATTGGATTCATAAAAAATTAAAAGTTGTTTGACTGAATACTGTGTCCATTTCAGAGACCATTTAACAAAAATCCAGTGAAGAGGGTCATGTTCATTAGGGCCCACCGTAACCAAAACATTTGTGAAAATGAAAACAAGCAGCTCTTATTGGACAGGTCCAGGTAAAGATAGTGGTGGGCTGGCAGACACTCACCCTCTTTGACCACGTTCTCGTTGAAGAGACTTCCAATGACAGCGGCTGATATGTTTCCATTGGCCAACAGAATGCCAGTGAGCATGGCCAGCTTGTTGCGTTCGGATTCGGTGAACCCTTTTAAAAACAGCAGCAACTGTGGAGTAGATAAAATAATGAGCCTGCAGGGTAAATATTTTAGTTCTTTGTTGCGAAAATAAAATCCCATTCAAAAAAGCTCATGCAGGTTCCATTATGTGCAACTTCCATCAGTGACAACTACCAAGCAGGAGTTCAAACCAACTGTCTCACCTTCTTGATCTCCTCCTCAAACCCTTTCTCCAGGTACTTGTAACGCCGGATCAGCTTGTTAAAAACCTACAAGTCCAAAACAAAGGAAGATGTGAAATTGTGGTAAATTCTTTATTATACAGCATTGATTAGCTGGGTAGAGCTTCTTGACAGATGTATATCTATAGTTGGATATAGATACATTGCCCTAAGAAATTATTTCCACGTCCTCTTACCTGAGCATATGCTTGCATTGTCTCAAGGTCCTCTTGTGCCGTGAAGAGGCAGAACTCTGTGCGGGTCAGGTCGTCCGATATACTACCTCCTGGGGCTGAAGTCAGGTGAAGGGGGAGAAAGAAAGTGTCATGTGTGCTGATCTGGACAACAGTGGTTTCCAAACAGTATGGAATCTGACCTCCAACACTACACTTCCTCTAAAACTCTCCATGAATCCCCTTTCCTTCTCAAAAAACACATTGTTGAAGGTCCGATGGGTGGGACTTTGGAAGGAGGCAAGGGATCCCTGAAAGTTACTGACTTTCAACACTACTTACAGATCTGTACTCACCAAGCATTCCGCCAGCCACCAGGATGTCAAAGAGTGTCTCTGCATACCGGCGGTAGTCAAGCTTGGCGCCAGAGGCATCAAGGAATTTTGCAACAGCTTCCAAATCAGAGCCAGTTTGATTCAAGCCTTGTACGATACTTTCTTGAAACTGAGTAGGGTCAAATCTCTCCTTTTCATCTGTTGAAAAACATGCCAGAATTTCACTGCCGGTAGCATTTTGACATAGCAAGGTGAAACCAAAATAGTGGTCAATTGGTCAACAAAGAAAATGCCCAACTTACCTCTTTTCCTCGTTTTGAAACGCTGGCCGGTTAGCGTTGGCTTTTGCTGCTTTTGATTATTCATAAAAGACACTCTGGATGAGAAAAGTTTAACATTAACGTCTGTGATTGAGCACTGTCAAGATAACTAGTAAATATTAGCAGGCTATGTATAGCTAGTTGGAAACGTGCTCTGCCCACCAGGATTTACCTAACGTTAGGCCCATGCGAGCTAGTCAGAGCTATGCTATGCCTTGTTCTGGATATCTTTTAGCAAGCCACACCTGGTAATTTGGATAACTGGCAAAGTTGACATTGTTAATATTAATCGTGACAAAGCTAGGTTACAATCAAAATGTAGTTAGGTGAAGTTAGCTAGCCTGCTTAGTTGCCATCCAATATGGTAGGCTTTAGTGTGAGCACGGGGACCTTCCCCCATGCGCCTGTTCAGCCAGGCCTTGCTTGTTCGTGTGGCACCTGCGAAACTCCCACAGCAGCTAACGTTAGCTAACAAGCCACAATTTCCTGTAATGCTAACAAAACTTGGACCAAAGGACGTCGATTTGGCAACTAGGTGTCTCTACAGTGGGTAGTTAATTAAAACATGCGTTTCGACGTGCCATATCTAACAAAGTCAGTTCTTCCGACATGACAGCTAACGTTGTTAGCCATTTAGTTGCCTGAAAAAGAACTCCAGCTAGCCCATGTTAGTTTAAACAGACACGTGTAGATTAAATTGTCTACCGAATGTGCAAAGTATGCAGGTCACCTACCGAAATGTATGCAGATAAAAAAACGGTTAGAGAAAGAACAAATTCAAAACACCCGATTTCAGTTCTATCGACCTAACAAAATTACTATTTCCGGAACCAACCAGTGACCGGTTTTCGCAAGTACGCATGCGTGTTTAAATACGGCTCTATATTGTTTATGTAATGTTTCTTTGTCATGATGTAACTTTCTTGATAATGTGTGTAAATTATGGTCAAGTTCAAGCCATGTGACATTGGTCAATTCCGAAGGTATTTAAACTGCCACAAATGATAGTTCAGAGCTTTTGAGCAAACATCAATGATGTCATCCCACCAAATTGCTGTGAATTGATTTTCGATGTCATTGTTTTAGATGCCATTCCCTCAGATGTTGCTATGTTATTCAGGAACGTGTCAAGACCTGACCCTCAGAGCCTACCTTCTATTGACCCTGTTGACTCATCAGTAGGAAAGATTTCTTTCTCTTTTGGTTCATTCAACAACAGAGCGATATGATCCTTGTTTCAGCAGGATGTTGTATCTATGTATACCTTATGTCATGCCTTATTGGAATGGATTTATTGATAATATCTGTTGGGAAAAAGTTTGGATGTTGCCACACACATACCTACTTGTTAACAAAATGAAGGAAGTTTCCTTTAAAATGATTCATAAATATTATCCTGCCAACCACTATATGAAAAAGTTTAAGGAAAACATCAACTCAAATTGCTCCTTTTGTAATGACCACCCAGAAACAGTGTTGCATCTTTTTTGGCATTGTATGCATGTAAGAAAACTGTGGCAAGACATCTGTAGGTTTTACACTATTGTGGAGAGATGTACTGTTTGGATTCTTTACATACAATAGAAATAAACTGAAACATTTTTATGTAATTAATTTCATTATTCTTTTGGCCAAATTTCATATACACAAATGTACATTTACAAACAGAAAACCACATTTTTGTACCCACATTTTGTATTTTAAGACGGTTAAATGGTCTACTAACAAAAAAGCTGTTAGAATTGTAAGTATATGCATGTCCCTTAAGGTCCTTGTGTAATTGTAATGTAATATTGTACCCCCCTAGCTCGATTGTCTATTGTTTGTAATCTATGTATGCTTGTGTTCCCTCATGTGCTCTATGTATTGATTTGTTGTTAATATATATATATTTTTTAATCAATGTCATATCAAATCAAACTTTATTTGTCACATGCGCCAAATACAAGTGTAGACTTTACCGTGAAATGCTTACTTACAAGCCTTTAACAAACAGTGCAGATCAAGAAAAGTTAAGAAAATATTTACCAAGTATACTAAAATAAAAAGTAATAATAAAAAGTAACACAATAAGAATAACGAGGCTATATACAGGGGCACCGGTACTGAGTCAGTGTGCGGGGGTACAGGTTAGTTGAGGTAATTTCTACATGTAGGTGGTGGTGAAGTGACTATGCATAGATAATAAACAGCGAGTAGCAGCAGTGTACAAAAGGGAGAGGGGAGGGAGGGTCAATGTAAATTGTCCGGTGGCGATTTTATTAATTGTTCAGCAGTCTTATGGCTTGACCACAGAGAAAACAGTCTATAACTTGGCTGACTGGAGTCTGACAATTTGATGGGCTTTCCTCTGACACCACCTATTGTGTAGGTCCTGGATGGCAGGAAGCTTGGCCCCAGTGATGTACTGGGCTGTTCGCTCTACCATCTGTAGCGCCATACGGTCAGATGCTGAGCAGTTGCCATACCAGGCGGTGATGTAACCGGTCAGGATGCACTCGATGGTGCAGCTGTAGAACCTTTTGAGGATCTGGGGACCCATGCCAAATCTTTTCAGTCTCCTGGAAAATGTTTTGTCGTGCCCTCTTCATGACTGTCTTGGTATGTTTGGACCATGATAGTTCTTTAGTGATGTGGACACCAAGGAACCTGCTCCAGTACAGCCCCGTCAATGTTAATGGGGGCCTGTCCGGCCCACCTTTTCCTGTAGTCCAAGATCAGCTCCATTGTCTTGTTCACATTGAGGGAGAGGTTGTTGTCCTGGCACCACACTGCCAGTTCTCTGACCTCCCTATAGGCTGTCTCATCGTTGTCGGTGATCAGGCCTACCACTGCTGTGTCGTCAGCAAACTTAATGATGGTGTTGGAGTCGTGTTTGGCCACGCAGTCGTGGGTGAACAGGGAATACAGGAGGGGACTAAGTACACACCCCTAAGGGGCCCCAGTGTTAAGGATCAGGGTGACAGATGTGTTGTTGCCTACTCTTTAAAAAAAAATAAGGGGTGGATCAGCTTAATATTGCGGAAAGAATGTTGCTTCCATCAAAGTAATTATCTGCATAATTTCCAATCCCCCATATATTTTTGGGGTAAATATATATATATCCATACATGCATGCATACATATACACATACAGTAATAAACACTTCGGCTTTTACCTTCAATTTATACATCTTATACACAGGTGGTAAGAGTTTCCTACTCTTACCACCTGGGGGCGGCCTGTCAGGAAGTCCAGGATCCAGCTGCAGAGGCAGGTGTTTAGTCCCAGAGTCCTTATCTTAGTGATGAGCTTCGTGGGCAGTATGGTGTTGAACGCTGAGCTGTAGTCAATGAACAGCATTCTCTAATAGGTGTTGGTTTTGACCAGGTGAGAAAGGGCAGTGTGGAGTGCGATTGAGATTGGGGATCTGTTTGGGCGGTATGCGAATTAGAGTGGGTCTAGGGTGTCCGGGAGGATGTTGTTGATGTGAGCCATGACCAGCCTTTCAAAGCACTTCATGGCTACCACTGTGAGTGCCATGGGGTAGTAATAATTTAGGCAGGTTACCTTCACTTGCTTGGGCACAGGGACTATGGTGGTCTTGGAACATGTAGGTAATACAGACTCGGTCACAGAGAGGTTGAAAATATCTGTGAAGACACTTGACAGTTGGTCCACGCATGCTTTGAGTCCACGTCCTGGTAATCCAGCGGATTTGTGAATGTTGACCTGTTTAAAGGGTTTGTTCACATCAGCTACAGAGAGCATTATCACACAGTCATCCAGAACAGCTGGTGCTCTTGTGTATGCTTCAGTGTTGCTTGCCTCGAAGCGAGCATAAAAGGTATTTAGCTCATCTGGTAGGCTCGCGTCACTGGGCAGCTCGCGTCTGGGTTTTGATTGTAGTCCGTAATAGTTTTCAAGCCCTGCCACATCCGACGAGCATCAGAGCCAGTGTAGTAAGATTCAATCTTAATCCTGTATTGATGCTTTGCTTGTTTGATGGTTCGTTTGAGGGCAACGACGTCATCGATGCACTCATTGATGAAGCCAATGACTGCAGTGTAGCATTCGCATCATCTGACCACTTCCGTATTGAGCGAGTCACTGATATTTTCCAGCTTTAGTTTTTGCTTGTAAGCAGGAATCAGGAGGCTATAATTATGGTCATATGTGCCAAATGGCGGGCGGGGGAGAGCTTTGTATGCATCTGTGTGTGGAGTAAAGGGGGTCTAGGATTTTTTTTTCTGGTTGCACGTGACATGCTGGTAAAAATTTGGTAAAACTGATTTAAGTTTGCCTGCATTAAAGTCCCCGGTCACTAGGGGGCGCCGCTTCTGGGTGACCATTTTTTTCTTTGCTTATGGCCTTATAGAGCTGGTTGAGAGCGGTCTTAGTTCCAGCTTCGTTCTGTGGTGGTAAACAGACTGCTGCGAATAATATCGATGAGAACTCTCTTGGTAGATAGTGTGGTCTACAGCTTATCATAAGGTACTCTACCTCAGGCGGGCAATACCTCAAGACTTCTTTAATATTAAACATTGCGCACCAGCTGTTATTGACAAATAGACACACACTCGGGGGTCTGTTTTGCCGGTGCATTGAAAATCCCGCTAGCTCTATATTGTCCGTATCGTCGTTCAGCCACGTCTCGGTGAAACATAAGATGTTACAGTTTTTGATGTCCTGTTGGTAGGATAATCTTAATCGTAGATCATAAAAACAATTCTCCAATGATTGCACGTTATCAAGTAGAACGGATGGCAGTCTGAGTTTACTTGCTAGCCTATGGATTCTCAGAAGGCTGTCCGATCTGCAGCCCCTTTTCTTGCTTCTTTTCTTCACGCAAAAGGCGTGGATCTGGTCCTGTTCCAGTGAAAGCAGGATATTCTTCTTGTCGGACTCGTTAAAGGAAAAAGTTTCTTCCAGTCCACGGTGAGTAATTGCTGTTCTGATGTTGTCACATTCTGACCTTAGTTCCTTTGCTTTGTCTTTGTTTAGTATGGTCAGGGCGTGAGGTGTGGTGGGCAGTCTATGTTTGTTTTTCTATGTTGTATTTTGCGTTTGGCCTGGTATGGTTCTCAATCAGAGGCAGGTGTCGTTAGTTGTCTCTGATTGAGAATCATACTTAGGTAGCCTTTTCCCACCAGTGTTTCGTGGGTGATTGTTTTCTGTTTTCTGTTGTGTGTCTGCACCAGACAGAACTGTTTTCGGTCGTTTCTCTTTGTTATTTTGTTATTTCCGTGTTCATTTAATAAATATGGACACATACCACGCTGCACCTTGGTCCTCACCTTCTTCCACCAACAACGGCCTTTACAGATGTCCAGAAGTTATTTTTGGTCAATAAGTTACACAAAACACAAAAAACTAACAAAATACCACAATTGTAAATGGGTAAAGAAGAAATGATATTTTTCTAATATGTGACTATGGCTGTGTTCACACAGGTAGCCCAATTTTGATATTTTGCCCTATTATTGGTCTTTTGACTAACCAAATGGGCTCCCGAGTGATGCATTGGTTTAAGACACTGTGTCTCAGTGCTTGAGGTGTCACTACAGATATCCTGGTTCGAATACAGGCTGTATCAACAACTGGCTGTTATTGGGAGTCCCATAGGGCGGCACACAATTGGCCCAGTGCGGTCCGGGCTTGACCGGTGTAGGCTATCATTGTAAATAATATTTTTTTCTTAACTGACTTGCCTAGTTAAATAAAGGGTAAATATCTATATATTTTTAAATCAGATCTTTTGCCAATAATGGAGTGAAAGATCCGAATTGGGCTGCCTGTGTAAAAAAAAAAAATCAAGACTGCTTAACCATATTGGATCAACACTTTATTTACTCTCCATTAGATGTTGGTTTGACCATTTATGCTCTACTGGTCTTTTGGAATAACATTAGGCCACATTTTCAAACTGCAGAGGATGGAATATTTTCCTTTTGCTGAGCAGCTCAATTGACATTAGTTCCAAATTAAATTGAATAATAATTGTCATGCAGTTGTCTGGTAAATGTGTATTGTGTTTGTGATACTTTCTATTATTTCTATGGTTAGTATGAGGAAATCATATCACTTCATCACTGTAAGAAAATATTAAACAAAAGGCTGCTTTCTAAAATGTATAATTTTCTGAAATATTTTATTATGCAGTATTTAATTTATTGATGCATATTCCTCCAGTCCTCCCACCTCAAAATGTTCACTTGATTGCACATGATTGTCAGCAGACTGATACACCAACATCCTGATTATTGTCACAGATAGTACCATAGATTAGATGCAGAAGAGTATGACATTCTCAAGCCACCCGTGATATCATTTTGACTCTCCAGGGTCCTTTCCTGTCTCCAGGGACTTTCCTGTCTCCTGATTTAGATATGCCTTGTTACTGTTTTCTCACAGAGAGAGGCTTGGTTGTCTTAGAATAGATTGTGGTGTGGTGTGGTGTGGTGTGGTGTGGTGTGGTGTGTTGTGTGTGTGTGTGTGTGTGTGTGTGTGTGTGTGTGTGTGTGTGTGTGTGTGTGTGTGTGTGTGTGTGTGTGTGTGTGTGTGTGTGTGTGTGTGTGCGTGCGTTGGCGGATGTACACATTTCAGATCTTAGAGAGGAATGCCGATCCAGAGGAGATGCTACTCAAATTCCTCAGCAGGAAAGGTACTTTTCCTCAACAAAATAACAACACCTTTTTTATGTAAATAAACAGCACATAATGTCTATGTTCATCAAATCTAATTTAATTTCACATACACATATTTAGCAGATATTATTATTTTTGTATTTTTTGTTGTTGAATTTGACCCCTTTTCTCCCCAATATCGTGGTATCCAATTGTTTAGTGGCTACTATCTTGTCTCATCGCTACAACTCCCGTACGGGCTCGGGAGAGACGAAGGTTGAAAGTCATGCATCCTCCGATACACAACCAAACCAAGCCGCACTGCTTCTTAACACAGCGCCATCCAACCCGGAAGCCAGCCACACCAATGTGTCGGAGGAAACACCGGGCACCTGGCAACCTTGGTTTGCGCGCACTGTGCCCGGCCCGCCACAGGAGTCGCTGGTGCGCGATGAGACAAGGATTTCCCTACCGGCCAAACCCTCCCTAACCCAGACGACGCTAGGCCAATTGTGCGGACCTCCCGGTCGCGGCCGGTTAGAACCTGGGCGCGAACCCAGAGTCTCTGGTGGCACACTGCGCCACCTGCGCCACCCGGGAGGCCCTAGATATTATTGCGGGTGTAGCAAAATGCTTGTGTTCCTAGCTCCAACAGTGCAGTAGTATCTAACAATACACCAATCTAAAAGTAAAAGATTGGAATTAAGAAATATATAAATATTAGGACGAGCAATGATGGAGTGGCATTGACTAAATACAGTAGAATAGAATACAGTTAATACATATGAGATGAGTAAAGCAGTATGTAAACATTATTAAAGTGACTAGTGTTCCATTATTAAAGTGGCCAGTGATTCCATGTCTATGTATATAGGGCAGCAGCCTCTAAGGTGCAGGGTTGAGTAGCAGTGAGTCATTTCAAAATGCTTAGCCAAAATCATCTACATGTATCTCTTCCCTATATAGTGCTTTTAACTGGGACTAAGTATGGTTGTGGAGGGGGTGGCTGTGGGGCCTGCACAGTCATGGTGTCCAGATATGACCAACTCCACAACAGAGTTCTGTATCCTTTCATTCTAATACTGCCCTCGCAACTATATGTGGGAAGAAAACCATTAAATATTTTACTAAATAACACCGCCACAAAATATAATGACTGAGAAACACAGTTTAGGGGTATAATGACTGGAATCTTCTTCAGTTTGCGTCACACTATTCTATTCCATTCGAGACGGCACTGCTTGTAATATCCTTGACCTCTGATCCTAGCCACTACACTGTTAACGCCTGTCTGCAGCCCATCTGCACACTGCATGGGGCTGCTGTGGTAACAGTGGAGGGTATCGTCAGCACCAAGACCAAACTGCATCCGGTTCAGATAGGTCCTACTATACGGTTATATAGGGTTTTGTGATCCTAAATCCTACAAGTGGATCTCACCATTCATTGTAAGGGAAGCTGATCTATGTTCTTCAAGGAGTGTATAGCCAAGGCCCACGGATCTCAGTGTGGGTTCTGTACTCCAGCCATGGTGATGTCCATGTACACTTTACTGAGGAACAAACCACAGCCCAACATGGAGGACATCAGAGAGGCTCTAGGAGGTCATTTCTATATATTTTATAGATCAAATATAAAACATAGGCTATTATTATTATTTTTATAATATGGAGTAGTCCGAAGGTCTCTACAAAAACATTAGCTGTGGGTGCTAGCTATCTTCGAACATTATTGACAGTTTTTTGACCTCCTCAAAGGAAACCTCTGCCGCTGTACTTTCTGTGATGTGAGAAATGCCTTTAACCCATTTCCCCAAGCTAGTTGTTTGATTCAAAGCACACGTCTCTTTAACCAAAATGCACACGCTTTCTCTTTTGATTACTTTGGCACATGTTCTGTAAAATGCATGTTACATATCACTAGGTATCAGAGAATGAAGAGGGATGTTGCCGCAATGGAGAATGGAACTAAGCAACACATGAATAGTGATGTGAGTTAAATACTTTACATTTTAACCTAAGGAATTCCAACCTTATACTTGAGCAAGATGCGTTAGGGAATGGTATAGTCCCCTTAACCCAACGAGTCCCAACGTAACGCCGGCGTGTTTTGGACTTTTAACACCTTTTAAACATTGTGTGTTTGAGCTACAGACTTCTGGGGTGAACCTTTGGCTTTTTATATTTCTTCTGCATCCGTTAGACTTTGTGATTAATGGGGGCTGAGCTAGAGTGGTGTTTGTGAGACAAGGGCGGATCCCGAAGGGGCACGGGGCTGGGTCTTTTACATAAATGTCTGTGGAGTTCGAATGGTTTCAGCTACAAACCACTAAAAGCTGAGACTCGTGTCGTGGCTGAATCAGAATTAGTTAGGTAACATTGATAAATAAGATGTTTTATTTACATAACAATGCCTATGTGAGATATTTGTCATTAGGATGTCTTCTTTTGGACAATACTGTTGGCAGTTTGCAGTTCTCCTTTCTCTGCTAGGGCTTAGTCACTAGGGGCCCAGAGAGGGGAGAGGTCAGGCTTGTCTTCATATGTCATTGTATCTGTTGAACCATGTAATGCTATGAAGAATATCAGAAGGGGAGGAGGACAGAATGGAGGCTTGTCTTCTTATGGGAATGTGTCTGTAACTATTGTATGTCCCCTCTGAGGTTTCCCTTATCTTGATTTAGTATATGACCTAAGAGGCTCACTGTCTCCGTGAGCTTGTCCAGGAGGGGGTGTATTTGAGATGGGAGTATCTAGAATTGAAAATTGATATATGCCATTGGATAAGGTAATGTTTTGGTCCTAAGCTCTCGTTTTAGGAGAGCTAACTGAACAACAATTTATAGCTAATGCTATCTGGCTATGGGATACTCCTCTTTCAAGTAAAGGGTTCTTTGTGAACTGTTCCTGAGATCTGTGTTTCGTCATGTGAGTTGAGATGGGTGTGTCTTGGCTATAAACGATACTAAGAACTGTTTTGTAAGCACTCTCAGAGAATTCATTTATATACACTGAATTGATCTGAGAGTCACAGGGCTATGGTGAAGCTCATATAATTAAAGATGGACTTTATAATATAACTCTGACTTGTGTGTGGTTTGCTCTCTCAATGTTTAGTAATACAGGAAATTACCACGACACTCGCAAATATGAACGTTTTGTGTCTATTGTGACATAGTCTAAAATATTATAATAAGCTCACATAGTTGCTGTCACAAACTCCACACAGTTGTCAATGACTAGTTGGATATTCATTTCCCAGTGAGCAAACTATTTCTGCATTCATATAAATTCATTTTTTATCAAGTTTTTGCTTTGGCAGACCTTATTTTATGTCAATAAAAATCAGGAATGCAACTGTTTATGTCAAATTGTTTTGTGTACTAGTCTACTTGTCGCCCTGGTTGTTGTAAAAAATAAAATGGTAAAACATTTAGTTGTCAGGCTAAATATAAGGGCTGGACATGCAGATAAATGAAAGTCCCATAAATGAAAAGCAGATGTTTGCTGGGGTTTCGGAATGAATAGGGTTAACATGGCCCTAAGGGGCAAAGTAGCTTTTTCAATTAAGGTCACAGTTATGAAAACTTAGGACACTAAAGAGGCCTTTCTACTGACTCTGAAAAACACAAAATGAAAGATCCCCAGGGTCCCTGCTCATGCCCAGGGTCTTGTTATACAAATATTTACACATGTTGAGTTTGCTGAAAATATACGCAGTTGACAGTGAGAGGACGTTTCTTTTTTTGCTGAGTTTAGACCCATACGTTGTATACGGTACAACAAACATTCATCCTGATGACTACTAAGCCACATTGTATCTATTATGCGTGTATTTATTTTGAGCAGGACCAAATATGCAAGTGAAAGGAGTCCATCATCCTCTCACCATCTACGCCGGGAGAGTTTCAGATTTACATACTGTGACGTGGGGGAAGGAATGGTAGGTTTAGATGTGTATTTATTGTATGTTCATTTCAATAACTTTTCAGCTTTTCGTCATCTACTTGCTGTGTGTTCGTGTCCATGCAGGTGTGAGTGTGGGGGGCTATCTGCACCCTGTCCAGTCTGAAGGAGGAGATGGAGAGGGCTGTGAGGGAGATGGAGGCAGAGAGAACCAGGGGGTACCAGGCCTTGCTTCAGACCCTGCAGTGTCTAGCAAGGAAACGGGTCCGCAACATGGCTGTAAGCCCTATAACTGTTGCCTACAGATACAGATGTTCTATCATAATTTGACCAGTTTCTCACAGCAGGAAAGTAATCCTGCAGCCAAAGGACACTTTAATTAGTATGTGGATTATAATTAATGGACATGGTTGTATTGGCTGATACATTTTTAGTTAGGGTAAATCAAGTCGGACATTTTAAATGACCAACTTTAGAAGCCTTTTTAAACCTTGAGTACACTATAATTTGCATTTCCTCGTGCACAGGAAAATTCTCTGTGACAACAGAATGATCAAATTAAGAACGCACACCTGTATATACCCAACAAACTTAACTGTGCTGGCTCAGATATTTTCTTCTCACCTTTTTAGAATGGTCAATGCATAACTAGGCAAGCACAGACAGTACAGCTTGGCTTGGCTATGTGGTGTGAAAAGGGTGTCGCTGGGCCACTGTCGTGCAATAGGCCAGTCGCATGACATTAGACCACTGCATTACTCTTGCCTGAAAGCCTTATTGATGTGTTTTATTTGATCGGTTTTATGATGTCCCATGTCTACAGACCATTGGAGGCAATATCCTCAGTGCCAACCCAAAGTATGATCTCAATAGTGTTCTAGCTGCATTGGACTGCACGCTACAGGTCCAGTCTAAAGGTACTGTTGGGCAAAGCATTGATTCTCCTTGATTTGATCCTTTTCTTTCAGTTCGTGATCATTCAATATCACATGACCTAAATGGGAAGGACATGGTTAATCAACCATGAGTGATGCCTAGATTCATAGTATGAAACTGTCTTTTTGTTGTAGAAAATGGGACAAGGGAGATCACTCTGAATGAAGATCTCTTCACTGGCAAGACAGAGCTTTGACCAGATGAAGTCCTCCTGTCCATTGACATCCCTTACTCCAAACCAGTGAGGAATAACTGCTTTACTCTCTCATTCAAATACCACTCTGGATATTGCTGATCACCTTAGTTTAACTCATAACTCCAACATCTTTCTGTTGTGAATGTGATGTTAGCACAAAAGCATTATGCTTTATATAAAGCTTTGGGTACTGAGGATTTGGTTAATTGCTAAGTGAACATGAATAATCTGTTGAGAGGATTCCAGGTTGGAGTAATGGTCTGTTGACTGTATTGAGGATGACTGTTGATTATTGACTGTATTAAGTCTGTTGACTGTATTATGTCTGTTGACTGTGGCACTGTATTTATTTTTACTTTGATCTCTGCAGTGGGAGTTTGTGGCCGCCTTCCGCCAGGCCCAGAGGAGGGAGTTTGCCTTCTCCATAGTCAACGCTGGGATGAAGGTGGTCTTCAGGGAGGGCACGAACATAGTGGAGTCTCTCAACATCTACTACGGAGGAGTGGGACCCACACTGGTCAAGGTTGGACGCACATGCCAGAAGCTTGTTGGACGGTGTGTAGACTGACAACAACATACTTCACAGACATTGCAGACCTGGGTTCAAATACATGTGTCTTTGATTATTTAAATACTTATTTTCAGTGTATTTGAGTATTTTCAAATAATGTGGCCCAAATCATCTGCAATTTCTTATAAATAGCCTACAATTTGAAAGTTTTTTTCAAATACAATTTTCTAAATACCTGGGTTAAATGCATGGAGGTGTATTTCATTCAGTGTATTTGAGTTTTTTCAAATACATGCCAATACTTTCAACCTGAACTCCGTGGTAGACGTAGCATAGTTAATGTAGTTCTGGAACACTCTAATTAGTATGATATGTTGGGAATGTCCATAATCCATTTTGTATAATATTTTATCATTTACAATTTGTATGATATGTAATGAATTGTAATTCGTACAATATATTACAGATTGCAATTCTTACAATATGTTACAAATTTGCAAACGTATGATATGTTACGAATTCCAGTTTGTTGTGGCTAACGTTAGCTAGGTGGCTAATGTTAGCTAGACTAAGGGTTAGGGGTTAAGGTTAGGAGTTAGGTAAAGGGTTAATTTTACATTTGAAGTTTTGTTTTTTATTTAACCTTTATTTCACTAGGCAAGTCAGTTAAGAACAAATTCTTATTTACAATGACGGCCTACTGGGGAACAGTGGGTAAATTGCCTTGTTCAGGGGCAGAACGACAGATTTTTTACCTTGTCAGCTCGGGGATTCGATCCAGCAACCTTTCTGTTACTGGCCCAACATGCTAAGTAGATGCAAAGCTGCTAATTAGCTTAAATGCTAAAGTTGTCCGTGATGAGATTGGAACACACAACCTTTGGGGTGCTAGACTTCGTGTTATACTCCTGACCCAGCACCCTATTGTCGTAGAAATTCATCAGTAAGGAGTCAAATTCAAAGTAAATTAAGTAATCTTTATTATCACAGCCGGAGAGGTTCACAAACTCAATACAAGCTTCCCTCTCAGTCCTTATAAATTGCTACACAAACAAGTCATATAAGCATGACTTACATTGTTCATTATTGAACTTGGTTCCTGCATTTGACTGATTGATACCTCACGAACCTTCTTCTCTCAAAGATGAGACCTTGAAACTGAGATGCTCCTTTTGGTTCCCAGAGCAATGTTCTGAGCATACTGCCAAATTGCTTATCAGTATGGGAAGGGATTCCTCCCATATACAATCAATCAGTCACTCTCAAGAACCCAACCAAGACAGGTTATTAGAAAAGCAGCATTATACCAAACATACGATCTGATACACAGAGACATTTCCATCACACTCCCTCCTTTTATCACTCTGTGATAATTATTGTTACATTTTAAGGTAAGCATTAGATTATGGCTTACACTATCAAAGAAGGTTATATCGAAACACTTCTATTAAAAGTAAAACCAGACACTTTATCCTGTCAAACCCCTCACTCTGGGCTGTACAATCTAACTAGTAACCTATCCTTATTCCATACAATCAAATATTGGTCACATACACATGGTTAGCAGATGTTATTGCGAGTGTAACAAAAGTGCAGCAATATTTAACAAGTAACATCTAACAATTCCCCAACAAATACCTAATACATACAAATCTATTGGTATAGGAATGGAATAAGAATATATATATAGATGAGCAATGACAGAGTGCATAGGCTAAGATGCAAATGATAGTATAGAATACAGTATATACATATGAGATGAGTAATGCAAGATACAGTGCCTTGCGAAAGTATTCGGCCCCCTTGAACTTTGCGACCTTTTGCCACATTTCAGGCTTCAAACATAAAGATATAAAACTGTATTTTTTTGTGAAGAACCAACAACAAGTGGGACACAATCATGAAGTGGAACGACATTTATTGGATATTTCAAACTTTTTTAACAAATCAAAAACTGAAAAATTGGGCGTGCAAAATTATTCAGCCCCTTTAAGTTAATACTTTGTAGCGCCACCTTTTGCTGCGATTACAGCTGTAAGTCGCTTGGGGTATGTCTCTATCAGTTTTGCACATCGAGAGACTGAACATTTTTCCCATTCCTCCTTGCAAAACAGCTCGAGCTCAGTGAGGTTGGATGGAGAGCATTTGTGAACAGCAGTTTTCAGTTCTTTCCACAGATTCTCGATTGGATTCAGGTCTGGACTTTGACTTGGCCATTCTAACACCTGGATATGTTTATTTTTGAACCATTCCATTGTAGATTTTGCTTTATGTTTTGGATCATTGTCTTGTTGGAAGACAAATCTCCGTCCCAATCTCAGGTCTTTTGCAGACTCCATCAGGTTTTCTTCCAGAATGGTCCTTTATTTGGCTCCATCCATCTTCCCATCAATTTTAACCATCTTCCCTGTCCCTGCTGAAGAAAAGCAGGCCCAAACCATGATGCTGCCACCACCATGTTTGACAGTGGGGATGGTGTGTTCAAGGTGATGAGTTGTGTTGCCTTTACGCCAAACATAACGTTTTGCATTGTTGCCAAAAAGTTCAATTTTGGTTTCATCTGACCAGAGCACCTTCTTCCACATGTTTGGTGTGTCTCCCAGGTGGCTTGTGGCAAACTTTAACCGACACTTTTTATGGATATCTTTAAGAAATGGCTTTCTTCTTGCCACTCTTCCATAAAGGCCAGATTTGTGCAATATACGACTGATTGTTGTCCTATGGACAGTCTCCCACCTCAGCTGTAGATCTCTGCAGTTCATCCAGAGTGATCATGGGCCTCTTGCCTGCATCTCTGATCAGTCTTCTCCTTGTATGAGCTGAAAGTTTAGAGGGACGGCCAGGTCTTGGTAGATTTGCAGTGGTCTGATACTCCTTCCATTTCAATATTATCGCTTGCACTGTGCTCCTTGGGATGTTTAAAGCTTGGGAAATCTTTTTGTATCCAAATCCGGCTTTAAACTTCTTCACAACAGTATCTCGGACCTGCCTGGTGTGTTCCTTGTTCTTCATGATGCTCTCTGCGCTTTTAACGGACCTCTGAGACTATCACAGTGCAGGTGCATTTATACAGAGACTTGATTACACACAGGTGGATTGTATTTATCATCATTAGTCATTTAGGTCAACATTGGATCATTCAGAGATCCTCACTGAACTTCTGGAGAGAGTTTGCTGAACTGAAAGCAAAGGGGCTGAATAATTTTGCACGCCCAATTTTTCAGTTTTTGATTTGTTAAAGAAGTTTGAAATATCCAATAAATGTCGTTCCACTTCATGATTGTGTCCCACTTGTTGTTGATTCTTCACAATATTATTTTATATCTTTATGTTTGAAGCCTGAAATGTGGCAAAAGGTCGCAAAGTTCAAGGGGGCCGAATACTTTCGCAAGGCACTGTATATACAGTGCATAATAGTACAAAACTGAAATGTCACATTTACATACAGTGCCAGTCATTTGTGTGCCCTTTTAAAGGTGCATCCTTTCTAACCCGTGAAGAACCACAGTAAACCCAAATAAAAAGACCCCACACAATAAATCAGACACGGTATTAAACATCACTAACAAATATGCATAACAGGTGGGTTGTGTGTGTGCTGGCGTTTGTGGTAAAACGTAAGGCAAAAACAAACAAATGGCCAGGCCTTACTCAATTGGGAGCTGGGTACCTTTACACTTAATAGAACATCAGATTTTCACTAACTGCTCTCCCAAGGCAACAGCCTCTGGAAACATTTCAAAGGGCGAGATCCACATCAAAGAGACCTGTACGGGCAACGTTCCCAATGCTGCACCCTCAGCAGCCTCCTTTGGCATGGACGCAGTGGGCAAGGCAGTCAAGCTATTTCAACGAAGCCTGGTCTCTGATCGGTTTGTGTTGTCACGCCAACTCCTATGGACAATGACCATAGGAGTTGGCAAGACTGCACGAACAGATCTGGGACCAGGCTAGCTCCAATGTTCTGTTCTCACAGGCTTCTCAATGGCTTATCAAGACATACTGTTTCGATGTGTTTGCTGTACTCTTACCAAATGTTACTGTGTATGATCTCAGGATGCTTGTGAGAAACTGATGAGGTGCTTGAAGCCGGTCATGGAAAATCATCCCAAATATACATGGCAACAATGGGTAATCAACAAACATCCACCAGGCTATAATAAACTCAATATAATTATGTTTTTGTGTCAATCTCCATAATGGTATAGCATACAATAACTTGTGTTCTTTCCCAGATTGCCAGAAGGTCAGCTAATCTGCAACTGGCTTCTTCATGTACATAGTCTGTCAATACAGTAGACTGCAGTGTGTAATGAAGCAATGCAACGTATCAATCACTGACTGTCGTAAGGCCGTGATCACTGCAATGGCACGATTACGGCGCTCATATTGGGAAAGTCTCAGTCACAAGGAGGCTATCCTTATGGATTCCAGGGGACCTCACACAGGTGTGGACTGGGAGAACAGCGTGGGTCCAGCCTACTATTACTTCGCCTTCGGGGCCTGCTACTCAGAAGTGGAGATTGACTGTCTCACTGGAGATCATGAAGTACAGTAGTATTACCTTTTGTCGAAATCAGTGAAATGTTAATTAACACTACTTCATACTGTACCTGCAGGCATGCCTTAGAACTCGCAATAAGCATGTATGAGCCTTATGTCTCAAGGACGTCATTGGCTTTATACAATTAACTGTGTGTTTGTTGCAGAATCTCAGAACAGATATTGTGATGGCTGTTGGAAGAAGCCTTAACCCAGCTCTAGATATAGGACGGGTACAGCACTGTATAGCCCTCACAGGTCTAGTGGCTGTACATTTCTACAGTATTATGGATCAATATGGGTCATCTTCAGTAGCATACATTCCAATATGAGTTGAGACAAAGTTAACATGGTGCTATATATATATATATATATATATATATATTCAGGATTGAGGGAGGCTTTGTCCAGGGCCTAGGTCTGTACACCATAGAGGAGATGCAGTTCTCTCCTGCATCTCCTGATGACCAGGGGTCCGTTCCAGTACAAGATTCCTGCCCTTTGATGTCCACCTGCTGGCCAACGCACAGAACCCACATGCCATCTACATGTCCAAGGCAAGACAAACGACATCCCTTGACACATCCATAAAGGAATCAGTTAGGCCTAAATACAGATAATTTTCTGGACTGAACGATTTGCACCATGCCACATTGTCAAGTTTGTCAGGTAAAAAACAAAATGCTTTCACTCAAGGTTCCCGAGGATTCACTTCCTAAGTTGTAATTGATGGTCGACCAAGTTGTTACAGGGTATAGGCGAGCCGCCCAGTGTTCTTGGCCAGCACCATCTTCTTGCCATAAAAGGAGGCAGTTGCTGCAGCCCGTAGAGAGAGGGGGTTAGGGGACAGCTTCCATCTAAGCTCCCCCTGCAACTGCTGAGAGGATACGCATGGCCTGTGACGACCAGTTCACTAAGATGGTAACTTTTCTTCATTTCGGAGGACACAGATCAAGTCTAGTTCTAGACTAAAAAGCGGTTTGATGGAAATTCTCCATTGAAAGTGCTTTTTAGTTCAGGACTAGGCTTATTCTGAGTCCACTAACTGGCCCACGTCTACTGTTTTGGTCTCTCCGATACCCTTTCACCAACAACATTCATTTAACGGCATTATATTTTTTCCCCCTCGAGGCTCCATCTCCACAGAAAGGAACATTCAAACCATGGAGTATCAACTGAATATGACTCAGTAGCCTCGTCAGACCTGGGCTTGACTCCAACTGTTAATCATTCACCTCATCTTAACGTATCGTTCAGTATTGGTGGGTTTTTTGCAGATTGTGTGCTTTCTGGATGACTCGGAAATGTATCTAGAATATGTGATTGACGCTGTTGCTTGAAATTTCACTCTTGTCCTAGGAACCAAGGGTAAGATAAATACACCATCTGGTGTTGTTTTGGTCGTGTATGTTTTGGGCTGTTTGGTAAAACTTTAACAATCCTGCATCTGTGACCTACGGCCAAGAGTGGTCAACATACAGAACCCAGATTCAGCTAAAAAAAAATAGAACTGAACTTTGAGCGTTGGTTTAATTCTGTGCTGTAAAGCATTCTGATGTCTGACTAATAAAGTATACATTTTTGAAGCATTGTATTCAAGTTGAGAAACATGCAATTTATTGAAAGTGAAAGGCATACACGGCATTGGATGGATTCACAATTGGACAACCCTACCTTTTACATCAAATTTAATTTGAGACAAACTTTTTTAACATTTTTTTTTTTTTTTTTAAGCAAAGTATATGTTGGCAGCAAAAGCATAGGCTTATTCTGTAACTTGATATTTAAAGTATTACAATCATACAGTGTTATTGATCCTTATTCAGCTAAATATAGAATGTTACCGACATAGAAATTCTATGATTAGGTACTATTCCTTACGGCAGTGATCAATACCTCTGACAAGTCAGAATATTATTTTAATTCAGGGAATACTCAAAGCCCACGGTTGGAATGATCCTTGTTTGCTGGCTGGAATCTGGAAGAGAACAATGGCTGACATTACTCCCGCGCAGTAAGTTGGATTTCAAACAGTCATGCCTGCCAAGTGAATAAGGTACTGAACTGGTGACTTGCCGGTTCCATTTCACTCCCTACCCCTTCCTGTTCCTAATTCCCTTTATGTTTGCAGATCTGTAAGATGGAAGCAGTATGAAAACTCCATATTCATATTGGCAAACATTGATGGGTTAGGGTCAAGCATTATGGGTTGGGGTAGGGAGTGAATTGAGACTGGCTGGTGGCATCGCCTTACCTTCTGAGTAAAGGGGGTGTTACAGGCCAGACAGGTCCTCTCTGGGGTAGCAGGGCTGTTCAGGGTAAAGGGTCCCACCATACCAGCCTCTACCCGGGCTGCTGCCACCGCGTCTTTAATGGCGAAGAACACAGAGCTACCCAGGAACAGCACCGGCTCTCCGATTCCCTGTAGAGGAGAATATTTACTTTATCGTCAAATTAACTCGACAGAACATTCTTTACGGACTACTGTAGACGCCAAAGGTCTTGGTTAAAGGCTACAACTAGTTTAACGATAGTTTTTCCTGGTCACGCGCACACCCTTCGCTCACCTTAGATGAGTAGATGGCATGTGGGTTGTCAGAGCCTGAAAGCAGGTAGACGTTGAACTGAAGTGGTATGTCACAGACAGCAGGGATCTTGTACTGGGACGGGCCACGTGTGTACAACACTCCCGAGGGAGAGAACTTCAGCTCCTCCATGGTGTACAGACCCAAACCCTGGATGAAAGCGCCCTCAATCTGGCCAATGTCTACGGAGGGGTTGATGCTCCTTCCAATATCCATAACAATGTCTGTCCTCACCGTCTAGACATGGGCAGAAAACAAATGTCAGATGGTGCATATTTAATAGTATGAAATAGTGAATGTCTTTATTTGACCATCTGACTAGTACCTAAGGTAAAGTGTGTAACAGCAAAAGCATGTAAGAGATACTGGTTGTGTAAGTGAGGTCACCCTGTAGTCTCCAGTGAGACAGTCGACCTCCACCTCACTGCAGCAGGCACCGTAGGTGAAGTAGGCATACGGTTGGCCCTCCTGCTTCTCCCAATCCATGTAGAGGTCATGACCCCTATACAAACGTCAGCAGTTTATGTTATACATCATTTATACACACACACACAACGCTATCTACTGTAATTATATACAATTATACATTTATCTTTCCACATTAGCTAAGAGTAGCAATATTTTACACATAGGCCCTACAGCCCTAAAAGTTAATGGTTTTGTATCTGTAATAGTGAAATAAAAGACCATATGAAAGGCTTCAAAACACTCCTCTGCGTTAGGTCTGCATGGAAATCTATGTTGAATCTCATTACCTGTAGTATCCAGTAGCTGACAGACTGATCCTTTGGATGAATGCGGAGGTCACCTATTTTCCAGCACACAAAACAGGTCATTTAGAACCATGTTGCTATTCATGAACTGATTTATATCCCTCTGTTCTACTTAAATAATGATGTTGTCATGGGAAATGGACATCAATATGAAATACCCAGGTCTGCCATGTGCCTTCTGGGTTCTGTTTCCTGACAGGTTCTAGTCTTTGGTACAGGATCTCACAGGCATCCTTAGGGACAAGACAAAAAAAACAGACCGGTTGAATATGACTGATCGATTGGTTGAATATCCATACTAACACGCCAACAGGAAAATATCCACATCAGGTGTTGGTTGCACCAACTGATCTGGGATCAGGCTAGCTGGGGAGATCCCAGGCAATACCGTACCTTCACGGCCATGCCATTGGCATCCGTGCCAAAGGAGGCGGCGGAGGGGCAGGTGTTGGGCACAGCACTGGTGTTGGTCTCTGTGATGTGGATGAGAGAGGCGGGGATGTGCAGCTCTCTACTTGCCACCTGGAGGTATTGATGAATTGACTGAATGTAAAAAGTACATACAAGCCAAGTAGAAGCAGCACCCATTTATGGAATAGTTGTAGTTAGTACAGAATGTGTACTACAATCATTATTTCACTCCAACTAGTCAAGCTAGGTGAGAAAATACTCTACCTGTTGCATTTTAGTGTGTATTCCCTGGCCCATCTCAGTTCCACCATGACTGACTAGAACAGAACCATCCTTGTAGATGTGTACCAGAGATGCAGCCTGTCTCACAGACACACGCACAGAGAAAATATCAACCCTTAATTTGATTGATTCATGATGTATAATTTGGATTGACTAATTTGACAGTGCAAAGGCAACGCTAACCTGGTTAAGGAAGCCATCTGAGAATGCGATGCCATACTTAATGGGTATCGTGGCCATGCCCCTCTTCTTCCAGCGGTTCTGCTGGTTAAACTGGGCGACGGATTTGCGTCTGCTGCCGTAGTCAGACTTCTCCTTGCATTCATCCCAGCAACGCAGGAGGTTCTTGGGATCAAACTCAAACTTGTAATGTGTCAGGGACACCTCCTTGTACATGTTTATCTCACGGATCTGCTCAAGAAAGAGAAACTATTAAGAGAACTGTGTTATGAAGTGTGTACAGTACTTTTATGAAATCTATGAGGCATTTACAGCATATTGACTTTATAGCATATTCAGATATCTTAATAATCTCTGACGTCATCAGTTTTTGAACAGACTTAATTTATGCATGTCTGTCACGAGACTAACCACTGAGATTGTTTATATCAATTTGATTTTCCTCAATAGAAGGCTCTGGTACCTCCCACTCTTTCATCATAGAAAAGTAATTAGCTTGATTCTATTTTTATGGCTTTCCTCCCTGTCCCCATTACCCTCCCGGACCCCTAACACTTGACCTCTGACCTCTTCAGCGTTGCAGCCCAACTTCATGGCCACGTCATTGATCATGTTCTCAGTGACCAACATACTCTGGGGCACGCCGAAGCCTCGGAACGCCGTGTTGGAGGGAAGGTTGGTCTTACACGCCACCGAGCGACCGCGAAGGTTGGGCACTTTGTACGCATTGTCCAGGTGAAGGAGAATCTTCTCTATTACCTGGAGAAAAAGGAGGGGGCAGAAAGCTCAGACACTGCCTAGGACAAGCATAGACGGAGTCTGGTGTTAGCTTTCAAGGAGGACTTGGGGTTAAGAATTGAATGGCGAAAGGCAGAGGAAGAGTGACTCACCAACAAAGACTCATCTGCAGTGTTTCCAGAGTTGGCGTAATAATGTAGATCAGCAGCTATTATCCTTCCATCGTTCATAAAGCCCACCTGGAGACATTAACACACTAGCAGTTAAATCTAGTACCACTTAAAGATCCCTCAAATGCCTCCCTTTGTGAGTCAGTCACATCACAAAGCCTTTTAAGAGGGGGAGCACCTTGTGTTTGCCCAGGACAGGGTGGCGGGCCCCAGTGATTAGCATGTCCTCTCCTCTCTCCAGAACACAACGCACGGCCCGACCAGTCCTGGGTAGACGGATCAGAACAGGCCGGGATTCAAACAAACACATAAATGATGTTTTGGATTTATAGATCACCATTGCATTTGGGTTAAATAAGTCATGCATCATTGGATCAAGTCAGTTATTCTTGAAGTATTTTACTTACTTCCATGCAGCCACAGAAGTGATGCAGGCTATGATAGACGTTTTGGTCACTTTCCCTCCAAACGCTCCGCCAACTCTCTTCACATGACAGGACACTCTGTTGGAGGGAATCCCAAGAGTCTCTGCAATGGATTCCTACAGAAAAAAAAGACAGACAAGAAACATCTCATTTGCCAATTAGGAAGTAATGACTTACACTTCAACAGTGGCTACTTGATATTTTCCTATCCTCAGGGATGGAGATTGAGGGAGTAGAGTTGACTGTACCTGGGCATAGGTTGGGTGTTGACAGGAGATATAAACTTTGAGCTCCCTCTCTTCGCCCGAAGGCACAACAACCATGCTCTGTGTTTCCATGTAGAAATGCTCCTGACCACCAAGCCGGATCTCCCCTGAGATTAAAGAGCACAACACGGCTCAGTACATAGACTTCACTGATACAAACACTCAAGATAGGAACCAGGTGGACACACCTAGCACGCATACGAAGCTAACACATACTGTACCTTCGTAAATATGGTCAACCTTATCAAAAGCCTCATCCACGTTGCCTCGCTCGATCATCCTCTGGGGCAGAAAGAAGGACTGTTTCTCAATAGCCTCCTCAACAGTGAACACTGGGCCTGGCAGATCCTCATAGGCAATCTTCACTAGAGCCGCCCCTCTCTTAGCCTGCTTCCTGTTGTCAGCCACCACTGCACACACCATGTGACCCACGCATGACACCTGGCAATAACATTTGTGAACATAGTTAATACTAACAGTCATGCATCTGTGTGAGAATGACCTTCATACATGACAAAAACGTATGTGGACACCTGCTCGTCGAACATCTCCTTCCAAAATCACGGGCATTAATATGGAGTTGGGAGACTTGCTTCCATTACGCCAAAAGAGCATTAGTGAGGTCAGGCATTGATGTTGGGCGATTAGGCCTGGCTCGCAGTCGGCGTTCCAATTTATCCCAAAGGTTTTCGAGGAGGTCAGGGATCTGTGCAGGCCAGTCAAACCATTTCTCTGTATACCTTGCTTTGTGCACAGGGGCATTGTCATGCTGAAACAGTTGGAAGCACAGAATCATCTAGAATGTCATTGTATGCTGTAGCGTTAAGATTTCCCTTCACTGAAACTAAGAGGCCTAGCACTAACCACGAAAAACATCCCAAGGCCATTATTCCTCCTCCACCAAACTTCACAGCTAGCACTTTGCCTTCGGACAGGTAGTGTTCTCCTGGCATCCACCATACCCAAATTCGTTCGTCGGACTGCCAGATTGTGAAGCGTGATTCATCACTCCAGAGACTGTGTTTCACTGCTCCAGAGTCCAATGGCGGCGAGCTTTACACCACTCCAGCCGACGCTTGGCATTGCGCATGGTGATCTTAGGCTTGTGTGCGGCTACTCGGCCATGGAAACCCATTTCATGAAGCTCCCGGCGACAATGCTTCCAGAGGCAGTTGGAGTAGTGAGTGTTGCAACCAAGGACAGATGATTTTTTACACGATATGCGCTTTAGCACTCGGCCGTCCCTGTGAGCTTGTGTGGCCTACCACTTCGCGGCTGAGCCATTGTTGCTCCGAGACGTTCCACTTCACAATAACAGCACCTACAGTTGACCAGGGCAGGTCTTGCAGGGCAGAAATTTGAAGCACTGACTTGTTGGAAAGGTGTCATCCCATGACGGGGCCACTTTGAAAGTCACTGAGCTCTTCAGTAAGGCCATTCTACTGCCTAATTTTAATCTATGAAGATTACATGGCTGTGTGCTCGATTTTACACACCTGTCAGCAACAGGTGTGGCTGAAGTAGCAGAATCCACTAATTTAAAGGGGTGTCCACATACTTTTGTATATACACAGTATAGTCTACATTGTGAGGTGAATAAACAGCATGGCTACTTAGTTCCGGTGTGACAACACACTGGACAAGGCTTTGATTACATCACACACTGTATGAAAACAACAACACATATGACATGACATGTGCGATTCTGGTTGTGTCTCTTCGATGAAGCACTACAATACCTCATTCTGAGCCAGAATGTCCTCGTCTATGCCTGTAAACGTCCTAAACTTCTTCCCTGGGATGTCTTTAGAAGTGATGACATCCACCACACCTGGAACCCGGAGAGCTTCACTGATATCTATGTCTCTGTTAGGAGGGGAGAAAAAGACAGTGAGTAGAGAGACAGTCATGCACATACTAACCAATACTACCGCTCATTTCATACAGGTTAGGATTTTACATGGCCATTACTCATTTACAGTGAATGACATTCAGATAAGGATCTATGATGGTGTATACCCATTTAACAATGAGGATAACAACCTATCGAGTCCCACATGACGCACCATGCTGGTTAACAATAGCCAGGTCTCTCCACACTGGTGTGTCTCTGAAGCCCACTTCCTGTCCAATGAATAGTGAATGTGTGAGTAAGGTCTATACTTTGTATTCTATACAACCTGGATAAAACCCATTATTTCTGTTGGCTGTGGATAGAGGGTTAATTTGGATTTTTCTAATTCAATATTTAGCAAGGGTGCAGCCAAATGAATATCTTAAGATTCCTCATTAAATGAGAGGCAGTATTGGTGATTATATGAATGATTGGGACTCTGCTCACTGTATGATCTACACCAGGGGTGTACAGTAGGCGGCCCGTGGGCCAAAACCGGCCTGCAAGTGATCACTCGCTGGCCCTCCAAAGTTTAGGAAAACAAACAATGATTTTAATTTAGAAAAATGATTTAAATCCCACAAATAAGAGAGCCGTGATCGTGTCTCAATGTAATCAAGGTATGAAGCTACTATGCTATTTTCCAATAAAATCGCTTATTGGGCTTAGTCAATTTGCATAGTACAAATTATAATTACACCCCCCCCCCCCCCCCCCACTACCAACTCCCCAAAAACTGTACCCCAACTGAATCTAGTTGGTTAACCCTAGGCTATACAGTGTGCTCTATTTTCAAACAGCATTAAGCCAGCCCAATTGTCAAGCACATGGTCTTTGACAATTTCAACCTGTTAAAGAGGAAACCTAGTCAGTTGTACAACTGAATGCATTCAACTGAAATGTGTCTTCCGCATTTAACCCAACGCCTCGGAATCAGAGAGGTGCCGAGGGCTGACTTAAAATCGACATCCACATCTTTGGCACCCAGGTGACAGTGGGTTAACTGCCTTACTCAAGGGCAGAACGACAGATTTTTACCTTGTCAGTTTGGGGATTCGATCCAGCAACCTTTCGGTTATTGGCCCAATGCTCCTACCCACCAGGCTACCTGCCGCCCCACTAAAGCCGGTGCTCTTTTATTTTCAAACCCTGAGCTCGCTTGTGCTGAGGTAGGAGGGGTGGCTTTCGCTGAGCCGTGTCCTTAATTTCAAAATTTCAGTATGTGCTGGTGGGGATATATTTAAGACCAACCGAAAGCTGGTCTTAGCGGCAACGCGGTTGGTTATGGTATGTCATTTTGACAACGGAAGCGGAGCCTATCCAACCATGACACAGTGCCCATGGAACAAGGTGTTTTTTGTGCCCGTAAATCCCATATTTAGAAACATTCCCCATTTCGTTTCATTAGATTAAAAACCAAGTTCAGCCTCTCAATGAAGGCAGTCTTTGTCTGGCCCAATCCATTCACCAAGTAGACAAGATTATTAATAAAGCGTTTGGCTCCTAAAACCGCTTTAAAATACATCTTAAGAGTCTATTGACATGCTTGTGTCAATCTCCAACAAAATCCATCACTTTATGCAAAAAAAATATTTTCCATGGGCTGCATCTCAATCCACTGCATCAGCCTATAAAATCGGCCTTCCTCATCGGCGGTGGAAGGTGGCCGAGCTACAGTGCTGTTTGTCAGACCACGAGGCACCCCGATAATCGGTCTTCTCACAAAAATGTCTCGTGTCCAAACGGTTTGGCCTACAATCTAAGCTGAAAGAGGCTTCTCTCACGAACACATTGGTTTTGGAGGTAGTTTTGTGTGTACCAAAAACAAAAATATTTCCTGAGCTTTCTTACTGTATATCTCCTAGATCTAGGGCAAACACTTCAAAACATTTTACATTTTTGGACTGTCTGTTGCCATTTATAAATGTTTAAAGGCCAAATGCAATATTTTATCATATAACTTTTTTTTGGGGGGGGGGGGTACCTACAGGGGTCCTAAAATTCTAAATCAAATAGCTAAATAATCCATGTTATGTCAATCTTAAAACAATCATTATTATTTTAAAAGGCATAGACTTTAGCTAATCACCAAAGCTTTGGGGGGGTACCTACAGGGGTCCTAAAATTCTAAATCAAATAGCTAAATAATCCATGGTATGTCAATCTTAAAACAATCATTATTATTTTAAAAGGCATGGACTTTTATCTAATCACCAAAGCTTTATTAAAAAGATCAAGTTCGGGAGCAGCAAAACAGTAAGTGGAAATCCGTTTTATCTATACTGAACAAAAATATAAAATTGAACAATTAAGCTGAGTAACAGTTCACATAAGGACATCCGTCAATTGAAATACATTCATCATTCATTAATCTATGTATTTCATATGACTGAGAATATAGATATGCATCGGTTGGTCACAGATACCTTAAACAAATGGTAGGGACATAGATCAGAAAAGTAGTCAGTATCTGGTGTGACCATTTTCCCCACGCAACACAACTCATATCCCTCGCATAGAGTTGTTCAGGCAATGTTATTCCACTCCTCTTCAATGGCTGTGCTAAGTTGCTGGATATTGTTAAGAACTCAAACACGCTGTTGTACACGTCGACCCAGAGCATCCCAAACATGCTCAGTGGGTGACATGTCTGGTGAGTATACAGGCCAAGGAAGAACTTGAACATTTTCAGCTTCCAGGAATTGTGTACAGAGCCTAGTGACATGGGGCAGTGCATTAGAATGCTGAAACATGAGGTGATGGCGGCGGATGAATGGCAAAACAATGGGTCTCAGGATCTCGTCACTGTACCTCTCTGCATTCAAATTGCCATCGATAAAATGCAATTGTGTTCGTTGTCCATAGATTATGTCTGCCCATACCATAACCCCACCACCACCATGGGGCACTCTGTTCACAACGTTGACATCAGCAAACCGCTCACCCACACAACACCATATACAGTGGGGCAAAAAAGTATTTAGTCAGCCACCAATTCTGCAAGTTCTCCCACTTAAAAAGATGAGAGGCCTGTAATTTTCATCATAGGTACACTTCAACTATGACAGACAAAATGAGAATGGGATCATTGTCATGCTGAAAGACCCAGCCACGTTTCATCTTCAATGCCCTTGCTGAGGGTAGGCTTTGTTACTTTGGTCCCAGCTCTCTGCAGGTCATTCACTAGGTCCCCCCGTGTGGTTCTGGGATTTTTGCTTACCGTTCTTGTGATCATTTTGACCCCACGGGGTGAGATCTTGCGTGGAGCCCCAGACCGAGGGAGATTATCAGTGGTCTTGTATGTCTTCCATTTCCTAATAATTGCTCCCCCAGTTGATTTCTTCAAACCAAGCTGCTTACCTATTGCAGATTCAGTCTTCCCAGCCTGGTGCAGGTCTACAATTGTGTTTCTGGTGTCCTTTGGCAGCTCTTTGGTCTTGGCCATAGTGGAGTTTGGAGTGTGACTGTTTGAGGTTGTGGACAGGTGTCTTATATACCGATAACGAGTTCAAACAGGTGCCATTAATACAGGTAATGAGTGGAGGACAGAGGAGCCTCTTAAAGAAGAAGTTACAGGTCTGTGAGAGCCAGAAATCTTGCTTGTCTGTAGGTGACCAAATACTCATTTTCCACCATAATTTGCAAATAAATTAATAAAAAAATCCTACAATGTGATTTTCTGGATTTTTTTTCTCATTTTGTCTGTCATAGTTGAAGTGTACCTATGATGAAAATTACAGGCCTCTCATGTTTTTAAGTGGGAGAACTTGCACAATTGGTGGCTGACTAAATACTTTTTTGCCCCGCTGTACATGGTCTGCGGTTGTGAGGCCAGTAAGACATACACAATTCTCTAAAATGACGTTGGCGGGGGCTTATGGTAGAGAAATTAACATTCAATTCTCTGGCAACAGCTATGCTGGACATTCCTGCAGTCAGCAAGCCAATTGCACACTCCTTCAAAACTTGAGACCTCTGTGGCATTGTGTTGTGTGACAAAACTGCACATTTTAGAGTGGCCTTTTATTGTCCCCAGCACAAGGTGCACCTGTATAATGATCATGCTGTTTAATCAGCTTCTTGATATGCCACACCTGTCAGGTGGATGGATTATCTTGGCAAAGGAGAAATGTTCCCTAACAGGGATGTAAACACATTTCTGCAAAGAAAAGTAAGAAAAATAAGCTTTTCAATTCGGAGATCTTTTATTTCTGCTCATGAAACCTGGGACCAACACTTTACATGTTGCGTTTATATTTGTGTTCAGTACACATTATTTTGGCCAGCTCCTTTTATTATTTTGTATGCGTGTTAATAAATATATATATTTTTTAATTTAACAAAACTCCACGTAGGCCCGAAACTGAAAATATTGCTGTTTTAAAGCAACTTTGCTGCAATTCTACGCATTTTTTCCATGGGGCTGAGAGAAAAATGTGCAGTTTTACAGCAAATTTTCTGAATTCTAGCACATTTTGCCATCAGTTGGAAGCAAACGTTTGCAGTTTTTAATATGATAACTGATGATCAATGGACCCCACACAGGTCGGTAATTTGACCATGCTTACAAGTTGAGATAGCTAGCCGCTGGAAGAAAATAAATGAGCTGACATGGACTAATTGTGTAACTGCTTACGCACAACCACATTTCTTAAATGCACCTTGTGCATTCTATTGTTCTAACTCTGAACAATAAGTTAAGACACCGAATAAGTTCCAAATGTTTTTATTTCTTAATAAAAGGGGGACTAGGACGAGAATATTCCGTTCCCCCAGCCGAATTAGTGTTGATGATACCGCACAGACTGCCAATAACCAAGAGAACATGACAAAAGCATGCAGTATTAAGCCATGGAACACCTTGATAGGCCAGTGAGTGGCCAAGCCCTCGTCACACCTACAACTTGTTTATTCATTGTGCCACCACTAGCTAATGCGCTCACAATTCCGGCTGTGAAAATAGCGCAAATATTTCTGACCCCGCCCCCCGACCTATAGTGCTACCGCCAGTGCTTAGATTTACAATTGCTTTAGATTTGTTAAAATAGAGCTCAATATGTTATGAACTTTTAAAAAAGTGGTTTGTGAGGAAACTTATCCATGAATCCTTTGCAATGTTCTTCAGTACTTACAGGATCTTAGCATGTGGTCTGGTGCTGGTGACCAGGACGAGGTGGAGCTCTCCGTCCATCTTGGGGATGTCATCACAGTAAACAGCTTCTCCAGTAGCCTGGCTGATGGCTGAACGGTGCATGATAGGCCGACCTACTGGGTCGTCACCACTCTGGCCTTTCACCACAGCCTGCAAAACAAACACATGTTTTTATGACAGCCTGAGATGTAACAGTGTTTGTATCCAGACCAATCAATCCAACTTTATTGTCCTCAGAGGAAATGTTGGTTTGTAGGCAGGGGTAATCTTTCATGGACAGAATACGTGAACTGATCAAATGATGTGAGATTTTAGTCCTGGGTTAACTGAGAGGAAGGGGTAACATGATCAAACCATGATTGTTAATAAGAATTTGTTCTTAAAAAAGGAGAAGTTCTCATTTTCGATGTAAATCGCATGTTATTGAAGGGTCCAGACACTTTTTTGTTACGATTTTCTGTATTTTTTACAATTTACCCCAACCAGCGCTTCACTTCCTCATCCTCGTTATGCAGTATGGAGGCTCTGAAAAAACATGAACGCTAAAAAAAAATAACTTTAAAAAACATACTTTTCGAAATGTCCCAGTATAATGACGCAGGTTCTTTAGGTGCTGTAAACATGAAATGGTACGACTCGAGCCGTTTCCCCTATCCAGCTGTTCCATTCTCCGTATAGCCTGCCGCTAGGAAGGACGGCGAGGTATCGCCCGAGTCGCAACAAAATGGAATATAACGTTCAGAATGACAATGTCACGTGTACAACATGTAAAGACCTGCATCACATTTCTACAAGGACGATTTGGGTGTTTTTGGAGCATTTGTTCATGTTGTCAGATCACACATTCTACTGCACAATGAGGAATAGAGTCACGGGTTGGGGTAGGTGAAATCGCTAAATTCGTATTCAACCGACTAAAATCAAATCAAACAGACCTGGAACTCTTGTAGGCTGGGCTGTAGCTGTTTAGGTAGTGGACGTATTGCACTGCTGACCCCTTCTGATAGGTCCTCCTGGATCACATTCTGTACAATGCCAAAAACATATCTATATTTCGAGAAACATTAGCAAATAAAAGTTCCAAATTTCAAGTTTGCCAAGTAGGCTATCAATTGGGGCGAAGAGTGACCCAGTCCATACCATCTCCCAGAGCTTGTGCAGCATCTGCAGGTTGAACTTGAAGAGGAGGCTGAGAGTTAGGGACCTGCGGAACTCCACCTGCCCACCGGGGTGGGAGGGAGACAGGGATATCTCATCTAAGAGCTGGGTGTAGGCGTCACTCAGCGTCTGCTCATCCCACTTCCTGGAGGGGTGTGTGTTTGGACGTGGGGGGGGGTACAAAACAAGCAAGGATGTAAAACACAGATAATGTAACACAACAAGAACATTGCTGAGGAGGATAACAAAGAAACATATGAATCACAAACCAGTTTAGCCAGCTCTCCTCGAAAGAAAATAGCCCATTAACCAAATCCTGCTAACTGTGAAAAATTCCCTCTGTACCTTCCGATGACTGCAGCACATGTTTTGGTGGCGCTGACAGTGCACGGCCCTACACCGCCGTAGTAGATACTCAGCTCCTTGACCACGCTGGAACCCTCTATGAACATGACCCTCATCCCAGTGGTCACTGTGGCCAGGGCGTTCTCCTTACGAGGGGCCTGGCGGAACGCTCGCATGAACTCTCCCTGCAAAGACACATTAGATTGGGAAAAACGTTGTTGTTCACGCAGTCACAGGATTCGACTCACCTCAAGGCCAGGAGTTCTTCCTAGTGAGGTCAAATGCGTGAGATTCTCAAGAGATTCTCCATTCCCAAGCGTCTTACTGTACCTGTCTAGATACTGGTATGAACACAGACAGGACAATCTCATCCGGTTTTAGAGATGTTTTTCCAAACCCCACAAAGAAATCTTTATTCAGCAGGATTTCTCTTCTTCCCCCTGGAATAGAACCAATTAACACAATGATTTGTAATAATTCAATACAAAACATGGTTAAATTAGACGCAGAATAAATGAAATGAATGAAAATGGTCACTACTGACAACTCACTCTTTGACACCACATTAAGTGTGCAGTTCCCAGCAGCGAACACAGGGTTCAGGTCTGAATTGGGATATGCACTGACAATATTGCCTCCTATGGACTAACACACACAGAAACACACCATAAATATGTTTAACAGTCAAACAAATGCAAAAATACATGTTTACCAGCGATCCCCTGAGGGTAGTTAAGACGTAGAGATTTGGACAGTAATGTGCAGCACAGCTGTTAGCCTGGTTCCAGACCTGTTTGTGCTATATAGCCAACAATGACCAAAGGTGCTGGCAAGACCGGACAAACCAGGCTACAATCTGGGACCAGGCTACAAAGCTGATAGTGAATGACAGAAACAGATTATTCATACGCACGGCAACGTTGCGTATCTGCTGTCCTCCCAGGTTCCCCAGCTGCTGTAAGAGGGATCTGTATATCTCCGTCTTCTCCTCAGGAATCTCCTGGACCAGCCCCTCCAACAGGGCCTTAACCACAGACAGACTGCAGCCAGCCCCGAAACACACACCTACAGACACAACAGACACGCATGAACAGTTCTGAGAGAGAGAGAGAGAGAGACCGAGCGAGAGACCGAACCCGAAGGGAATAAGAACGGAAAGAGCTAACCTTGCGGAGTCTTGGTAACCTCAAACAGCTCCTGGACTCTGGTGGGTGATATTATTATGGGATGCCAGGCACCTTTGAACTTGATGTCTGGGCCGATGTTGGTGTTGCCCATGACCAGCGGTGCCTGAGGGTGGCTGGTCTTCAGCTGGATCAGTTCCTCCAGAGACACAGGGGAGACCCACACCATCCTTTCGCCACGGAACAGCTGACTAACCTGGGGCTCCATCTCTGCCATCAGCTGAGTGGAGAACAGCGGAGGATTGTCAGGATATAAATATCGCTAGTTCATAGACTAACGAGGATACAGACTGTTTTAACGACATTACAGACTATAAGACCTTTGAGGTATTCAACGGACAACTCTTACAGCAAAATAACAGTATTTCGCCGATTTGGTGTCAATTAATAATTCTGTCTTGTGTAAAGGTTGTTAGTTCAATTATTTTAGACTGAAGAACAGTACTTGTTGACTGTTACACAGTGACATACAGTATATGGTGAAAGCATATCAAACTGTGTAATTCACCATTTGACCACTAGTACATTGAGTAGCCACTAGTCCTGCTGCCTTACTATGAGTTCTGGGGGGAAGATGAGATCTTGGGTGGGGTCCAGAGGGAGGAGGTCCTCCTGGTCAAACAGCTGTGGTGGAGGCTCCTGGAAGACGCAGTCAATGTCATGTGTGCCAACAAAACACATCTCGCTTTTTATAAAACAAGTGTGTTAAATCGGATTAAATGCGGCAATGTCATGGAATTGTGAACTATAACTTTCCAATATCATTAGTGAGGTGGTAACATTTGTTTAACTGTATCCTTTATTTAACTAGGCAAGTCAGTTAAGAACAAATTCTTATTTACAATGACGGCCTAACCCGGCCAAACCCTAACCACGCTGGGCCAATTGTGCGCCTCCTAGTCATGGCCGGTGGTGATACAGCCTGGAATCGAACCCGGGCCTGTAGTGACGCCTCTAGCACTGAGATGCACTGCCTAAGACCGCTGTGCGAATCGATAATACAATGACTATAAATTATATTATACAGTTAAGCCATACAAATGAAATGTAATGTTTAAAAGAGCAATAAAAAGCAGCTTTCCCCGTTTGTAAAAAAAGCAGAGGGATAGGGCTCGAGAAACACACTCCAATGCATAGACAGAGCAATGGATGCAAGGACTGACCATCCATCAAAATGTTAGTTTTTAACCATGTTTTGAGGGTATCTAGTGTTTCTTTACCTTACTTTGTTTAAAAACATTGGAGTAAAACAAGCTTATATTTTGGGGTTTCTGATGTGGTACGTCAGCTGAACTAAGCCCATGAATCATTTATAAGTTAAATTTTCAAGAATTAATGGGTGCATATCATTCATTTACAAGTCCAAAAATTGATGTAGCATCTGCAGATTACCGTTTAATGGATGCCGCTCTTCACACACACAAAAAAATAAGTATTTTATGTTTTATTTTTAAGTTGCACGATTTAGAGCAAAAATGAATGTCCTCAATCTTCCAGTAAAGAGATTAAAAAAATACTTCCTATCGGGCTATGGCTGAACCAAGTCAGGCAAGAATCTCTTGATTAGGTGTTGAACTAAGGTTAATATAGTATTTTAACAAGAGGTTCTACTTTATTTATTTGCGTTGATTCGCCCACTTGCCTCACTTTTCAAAAAAGGAAAATCTGTTAAAACATTTAATAAAACGCGTATGGCCTGAATAGAAAGAGTCACTCACATTCTCTGATCTCTCCGGAGGCAAATCTCCATTCAGACAACATCCAGCACCATTACCATTGGCTTGACAACAGTTTGATTCCTAATGATGGATAACAGGATGGATTATACATTCACTTTACAGACAGTAAATACAAATGCAATGCATGTGTGTCTGTTATGTGCAATATCATTTATACCGGACTAAAAGTCTTGCAGCCATCAACAATGGGACGATATCCTGTGCACCGGCACAAATTGCCACCAAGTGCCACTGTGATGTCCTCCATGTTGGGCTGTGGTTTGTTCCTCAGTAAAGTGTACATGGACATCACCATGCCTGGAGTACAGAACCCACACTGAGACCCGTGGGCCTTGGCTATACGCTCCTGCAAGCACACACAAGCATATAATCCAGTCAGCCACACTGAATGAGAGCTTCAGCCATCCATCATAGGGCCTACCTGTACTGGGTGCACCCTGGTCTTGGTGTTGCCAATGCCCTCCACAGTGGTGACGGCTGCCCCCTGAAGCTGGCAGACTGGCAGCAGACAGGCGTTGGCAGAGTAATGGCTAGTATGTGAAGGTAAACTGGCATTTACATTTTCAATATGAACATAATATATCATCCAAGTATAATAGAGAACATCATAAGTAGGGCTTTGAAGACAGGAAGATAAATGTTGGATTCGTCCATGCAACCGTTTTTTTTCATGCAACTTGTGACACACTATGCGCTTCATACAAAAGCGTATAGTTTTGCCCATCTAATTTTTTATTCATTTTTATTTAACTAGACAAGTCTGTTAAGAACACATTCTTATGTACAATGAAGTCCTACCAGTGGGTTGGTTAACTGCCTTGTTCAAGGACAGAACGACAGATATTTTACCTTGTCAGCTCGGGGATTCAATCCAGCAACCTTTCGGTTACTGGCCCAACGCTCTAACCCCTAGGCTACCTGCCACCCCACAGGAAAGGCCTACTTAAAAGTTACTGTCTCAGTATGCCAATTACAGTATTCATCAATAGTGCAAAGTTCATCAAAAATCTGTCAATCATTTATCCAAATGATGGCTGTTTGTTGAGGGATGAATGGATACAGGATGGTCTTGGTGCCGGGCTGGTAGCGAGACACCATGACAGTACAGGCTCCACATCCTCCTCCTCCACATCCGTACTTGGTACCAGTCAACCTCACTGGAGTCAGGCACCGTCAAGGAATATAATAGTATATGCCACTCAGACATTTTTTATCCAAAGTGATTTACAGTACAGTGAGTGATCAATGGAATCATTTTTCAGTATGTGATCAATGCAGAAATTCCACCCACAACGTTACCAACTGAGGAGACACTCTGCTTGGGCTAGACAATCGATCAGTATCCATATTTCCACATAGCATAACATTAAATGATTTCAACGGATGTATTATACAGCCAATCCTAATCAAAGGAAAAAGTGCACACTCACAGTGACTTGCACCATGGAACTATCATTATTTTCACACCTCAAACTCTGGACTGGCTTGTGTGGTAAACAAAACACACTTATAAAATCAGTGCACCACCCTAGGCTACCCATAAAGTATGGATTTTTTATAAGATACTGATTGTGCAATAATTTGGCTATAGGTTACACAACATCTGTCCGTTTTTCTTTAGGATAAATATTAATAAGAGTATAATCACAATGACAAAAACAAAAATAGTACACTATATTATTAATTTCAATGTAAATACTTAATTCAATGTTGGTGCTTCACTTCTCATCTATACATTTTCAGCAAGGAAAGGATACACCTCTCACGGAGGTAAGACAGTAACATAGTCTCTGGGTCTGCATTGTTTTCGGTCACCTGTTTGAAAGTGGGAGAGGAATCGTGTAAAGCACATAGCATGAGTTTTTTTTCGGCATTCTGAGAGAGTAGGCCTGAGGCCTACAGCTAGTATCTTCGGTACAAACACAGACGACGGGAAGTAATCATTGGTCAACAACATGAGCAGCCATGCATACAGTTTTGTAGAGGAACAGTGCGCAGTAGGCTAAAGTTAAGGCAATGTGCAAAACAATCGCAAAGTGCTACAACTTAAACCAACGTACAGCCAATGCACAATACAATATTACAGTAAATTATTTACCTTTTTACCGTTGACATAGAAACACAAGCAATTGGTGTCTTTATTCTCACTCATTTTTCTTTCATTTGCGCATTAACGTCCAGTGTTGACGGGTTTCTGCGACTACTCACTAAATCCCCCAGTCACCTCACACGCCTCCTTGACGAAAGCAAATTCAGCTGCTTTACTGCCGTTTTGTACAACTTTTCACCTAGTGGTTGATATACAACAGTCCCCTAAACCAGTTGATAATTACTGATTTTAAATCGATACGGTAGTCAAGAGGAGAGAGTACATTTGGAGTGCATAGTCTACTGTAAATTGACTCCACCTCCCAATGTCAATGTTGTTGAACAGCAAAGTTGAACCCTCTTAATTCAATCAACACTGACCGATAGTGTCCCGATACAGGATGAATACATTTCAATGAATGACATATTGGTATCGTAACGTGCCCTAAATGGAAAAATAACCTATTAAATGTTGTTTTCTTCGCATAATTTTCACCAGAGAATGAAACTATGCACTTCTAACCAGAGGGTGGCACTACAACCTAAAGGACCTAAATCCTCTCAACAAAATCACTGTTAATCACTTGTTAGGCTACCAAATTGATTGATCGAGCTAACAAGGTAAAGATCGGTCGTTTTGGCCCTGAACAAGGCAGTTAACCCACTGTTCCTAGGCCGTCATTGCAAATAAGATTTTGTTCTTAACTGACTTGCCTAGTGAAATAAATGTAAAATTAAAATAAATAAAAAGCTGACATTTATAATATACAACATTTGCCTTTTGAGCAATTTTCTTTCTGAGACCTTGCCAAATCATAATGTGATGGGCAGTAAAATAAGTAGAATAAATCATTTCCAATATCATGATGTTGTTTGTGGAGTGTTGTTTTGATTTCATAGAGGCATGGTAGGGTTAAATGTATTCTGCACATGTGCACTAAATTCCACACTCTCAGAGGAAGACTGATAGATAGCCTTTTTGGGTGTTGGCAGGTCACCTTGTTCTCTCTCTCTCTCTCTCTCTCTCTCTCTCTCTCTCTCTCTCTCTCTCTCTCTCTCTCTCTCTCTTCTCTCTCTCTCTCTCTCTCTCTCTCTCTCTCTCTCTCTCTCTCTCTCTCTCTCTCTCTCTCTCTCTCTCTCTCTCTCTCTCTCTCTCTCTCTCTCTCTCTCTCTCTCTCTCTCTCTCTCTCTCTCTCTCTCTCTCTCTCTCTCTCTCTCTCTCTCTCTCTCTCTCTCTCTCTCTCTCTCTCTCTCTCTCTCTCTCTCTCTCTCTCTCTCTCTCTCTCTCTCTCTTCTCTCTCTCTCTCTCTCTCTCTCTCTCTCTCTCTCTCTCTCCTCTCTCTCTCTCTCTCTCTCTCTCTCTCTCTCTCTCTCTCTCTCTCTCTCTCTCTCTCTCTCTCTCTCTCTCTCTCTCTCTCTCTCTCTCTCTCTCTCTGTCTCTTCAGCAGAACATTGTCTCCCAGTCAGTCAGACAGGCTGACCTAGACTGTGCTTCCTGTCTGTGGGCTGTTGTTCCGTTGCCAGGTCCCTCTCTTCTCTGCTGCTCTGTAGGACAGGCCTGTCCCAGGGGACTGACTATGAGGAATGCACCGAGAGCACTTCAACAAGAAAATGGTGTCTAATAATTCTATATGACAAAACACTGAAATGAGTATTAATGAATGAATCTATTAATTCATGAAAGTGACCCCGTCGAGTTCATGACTTTGTGTACCAGGGGTTTACTGTAGATAAGCCCCAAACCGTACATACAATTAGCATGTCAGCTGAATATGAGCTTCTTCTGGGTTGCTTGTGTGAATAAGGAGATAGAATAATGTTATGGTATGGTAGGTACCACATCAGTGTGCTTTCCCCTTTTCCCCTAAGGGGTTGACATCGATATTACTTCTTTATTATGATACTGGGTGTACCCTAACTAAAACAACATCAGTGTACATACAGTGCAGTCGAGCTTCTGTCTTTGGTTACTCAGCTAGGAGATCTGAGCGATTTCAGCCGTGCTGCTGTGTTTAATGTGGTGTCCTACATGCTGTTTCAACTGCAAACTTTGAAGATAGGATCGGGACTGCAGAACACAGTTATGTAATGCTCAGACGACTAGAGCACAGTCAGACGGATTGGAATTCTCCGCTCGTTTCTAAGTCAGCCGGACTTCACCAAGAGGTTGAGTGAAGAACATGACTCTGAATTTGACTTGAAAACCCATTTCCTTCGTTTCTTTCCCTCACTTAAGAAGCAAAACCTCTCAGGAATCCAGACTGGGGAATTTAACCCAGTGGTGTTACTATTCAGCCAAACTCTGGAGTTGAAATGAAGGGCAGACTTAGATCAAAATAACCATTAAAGCAATGTTAAGTGGTGAAGGACAGGGCAGACACTTTAGGGTGCTGAGTGAGTAGTGGTGGTGGGGCACCACCATGGATGCCCAGTGGGACTACGCTTCATGTTTATGGATGAGCCCCAGACTGCAACTGGTTCCCTGCTGGCCCCCTGCTGGGGACTGATCATGGGCAGTGTGCCTCCTGGAGCGCTCATCACAGTGCTGCTAATGCCTGGTGCTGTAAGGCTGCGGAAGGCTGCTCTCCTCTGGGATGACTGGGATTAGCCTAGCACACATAGGCATGCTGGGATTAGCCTAGCATACATAGGCATACTGGGATTAGCCTAGCATACATAGGCATACTGGGATTAGCCTAGCACACATAGGCATACTGAGATTAGTACTCGACCTCTCATCTTGTGTCTCGCCCACTGTGTCCATTGTGTCTCACTCAACCTCATTTCAAACATCTACTTTTCTAACTTAAAAGCTATATGTACGGTTTCTCTCAGGCTGGCAGTGTTGTTCAAGTGTATGGCATAGCGTGACAAGGTCCCTGTATTGTAGTCATGCCCTTGTGGGTCAGTGTCACGGAAATGTTACAACCTATCACCCTGGCATAGTTGTTTCCTCCTTCCATGACCTCATCACTCCTTCCAGATCCCCATCTGCTTCCCATTCCACCACATATTCATGCATGTCTGGTCTTAGCTTCTCTCCCAGGGTGAAACAGCTGCACATCCAACGAGACACAGATCGGGGCTGCGTTCAGTACGCAAACACGTAGTGGAACATTGAAATGAAAATGAAGCAGTGCTGTACTGAGTGACCCGTTGAAAAACAGGGAGGTGTTGGGTTGGGTTGGGGGGGGTTCAAAATGTGCTGCTGCCCTTTAAAGACATCACTCATTGTTTCAAGCCACACCTGCCACACCCACCAAATGGAGCAAATGTACCTCGAATCTGTTCAAGAATGGACAAGAGCATTTTGGGGAAATGTGTCATTCAGCACAAATTGTTGCGCAACGTAGCAAACCTTCAATCGAATTGAAGGCACCTCAGATCTGCATTACTTACTAATTAAAGCTCTTGCATGTGGCTAGCTAGAGAGCGTTCCCTTTCCCGCCCTCGCTCAAATCTAACTTAGAAAGCTTCAGCTGGGGCAAAGGCTGTTAGAAAGAACTTTATTTTCAAAGCGTGCAAACAGTGAAGCAAAACAGAGGTCTCAGTCGTGGCATTTACAATCACAGAGTCTTTGGGCAGAGCTCTACTACTCGCTCTTTCTCTCAAACTGTCCCTCATATTCTCAGTTATGAAGTCTAGGATTCAAGGCTGCAAGCAGAAAGTCTACCCTGAGTTATTGAGTCAGAAAGGGAATGAAGATATTGTAAAGTGAGAGAAAGTAGCAAGAGGCAAAACGGTCACTGCCAGGGACCATTTGTAATTAATTTAGATCAGAGGAGAACAGTTTAATGGCAGCAGCCAGCCAGTGTACGAGCATGTTAAATAAGAACTGAAGTGCCCTGAGGATGTGCACTGTACACAGTGTAATCTCACATGCAGGCAAGAGACCGCTTACACTGTCTGAGATGGGGAAGAGAGAGAGAGTTGGATGGAGACAAAAAGTACCATTGCTTTGAGACCCTGATCAGACAAGACAGAGAAAGAGAGCGAGTGGTAAATATTTCTCAATCACAGGCTTTTTTTCTAGATTTACTCAAAGAGCTCAGGAGTGTATGATGTAAAAAAATAAGAGGAAAGCCTGCATGGATATTTCTTTGAAGATTTAATATACCATGAAAAGATCAAAACTACAAAGAAACTCAATAAACCTGGCAGTCCAGAGTATCAAAGCATTCAAGAAGAAACCAGCTGCTATAGGTGTACATGCAGTATCAGTTCCATGTGAGACAACTTTTGATATACCATACGTACCCAAAATTCCTTCACATTGACAATCTGTTCCTGGATCATATTTGGAATATACAAAGTCGTCAACAGTTCTGGCCAATACTTTTTGTGTACCTGAAGAAGTGCCTATCATACTGCTACATACTGTAGTTCTACTCAGAGCCCTTTACAGAGCTGCGGCTCTTGTTCTACCTGCCCAACCCAAGCCTTTGGTCTTGAGAAGTAACATCTCATCTTGGGAAAGCCTGGAAGCTACAGGATCAGAGTGTGGCCTGCAGGGTCTGAGTGGCTCCAGCTGCAGTAGGTACAGTAGCTATCCAGGGTCGTGTTCATTAGGGCACGCCGTAGCAAAACGCTTTGCAATGGAAAGCGAAAAACAAGCGTTTCTTATTGGACAAGTTCAGGTAGTCCCTCCCGGTTTCAGTCGGTTTTGGTGCCTAACGAATACACTCCAGCTCACCTCATCTCAGAGTTACATCCCAAAATGTCTGTTTACACATATTAAAGGGGCTTTAGACGGAGGCTTTAAGGCTCAGCCGCATTAGAAGAGGTCAAGACTGGGCGGCACTGAAAGCTACTTGGCAGGGGTTGGTTGGTTTTGATAAACACTTCCGTGATTGTGGACCACCAACCACTCTGCATTGTGCAGTGCTCTATCCAGAGAGGTAATAGCTTAATGATAATAGTTCATGGGGTTATGGGGTACTATCTCATCTCACACTACTAGAGTCAGTCACTATTTAATCTCTCTCTCACAGCCTCACTCCAATCCCTCTGGGACTCGTATTGAGTGTGAGTGCACCCAAATCTTGACATACTAACCTCTGAATTAGAGTCCTCTGCTGTACAATTAATCTGGGGGAATTCAGCGGTGGTGAGGCTTCGGGCTTGTAGGATGTAAATGATGTGCTTTCACCCCTCCACAGCAACATGGTATCGTTCATGAGCCGCAAAGAGAGTGAAGCTTTTGCGAAAATATAGGCATCACGATAACACTTTGTCTTTCATTGACATTCATAAAGCTCTTCCCTGATGTATGACGCTAGTCAACTACATTCAAGATACTGTACTTTGCTTTGTTTACATAACATAGCTCTGTTATCTTTCTGTTGGTTTTTAATTCGATTTTTTTTAACAAAATATACACAAGTGTGCCCTTCAGACAGAAAAGGGAATTGTCCAAAGAACACTTTAGGGCATTGTGTTGTTGTGACTGCATGCCAGACATAGAATTTGACACATACCTTAAAATCTTACCTGGGAATGAAAATCCACAAACAATAATGGCTGAGAGTGATATTAAAAGCACCCAAGATACCACCTGTTAAATTACAACCACCGTGAAATATAGGAAGCATTAAATCTATGTAGATTTGAAAGGGTTATTAAAATAGAAGCTCCTGTGCGCTCACTTGTTTCATGTCTCGCAATGGAATGATCAGCAATAGGATGAAGGGGACCAACAGAAAAGACAGACAGAACATTGAGGAACAGAAGCTTATAGGCCTACTACCCGAAGACCACATTGCACCCATATGCAAACATATACACTCTGGATCTGCAGTCAATCAGTTATTATTGGATCCCACCTCTCTGCATATGGTGAGCTTATGGTGGTTGCTGTGGTTATACTCTCTTCTCGGTTCCCTTACCTCAGCCCTCAGAGCTGGTTGCTGTAACAGTATCATTCCCACCATGTTGGTGTGAAGGGGAAGCATATCCCAGACTCCTCTCTGCCTACGTAAAGGCATTTGGTGGCAGCAAACAGGGGTGGGTTTGTGTGTGTGTGCGTGTGTGTAGTCTAACCCAGGGGGTTCATTCATTTTCTGAAGGGATGCCAGTCTCTCTCATCCTGCAGCACTCTGCCTGCTGAATACCTGTAATTGAATTTACCTTTGGGCAGCAAAGCCCAGCAGCTGTTGTTTATCTGACGCTGTAGATCCCCCGTTTCCATTGACTTACTGCTCACCGTGTCCCTGCAGAGAGATGGTTGTGCTGCACCCTCAGGCATCCTTCTACTGCTGTGTGTGTCTATTCTCTTCCAATCCACTTGTCTTCGATTTCAATGATGTGAAACGATCACGGGCCTCCCTCCCAACTTCCACATTTCTCATGTTTCTGTGTCGTCTTATGAACGGCTGCCCTTTTTTGAACGACCATTACATTCCATCCCTGCAAATCGGATTGCCGTTGAGCATACGTGCAAAGCTCCTCATTATTCATCCCTTCCTTTAGTGTCACATCAGAAATAATTGACAAAGACAGGGAGAGCGAGAGGGAGAGAAACAGGCTACCACCTACGCAGCAGTGGTAATAAACACATCTTAAGCTCTTCCTGTTGAAGGATTTCTTTCCTCCCTTTCATGTGAGAGAGGAGGATAGAATTGCATCTACAGTATAGCATACAGTCAGGTCCATAAATATTTGGACATTGACCAAGTTATTATTATTTTAGCTGTCCACCACAGCATATTGAAATCAAATAATGAACATGAGCTGAAAGTGCAGACTTTCAACTTTAATTTGAGGGTATTTACATCCAAATCTGGTTAACGGTGTAGGAATTACAGCACATTTATATGTGGTCACCCCCTTTTTAAAGGGACCAAAAGTAATTGGACAATTGGCTGCTCAGCTGTTCCATAGCCAGGTGTGTGTTATTCCCTCATTAGTTCATTTACAAGTAAGCAGATAAAAGGTCTAGAGTTGATTTCAAGTGTGGCATTTGCATTCGGAATCTGTTGCTGTTAACCCTCAATATGAAGTCCAAAGAACTGTCACTCCCATCAGAGTGATAGTAAAAACATCAGGTTTGGCCAAATCAACTATTTGGTACATTCTTAAAAAGAAAGAATGCACTGGTGACCTCAGGAACACCAAACGGCCCGGAAGACCAACGGAAAACAACTGTGGTGGATGACAGAATAATTATTTCCCTGGTGAAGAAAAACCCCTTCACAACAGCTGGCCAGATCAATAACACCCTCCAGGAGGTTGGTGTATCTGTGTCAAAGTCAACAATCAAGAGAAGACTTCACCAGAGAAAAATTATGCAAGTGTCACTGTCCAAATACTTATGGACCAGACAGTACGTTAGAGTGAGCGTACAAAACATTAGGAACACCTGCTCTTTCCATGACAGACTGACCAAGTGAATCTAGGTGAAAGCTATGATCCATTATTGAGGTCACTTGTTAAATCCACTTCAATCAGTGTAGATGGAGGGAAGGAGACAGGTTAAAGAATCCTTCAGACAATTGAGACATGGATTGTGTGTGTATGTGTGCCATTCAGAGGGTAAATGGGAAAGGCAAAAGTTTTAAGTGCCTTTGAACAGGATATGGTAGTAAGTGCCAGGTGCACCGGTTTGAGTGTGTCAAGAACTGCAACGCTACTGGGCTTTTCACGCTCAACAGTTTCCAGTGTGTATCAAGACTTGTCCACCACCCGAAGGACATCCAGTCAACTTGACACAACTGTGGGAAGCAATGCGGTCAACAAAGGCCAGCATCCTTGTGGAACGCTTTCGACACCTTGTGAAGTTCATGCCCCCACGAATTCAGGTTGTTCTGAGGGCTAAAGGGGGTGGGACTCTTTCTTGAGGAACGTACTGCTCTCATTATGTAAAAAAATATATTAAAAAAGATTGACCTAAGCGCAACAATCATTCCTGCTGTTGACAGTGAGCCGAGGGGTTAGCTCTGCGCTCACATCTTACATTCCTGCCAAATGACTAGTTAATGCTGGGACCACTGAGACTGAGAGGGGTATTGTATTGACACCTTCCTCCTCTCCTTGCAAAGTCTGATCCACCTGTCTCTAAACATGATATCTGTAAGAGGAGAAAAGGATAGCTTAATTCTGAGTACTTGCCCATGTGTTCTGTAATGGAGGTAGATGGGACAAGGTGATCTCGGGGCTAAAAGGCCCGGGCTCTGGAGTGGGCGCACGTCGTCTGGGAGATGGACGGTCCAGAAGTGCAGTCCTATTACCGCTTCACCCAGCTCTTCCGTGCCATTTTTGACCACTGGGAGGGTCGAGAGGGAGGTGAGAGGGAGGTGAGTGTCTCTTCCGTCTACGCCAGGGGTCCAGGACAGCATCTGAGTACGCTCTGGATTTCTGGATGATGGTTCTACCCTCCCGCGGGGGACATCTACTCTCTCTCGCATGCAAATCAAATCAAATGTATTTATATAGCCCTTCGTACATCAGCTGATATCTCAAAGTGCTGTACAGAAACCCAGCCTAAAACCCCAAACAGCAAGCAATGCAGGTGTTGAAGCACATTGGCTAGGAAAAACTCCCTAGAAAGGCCAAAACCTAGGAAGAAACCTAGCGAGGAACCAGGCTATGAGGGGTGGCCAGTCTTCTTCTGGGTGTGCCGGGTGGAGATTATAACAGAACATGGCCAAGATGTTCAAATGTTCATAAATGACCAGCATGGTCAAATAATAGGTCTGGGACAGGTAGCACATCCGGTGAACAGGTCAGGATTCCATAGCCGCAGGCAGAACAGTTGAAACTGGAGCAGCAGCACGGCCAGGTGGACTGGGGACAGCAAGGAGTCATCATGCCAGGTAGTCCTGAGGCATGGTCCTAGGGCTCAGGTCCTCCGAGAGAGAGAAAGAAAGTGAGAAAGAGAGAATTAGAGAGAGCATACTTAAATTCACACAGGACACCAGATAAGACAGGAGAAGTACTCTAGATATAACAAACTGACCCTAGCCCCCCGACACAAACTACTGCAGCATAAATACTGGAGGCTGAGACAGGAGGGGTCAGGAGACACTGTGGCCCAATCCGATGATACCCCGGGACAGGACAAAACAGGAAGGATATAACCCCACCCACTTTGCCAAAGCACAGCCCCCACACCACTAGAAGGATATCTTCAACCACCAACTTACCATCCTGAGACAAGGCCGAGTATAGCCCACAAAGATCTCCGCCACGGCACAACCCAAGGGGGAGCGCCAACCCAGACAGGAAGATCACATCAGTCACTCAACCCACTCAAGTGACGCACCCCTCCTAGGGACGGCACAAAAGAGCACCAGTAAGCCAGTGACTCAGCCCCTGTAATAGGGTTAGAGGCAGAGAATCACAGTGGAAAGAGGGGAACCGGCCAGGCAGAGACAGCAAGGGCGGTTCGTTACTCCAGAGCCTTTCCGTTCACCTTCACACTCCTGGGCCAGACTACACTCAATCATATGACCCACTGAAGAGATGAGTCTTCAGTAAAGACTTAAAGGTTGAGTTTGCATCTCTCACATGGGTAGGCAGACCATTCCATAAAAATTGAGCTCTATAGGAGAAAGCCCTGCCTCCAGCTGTTTGCTTAGAAATTCTAGGGACAATTAGGAGGCCTGCGTCTTATGACTTACCATCCTGAGACAAGGCCGAGTATAGCCCACAAAGATCTCCGCCACGGCACAACCCAAGGGGGAGCGCCAACCCAGACAGGGTTGGCGTACGTGTAGGTATGTACAGCAGGACCAAATCAGAGAGATAGGTAGGAGCAAGCCCATGTAATGCTTTGTAGGTTAGCAGTAAAACCTTGAAATCAGCCCTTGCCTTGACAGGAAGCCAGTGTAGGGAGGCTAGCACTGGAGTAATATGATCAAATATTTTGGTTCTAGTCAGGATTCTAGCAGTCGTATTTAGCACTAACTGAAGTTTATTTAGTGCTTTATCCGGGTATCCTGAAAGTAGAGCATTTTAGTAGTCTAACCTAGAAGTAACAAAAGCATGGATGAATTTTTCTGCATAATTTTTGGACAGAAAGTTTCTGATTTTTGCAATGTTACGTAGATGGAAAAAAGCTGTCCTTGAAACAGTCTTGATATGTTCGTCAAAAGAGAGATCAGGGTCCAGAGTAACGCCGAGGTCCTTTATAGTTTTATTGGAGACGACTGTACAACCATTAAAATTAATAGTCAGATTCAACAGAAGATCTCTTTGTTTTTTGGGACCTAGAACAAGCATCTCTGTTTTGTCCGAGTTTAAAATTAGAAAGTTTGCAGCCATCCACTTCCTTATGTCTCAAACACAGGCTTCTACCGAGGGCAATTTTGGGGCTTCACCATGTTTCATTGAAATGTACAGCTGTGTGTCATCCGCAGTGAAAGTTAACATTATGTTTTCGAATGACATCCCCAAGAGGTAAAATATATAGTGAAAACAATAGTGGTCTTAAAACGGAACCTTGAGGAACACCGAAATGTACAGTTGATTTGTCTGAGGACAAGCCATTCACAGAGACAAACTGATATATTTCCGACAGATAAGATCTAAACCAGGCCAGAACTTGTCCGTATAGACCAATTTGTGTTTCCAATCTCTCCAAAAGAATGTGGTGATCGATGGTATCAAAAGCAGCACTAAGGTCTAGGACCACGAGGACAGATGCAAAGCCTCGGTCTGATGCCATTAAAAGGTAATTTACCACCTTCACAAGTGCAGTCTCAGTGCTATGATGGGGTCTAAAACCAGACTGAAGCATTTCGTATACATTGTTTGTCTTCAGGAAGGCAGAGAGTTGCTGCGCAACAGCCTTTTCTAAAATTTTTGAGAGGAATGGAAGATTCGATATAGGCCGATAGTTTTTTTATATATTATGGGTCAAGTTTTGGCTTTTTCAGGAGAGGCTTTATTACTGCCACTTTTAGTGAGTTTGGTACACATCCGGTGGATAGAGAGACGTTTATTATGTTCAACATAGGAGGGCCAAGCACAGGAAGCAGCTCTTTCAGTAGTTTAGTTGGAATATGGAGCTTGAAGGTTTATAGGCCATGATTATTTTCATCATTGTGTCAAGAGATATAGTACTAAAACACTTGAGTGTCTCTCTTAATCCTAGGTCCTGGCAAAGTTGTGCAGACTCAGGACAACTGAGCTTTGAAGGAATACGCAGATTTAAAGAGGAGTCCGTAATTTGCTTTCTAATAATCATGATATTTTCCTCAAAGAAGTTCATGAATTTATTACTGCTGAAGTGAAAGCCATCCTCACTTGGGGAATGCTGCTTTTCAGTCAGCTTTGTGACAGTATCAAAAATTAATTTCGGATTGTTATTATTTTCCTCAATTAAGTTGGAAAAATATGATAATCGAGCAGCAGTAAGGGCTCTTCGATACTGCACGGTACTGTCTTTCCAAGCTAGTCGGAAGATTTCCAGTTTGGTGTGGCACCATTTCCATTCCAATTTTCTGGAAGCTTGCTTCAGAGCTCGGGTATTTTCTGTATACCAGGGAGCTAGTTTCTTATGAGAAATGTTTTTATCTTTTAGGGGTGCAACTGCATCTAGGGTATTGCGCAAGGTTAAATTGAGTTCCTCAGTTAGGTGGTTAACTGATTTTTGTCCTCTGACGTCCTTGGGTAGGCAGAGGGAGTCTGGAAGGTTATCAAGGAATCTTTGTGTTGTCTGTGAATTTATAGCACGATACTTTTGATACTTTTGATACACGACTTTTGATATTATTTGTTGCAATTGCAAATGTAATAAAATGGTGGTCCAATAGTCCAGGATTATGAGGAAAAACAAAAAGATCCACAAGATCCATGGGACAAAACTAGGTCCAGAGTATGACTGTGACAGTGAGTAGGTCCAGAGACATGTTGGACTTAGTCGATGATGGCTCCGAAAGCCTTTTGGAGTGGGTCTGTGGACTTTTCCATGTGAATATTAAAGTCACCAAAAATTAGAATATTATCTGCTATGACTACAAGGTCTGACAGGAATTCAGGGAACTCAATGAGGAACGCTGTATATGGCCCAGGAGGCCTGTAAACAGTAGCTATAAAAAGTGATTGAGTAGGCTGCATAGATTTCATGACTAGAAGCTCAAAAGATGAAAACGTCTTTTTTTTTTTGTAAATTAAAATTTGCTATCGTAAATGTTAGCAACACCTCCGCCTTTGCGGGATGCACAGGGGATATGGTCACTAGTGTAACCAGGAGGTGAGGCCTCATTTAACACAATAAATTAATCAGGCTTAAGCCATGTTTCAGTCAGGCCAATCACATCAAGATTATGATCAGTGATTTCATTGACTATAATTGCCTTTGAAGTAAGGGATCTAACATTAAGTAGCCCTATTTTAAGATGTGAGGTATCATGATCTCTTTCAATAATAACAGGAATGGAGGAGGTCTTTATCCTAGTGAGATTGCTAAGGCGAACATCGCCATGTTTAGTTTTGCCCAACCCAGGTCGAGGCACAGACACAGTCTCAATGGGGATAGCTGAGCTGACTACACTGACTGCAGAGACCAAAGCTATGGAGGTCTACTTCTAGGAGGGGCTGGCCCAAGGATTCCTCTGTCCGTCCACCTCTCTGGCAGGCTTCTTTTTCGTGAAGAAGAAGGACGGCGGTCTCAGCCCCTGTATCGATTACCAGACACGGAATAAGGCAACTGTTAAATTCAGTTATCCCCTGCCTCTCCTACCCACTGTGATCGAACAGATGCATGGTGCTCAGTACTTTACCAAATTGGATTTACTCAGTGCCTTCAACCTGGTGCGCATCAAAGAGGGGGATGAATGGAAGACCGCCTGCAGCACTGGGCACTATGAATACATGGTAATTCCCTATGGCATGACAAATGCACCCTTGGTGTTTCAATCCTTCATTAACAAGGTGTTTAGAGACATGTTGGGTCGCCGTGTAGTGGTGTACATAAACAACATCTTGGTGTACTCCACTACACGCGAGTAACATTTCTCTCATGTCAGGTCCGTTTTGGAGAGGCTGACAGGGCATCACCATTTTGGAGAGGCTGACAAGGCGGTCTACTTCCTGGGCTATCGGATATCCACCACGGGACTGGAGATGGAACGGCAGAGGATAAGTGCAGTATGGTTGTGGCCTGTTCCATCCAACATAAAGGCGGTGCAGTGCTTCCTAGGTTTTGCCAACTATTTCAGGTGCTTCATTAGGGGTTTCCGCACAGTGGTGGCCCCTCTCACCTCACACCTGAAGGGAGGTCCTAGACTGTGCGTTGGACTGATGAGGCCAACGAAGCCTTCCGTGCACTCAATGAACATTTTACAAACACACCTGTTCTGGCTCACCCTGACCCGTCTCTGCCCTTCATCGTGGAGGTGGACACCTCCGTGGTTGGAGTAGGGACTGTTCTCTCCCAACGCACTAGATCGCCTCCTAAACTCCATCCATGCGCCTTCTACTCATGGAAGCTATCTCCCGCGGAGCTAAATTATGACGTGGGGGATCGTGAGTTGCTGGCCGTTAAGAAGGAGCTGAAAACATGGTGGCACTGGATGGAGGGTGCTCAACACCCATTCCTTGTTTGGACGGACCACCGGAACCTAGAGTATATTCGAGCAGTGAGGAGGCTGAACCCACATCATGCCAGGTGGGCTCTATTCTTTGCCAGGTTTGATTTGACCCTCTCTAAGAGCGTCAAGGCTGATGCGTTGTCTTGGCTGTATGACACAGAGGATTGGAGGGAGAAAGTGACACCCATTAATCCCCTGTTCTGCATTGTGGCTGCTCACTGTCCCGAGGGGGGTATCTACGTGCCCTTTGATGTGCAGGACCTTCTCCTCGCCTGGGCGCACACAGCACCTGTGTCAGGGCACCTGGGTATATCCCATACTATCGACTGTCTCTCCACCAAGTACTGGTGGCCCACCTTGGCCCAGGATGTCCGGGTTTACGTCTCTACCTGCTCCACCTGCGCACAGAGCAAGACACCTCCCCTATGGCAAATTCCACCCGCTGCCAGTTCCACAATGACCCTGGTCCTATCTCTCTGTGGACTTTGTCACAGACCACCCCCCTCGGAGGGGCACACCACCATCCTAGTTGCTGTGGACCGGTTTTCCAAAGCCTGTTGTTTGGTTCCCCTGCCTGATCTCCCTATGGCCATGCAGACCGCGGAGGCTCTCTTCTCTCATATCTTCCGGCACTTAGGGATCCCAGAGGACATCATGTCTGACCATAGTCCTCAGTTCACCTCCCGTGTCTGGAAGGCCTTCATGGAACGACTGGGGGTCACAGTCAGCCTCACCTCCGGATACCGTCCCCAATCTAATGGGCAGGGTGAAAGGGTAAATCAGGAACTGGGTAGGTACCTTCAACGTTAAAGGTCAGGACTGGCCGGGGGAGTGGGCTGCGTTTCTGCCTTGGGCAGAATACGCACAAAACTCCCTCCATCACTCCGTCACTCCTCCACTAACCTCACTCCCCTTTCAGTGTGTTCTAGGCTATCAGCCGGCCCTGGCACCCTGTCACCGGAGTCAGATCGAGGCTACTGCGGTGGATGATTAGTCCTCTGGCAGAAGGGGCAGACCGAAAGTCACCACAGTGTGGCCCCGGTCTTTCACCCCGGTGACAGGGTCTGGAATTCTATGAAGGACCTGCCCCTTCGCCTGCCCTGCCGGAAGCTGAGCCCGGGGTTTGTGGGGTAGTTCAAAGTCCTGAGGAGAGTCAATGAGGTGATGTACAGCTCCCCGTCATTTACCGTATCTCACCCTCATTTCATGTATCTCTCCTCAGACCGGTGGAAGCTGGTCCCTTGGCTAGTGCTGGACCTCACAACACACCTCCCTCGACCTTGAACGACGAGGGGGCCCCCAGCATACTCCGTCCTCAGCCTGTTGGACTCATGGCGTCGTGGGGGGTCTCTCCAGTACCTGGTCGACTGGGAGGGAAACTGTCCCGAAGAGCAGTGCTAGGTTCTGGTGCGGGACATCCTGGACCATTCTCTCATTCAGGACTTCCACAGGCGTCATCCCGACCGACCTGCATCGCGTCTCCGGGGTTCTCCCCAAGGTTGGCGGCTCACCACTGCTGGAGCAGCGCCCTTCTAGCTGCTGCCGAACCTACTGCTGGCAAACGCCATTCACTCATCAACCCCGGACTTGTCTCATCATCATTACACACACCTGGGTCCAATCTCCATTCTATCACTATATACGCTCCCTCTGTCACTTGTCGTTGACGGTCATTGTAAATGTTGCTTGTTTTCCTGAGAGGAATCTCTTTTAATATTTCCTGAGTACATTGTTATTTTGCACTTTGGGTTTTGTCCCACTTTTATATACACTTTTTAAAAAATAAAGGGAACACTAAAATAACACATCCTAGATCTTAATGTATGAAATATTCTTATGAATTATTTTTTTCTTTACATAGTTGAATGTGCTGACAACAAAATCACACAAAAATTATCAATGGAAATCAAATTTATCAACCCATGGAGGTCTGGATTTGGAGTGACACTCAAAATTAAAGTGGAAAACCACACTACAGGCTGATCCAACTTTGATGTAATGTCCTTAAAACAAGTCAAAATGAGGCTCAGTAGTGTGTGTGGCCTCCACGTGCCTGTATGACCTCCCTACAACGCCTGGGCATGCTCCTGATGAGGTGGCGGATGGTCTCCTGAGGGATCTCCTCCCAGACCTGGACTAAAGCATCAGCCAACTCCTGGACAGTCTGTGGTGCAATGTGGCGTTGTTGGATGGAGCGAGACATGATGTCCCAGATGTGCTCAATTAGATTCAGGTCTGGGGAACGGGCGGGCCAGTCCATAGCATCAATGCCTTCCTCTTGCAGGAACTGCTGACACACTCCAGCCACATGAGGTCTAGCATTGTCTTGCATTAGGAGGAACCCAGGGCCAACCGCACCAGCATATGGTCTCACAAGGGGTCTGAGGATCTCATCTCGGTATCTAATGGCAGTAAGGATACCTCTGGCGAGCACATGGGGGGCTGTGCGGCCCCCCAAAGAACTGCCACCCCACACCATGACTGACCCACCGCCAAACCGGTCATGCTGGAGGATGTTGCAGGCAGCAGAACATTCTCCACGGCGTCTCCAGACTCTGTCACGTCTGTCACATGTGCTCAGTGTGAACCTGCTTTCATCTGTGAAGAGCACAGGGCGCCAGTGGCGAATTTGCCAATCTTGGTGTTCTCTGGCAAATGCCAAACGTCCTGCATGGTGTTGGGCTGTAAGCACAACCCCCAACTGTGGACGCCGGGCCCTCATACCACCCTCATGGAGTCTGTTTCTGACCGTTTGAGCAGACACATGCACATTTGTGGCCTGCTGGAGGTAATTTTGCAGGGCTCTGGCAGTGCTCCTCCTTGCACAAAGGCGGAGGTAGCGGTCCTGCTGCTGGGTTGTTGCCCTCCTACGGCCTCCTCCATGTCTCCTGATGTACTGGCCTGTCTCCTGGTAGCGCCTCCATGCTCTGGACACTACGCTGACAGACACAGCAAACCTTCTTGCCACAGCTCGCATTGATGTGCCATCCTGGATGAGCTGCACTACCTGAGCCACTTGTGTGGGTTGTAGACTCCGTCTCATGCTACCACTAGAGTGAAAGCACCGCCAGCATTCAAAAGTGACCAAAATATCAGCCAGGAAGCATAGGAACTGAAAAGTGGTCTGTGGTTACCACCTGCAGAATCACTCCTTTATTGGGGGTGTCTTGCTAATAGCCCATAATTTCCACCTGTTGTCTATTCCATTTGCACAACAGCATGTGAAATGTATTGTCAATCAGTGTTGCTTCCTAAGTGAACAGTTTGATTTCACAGAAGTGTGATTGACTTGGAGTTACATTGTGTTGTTTAAGTGTTCTCTTTATGTTTTTGAGCAGTGTGTATATATATATATATATATATATATATATATATATATACATATACATACATACAGTGCTTTAATAAATGCAGTGGTTTTAAACCTGTGACTGCTTCCTGCCTACTCCCCTCTACACTAGTGACAGTATAAAGCTTTTGCAAGTGCAGCTGCGTTATGGAGGGCATGGATCTAGGTCTATGATATGAACTTTCATGTCCAGGGACGTTCTGAGAGAAAGCCTTCCTCCGGCCCATTCCATTTACAATGCACTCACCCAACAGCTGACCTAGACCTAGATGAACAAACTGCTCTATCATTATGTAAAATAAAATATTAAAGAGATAAGCTCAACCATTCCTTAGAGTGTGCAGAACCAAAATAGCTCAAACAATGTATTGTCTAAACTGGGAAGAGTTGAATACTTAAACACCTGAGGTATAACTACCTCAAGTGTCAGATCATTGCAATATTACAATATGTCTGCGGTGGATGAAGTGAAACAACCGGTGGGTATACACCAATGCAGGATCAATGAATGAGCCAGTTAACTAAATATCCGGAAATAACTTTGCATTTTTTAGAACAATAAGCTTGAAATGGGCATGGTCTAATTGACTCAACAACATATCTAAGCTTAGCTTTCTTAATTAATAATGAACCAGAAAATCTATAATTATTCCTGATTATTCCTCATTGATCCTGCTTTGTGGTATACCCCTTTGATGAAGTACAAAGCCCAGTAAACCGCTGTAGGATCACAGGGTCTCTCTTTTTATCTCTTTTACCCATGCAGTGAATTCCTCTGGAGGGTACAGAACAGACAGTGCTTTCAGCAGGCTCCACCTGGCGTGCGTGTGTGTGTGTGTGTGTGTGTGTGTGTGTGTGTGTGTGTGTGTGTGTGTGTGTGTGTGTGTGTGTGTGTGTGTGTGTGTGTGTGTGTGTGTGTGTGTGTGTGTGGTGGGATTGGTCTATCCTGCTGTTGACAGGGAGCCAAGGAGGTAGCTCTGCTCTGCGCTCCCGTCTCACATTCCTGCCAAAATGACTAGTTAATGCTGGGAACACTGAGAGGGGGCATTGTACTGACGCCTTCCTGCTCTCATTGCGAAGTCTGATCCACCTGCCTCTCAACATGATATCTGTTAGAGGAGATAAAGAGAGCTTTTTAGGGTATGAACTTTCATGACCGGGGGACGTTCTGAGCAAAGGCTTTCCTCTGGCCCATTCCATTTACAATACACTCACCCAACAGCTGACCGAGACAGATATTGGATTGTCACACCCTGATCAGTTTCACCTGTCCTCGTTGTTGTCTCCACCCCCTCCAGGTGTTGCTTGTTTTCCTCCAAGTGTCGCTTGTTTTCCCCACTTTATTTATCCCTGTGTTTCCTGTCTCTCTGTGCCAGTTTGTCTTTTATGTTTCCAAGTCAACCAGTGTTTTTCCTTTTCTCCTGCTTTTTGCATTCTCCTTTTTCTAGTCCTCCTGGTTTTGTCCCTTGCCTGTTTCTGGACTTTGTACCTGCCTGCCTGACCATTCTGCATGCCTTGACCACGAGACTGTCTGCCACTCTGTACCTCCTGGACTCTGATCTAGTTTTGATCTGTCCACGACCATTCTCTTGCCTACCCCTTTGGATTAATAAACATTGTAAAACTCCAACCATCTGGCTCCTGTGTCTGCATTTGGGTCTCACCGTGTGCCTTGATATTGGATACCATTTGGACCACATATCTTGTACACAAAAGCAATTATGATACTCTACCTCCGTGTTCTGTAACTCATCGAGCATAAAACAAACTAGGAGGTTGAATTACAGTTTTTCTGGATGATTTCAGCTGAGCTCAGGGAAAAATCAACCCAATCCCAAACAATCATCTGATCATATCAAAAACACTCATGACGTGTTGACAACGGATCTCTCTCTCTCTTTCTTACCTTATTTAACTCAGCCTGCCTTTTACAGAATGGGTCCTGAAATGACTTAGTAATGCCTGTGCTGTGAATACGATTGATGGCATCTCGTGAAGGAGAGTTAGGTGACTCTCCTCTCCTTGCGACACTTGCGGCATTCACTCCCATATGCAGCAAGATGGATGGATGAATTTGTGGCAGTGAATCAAAGATCAGAAACTACTATGCATATCACGATACGTGATATGAGTCCCATATGGCACCCTATTCCCACTTTTGTCCAGAGCCCAATGGGGCTCGGTCTCACTATATAGGGAATAGGGTGCCATTTGGTACTCAAACGAGGTCTCTCGTCTCTGTTTTCTGTAAACGGCAGATCCTGCATAACTAAGAACTCTAAAATGCACCGGTCACATATGGCTAAAGGGGCCATACTAAAAAAAACAGGGAGATAACCAACATGTGGTATCAGCACATTTCAACCAGATGACATTGGCCTAGAACACATGTCAAACTCAAGGGCTGGGTGTCTGCTGGTTTTTGCTCCTTCCTTGTATGTGACTGATCAACTAAGGTAATTGATTAATTAGGAACTCCCCTAACCTGGTTGTGTAGGTCTTAATTGGACCCAAATTGAAAGTAAATAATAAAAACCAGCATACGCACGGCCTTCCTGGAATTGATTTTGACACCCCTGCGGTTTAGACGATAAATCTGACAATAGAACTCATGCTAAGATACTTGTTGGGTCAGGTCTGTACAGCATGTGCAAGTGTATATCTGATACATCACAAGACAGAACTGTCACAACAGAGAAGAGTACACATTGACTTTGAGATCACATGGACTTCATCCCTGATTCTTCAGTCACTTTTTAGCTTGTTTTTCTCGCTCTCCCGTCTCACGTCTTTATTCGCTGCCTCTGAGAAGAGGATTTGCAGCCTTCACCACTACCACCTAATTAAAGGCTCTGTGAAGGATCGTCTCCGTCTCCATTCCCATCTCTGTCGCTGCTACGCTAATAATTAAAATGATAATGAGACATTTTTATAGCTCCGGATAGCATGCAAATGAGGCCCACTCTCTCTCTCACTCTCTCTTTCTGTATCGCTATCTCTCTCTCTTGCACTCTCTGACGCAAACGATGCTACTCCAACTCCCCAGCAAACTAAACTCCCCAAAACTGCTGCTTTTCAGAGAGGATCAACAGAGAAACGAGAAATACACCAGCAGCGAGTTACCCTGCGTCTGAACTCTGATTCAACTTGTCTTCAACAGAATTATAGATGAGAAAATTAATCAGAGTGATTGCCACCAGAGCCTACTGTGATGTTCAACAGACCCTGGTTCGATCCCGGGCTGTATCACAATCGACCATGATCGGAAGTCCCATAGGGCGGCACACAATTGGCCCAGAGTCTTCTGGGTTAGGGGAGGGGTTGGCCGTGGTAGGCCGTCATTGTAAAATAAGAATTTGTTCATAACTGACTTGCCTAGTTATATCAAAATAAAATAAATAAACATGACTGTGACCTCTCTAGTGAATTGTTTGTTTCTGCACGTGGAACACTGTTATGCCATAGTATGCTCTGAAGTGCATGGGCAAGACCAGGCTTCATCAGAAAGCCGTGAGAGTCTTTGTCTTTCCTCACTTCAACAGTCTTTCCTCACTTCTCTTGCATATGTAACCTACCGTGGCTGTCAAAGCAGACAGTAAGTAGCTCCACATAAAAGTGGTCTTTCTTCTCTTGTGTTAACCCACACTCCACAGAGAGACAGCCAGGGTTTGGATTCAGTCTGACTGAGCCTCCACAGACAGATGCTATTAAGTCCCCCCCCCCCCCCCACCCCACCCCACCCTCTCCCTCTCTTCTCTATAATCTGTTGAGCTGTTGTGGGGAATTTGACAGAGAACTGGCCATAGATCATACTCCTTCTTTCAGACTTGAATTGTTACAGCTTGTTTACTATGTTAAAACTCGTAAAAGTGTTTTGGAATATAATTATAGCATGCTTCGGTCCCCCTTCGAAACATGCTTCATCAAATGGCTGTCTAATGTCATGTAATTGTCTATGAAGGACGAAGTCTCAGTTATTGTTTGTCCATCAATGCTCACCTCTATGACCCTCTATTAACCTGTATAACCTTTTATGTCTCCCTATGAACTCTTGGTTCAAAACAACTGTCCTTAAAGACCCTGTTTGTTGATATGTCACTCCCTTAGGGTTTGTCACAAGGCAGTTACTCAAACTGTACTTTGCTTACATAACACTGCAGTTGATTTCTATCCTGTCTAAATGGAAAATGGGATTTCAGGCTATACTTTCCTCATCTCTCAATGGCGTATCAGTCTGAAACCCTCTGGCAAACATGGGAAAATCCCAGACCGGTAATGGAACTTACATAACACGGAAAAAATACACAATAAAACATATTGAAAGGACTTTTACATTCTTTTATGCAAACTCTCAAAAGAACGAGGGTCTGAATAGTTACGAGCTTTAGGGCCCTTAATTAGTATATAGTCTATAAAGGGTTGTAACAAGTCAACCAAGTCAAAGGCTCTTTGACAGAGTCCAATTGTCTCCTCTGGCTCTTTTCCTTACACTTTGATCAGCAATTTATTCATGGCTAATGTGAAGATTAAGACGTAGGGTTTGAGAGATAAAAGAGGAGAGGAATGAGCGGAAGAGAGTAGTGTTCTATTTGAATAGAGGAATAACGGAATGAGGACAACACACGTGTAGTCCAAGTGACTATGAAGCTAGCACATGTTCACATGAAGAAAAAAAAAACACATGTCCTGACTAAACATGTACAGCCTGCATGTCAAAACAGCCATCGTGTTCTCCGAGTGACTATGAAGCTTGCACATGGTCACTGAATGATGGCCTGACAGAATGTGTGCAATCTGCTCGTTACTCTATACCATTATGATGCCTTCCTAATCGCTGAGCCACATGGAAAGGAGAAGGCGTAAGCACATTCCCATCCCCATCATCCCTGTTTGCGGAGAATAAAGCAGCCCAGAGAATAAAGCAGCCTCGAGCTCAGTGGGAGGAAAAAAAGCACAGTCTCTCTTCTCCTTTCGGGAAGGAGCTCAGCTGATGTCGCTGGAGATGAAAGTCAATGGATTCATCTACTGAAGAAGAAGAAGAAAAACAGAGAGATTTAAATACCCCCCCACATTCATTCATGACCACCGACATAATCCATAAGGAGAGGGGGCTGAAAAAGCAAGATTATTCAGTATTTAAGACCTGGATGGATAAACAAAAGAGAGAGTACAGTATATAAATGTGGATAAGTAGGTCTGTATTTTTACAGCAGGTTAGGAATGAATGAGTGAGAGAGAGAAACAGCAAAACAGCCAGAGTTTTATGTGTGAGTGGGTGGGAAATGACGCAGGGAAAACTAGGGCAACAAAATAACACAGTCAATTGGAATTATCTTTATCTGTAGCTCCCCTGTCTGTCTCTGCTTGAGTCAGAGAGAAATAGGTGAGGAAATCTTTTAACATGAGTTTTGTGGCTCTCACTGAAGCTACCTGAGGAGGCCGTTTAATAAATGGCCACTTTTTTACCAGCCATGTACTTGACTATATAGAGAAACATAAAGTATATGCAATTATACGCCTATGGAGTCACTAGTAATACTTACCACCTGAAGTAGACCCATTAGAGAAATCAGGCTATTTAAATCGACTAGGAAATTCAGTTGAAGATGAAGAAGTAGAAGAAGAGAAAAGGGGCATGGAGGGCAGAAACTAGTACTCAACTCCAACATCTAATGGGCTCCTTATAGCAGAATAACAACACATACCTCCAGGGCCTTTCACTCCTCATTCCTGAAAGTGAGTGCATCTCCTCTACATGCCCCCATAGATACATGTGTTCACTGACATCCCCTTGCTTTGCCCTGCTGTAAGAGCAAGGCAAGGCAAGCCCACCAAGGGGAAATGGCACGGCCGGGATGGAGGATGGAGTCTGTGTGTGTGTGTGTGTGTGTGTGTGTGTTAGGAGATGAGAGTTAAAAGCCTCCGTGAGAGGCCGTGAAGAGAGTATGGATGACAGGTGAAAGGATGTGAGAGGAGACAGGAGCAGAGTGTGTGCACTTCAGGACAAGTTTGTGGGAGAGAGAGAGGAGAGAGAGGAGAGAGTGAGAGCAAGAGAGAGAGAGAAAAAGTGTATCAAAAATGTGCACTAGATGTGCACTAGACGGCTGCTTTCACACCACTCTCACTCAGGTAGGAGTGTAGCAAAGTTGTGTGATGGAATGTGAGGGAGGAGATAGCTCCTGAATATTTCAGGAAGTGAGAATGAGTGCCTGAGTCCAATCCCTAGCTGGGTGGTGTCCCAAATGGCACCCTATTCCCTATATAGTGCACTACTTCTAACCAGAGCCCTATATGTCCTGGTCAAAAGTAGTGCACTAAATAGGCAATAGGGTGCTATTTGGGACTCGACCTGGTATCCTACAGTAGTTTATCCTAGAGGAACCACTCCTTCAGAGATCCAGAATTCCCTTTCATGTTGTATTTAATTGGCTGTGGTGTCTTACTTTAGACTGTAACCCAATAAATAAAGTCCAGGAGGAATATGCATTTAGTACACTAATGTTATGGTTGTACATAGTTTTAAATAGATTTATTGCGATTGCTATGCCAAATGACAAGCATTGTGTTTTTCAATTGGCATGCATGATTATGAAGGAAAACATGTTATTACATTGCTATTTCAATCTAGAAACTTGAAACTTGAATTTGAAGATGCCAATAGGGGTTTAAATGCTGTTTGTGCAAGACATTGCATTACCACCACAATAATACTGGATATCACTGTGACTATAATCTTGTAGTATATAATGGCAATCGAAACAATATCTCTTTGGTTTTCAAAATAACACATAATAGCGTCGACTAAGTCAGGTTAAGAAAGCTATATTACCTCCCTTTGCAACCTGCACAGTACTGTTCTTTTTACGGTAACTTACTGCCAGCCAGTTGCCTGTAAGTTACCGTAAAAAAAGGTACCGTATGTTACCATAACATATTTTACGCTATCCATACAGTTTCTGTAATTGTTGTTGTAGTTGCTTTACAGTAATACTGTTATGGTAATCTTTGGTACTGTTGTTTTACTTTAAGTGCCAGAGAGTTACTGTAAAATCTGCACAACAACACACAGTACACAGTACATTACTGTAAAATGTACTGTATTATACTGTAAAAACGTAAATTCTACTTTAATTGTAATGAATGAATGGATTAATTAAATTAATTGAGGGGAGGTCAGACTTGTATTTTACAGTATTGTACAGTAATTACTTGGGATTGGTGCAAGCATCGGATCCTCAAGAAGCTCAGGCAAAGCGTCAATCCAGCACTAAGATTGAATCGTACTACACCGGCTCTGACGATCGTCGGATGTGGCAGGGCTTGCAAACTATTACATACTAGAAAGGGAAGCACAGCCGAGAGCTGCCCAGTGACACGAGCCTACCAGACAAGCTAAATTACATCTATGCTCGTTTCGAGGCAAGAAACACTGAAACATGCATGAGAGGATCAGCTGTTCCAGACAACTGTGCTCTCTGCAGCCGATGTAAGACCTTTAAACAGGTCAACACTCACAAGGCCGCAGGGCCAGATGGATTACCAGGACATGTTCTCCGAGCATGCGCTGACAAACTGGAAAGTGTCTTTACTGACATTATCAACCTCTCTCTGTCTGAGTCTGTAATACCAACACATTTCAAACAGACCACCATAGTCCCTGTGCCCAAGAGCACGACGGTAACCTGCCTAAATGACTACTGACCCGTAGCACTCAAGTCGGTAGCCATGAAGTGCTTTGAAAGGCTGGTCATGGCTCACATCAAAACCATTATCCCAGAAACCCTAGACCCACTCCAATTTGCATACCGCCCCAAAAGATCCACAGTCGATGCAATCTCTATTGCACTCCACACTGCCCTTTCACACCTGGACAAAAGGAACATCTATGTGAGAATACAATTCATTGAATACAGCTCAGGGTTCAACACCATAGTGCCCTCAAAGATCAACACTAAGCTAAGGACCCTGGGACTAAACACCTCCCTCTGCAACTGGATCCTGGACTTCCTAATGGGCCGCCCCCAGGTGGTAAGGGTAGGTAACAACACATCCACCACGCTGATCCTCAACACAGGGGCACCTCAGGGGGGGTGCGTGCTCAGTCTCCTCCTGTACTCCCTGTTCACTCATGACTGCACGGCCAGGCACGTCTCCAACACCAAATCAAAATCAAATCAAAATCAAATCAAATGTATTTGTCACATACACATGGTTAGCAGATGTTAATGAGAGTGTAGCAAAATGCTTGTGCTTCTAGATCCGACCATGAAGTTATATCTGACAAGTAATATAACCTAACAATTTCACAACAACTACCTTATGTGTGTAAAGGAATGAATACGAATATGTACATAAAAATATATGAATGAGTGATGCCCGAACGGCATAGGCAAGATACAGTAGATGGTATAGAGAACAGTATATACATATGAGATGAGTAATGTAGGGTATGAAAACATTATATGAAGTGGCATTGTTTAAAGTGGCTAGTGATACATTACATCAAGATGGCAAGATGCAGTAGATGGTATAGCGTACAGTATACACATATGAGATGACTAATGTAGGGTAGGTAAGCATTATATAAAGTGGCTCGTGATAAATTAATGACATCGATTTTTCCATTATTAAAGTGGCTAGAGTTGAGTCAGTATGTTGGCAGCAGCCACTCAATGTTAGTGATGGCGGTTTAACAGTCTAATAGCCTTGAGATAGAAGCTGTTTTTCAGTCTCTCAGTCCCCGCTTTGATGCACCTGTACTGACCTCGCCTTCTGGATGATAGCAGGGTGAACAGGCAGTGGCTCGGGTGGTTGTTGTCCTTGATGATATTTTTGGTCTTCCTGTGACATCGAGTGGTGTAGGTGTCCTGGAGGGCAGGTAGTTTGCACCCGGTCATGAGTTGTGCAGACCTCACCACCCTCTGGAGAGCCTTACGGTTATGGGCGGAGCAGCTGCCGTACCAGGCGGTGATACAGCCCGACAGGATGCTCTCGATTGTGCATCTGTAAAAGTTTGTGAGTGTTTATGGTGACAAGCCAAATTTCTTCAGCCTCCTGAGGTTGAAGAGGCGCTGCTGCGCCTTTTTCACCACATTGTCTGTGTGGGTGGACCATTTCAGTTTGTCTGTGATGTGTACGCTGAGGAATTAAAACTTTCCACCTTCTCCACTACTGTCCCGTCAATGTAGATAGGGGGCTACTCCCTCTGCTGTTTCCTGAAGTCCACGATCATCTCCTTTGTGTTGTTGACATTGAGTGTGAGGTTATTTTCCTGACACCACACTCCGAGGGCCCTCACTTCCTCCCTGTAGGCCGTCTCGTCGTTGTTGATAATCGAGGCTACCACTGTAGTGTTGTCTGCAAACTTGATGATTGAGTTGGAGGCGTGCATGGCCATGGCAGTCGTGGGTGAACAGGGAGTACAGGAGAGGGCACCCTTGAGAACGCACCCTTGTTGGGACCCAGTGTTGAGGATCAGCGGGGTGGGGATGTTGTTACCTACCCTCACCACCTGGGGGGCGGCCCGTCAGGAAGTCCAGGACCCAGTTGCACAGGGCGGGGTCGAGACCCAGGGTCTCAAGCTTAATGACGAGTTTGGAGGGTACTATGGTGTTAAATGCTGAGCTGTAATCAATGAACGGCACTCTTACATAGGTATTCCTCTTGTCCAGATGGGTTTAGGGCAGTGTGAGTGTGATGGCGAATGCATCGTCTGTGGACCTATTGGGGCGGTAAGCAAATTGGAGTGGGTCTAGGATGTCAGGTAGGGTGGAGGTGATATGGTTCTTGACTTGTCTCTCAAAGCACTTCATTATGACGGAAGTCATTTAGCTCAGTTACCCTAGCTTTCTTGGGAACAGGAACAATCGTGGCCCTCTTGAAGCATGTGGGAACAGCAGACTGGGATAAGGATTGATTGAATGTCTGCAAACACACCAGCCAGGTGGTCTGATCATGCTCTGAGGACGCGGCCGGGGTTGCCGTCTGGGCCTGCAGCCTTGTGAGGGTTAACACGTTTAAATGTTTTACTCACATTGGCTACAGTGAAGGAGAGCCCGCAGGTTTTGGTAGCGGGCCGTGTCAGTGGCACTGTATTGTCCTCAAAGCGAGCAAAAAAGTTGTTTAGTCTGTCTGGGAGCAAGACATCGTGGTGTGCGACGGGGATGGTTTTTCGTTTGTAGTCCATGTTTGACTGTAGACCCTGCCACATACCTCTCGTGTCTTAGCCATTGAATTGTGACTCCACTTTGTCTCTATACTGACGCTTAGCTTGTTTGATTGCCTTGCGGAGGGAATAGCTACACTGTTTGTATTCGGTCATGTTTACGGTCACCTTGCCCTGATTAAAAGCCGTGGTTCGGCTTTCAGTTTTGCCCGAATGCTGCCATCAATCCACAGTTTCTGGTTGGGGAATGTTTTAATAGATGCTGTGGGTACAACATCACCGATGCACTTGCTAATAAACTCGCTGACCGAATCAGCGTATTTGTCAATTTTGTTGTTCGACGTTATGTGGAACATATCCCAGTCCACGTGATCGAAGCAATCTTGAAGCTTGGAATCCGATTGGTCGGACCAGCGTTGAACAGACCTGCTTCCTGTTTTAGTTTCTGTCTATAGGCTGGGAGCAACAAAATGGAGTCGTGGTCAGCTTTTCCGAAGCGAGGGGGGGGAAGGGCTATATATGCGTCGCGGAAGTTAGAATAACAGTGATCTAGGGTTTTGCCAGCCCTGGTAGCACAATCGATATGTTTGCCGATGACACAACAGTGGTAAGCCTGATCACCAACAATGACGAGACAGCATATAGGGAGGTCATGTGGAGCCAGGACAACAACCTCTCCCTCAATGTGATCAAGACCAAGGAGATGATTGTGGATTACAGGAAAAGGAGGACCTAGCATGTCCCCATTCTCATCGACGGAGCTGTAGTGGAGCAGGTTGAGAGCTTCAAGTTCCTTGGTGTCCATATCACCAACAAACTAACATGGTCCAAGCACATCAAGACAGTCGTGAAGAGGGCACGACAAAACCTATTCCCCCTCAGGAGACTGAAAAGATTTGGCATGGATCCTCAGATCCTCAAAAGGTTCTACAGCTGCACCAACGAGAGCATCTTGACTGTTTGCATCACTGCCTGGTATGGCATCTGCTCAGCCTCCGACCACAAGGCACTACAGAGGCTAGTGCGCACATCACTGGGGCCAAGCTTTATGCCATCCAGGACCTCAAAACCAGGCGGTGTCAGAGGAAGGCCCGAAAAATAGTCAAAGACTCCTGCCACCCTAGTCATATAGTGTTTTTCTCTGCTACTCCACGGGTTCTAAACAGCTTCTACCCCGAAGCCATACGAATACTGAACATCTAATCAAATGGCTACCCAGACTGTTTGAATTGTCCCTCCCTCCCTCCCTCCCTCCCTCCTGTCATTTTTATTTTTATTTTTCATGGTTGGTTAAGGGCTTGTAAGTAAGCATTTCACTGTTGTATTCGGCGCATGTGACAAATACAATTTCATTTGATTTGAGTATCAACACTGTCCACCCACCCGACAGTATCTGCTTGGAACATCGCAGTGCGATATCAGACAGATTCATTTTTACCTAGGTCCAAAATATTGTCGATCGTTTTTACATTATGCTATGAGACTTTTTAACATTAATTCTTTGTTTTTATATTCATTGATGATGTGCTGCTATTGGTGTCTGTGTGTCCTTGTTGTGTTTTAATTGTGTGTTTATTGGTGATGTACTCTATGTATTGGCTGGTGCAGTCAAATTTCTCCTCTGGGGGATGAATAAAGTACTCTTATTTATTATACACTGAGTGTACAAAACATTAGGGACACCTTCCTAATATTGAGTTGCACCCTTTTTGCCCTCACAACAGCCTCAATTTGTTGGGGCATGGACTTTACTTTCGAAAGCGTTCCACAGGGATGCTGGCCCATGCTAACTCCAATGCTTAAGAAAATAGAAGAAACCCGCACACTGCTCCTGCTTGTATCACTGCTCTTTATTAAGCTTTACGTATCAGCCTCAAGGTCTTCGTCAGAGCGTTTACTCCAATGGGTGGTAGACCATTCTTGATACACGCGGGAAACGGTTGAGCATGAAAAACCCAGCAGCGTTGCAGTTGTTGAAACACTCAAACCGGTGCGCCTGGCACATACAGTAATTCTAAAATTGATTGAAGTTGTTTTTTCCCCCTGATCAATCTAAACACAAAATCCCATAATGACAAAAGCAAAAAGAGGTTTTTATTTTTGTTTGCAAATTTAGAAGAATACAATATATATATAAAATATCACATTTACATAAGTATTCAGACCCTTTACTCAGTACTTTGTTGAAGCTCCTTTGGCAGTGATTACAGCCTCGGGTCTTCAAGGATATGACACTACAAGATTGACACACCTGTATTTGGGAAGTTTCTCCCATTGTTCTCTGAAGATCCTCTCAAGCTCTGTCAGGTTGGATGGGGACTGTCACTGCACAGCTATTTTCACGTCTGTCCAGAGATGTTCTATTGCGTTCAAGTCCTGGCTCTGGCTGAGCCACTCAAGTACATTCAGAGATTCGTCCTGAAGCCACTCCTGCATTGTCTTGGCTGTGTGCTTAGGGTTGTTGTCCTGTTGGAAGGTGAACCTTCGACCCAGTCTGAGGTGCTGAGCGCTCTGGAGCAGGTTTTTATCAAGGATCTCTCTGTACTTTGCTCCGTTAATCTTTCCCTCGATCAGGACTAGTCTCAGAGTTCCTGCTGCTGAAAAACATCCCCACAACATGATGCTGCCACCATCATGCTTCACTGTAGGGATGGTGCCAGGTTTCATCCAGACTTGACGCTTGGCATTTAGGCCAAAGAGTTCAATAATGGTTTAAACAGACCATAGAATCTTGTTTCTCATGGTCTGAGAGTCCTTAAAGTGCCATTTGGCCAACTCCAAGCGTGCTGTCAAGTGCATTTTACTGAGGAGTGAGTGGCTTCCGTCTGGCCAATAACGGCCTGATTGGTAGAGTGCTTCAGAGATGGTTGTCCTTCTGGAAGGTTCTCCCATCTCCACAGAGGAACTCTGGAGCTTTGTCAGAGTGAACATCGTGTTTTTGGTCACCTCCCAGACCAAGGCCCTTCTCCCCTGATTGCTCAGTTTGGTCGGGCGGCCAGCTCTAGGAAGGGTCTTGGTGGTTCCAAACTTCTTCCATTTAAGAATGACGGAGGCCACTGTGTTCTTGGGGACCTTCAATGCTGCAGACATGTTTTGTTACCCTTCCCCAGATCTGTGTCTCAACACATTTCTGTCTAGGTGCTCTACAGACAATTCCTTTGACCTCTTGGCTTGGTTTTCACTCTGTCATAGACTATCAACTGTGGAACCTTATATAAACAGGTGTGTGCCTTTCCAAATCATGTCCAATCAATTTAATTTACCACAGGTGGACTCCAGTGAAGTTGTAGAAACATCTCAAGGATGATCAATGGAAACAGGATACACCTTACCTCAGTTTTGAGTGTCATAGCAAAGGTTCTGAATAGTTATATAAATAAGGTATTTCTGTTTTAATTTGCATAAATTAGCATATACAACAACCCGTTTTGGCTTTGTCTTTATGGGTTATTGTGTGTAGATTCAAGATGATTTTTTGGAGTTATTTTTAATGCATTTTATAATGAGGCTGTAACGTAACAAAATGTGGAAAAGGTCAAGGGGTCTAAATACTTTCCGAATGCACTGTATATACGGACTTATTGGATCCCTTGATAAAGATGAGCAAAAAAGACTGTATCAAATAAATAATACAAATACTCAGCTTTATTGTGTGGTCATTTTTTTTTTACTATATTAATACAATTGCTCAGAGAAAGAGATGTTGTATAACAAGTATTAAACAAATCTTGAGAATAATGGGGGTCGAAATTATTGGATCCCTTGTTTTTCTTAGACCAGTCCGCCATACAGAATCTTTCGAGATCCTTGATATCCTTCGTCTGCTCTTATGGACTGCCCTCATCAATTCAAACCACATGGGGTTCAAGTCTGCAGACTGAGATGGCCATTGCAAAATGTTGATTTTTGTGGTCAATTAACAATTTCTTTGTAGATTTTGATGTGTGTTTGGGGTTATTGTTTTGCTGGAAGCTCCAAGTGTCAACCTCCTGGCAGAGGAAACCAGGTTTTTAGCTAAAATGTCATGGTACTGGTAAAGTTCATGATGTTGTTGACCTTAACGAAGGCACCAGGACCAGTGGAAGCAAAACAGCCCTATAACATCAAAGATCCACCACCATATTTTACAGTAGGGATAGGGTTATTTTCTGCATATGCCTATTTCTTTCAACGCTAAACCCACCACTGTTGTTCATGGCCAAAGAACTCTATTTTCATGTAATCTGAATCTGAATATATAATATTGAAAGATATTGAAAACAGAGGCGCCAGTAAATTTAACCATTATCTTTCAAGATTTTTTTAAAATTACCTGTTAAAAAAATCTCTTTCTCTCAGCAATAAAATAATTAGTATAAAAAAAACATAATTTCCCCCTTTTTTTAAGCATTCAGTATTTGTATTATTTATTTCATAAGGGTTCAATTTATTGACAACAATACCTTTCAATACCTCACCTTGTGAGGATAATGGTACTGATTATTGTGAGGACAGAAGACACTTGGAGATGAGAAGCAAGTACAGGGAGTGAACATTTAATAAATAACGGACATGAAACAGAACACAGACAGCGTCTTGCCAGGGGAAACAAAATGACATTAATGCTGGCATGGGCAACAAACTGAGGAGCAGACAGATATAGAGGGGGCAATCAACAAAGTGAAGGAGTCCAGGTGAGACCAATGAAACGCTGATGCGCGTAATGATGGTGACAGGTGTGCATAATGATGGGCAGCCTGGCGCCCTCGAGGGCCAGAGAGGGGGAGCGGGTGCAGGAATGACAGATAATGATATTAATATATATATTTAGAAACTGGGTGGTTTGAGCCCTGAATGCTGATTGACTGACAGCCCTGGTATGTCACAGGTATGACAAAACATTTATTTTTACTGCTCTAATTACGTTGGTAAAACGTTTATAATAGCAATAAGGCACCTCGGGGGGTTGTGGTATATGGCTAATATACCACAGCTAAGGGCTGTATCCAGGATCTCCATGTTGCGTTGTGCCTAAGAACATCCCTTAGCCGTGGTATATTGGCCATATACACACCCCCTCGTGCCGTATTGCTTAAATATACAGTACCAGTCAAAAGTTTGGACACACCTACTCATTCAAGGGTTCTTCCTTATTTTTTTTTACTATTGTCTACATTTTAGAATAATAGTGAAGACATCAAAACTATGAAATAACACATATGGTATCATGTAGTAACCAAAAAAGTGCTAAACAAATCAAAATATATTTTATATTATAGATTCTTCAAAGTAGCCATAATTTGCCTTGATGACAGTTTAGCACACTCAAGCGCACCGATGATCATACCATGCTCAAAGTCGTATATCACTTGCATTTTTAGAGGCCTTATCAAAGGCTTCCAAACTAGCAATGACTACAGTGCAAAACAGACCAAAGGACATGGCAAATACTCAATCATTACTTACTGACACTCCAATCTGTCCCCTATACACATATAATTGTTGGTAAACTACTACAGTACCACATATCAATGAAATGGGTACATCACTCTCACTAACGGGTGCAATACATGCACCCTCTTACAAGGCACGCCTCAAAATATGTTAATGAGACAAACGGTTATAGGTGCTCCAAAAATACAGTAGGGTACTGTATTCTGTGGAGTGAAATTACAGGACCATTCGAAATACAGCAAGTCTTTACAGTAATTTACTGTTAAACTACTACTGTTCTTTGGCATTTATTGGATAATTTACCAGTTATGCCTAAAACCAGAGTCCATTGCAATCTATTAATACTTTACTAATCGGTTTATTGTATAATACTGAGAATAATAAATACAAAAATCACGGTGTGACATATTTTTGTGTCCCTCCTTTTAAACGGCTCTTTCTTTGAAAGGTAAAGTGTGTGGTTGGTTAGCATGAACTGGTCTGGGACATCCCATCATCACCGGGTCATGAGTGGCACAGCAGTCTCAGTGCTAGAGGCATCACTACAGACACTCTGGTATGAATCCAGGCTGTATCACAACTGGACGTGATTGGGAGTCCCATAGGGCAGTGTACAATTGGCCCAGCGTCGTCCGGATTTGGACGTCATTGTAAATAAGAATTTGTTCTTAACTGACTTGCCTAGTTAAATAAAGGTAAACTAAAAAAAATAATCTGCCTACTAAAAAAACATCCTGTCACAACACAGTTGTATAGATTTACTCAGAAAAAGAACCGTTTCAATGCAAATCTATCTGCATTGGACAATCAGCCAACAATCTCCGCATTTAAATTACTCAGTAATATCAAATTACCTCCACACACTTACTAGCATACCATTAAGTGTCAAAACCTCTCAGGGAAGTAAATAAAAGTGTACAAGTTTTTTTAACAAACATTTTAATTTCAAAAAAAATATGTGTCTTACTGTACATACAATTTGTTTTTTCTATTGTTGGCTAGTTATTATTCTACCAATAATTATTCTATATATACTGTATATATATATTTTAAAACCTTTATTTAACTACTACCAATGTAAACGAGGAAGTAGCAACTAGAACACGGGTGAGTATCATGCTATTGAAGTGAGAACACATAGGTTGCGGTCCCAACACTTAAAAGACACACCCTTGTCCACTTGCCCTCGCCTTATGCCATTGGGGGAATCCCCGTCGCCATCTTGGAGGGCGGTCCAAATGATTAGCCAAGCAAGGGAAGTTTGCAACGTAAGCCCCTCAGCCCTCGTTTTTAGTCGGCTTTGAGTGTAGAATTATGTTCACTCCGTGGCCTGAAACTCCCCATAATTCAATTTGCGACGAGTGCACATCTGCTAAGAAAAGTCAGTGAAAACTTAAAAACAACATCAATGGAGAAGTCAACATACAAGTGTAAGTAAAAATGAATGCAAATAAGTTTGAAATTGTGATACTAATGCACATGACGGCACAAGCACGTCTCGTAAAAAGTAAATATGTTTTGTTTGGTTATCTTTTAGAAATTGTAGAAATAAAACATTTTCCTTCTTCAGAAGTTCCAGCTACAGCAGTCATGCTAACATTAGTTAGCTAATTAATTTGCTAGCTACAAGTGGTAGGCGTATAATAATAATTATATATTTAATATAAGTAGACATGCACTCAAAATTGACTGTAGGGCATACATGAAAACACAATCATTATGTGAAAACACATGGGACCATCATACCACTCAGGAAGGAGACACGTTCTGTCCCCTAGAGATGAACGTACTTTGGTGTGCGAAAAGGGCAAATCAATCACAGAACAACAGCAAAAGACCTTGTGAAGATGCTGTAGGGAACAGGTACAAAAGTATCTATATCCATAGTAAAACAAGTCCTATATCGACATAACCTGAAAGGCCGCTCAGCAAGGAAGAAGCCACTGCTCAAAAACAGTCATAAAAAAGCCAAACTACGGTTTGCAACTGCACATGGGGACAAAGATCGTACTTTTTGGAGAATTGTCCTCTGGTCTGATGAAACAAAAACAGAACCGTTTGGCCATAATGACCATCGTTATGTTTGGAGGAAAAAGGGGGAGGCTTGCAAGCCGAAGAAGACCATCCCAACCGTGAAGCACGGGGGTGGCAGCATCATGTTGTGGGGGGACTGGTGCACTTCACAAAATAGATGGCATCATAAGACAGGAAAACGATGTGTATATATTGAAGCAACATCTCAAGACATCAGTCAGGAAGTTAAAGCTTGGTCACAAATGGGTCTTCCAAATGGACAATGACCCCAAGCATACTTTCAAAGTTGTGACAAAATGGCTTAAGGACAACAAAGTCAAGGTATTGGAGTGGCCATCACAAAGCCCTGACCTCAATCCTACAGAAAATGTGTGGGCAGAACTGAAAAAGCGTGTGCGAGCTAGGAGGCCTACAAACCTGACTCAGTAACACCAGCTCTGTCAGGAGGAATGGGCCAAAATTCACCCAACTTATTGTGGGAAGCTTGTGGAAGGCTACCCAAAATGTTTGACCCAGGTTAAACATTTTAAAGGCAATGCTACCAAATACTAATTGAGTGTATGTAAAGTTCTGACCCACTGGGAATGTGATGAAAGAAATAAAAGCTGAAATAAATCATTCTCTCTACTATTATTCTGATATTTCACGTTCTTATTAAAATAAAGTGGTGTTCCTAACTGACCTAAAACAGGGAATTCTTACTAGGATTAAATGTCAGGAATTGTGATAAACTGAGTTTAAATGTATTTGACTAAGGTATATGTAACTTCTGACTTCAACTGTATGTTTATATTTATCTTGCAACTCTTGCGCACGCAACGCGAGTCATGTGGTCAGCATGTAACACGGAACCCAATCCGACTGTGCGCATGCGCCATCGTGCATAAATTTCCCCCCACACCAAACACGATCACGACACACAGGTTAAAATATCAAAACAAACTCTGAACAAATTACATAAATTTTGGGACAGGTGAAAAGCATTAAACATTTATGGCAATTTTGCTAGCTAGCTTGCTAGCTAATTTGTCCAATTTGGCTAGCTTGCTGTCGCTAGCTAATTTGTCCTGGGATATAAATATTGAGTTATTATTTTACCTGAAATGCACAAGGTCCTCTACTCTGACAATTAATCCACACATAAACCGGTCAACCGAATCGTTTCGAGTCATCTCTCCTTCTTCTAAGCTTTTTCTTCTATGGACTTTATATTGAGATTGGCAACTTTCATAAATTAGGTGTATTACAGCCACTGACCTCGTTCGTCTTTCAGTCACCCATATGGGTATAACCAATGAGGAGATGGCACGTGGGTACCTGCTTCTATAAACCAATGAGAAGATGGGAGAGGCAGGACTTGCAGCACGATCTGCGTCACAAATAGAACTGATTTCTATTTTAGTCCTTGGCAACGCAGATGCTCGTTGGCGTAATAATTTAATAATATAGATTTTTAAATGTATTTTTGCAACGCGACGCGAGCGGTGTAGTCAGCCTGTAAGGCAAAAGTAAGTGAATGAGGCTGTGTCTTTTAAGTGTTTGGACTGCAGTCTCAGACTTTCTGAGTGGGGGCTAATGACTGTTTCAGGAGGGAGACGCGTTCTGTCCCCTAGAGATGAACGTACTTTGGTGTGCGAAAAGGGCAAATCAATCCCAGAACAACAGCAAAAGACCTTGAAGATGCTGTAGGGAACAGGTACAAAAGTATCTATATCCACAGTAAAATTACACTATAGTGGCCTGGAAATCCGATGATATTGCTAAAGAAGACAAATAATTAGTAGTAAACAACTTTGCCATCATTATGATGGCGTCAAGTTTACTTGAGAGAGATAGCAAAGTTTGTCAGAAATAGGTAACAATGCTAATGTTAGCTAGCAAAAATGTTGCACTCTCCCCTCAATCTTAGCTAGCTAAAGTTATACTGCATCTAAAGTCAATCTGGCGACATAACAATAATAACAAAAGCTTGTCCTACTAATTATTAGCCTCCTTTCGGGAAGGTAATCGTGTTTCCAAGCCACAGTAATGCACTTCAGACTAAATCTTCATCGGCACTTATTGACACTGCATTAAGTAGAATGGGCATCAGTCATAAAACAAACGTTCCAAATAATATTGTGATGAAACGTGCAATATATGAATAGCCTTCTATATTCGAAAGACACCTTAACCCCAATATAGGCTATTGTATTCTACTATAAAACAGCACTGTTTGCCCAGTTATCAAATGAGCAGAGGAACTATTAGAACGACATGGACGGTCTCTCTCAATGTGTTAGTAACATAAACAGAGCGCGCAAAGTGGGAAAATAAAATGTATAAGCACATTGATATTGATTAATGACGTTCATTCCAATCAGGAATGAAAAAAAGTGCTGTGTAGGGCATTCACTCTTCAGGTAAAAAAAAACTATTGACAAGAAAATACTGTGACGCAGCAACAAACAGGTACCAGCCTGTCAAGGACAGTTCTGATAGCAAGAGGCAAGTTTTTATTTTCCTCCCTCTGTGTAATTGAATGTAACAGCACAGCTAAAAGTGACTAGCTTCACCAATAACCCCAAAGCTATACAGTGTATCATAACAAGAATCACCTGACATGCCTACTATAGCAAAAGTCACGGTACAGTAGCAGACTGCTCAGAAGATAGCGGTCAACTTCACAGTAATGAGTTATCTCTTTTTCTTTTGTTTCAGTGATTTCCTTCGTTTCACAATCATTTCATACAGTTTATCCATGCCTTCATGGAGCCCTTCACCTATGATGGCACATGCAGGCTGGACATGGTAAGTGGTAGAAGGGCTGAGCTCATGCAGTGCCAGTTGCTTCTCAATCTCATGGACCGGTAGAGACTTGGGCAAGTCCTGCTTGTTGGCTATCACCAGTAATGGAGTCCCCTGGTTTTCTGCGAATTTGGTAACTTTATGCAGTTCTGTTTTGGCTTCCTCTAGTCTGTCCACGTCCACTGAGTCCACTACGTAAATAATGCCATCCGTGCACCGACTGTAGGATTTCCATAACGGTCTCAGCTTCTCCTGCCCCCCGACGTCCCAAAAATGACAACTAATCCCTTTGGCGGTACCGTTACTCAGTTTTATCCTCTCTGTGTTAAATCCGATTGTGGGAACAGTGTTCACAAATTCGTTGAATTTCAGGCGGTACAGGACAGTCGTTTTACCGGCAGAATCTAAACCCAGCATTACAATATGCAGGGACTGAAAAGCAGCTATGTTAGAAAAACTGTTGCCCATTTTACGCACTAGTGAATGAGAAGTCCAATAAGAGGGACCTGCTTTAAGCTAGGCATACACATGGGCTATAGCTTTCTGAGATCTATATGAAAAAAGTCATTGTTGTTCCATCTTCTGCTAATGCGTTCTGCAAGCACGCATTTCTCGAGGTAGATAACCTGTATGTATTGTAGACGAGCACAATTAAATACTATCTGAAATTGTTATTGTCATCAGTCCCCCTTGGTCTATCAATAAATGCTGCGATGAGATGCAGTCACCTCTGGCACGTTGTCTCCCGTCGCATACAGCTGCAGCCAACAAATGCTATTCAATAATCGGATGCTGCCTAACAATCCACCACGGGTTGTTGTATTAACATCTCATCTTGAAATGAATTAATATGCAAATGCAGACCTTCTCTGAAGAGGCCAGGTAGCTTAAATAAAGAACATTTCTGTTATCGGCGAAAAAAATAACATCCTGAAGCCCAGCGCTGTGGAGTGACTGTTGGTTCACAGGTTACCATTCAGCGTTGCGCACACAAATTAGTCTACTACACTAGGAGACTCCGCCTTCGCGTAGCAGACAAATCAGGAATGCTTATAGACCTCAGTATGGAGGGGAGAAACTTCACATTACCCGTGCCACATGTGCATAGCGGCAAGCAAACTGCACTAAGGGTCAATAGTGAAACGAAACTTCAAGGTTACAAAACTTTGTACAGTGTTATATTTATTTATTCAAATACATTTCTGGCACCCATGTAAGCTATGACGTACACATACAAAATAAAGATAGAAATTAAAAAGATGTAGGCCTATGACATGAATACTGCACCATAATTGAGGAGGTTGAGTTTAGACACATTTTTTTGCCAGGTAGGCCTATTGCCTTTTTTTTTTATAATGACCCATGGCAAGTTGCATTTTCATCACATTACAAAACATGCATGTGTTGCAAAGATACACCACTAGATGTCAGGACAACTCCTCAGCAGGCTTCCATAGCAAACCAAGTGGCAGGACTGCCGTTTTATTGTGTGGGCCTATACAGCCTGCCTCAGGGGTTATTAACTAAGCACCTAATTCATATTTTCTCCATTTATCACAGTTCAGCCAGGGCTGCATTTTATCTTCAGGTCAGCCTTTCTTAATCGTATATGAGACTATTTAGGGTAGGTCTATTAGTGTATGCCTATGCTTTGTAACTAAATAGTTTATGCATAAATACACACAGTGCAACATATAGACTTGTTGGCTAATAGGCTTTATATTTTGTTTCTTCATACAAAAACGTTTTATCCCCAAATAAGCAAACTAATCATACAGCTCAACTCAAGGAGAGAGGGAGAAAGAGAGAGAGAGAGAGTAAAGAATGATGCTCCTACTGGGATCCAGTCAAGGGAGGCCTATAGCCTTTCTACATATCTAACTGTGCAACCTGACTCAACAGGGCCGTGTTCCCCACAAATGGCTTTTTATCCTTGCGTGGCTCATTGATGCAGCATGTGTTGGGAGCTGGGATCAATAAAATGAAGAAAGAAAGCCGAGGCTCATCACAAATCAACACATTGCAAATAATGTTGCCCTATCCAGCTCCCTATAGGAAGACAAAAGGAGTCTCTCTCTCTCTCTCTCTCTCTCTCTCTCTCTCTCTCTCTCTCTCTCTCTCTCTCTCTCTCTCTCTCTCTCTCTCTCTCTCTCTCTCTCTCTCTCTCTCTCTCTCTCTCTCTCTCTCTCTCTCTCTCTCTCTCTCTCTCTCTCTCTCTCTCTCTCTCTCTCTCTCTCTCTCTCTCTCTCTCTCTCTCTCTCTCTCTCTCTCTCTCTCTCTCTCTCTCTCTCTCTCTCTCTCTCTCTCTCTCTCTCTCTCTCTCTCTCTGTGAAATGTCACTTCTTTATTGGTGTTTAACCAGTCCTACTGCCTGACACCTGAGACACCCTTCCAGCCAGCTCATGCATTTCAAAGTAGCTCTGATGTAAAGTGCTTCAGTGGCATAAAGAGACATCAGCAACGTTGATTTCCTTCCAGTTCTCTCAGTTCGAGTCTCAACTGGCCGTCTTTTCCGTATAGAGTGACAACTTTTTACCAGAGCCCCATTGGATGTGGTCAAAAGTAGGGCACTGTGTAGGAAACAGGGTGCCATTTGGGACGCAAGTGTGACTCGTTTTGATGGGGTAAATAATGACACAGGCCAAATCATGGATCTTTAGTAGAAGTGTGCTTGGCGTTCTTGGAGGCTTGAAGCGTTTCTACCAATACCGCAATCATCACTTTGTAGCCCAACATTTTCTCTTACTAAGTAATGCAGCATTTTTGGTTTAACTTTCAAGGTTCCAGAACTTTCTTTTAATTCATGTTGTACATTGTTAGTTTTAAAATAACATTTGGTGCCAAACAAAGTGATTTTAGTAGCCGACGGTTTCTGTATATTACCTGTGAAAGCCTGATTAACAGCTAAATGAGGATACATTTCATGTTCTAACTTCTGCTCTATCTAGTTCAACATTCAGCAAGGATTGACATTTCTTCTTCCCTGAAATCGACCCCCACACACTCGGAAGTCCCTTCACTTTTGTCTTCCACTCCATCTCCAGTGTACCTGGTACTGCCTCTACTATGGTCCAGTGGACACAGCCTGCCTGCAGAGGAGAGGGTACACTACAGGTGGAGGGAGAAACACTGCTGCTATTTGCAGTAGGGAAACCGGAGTAAAATGGAGACCAGACACACACACACACACACACACACACACAAGCATGCACAGAAACACACACACACACGCAAGCTGTTGTGAAGCAGGATTTGCATATTGTCTTTAACCAAAAATGTAGTTAACAGGGAAAAAATGTACTTTATTCTATACTATTCTATTAAATTATATTTGTTTTTAGATTAAATCAAACGTGGCAGCCTGTCACCTACACACAATTTCTTAGAGGAGCATGAAATGGTGTGTGGATTAGAATAATATACATATTGAAATGGAAAGCAGAACACTCAACACATCCGAACACATGGGACCCATTCTGTTGCTAGGCACTGGCAATTTCAAGAGCCTTGGAAGTGTTCCTGAGACGAAAGGAAACGTGTCAAGGTATAGACACAAGGATGCATTCAATGGAGAATAGCAACACCCAGTAGACTTAGTTTTGAGCTCAGACTTAAGCAACGATAAATGTTCAAACCAGAGAGATACAATGCAATTCCATTCTGTGGCTAAAACACAGAACAGCCTATTTTTAAGTTTAATTTAATTAAATTTAAAAAATTTAAGGGGTGGATCAGCTTTAATATTGCGGAAAGATTGTTGCTTCCATCAATGTAATTGTCTGCATCATTTCCAATCCCCCATATATGACATAAACATTCATATATATATATATATATATATATATATATATATATATATATATATATATATATATATATATATATATATATACATACATACATATACAGTACATACTTTGTTTTAGAATATACCTTTATTATTTCCCACAAACCCTACCACCCTTCCTCCAATTGGAGTAAACTAATAAACAATAACACTAAGGCTTCTACCATCAGTTTATACACATTTTACAGACTGTCTATTTTACAATAGTTATAATTTTGTTTGTTTTTAGTCCTTCCTCTATTTCTGATGTCCATTCAGTTCAATTTCTATTTGTAAATGTGCTATTTCACAAGATTTCTGAACCTATATACATTTTACAGACCCTGTATGTTTTACATTGGTTATCTTGTTGTTATTAGTCCCACCCTTCATCTCTGTTCAACCCCTCCCATCTATCTCTGAACACCATCCATTTTGGATTTCTATTTGCCATATATTTTTCAACTGTGCTGTGATGCTTCACAAAAGTACTGAACCTTTCTATTCTCATAGCTTCTACAGATTGTAAATTAAAGAGAAACATTTTTGCTAAAATAATTATTATATTATTGATTGATTGACTAGGACTTTTCAAATCACCCAGCATTGCTATCTGCAGCGTTAGTTCTAGGCAAATATTGAAATTCTTCAACCATTCCTGGACCTGTGACCAAAAACGAGCTAAAATATCGACAGTACCAAAATAAATGATCTAATGACTCTGCCTCCTCACAGCAGAATCTGCAGAGCTGGGAAGATTGTATCCCCCAAATATATAACATTCTTTTGGTTGCAAGAATTTTGTAAAATAATTTAAATTGAAAAATTCTAAGTTTTGCGCGTCAATTCATAAACCATGTGCAATGGAATAGGTACATCGAAAATCTCTTCCCAGCTATTTTGCGATTTATATTCCTTACTTTTTCCCCCTTCTACTGGCCTCTTCCATTTTTTGTGGTAATGCTGTAATTAGTTGGTTGTAATTTTGGGTAGAGCAGACATTTCCATATGTCTGTGTTAGCTGCATGTGTGACATAACGCCACCAGTCCTATTTATGATATCATTTACAAAAGTCATACCTTTTTTCATTTTTTTCCTTCAATTTTTAATTTTTTTTAATCAATTAGTATATTTGAGTTTAACCACACTATATTTGTTGTATTATTTGTTCTTTCTTTTCAGGTGGATTAAACAGATATTGCAACTAACTTTCTAAAGGCTTGTTTAAAAAATAACTATATTTTGGAGACGATTTTGTTTTCAAACAACCGAAAGTGAGCAGTTGTAATCTGAATAAAGGGGAAAAGGCCATTCTTGAACATGGGGTGAGACATTCCTACCAATTTACTGGAGAACCATTTCGGATTTAAGTATAACTTTTGTATGACTGATGCCTTTAGTGAGAGGTCTAATGCTTTAATATTTAATCATTTCTGCCCTCCGAATTCATATTCGTTATATAAATAGGCCCTTTTAATTTTTGTCTGGCTTGCCATTCCAAATGAAATTGAATATTTTTTGCTCATATCATTTAAGAAGCAGGTCCCTAGGTGTAGGCAAAACCATAAGCAAATAGGTCAACTTATTTAGAACGACTGTGTGGCAGAAATCTACTGTGGGTTAAATGAAACCCCAGTCATGTCCTAGTATAGTTAGAAGAGGGGATGGTCTAATAACCTCCTATTGATTATTTTTACATTTTTAAATGTAAACCCTTATTTAACTAGGCAAGTCAGTTAAGAACAAATTCTTATTTACCATAGCGGCCTACCCGGGCCAAACCCGGACGACACTGGGCCAATTGTGCGCCGCCCTATGGGACTCCCAATCACGGCCGGATGTGATGCAGCCTGGATTGGATAGAGAACGAGAGAGAGAGACAGACATAGAGGGAGAGAGAGTACCAGTCTCCCTTCGCTGCTGAACTAGTGAGACTGTTAATTAAATTGTCTCCTTTGTGCCATGGGTGTCCTGGCCATTCCCTCCTGTCCTGTCCTCCTCCCGCCCACCTGACTATACTCTTACTCTCATGTGCTGACAGTATAATTTACAGAACTCTGCAAGACTCCATGGGACATTAGTAAGAAAGTGAACAGGAAAAGTAGCAACAAGGCCATTTGTTATACTGCTTAGGACAGCATTTTTATATGGCCAGGCCTAGAGAGTAAGACAACTGTAACTAGCCTACACTGGTTTAACCGGAAACTAGGTTTGCAGCGTTTTGTTGCCTGGTTAGGTTATTTATTTTTCACAGATAAAATATTTTGGAATATTGTAGAAGCATTGAATTGAAATCAACAAGACTTACGATGATCACTGTGTGTAGTGTTGTAGAGTGACTAGGCCCTCCCCCTCTCTCTCCCTCAGTGTCAGGCTGTTGGCAGTAGAAACTCAAGTGCTTTCCCCCTCTTCTCAGACAGAGGCAAGCTCACTCCCTTGGCAAGTGTTTATATGGAGAGGTTACCATGGAGACAGCAAATCATCAAAGCAGCACATTCAGCCAATATGTTCTCCCTCCCTATAAATTACAGTACTTTGAGTGAACACACACACACATACACTGGAACATGGACACACTGGCACACACACCATGGAGTCACATACACACGTGCACGGACGCGCGCGCACGCACACACACACACACACACATAGTCAGGGACAGAGGTGATTATTCATGATCCCAGGGAGACAGGATATGAAATCAAACAACATTTAATAAATGGGACAAGCCTCGCCCTCAGCTCACAACATCTTCCATCTGTAGACTAATGATCACATCATCATTACCTCAAAACGCTTCCTCCATTATAAAACCCACTAGCCTAGGCACCTCTTTTGACTATAACAGTTAATTTACCATTTGAGAAATAAAATAACACATGAGGTGAAACATGGGCCTGGGAAACTAAGCCCCTTCCCTGTCCCAAGCTTCAATTCCTCAGCTTATCTGAGAAAGTGACGATTGTAGGCCTGCTTTGTATTTGTACTTTGCATTTGCGTGAGGATTTCTTTCACAGCCATCCTCAATGTCCCAATACACTGTGTATGGTCTGGACTGGCCTTAATGTCTCATGGGCAGTCATTGGTTTATGCATGATTCACAAGCAGAGGGTCGAAACCCAGACAATGGTGTGACCCTCTCTCTGAGCACGCACGGTGAAGGCCATTGAGCTGTAACCAGGCGACGGGCAGGGAGGAATGTTTATCGCCGCGGTGACTCATATGGAAGCAGGAAGAAGGGAACTGCAGGTGCCCCTCTGTCATCACGGGGAGTCTGTCTCCGTTAGGGAGGAATAATTATCATAGATTGAGTTTAATTAATTAACCCCATTATTATTAAATAAAGGTGCAACAGGACAGACAGCAACACAATAATAGATGTGATCTATACGTTTAGGAATGCATTGGTGTCTGGCCACTCTTCTCCATCTCCTCTTTTTTGCTCCCCCTCTTTCTCTTTCATCCTCCTCTCTTTTGATAGATGCACGTCGAGCCTGTCCTCTCTCTGTCCAGACTGTGGAGAGGTGAGGGGGTGGTACATTTCGATCAGACCTATGGAAATCACATTGATTCAACTGCTGCAGTGCCCTTTGCTAGGCTCCAATGAGAGCTCTACCTTCAATATTGGGCACAGAGAAAGTTACATACATTTAAACATCCTTCTACTGAACTATGTGCAATGCCTCGGCTTGGGTAGCCACTCTCATATCGCTTGAACTCAGATCAACCAAGACCTCCCACGAACTCAAACAACTAGTGACGCAGGGCCTAATCCGGGCACTAGTCATATCCCGTCTGGACTACTGCAACTATCTGTTGGCTGGGCTCCCGCTTGTGCCATCAAACCCCTGCAACTTATCCAGAATGCCGCAGCCCGTCTGTTTTTCAACCTTCAAATAAATACAAATAAAAGTTGCACTTGTCTTGCTAGCACGGACTTTGCTGCTAGCTTCTTTATTGAGGAAGAATTGACTTACTACGACTGAGATATGTGGTCGTCTCACCTAGCTATCTTAAGATGAACGCACCAACTGTAAGTCGCTCTGGATAAGAGCATCTGCTAAATGACTCAAATGTCAAATATAACTAACAGACAGTCGCTGCAACCCAATCTCACTTTTTGACGGCATAATTTGCCGTTTGACTTGCAATTAGACCTCGGCGCAAGTTGGACGAACGTCAAGACTGGAAATTTGTGTGTGAGATCCTGTTGCATACAGTTTTTAATCCATCCATATACTACTGTGATTTGTTGTTCATTATAATATCTTTGTGTTTTCATGAATTCCAGAATTGTTTTAGCTTAATTCATTAATCAGTTACCTCATTAAAAGTACCTTTTTTATGGGAACACAAAAAAACTTTTGCAAGTCTACAATTAATTGTGTTATTTCAATTCAGTATGAGATTGTTCTCCTGAATCAGCCTGATGCAAGTGCTTGGGAATGCCTTAAATGAGCAAACAAGCCAACTGGCCACTAGCCCAAGAGTCCAATAACTCCTCACCAGAAAACACTGTATCCTAGGCTATTCTTTCACTGTGCTCCTTTGTGTAGGGCCACACTGAGACAAATCATGTTGAATAATGTCCGTGAATGTAGAATCACGGAACACAAATTCCGACCATGAAAGCTGCACACTGCCTGACAGAGGCACTTTAGAATTGTCAGACATTTTATTGAGTCCATATGAACCAACAGGTCAAGACAACAACTAATGGAGGCATCGAAGTGCAGAACTTGTCAATCGGTACCGTCACAGACCAGTGTGACCATTTAACTACGCAAATAATACTACTGACATTTCATCTGCATTCACAAAACATACAAAACACAGCTCTTGCACTGAAAACACACCGTAGCGTTACACAAAGAGAAAGACTGTATGAAGGTTCAAAGCTCCAGAGTTTGAGCTTTTGATTGATAAAGGGTATCATTGAAACTGCAAAACAACAGCAACCAAAATATATTTCTGAGCAAATCAAGGCCAAAAAGGCTTCACTAGTTCACAAGCTTTAAAATGGCGTACCAAGCAATTGAAACCATCACAGCCAGTTTAATTCGTCAAAAGAATTGTTCATTCCGTTACTGCCGGTTAAACAAATGAAAAGAAGAGACGATGTTGTGAGGTAATTCTGCTTTTAAACTTTCAGGAAACAAAGAGAAAAGATTCTTGTTGGATACATGATGTAATTATTATTCAGCTTTTTGTGGCACGCATTTTGTCCTAAAGTGAACGTAGAGGAAACTAACCAAAAGGGGGTTTATTCTGAAATTATGAGTATTTTGTGTAGAACAATGAACTGTGATCTAGGCTAGTACCTAACTGGCAAGCAAAAAGTACAAAGAGCAGTCAAAAAGAGATATGAAGCACAGGAACACTTAAGGGGGATGGAAATAGAAATCCAAAGAGGTATAATATAATGCACTTCAAAAATCAAGTTTCTGTACATTTTTCATTCGAAATATATCTATATAATTAGTGGAGGAAAAAAGCAATAAAAACGAGTGCTATGCCACTTTCTGTAGAAAAAAAGGTGTAGCAAAAGACAATACAGATTAAAAACCACCCTTTAGAAATCACGTCAGTATTGTGGCTTAATAATAATCTACTGTAAATACCAATGAGAGTGTTGAGTGTTTAACCCGCTAGAGAAACAGACCTACAGTAACATGTGCTCTGTGTGAAGTGGTGGTTACTGGTTACAAACCATTGTAGTCCTGTGCAACAGGATGGGAGCAGGGTCAAGAGTTGAAAGCTCAAGGAATAACAGCTACGGTCAAGGTCCGATTGGTGATTGGTCATCCTGAGGGCGGGAGGATACCAGTAGTAGTCCTGCTGGATCCATAGTGCCAAGCTCCAGAGACTCAATGTGCATCCTAAATGGCACACTATTCGCTATATATCGCACTACTTTTGACCAGGTTCTTGCAAAAACTAGTGCACTACTATGTCGGGAATAGGGTACCATTTCTGACATAGCTTCAAAAATCGCTGGGTGTGAACTCTAACTTCAAGTTAAACCAAACGCTCACCTAATCTCCCACTGACATCAATGCATGACTAAGTTAACGTTTCACGCCAGTGGGAGTTAGGAATCACCCCTCAGACGGCTCCTGAGACTCACTACTTCCTACAAAGTGCATTACTTCTGACCAGGCTCCAGCCAAAAAATGTGTGGCCTACTATGCCTGCATTTACACAGGCAGCCCAACTCTGATCTTTTGTTCACTAATTGGTCTTTTGACCAATCAGATCAGCTCTGAAAAAGATCGGATGTGAAAAGATCTGATGTGACTGGCCAAATGACCAATTAGTGGAAAACACAGCCTATTTAGGGAATAGGATGCCATTTCAGACTGGGTTCAGATCAAATGGCATAGTCCCCCTGTCCTACAGGGCTGAAGGCAGAGCTGCGTAACGTATCTAGGCTGTTGACCAGAATGAGGGTTCCGGTGAGGTGCTTCCAGCGCTTGGTTATAGGATTCTTCATCCGGTCCAGGCCCAGGTGCAGCTCCTGGATCACGTCCCGGTAGCTGTCCCCAATTTGGGCCGCCCAGGTCAGCAGGAAGTCATAGGCTGGCTTCCACATTGACTGTCAACATAAAATCAATCAATTGACTTTCATAGAACAAACAATCAATCCAATGTACTCATAAAACCCTTTAAGATCAACAGAGGGGACAGAGAATCATTCCAAATGCGCTTCTAAGGTCAAGTCTGACTGGCTGATATGAAAGAACACTGCACACAAGAACCAGATGGCAGGGTTAGCATTTTCTCACGTCCATTTTGATTACCGGTCTGAGGCAGCCAACACCAGTCAAACCCAGTAAACGTTACAGTACCTAGAAGTAATGGGCTGATAATCTCACCTCATTGTCCACCAGGCCGTTCTTGTCCCTGTGCGGAGCCTCATATTGCTCCATCTGCTGCTTGTTTACCCGGGCCAGCTTCTCAGCCAGCTCCCTCCAGCGCGGGGCCACCTCCACGGCCGTGGTCAGCAGGACAAAGTCCATGATCAGCCTGGCCACCAGACCCTGGCAGTCCATCTTCAACAGGGCCTAGAAGAAAGGCCACACAAAGACCACTTGATTTACTAATTCAGGCTTTGAATTCCTGCTGGAGCATAAGTCGTCGACAACCGAAGACAACATTTAGCTAGGACACAACAGTTCAAAAAACACACCCCAAAAGATCAGCAATGACACACCATTGTGTCACATGGTGTTCACCATTAAAGGGGGTAAAGACATGACTCTCTAGACATAGTGAAAGGAGTGGGGAGGAACAGCATTAGGGGGCCAGGGTATTGTCTTGATACAATACATTTGCGTCTCTAACTACGGCTACACTATCCCTCCCGACTCTCTATAAAGCCTGCTGTGAACTCTCGAGGGTGAATTAGAGCATGATTCACAAGAGCCTCTCTAGGTCTTACCACACAGACACACATATGTGTTGAACGAGAATAAAACCAGGAGGCCAGAGAAAATACACTAGTAATCCCCTCCTCTCTCCGCCAGAAACACCACAGACGAACAGGGGGTGAAAGAAACAGAGAGACAGTAAATCAAGTCTATCAGGATCCCACGAGGAGGTGGGCTGACACACAGCATGTCTGCACTGTGTAGGCTACAACCCAGGAGGGCTATATAATATCAAAGGATAATGGAAAGTACAACCCAATAAAAAACAATATGTTTTATGTACAGGAACTCATGTTTTCAAGTCTGAGCCAACCAGTTAAGCCCGCCAATAAGAGGCCGCGTATTTTTCACCACTATATCTTACAAAGCAGATAATACATAAACGTTTTTTTCAACTTTAAAGTCTCTCTGGAGAGTTTGCCTGCGACTTGACAGGATCTACTGAGACAGGTACACTATCTATATTTTGCACAGTGCTGTATCTAAACAGAAGAGCCAGCATTTGTTTGCTTTGCAGAAAGAGAATGAAGCATACTGGGAGCTGAGTGCCTGTTGCATCCCAAATGGCATCCTATTCCCTATGTCGGTGTTTCTCAACTCCAGTCTTCCAGTACCCCCAACAGCATATATTTATGTTGTAGCCCGGACAAACACACCTCATTCAACTCATTTAGGGCTTGATGAATAGTTGAATCAGGTGTGCTCATCCAGGGTTATGTTGGGATACTCGAGGACTGGAGTTGGGAAACACTGCCTTACATTTATTACATTTTTTATTTAACCTTTGCTTAACTAGGCAAGTCCCCTATGGGCCGTGGTCAAAAGTAGGGCACTAAATAGGGAATAGGGTGCTACTGGGACACATACACTGTCTTCAAAGCATTCCAGTACTCCTCCAGTCACCTCGGCCACCTGGCCTGACTCTGAACAGCAATGTTTTAATGAGCTGTCCTCTGTTCTGCACTGACTGCTGAATCAGAACTCAAATTTCTGTCAAAGTTACTCAAATAGAACTGCAGCATAACACCCTCCATCACCACCACCTGTCTGGCTACTGGGCCCGGATTTTTCCGCCATCTGCCAACACTGGCAACTGAGTCAACTGTGAATGACACAGTGGGGAGTGACTCAGTTCAATCACAGACCTAATGCTATGTCATTCACAACATCTGACACTGGTCAGGCAGGGCCAAGGAGTTAACATGGTAGCGTAGTCACTAGGGTGAGTCCCAAATGGCACCCTATACCATATATCAGGGGTATTCAACTCTTATCCTACGAGGTTCGAAGCCTATTGGTTTTCGGTTCTACCTGATAACGAATTGTACACACCTGGTGTCCCAGATCTAAATCAGTTCCTGACTAGAGGGGAACAATGAAAAAAATGGTGTGGAACTGGCTTCGAGGTCCAGAGTTGGGTTTGAGGGCCCTAATATAGTGTACTACTTTTGACCAGACCCTTATGGAGCGCCCTTTGCAACACAACTCTAGTTACCATGTCACAGTTGTGTCATATAGCCTTCAACCAGCAGGAAGATTAGTTGAATCACTGTCTCTTTAAACGTCTTAACTCAACATCTATCTTCATAATCCTTCAATCACTTCCTGTCATGGAAAACTCAAACTAAATGACATGTCTTTTTCCCATACAGTGCTGAGGAGTTGGGTAATTTATTCCATGGCAGCAGATAAACAATGCTTGAATGCTGCTTAAGTTATATCCCATAACATGAGTAAAACAAAAAACTTTGTGATACTATACTATGGTTCATGCAGAACTCTTTTATGAAACCAATAGCTAGTAATGTCATACTCCATTATCTTTATCTTCAGATAGGTACTATATAAAAAGGAATCGAGCTCTTTTGAATGACCTCCTGCACAGTTCACTGAGTGATCTCATTTATTTTTCAAACATTCCAGAGTTCAATGGAGCCTTATAAAAACTTCCAAATCCAAAAGGCCTTATGCCATTCACGTTTACCTCTCGTTTCAACTCTTAATCTAAACCTGTGATAAAACAACGTAACTCGCTGACATTTTCTGAAGCGCATCTTATATGTGTGTGTGCGCCTGCGCACACGCACACTCAGACAGTTTCCCATTCTTCAGAAAGCCAGTGGTAAGCAGGCTGATGAAAATGAGGAAGCTGTAGTGACATCCTTTAAAATGTCTCTCTGTGTGTGTGTGTGTGTGTGTGTGTGTGTGTGTGTGTGTGTGTGTGTGTGTGTGTGTGTGTGTGTGTGTGTGTGTGTGTGTGTGTGCGTGTGTGTGTGAGTGTGTTCGTTCGTGCGTGCGCGTGTGTGTGGATTACTCCATCTCTTTGACTTGATCCACATGTCCACTGGGGGAAAGCCCTGACAGACATGACTGACATCTCAAATTTACCCTGTGCACCAGAGCTCTCAGAGGCAGTTATCTCTCTAAGCTCCATTCCAAATGAGCCTGTCTGGCTCTTCTCCCTGCATTTAAAAGGCAGGGAAATGAGCACGCACACACACACACACACACACACACACACACACACACACACACACACACACACACACACACACACACACACACACACACACACAGTGTCCCTGAGACTAACAGCAGGGGAGAGGAGAGACAGGAGGGGGGAACACAGTAACAAGGACTCAACCTGCTCATTAAAGTCAACCAGGGACTTTATAGGTGAGGGAAAAGTTTCTACATCAGCAGTCTATAAACTTCTCTGTAGTTTGAAATAGCGAAAGCAGGCCCAACGGTGACTTTCAGTCATTTCATTTAATGGTGTGTACAGTACCTAGGATGATGGCAGTGGTGACTGAAATCATTGCCATATCTATTTGTCAAAAGTGTCTGTGCAAAGTCATTCTCAACTTGTAGTGTCTTACTACACACAAAATGTATTACATGTATTTATTTTTTCAATTTGTATTCATTTATCACAATTCATATTTAAAGATTGATTACATTTCATATTTACAGATGATTTTTAATTAAAATGGTCAAAAAAATATATAAAAATAGCTTCTTGGTAAAGAGCAATTTATGAAGCAATAATTTTGCTAGGACTGTCTGGGAGTGGCCTGAGTAAGGAGGGCAAAACAGAAAACTAGCTGTTAACGGCAGAGAGGTTTGGAGCTCCTTCCCACCAAAATAGGCTGACATTTCAGGCGGGCTTTTCAATCTCTAACAATAAAAGGGCATTTTGGTCATTTTCACAATTTCACAGTATTATTCCAACCTGATAGTACGGATATATACAGTTGAAGTCGGAAGTTTACATGCACTTAGGTTGGAGTCATTAAACCTCATTTTTCAACCACTCCACAAATTTCTTGTTAACAAACTATAGTTCTGGCAAGTCAGTTAGGACATCTACTTTGTGCATGGCACAAGTAATTTTTCCAACAATTGTTTACAGACAGATTATTTCACTTATAATTCACTGTATCACTATTCAAGTGGGCCAGAAGTTTGCATACACTAAGATGACTGTGTATTTAAACGGCTTGGAAAATTCAAAAATGTTATGTCATGGCTTTAGAAGCGTCTGATAGGCTAATTGACATCATTTGAGTCAATTGGAGGTGTACCTGTGGATGTATTTCAAGGCATACCTTCAAACTCAGTGCCTCTTTGCTTGACATCATGGAAAAATAAAAAGAAATCAACCAAGACCTCAGAAAAAATATTGTAGACCTCCACAAGTCTGGTCATCCTTGGGAGCTATTTCCAAACGCCGGAAGGTACCACGTTCATCTGTACAAACAATAGTATGCAAGTATAAACACCATGGTACCACGCAGCCATCATACCGCTTAGGAAGGAGACGCATTCTGTCTCCTAGAGTTGAACGTGCTTTGGTGCGAAAAGTGCAAATCAATCCCAGAACAACAGCAAAGGACCTTGTGAAGACGCTGGAGGAAACAGGTACAAAAGTATCTATATGCACAGTAAAACGAGTCATATCGGCATAACCTGAAAGGCCGCTCAGCAAGGAAGAAGCCGCTGCTCCAAAACCACCATAAAAAAAGCTTGTACTTTTTGGAGAAATGTCCTCTGGTCTGATGAAACAAAAATAGAACTGTTTGGCCATAATGACCATTGTTATGTTTGGAGGAAAAAGGGGGAGGCTTGCAAGCCGAAGTACACCATCCCAACCATGAGGCACGGGGGTGACAGCATCATGTTGTGGGGGTGCTTTGCTGCAGGAGGGACTGGTGCACTTCACAAAATAGATGGCGTCATGAGGCAGGAAAAGTATGTGGATATATTGAAGCAACATCTCAAGACATCAGTCAGGAAGTTAAAGCTTGGTCACAAATGGGTCTTCCAAATGGTCAATGACCCCAAGCATACTTCCAAAGTTGTGGCAAAGGACAACAAAGTCAAGGTATTGGAGTGGCCATCACAAAGCCCTGACCTCAATCCTATAGACAATATGTGGGCAGAACTGAAAAAGCGTGTGCGAGCAAGGAGGCCTACAAACCTGACTCAGTTACACCAGCTCTGTCAGGAGGAATGGGCCAAAATTCACCCAACTTATTGTGGGAAGCTTGTGGAAGTCTACCTGAAACGTTTGACCCAAGTTAAACAATTTAAAGGCAATGCTACCAAATACTAATTGACTGTATGTAAACTTCTGACCCACTGGGAATGTGATGAAATACATAAAAGCTGAAATAAATCTTTCTCTCTACTATACTGACATTTCACATTCTTAAAATAAGGTGGTAATCCTAATTGACCTAAAACTGGCAATTTTTACTAGGATTAAATGTCAGGAATTGTGAAAAACGAAGTTTAAATGTATTTGGCCAAGGTGTATGTAAACTTCTGACTTCGACTGTATATAAAACACAGGGATATCATGTTTTTGACTATAATGGGTCTTTTATATGTGTACTGTAGTATTACAGGGATCATTTGTCAAAGAGATCTGGGTCTCAATACGACACCCCGTGTAAATAAAGGTTAAAGAAAGAAAGAATCTGGAGGGGTCTTTCTGCTACCCATAGAGATCCTCATGTGATATTCATTGATGAGAGAAAAGCAGTCCACTTGTATAGCCTAATGTCTAGCTACTCTGTGGAGTCTGCAGGTGTCTCTCTCTGTCTTTCTGGTTGGCCGTTGGGATCTATTTCAGTGATGAGCAGTGGGATGGCATTTCAATTGTCTACTACCTGTGCAACGCCATCCTTCACATTGAGAATTCTTAGCGGTGTCAGTTTGCGTTGGTCGCTCAACCCCCCCCCCCCCCCCCCTGGCCTGCGATCTGGCCTGACCAATGTCTCCTTTCCTCTCCTCACATTTCAACTGACAAACACCTGTCAGACCATGCTAGCGACTCAGAAAAAAAGGGAAGGCAGGCTAGTAAATCCCATAGAGCACAGCGTTGTTTAGGCTCGACAGAGCTATGGATATGGTGGTCACACCTGTGAATGAACGCTTTATGAGGAATTTGAATCATAGGCCACTTGGCTGATAAGTGATCATCTCGGTTATCTTCTACTAAGAGACTTTTATATAATAATCAGCTGCACTATATATACAAAAGTATGTGGACACAATTTCATATTTGTGGATTCGGCTATTTCAGCCACACCCGTTGCTGACGGGTGTATAAAATTGAGCACACAGCCATGCAATCTCCATACACAAACATTATCAGTAGAATGGCCTGTACTGAAGAGCTCAGTGACTTTCATAGTGGCCCCGTCATAGGATATCACCTTTCCAACAAGTCAGTTTGTCAAATTTCTGCCCTGCTGGAGCTATCCTGGTCAACTGTAAATGCTGTTATTGTGAAGTGGATAGGTCTAGGAGCAACAATGGCTCAGCCACGAAGAGATAGGCCACACAAGCTCACAGAACGGGACCTCTGAGTGCTGAAGCGCATAGCGTGTAAAAATCATCTGTCCTCAGTTAAAACACTCACTACCGGGTTCCAAACTGCCTCTGGAAGCAACGTCACGTCAACGCCTTAAAGGGAAGGCCCTTTCCTGTTTCAGCATAGCAATGCCCCTGTGCACAAAGCAAAGTCCACAGAAATGGTTTATTGAGATCGGTCTGGAAGAACTTGACTGGCCTGCACAGAGCCCTGACCTCATTCTCATCGAACACTTTTGGGATGAATTGGAACGTTGAGTTCAAACATCAGTGCCCGACCTCAATAATGTTCTTGTGGCTGAATGGAAGCAAGTCCCCGCAGCAATATTCCAACATCTAGTGGAAAGCCTTCCCAGAAGAGTGGAGGCTGTTATAGCAACAAATGGGGGGGGGGGGGGGATCAACTCCATATTAATGCCCATGACTTTGGAATGAGATGTTTGACGAGCAGGTGTCCACATACCTTTGGTCATGTAGTGTATTTTTTGTTGTTGTGTTAATTCAGACAAGCATATGACCTAACCATGGTTCTGTTCTGTCTAACAATGCCTACTAACTGAGCTTTAAAGCTCCTTAGTTTAGTTCTTGCACACACTTTTTGATTAACACTTTTAGTCCAGAGAAGTAATTACTACTGTGTGAGATTAAGGTCACCAAAGGCCACAGAACCACAGAATGGCCACAGAACAACAGAAAAACCACATAACTCTCACCATAGACTCTCACTATAATGACATAATGTGCTGCAATATTGTCAAACCTTAGTACAACCATCTCCCCCACACAAACCTTTATACAGATCTCGTATCTTAATTTGAGCCAGTTTCACACAGTAGATAAATAATCCTGTAGCAACAGGAAATGTGAATTCTTATGTGGAATATAATTAATGAAAGAAATGTATAGGGGTTGATACATTTTTCATTAGGGCAAATCAAGGAAATTACTAACTTTAGAAGCCTTTTTAAACCTCGACTACATTACACGTTTTGCATTTCTTCTTGCGGTGCAGGAAAATTCCTGTAACAACAGGAGGATCAAAGTAAGACACGGCATCTGTAGACTACAACACAGCAATATCAATGGTCCTCAAGATCCTCCTCTAATGTACAGTATTTCAGGGATCAGTATGGACCAACAGCTGTGTCACTGATGTTATATCTGGTGTGTCTTGGCCTGATCAGGATATGCAACAACACTCTGTTTCTACAGCGGCTAGAAGGCTATCAGGACTGGCTGGAATGAAAAGATAAGACATGGATCTACAGTAATTCAAAGACCGCTTCCAGGCCACCATTAGCAGAGTTGCCAACAACCAGATGCCTCCAGGTTTCAGGGATACAGCTAATTCAACCTAGCTTCCTTTTCTACTGAAAACCGGATGTGGGAAATCCACTCATATGTTTTCTTTTACGCTTGCTACGTTAGGTTACTCCCAGGCTAGTGGGCATATTAAACAGATCTGTGTGTCCACCATAAATAATGTGTGTGTGTGTGTGTGTGTGTGTGTGTGTGTGTGTGTGTGTGTGTGTGTGTGTGTGTGTGTGTGTGTGTGTGTGTGTGTGTGTGTGTGAGGAAGGGTGGTACGAGGGCTTTGGGCATGGCTCATTGCTTTCTGGGACCAATCCATCGTCATCCCTTTGTCTACTCAGTTTATCATGCCTGATGGCAGAAAAATGGTTGCTTGTTTGAATTCTAGCCTGCCTTTGATCAGAATACCATTGAAAGGCATAGACAACTATTATATTTCATGTCAAAATAAACTGATATATGCTAGCTCTTACTGATAAGATGTTTACAGAAGCAAGCATTGTGAAAAAGACATCAACCTCACTTTCACAGACAGATCCAATTTCTCCACAGATCCAAATTCAAGCAACTGTTGCCTGTTTGAGATAGATGCAATGTGGGGTATAGTTACATTACCAAGCACTTCTGTCTAAAACTTTAAAAGGACAAGGGTGACTGGAGACTCTCTCGAGAGGGAGTGGGAGGCATGTTGAGTCAACACTTTCTGTCACAACAGCAACCCTGCCTGCTTTGTGGAGATTCTCTCAGGATATTGTCGTCTCTGTTTGTGTCTCAGTCTCGGAGTTGCACTGAAGGAGGTGAAGTAGCTGTGTTTTTGTGCATTGTAAGTCACACCACACGTATTCTCCCAACAAGTAGACCTACTCTTAAGGCACCCTGAGGCGATAAGGAAAACTGCTTACCACAGGTGACTGAATAAGCTGAGTACAGTAACATATCAGCCCCCCATCTCACAGTACATCACAGCCCATTGACTCTGACAGAATGGGAACACCATGTCAACATCTGCTACTGGTGGAAAATAGGAAATAAACTCAGAAGCACTATACATTTCCAGGTGAAAGTTGAATTTGCAATTTTTTTTTTACATTTGAATAGCTTCTACAGCCTAAGATGTACAATGTGCACGGTGAGGGGTTTCCAAACACACACACACACACACACACACACACACACACACACACACACACACACACACACACACACACACACACACACACACACACACACACACACATCAGAGCGAGAGAGAGACAGAGAGACAAACACACACACACACAAACGTACTGTCATGAGTTCCTTCTGGAAGGTCTTTCTCTCCTTGATGTCCATGTTAGTGCAGTCCTCCTTGAGCTTCTCCAGAACCGACGCAACCTTCTCAGGCTCGTTGTCCGGTTCAGTCCGACAGAAATAAGACAAAGGTAAGTTCCCATATCCCAGCGCGTCTGCAAAGGCCTTCCAGTTCCCTATGTTCTCCATGAGTACCGTCCTCACAGAGGCGTAGATGTATGTGAGAAATTTGCAAGGCTTCAGAATCTCCTCCACTAGCACGGTAGTCGTGAGGTCCGGACCACAGAAATAAATAGGCTTGACTTTCCCCAAAACCAGAACGTTTTTCGCGTGAACAAGACCGGTCTTTCCCTGATAATATCCAATATACCACTCTTTGGTCCACAGTTGTCCTCGTAGTTTGATTTTCTCCTCACTCAGCAATGCGATCACGTCTCCCTTCTTGTATTCCAACAGGTATGTGCTCTTGTTTTGCCTGATCACAGTTTTGAGCAACTTGCCAAACTTCAGGTTGGTGATGCAGCGCTCCTGAAACTGTGGATATTTGGCAGTGATGGCCAGAGGTGACAGAAGAATCTTACCCACCACCTCTTTCTTCTTCAGGAACCTCCTTTGGCCGGAGTTCCGCGCTACACTCTTTGGAGGCGGTTGCGGTGTTTGGACGCAGAACTGAGCCAGGATACAGTCCAAGCAATCTTTGACCTGGACCTGCAAGGTGAAGTCTGAGATCTCTTCAGGGTTGTTGGATGTGATCATGTAAATGAGTCGGCTAACCTTCCCCAGTTTGACCTGGAAGCCCCGAATAATCCGGGCTTGCTCATTAGCCTTGATCATATAGTTAGACATGTTGGAGTATAGACCAACCTGGAGGTCCTGGGGCCGTCCCAGAAAAAACTGATGCTTCCCCCACAGCGTGAGCGCCACTGGAGGGGCGGAGTGGGCCTGCTTCCCCACCTCACTCACCAGTAGGGTGTTAGGGGCACAGTCATGCCCAAATAGGGCCACGACCGTCTTGAACGAAGGATGGATGTGCTTGGGCCCATAGACACCCAGGGTGACTTTCTTCAACACATTGTCCCATACAGTTGTATTAAGGTTGACGTGCTGGGCCTGCACCACTACCACCACGTACATACACGGCTCCAAGTTATCCAACTGGACTTGTACTGTGTCCTTGTATAGGTAGGCATGTGGGATGATTATATAGGGTCCCTCCTTGCAGTCACTCCGGACGCAGAGCACCTCGGCTACCTGACCGCTGTCTTTCTTCACCGTCACGGACACAGTCATCTCCAGAGTGATGAAGGACTTGGTATCCATGTTGGACAGTTTGATTTCCACCACTGGGCTGACCGTGGAGCAGTGGTCATTGTTCAGCTCCAGTGGAGGGTCCAGTAGGGCCTTCATGGAGATCTGCTGGGTGTCTTCAGGACCCACGTGTCCCTCAGGGACATGGACGCTGATCTGGGTGTCTGGGAGCTGAACGGCCCCTCCACGACTGTCTAGTTTACAGACAATGTTGGTCTCCACCGGCTGAGTCTGTCCCCAACCAGGGCTCTGCCCCAGAGAGTCCAGGTCATGGCAAGATCTGGCCAGCTTCCGATGGTTTAGCCACGCAGTCCTGAAATCCTCCCTGCTCTGAAACTGCTCTGGCGAGGGAGCCTTGAGGCCAGTGAAGAACCCGGAAGAAGGCAAAGGGGGGTTGGATTGCGTCTGTAGGACGGACAACTCTGATAAACTGTACGATCGCTTGCTCCTGAAGAATGGGTTATCCCTTCGCAGTGTCTGTAAAACATGTAGGTCCTGGTTGGTGCTGGTGGATGTCATCATATCAAAGATGTTGCAGTTACTGAAGCCATTGATCATGGTGTTGCTGGAGGTAGAGTTAGGTACCGAGGGGGAGACTGACGATTCCAAGGAGTCAAAGACGAGCAGGTCCGTGGACCTTCCCCTCTCATTACAGTTCTGGTCCAGAGAACCACGTAGATGAGCACTGTTGATGAAGGGGTTGGTGGAGGAGGTATGGAGGGAGAAGGGGTTGCTGTTAAAATAAGGCGAATAAGGAGTGGTCTTAACGGACACCCCTGTCCACTCCCCTAGGAGATCCAGCTCCTTAGCCACTTCGTCTGTACACTCCCCTAGATTGTCTATCATGCCACTATCACCGAGCGACGAGTTTCTACAGTTGATGGGCTGGACATATGCTGAGGGGATGTAGCCCATCTCTGTGTTGTTGTGGGCATACCACCACTCTCCACCCGACGTGTCCATCACATAAAGCCGGTCACCTTTGGAAAACTTTAAAGTGGTAAAGCTAGATGGGCAGTAGTCCTTGATGGCGACGACTTCACGAGCAGTTACGAGGGAGGCTGAATTGTCCAGCCGTAAGGCACTGGAAGAAGGCACTGGATGAAAAGAAAAAAGAAGATCAAAAATTCACATAAACATTCTCAATTCATCCTCAATTTACATTTAAATCAGTATATCTTTAAATGCTGAATAACTGTCTGGTACATTAGTCAGTATTGAATCCTGACCTTTGACATCTGTGAGGCTAGCCTCAGAGAGCCCTTCGTTGAGATCAATGAGCGTGCCCTCCGATTTGCAGCGAGGGAGAACATGGTTACTGTTGGTCCCTCTGATGATCCGGTGGGCCGCCATCTTGGTGTGAATTGCCCGAATTGCAGTCGCACTACTACTCTTCCATTTCTCCAATTATGATATTCAGTCTTTGGCAGCTCTCCATTGTATCTATACGAAAGGAAACAAAAATGAGAACATATTCATTAGCTGTGACTGATCCATTCTTGTAAGAGCCATAAATGATCAAATCATCACAGTTTACAACATGGTTTGATTCCGTAAGAAGCGGGGACAGTCTTGGCTAAGGACTAAAATGAATGGGATTCCAGTAGATGCCAAATAATATCCAGTGAAGAGAATAAACATTATTTCAAAGTCATTTTGATGAAATTACATTGAACCAATGTGGAATAGACGTTGAATTGACGTCTGTGCCCAGTCGGTCTTCTGCTATTTTAACACCTTTCCAATTACTTTACAGTCATTGGTGTCCTCAATATGCCTGAATTGGCTAATTCTGAGTTCTGTATCTCAGTGTGCAGTTGAGGGTGACAATTGCATATTTTCCATCTCATTCTGTTGCTTTGTGAAGCATAAATCCTCAGGGAGGGAAACCGAATCACATGGAGGATTATCAGGAAATCATGGACCATTCCCTTCTTAAACCCTCTCAGATGTACAATATTCAGTAAAAACCTAAGTGGAGACTAGATACAGTGCCTTGCAAAAGTATTCACCCCCTTGGCATTTTTCCTATTTTGTTGCATTACAACCTGTAATTTAAATGGATTTTTATTTGGATTTCATGTAATGGACATACACAAAATAGTCAAAATTGGTGAAGTGAAATAACATTTTTTTTTAATACATGTATTTTTTTTTTTAAACTGAAAAGTGGCGCGTGTATATGTATTCACCCCCTTTGCTATGAAGCCCCTAAATAAGATCTGGTGCAACCAATTGCCTTTCGAAGTCACATAATTAGTTAAAGAAAGTCCACCTGTGTGCACTCTATGTGTCACATGATCTGTCACATGATCTCAGTATATGTACACCTGTTCTGAAAGGCCCCAGAGTCTGCAACACCACTAAGCAAAGGGCATCACCAAGCAAGCGACACTATGAAGACCAAGGAGCTCTCCAAACAGGTCAGGGACAAAGTTGTGGAGAAGTACAGATCAGGTTTGGGTTATAAAAAAATATCTGAAACTTTGATCATTCCACGGAGCACCATTAAATCCATAATAAAAAAAATGGAATGAATATGGCACCGCAAAAACCTGCCAAGAGAGGGCCGCCCACCAAAACTCACGGACCAGGCAAGGAGGGCATTAATCAGAGAGGCAATAAAGAGACCAAAAATAACCCTGAAGGAGCTGCAAAACTCCACAGCAGAGATTGAAGTATCTGTCCATAGGACTACTTTAAGCCGTACATTCCACAGAGCTGGGCTTTACGGAAGACTGCCAGAAAAAAATAAGTAAACATGTTTGGTGTTCACCAAAAGAAATGTGGGAGACTCCCCAAACATATGGAAGAAGGTACTCGGGTCAGATGAGACTAAAATGGAGCTTTTTGGCCATCAAGGAAAACGCTATGTCTGGCGCAAACCCAACAACTCTCATCACCCCGAGAACACCATGTGGCAGTTTCCCATCGGCACGGAATGGGAAACTGGTCAGAATTGAAGGAATGATTGATGGTGCTAAATACATAGAAATTCTTGTGGGAAACCTGTTTCAGGCTTCCAGAGATTTGAGACTGAGACGGAGGTTCACCTTGCAGCAGGACAATGACCCCAAGCAAACTGCTAAAGCAACACTTGAGTTGATTAAGGGAAAACATTGAAATCTCTTGGAATGACCTAGTCAAAGCCCAGACCTCAATCCAATTGAGAATCTGTGGTATGACTTAAAGTTTGCTGTACACCAGCGGAACCAATCCAACTTGAAGGAGCTGGAGCAGTTTTGCCTTGAAGAATGGGCAAAAATCCCAGTGGCTAGATGTGCCAAGCTTATAGAGACATACCCAAAGAGACTTGCAGCTGTAATTGCTGCAAAAGGTGGCTCTACAAAATATTGCCTTTGGGTGGGGTGAATAGTTATGCATGTTCAGGTTTTCAGTTTTTTTGTCTTATTTCTTGTTTGTTTCACAATAAAAAAATATCTTGCATCTTCAAAGTGGTAGGCAGGTTGTGTAAATCAAATGATACAACCCCCCCCCCCCCAAATATATTTTAATTCCAGGGTGTAAGGCAACAAAATAGGAAAAATGCCAAGGGAGGTGATTACTTTCGCAAGCCACTGTAGGTCAGATAGGTTCCTTCCTTGACATAGCTATTGTCTTGACAATAATTTGGACATTACTTTGTATAATTTGACTTGATTTCACATGTAACATTTCAAATGTATGTAATGTGTATAGTGCAAGCAAATATCGCACAGCTGAGTACCATGTCACACAGCCTCCTCTACTTACAACTAACTAGCTCAAAGACCTCGCTCATGATTTCACATTTAGCTCATCCATAATTCAAAACACACTGTCAGTCGATGTCAGGAGGAGAGTACTTTTATATGAGTGAGACCATATTCTTGATTCCAGCATTTTCTCTCACACAAGAAGCAGGAGGGGGTAGCGATCTACACTACACCTCAATGCAGTGAACCATACAGCTCTGGCCTAAAAGCTAAAGGGTTTTGTTCAGAGACACTAAAGTCCCCCAGAGATGTCAGGGAGAGATTTCACA